>NC_132810.1:4045000-4645000 GCF_048594095.1 Paramormyrops kingsleyae
ATAACGGCCGTCAACAAGCCAATAATGATGATGGACACAGTGAAGCAGGCCCAGCCATTCCAGTACTCCGTAGGTGGAACACATGCAAATAGAACTTTCCAGAAAACTGTCAAGAAGTGCATGACATAGTCAAAGCAGGAAGGCAGGCGTTCTTCCCCCGAATCCTCCTCATCCTCATCTCCTGGGATGTTGTTAAAGACAACATTGAGAAAAGCAAGAGACAGAAGATTATAGCAAACAACACGTGAAACTGTGAATTGCATATAGACAATCAAATTACTTTACATATATTACACAAATTTTTATACCTTATTGGTGAATTTTTGTTGAAATGAAGAACAGCCTTCCAGTTCTGATCATAGAAATGAGCTCAAACTGATCCTACATTTTCAAGAATTAGTGATCATAGTGAAAGCCTCAGGGTACAAGGTGGCACACAGCCCAGGGTGGGTACAAGGTGGCACACAGCCCAGGGTGGGTACAAGGTGGCACACAGCCCAGGGTGGGTACAAGGTGGCACACAGCTCAGGGTGGGTACAAGGTGGCACACAGCTCAGGGTGGGTACAAGGTGGCACACAGCCCAGGGTGGGTACAAGGTGGCACACAGCCCAGGGTGGGTACAAGGTGGCACACAGCCCAGGGTGGGTACAAGGTGGCACACAGCCCAGGGTGGGTACAAGGTGGCACACAGCCCAGGGTGGGTACAAGGTGGCACACAGCTCAGGGTGGGTACAAGGTGGCACACAGCTCAGGGTGGGTACAAGGTGGCACACAGCCCAGGGTGGGTACAAGGTGGCACACAGCCCAGGGTGGGGGGCCAGCCCATTGCAGGGCACACTCACCCACCTAGAGACAATGTGGTAACTCCAAATAACCTCAGCTTGTTTACTGGATTGTGAGGGGGGGGGGGCAGAAGAAACCCCATAACGACACAGGGAGAACATGCAAACTCCACACACACAGCTACAGCAGACTTGAACCCAAATAATTTTGAGTTTTATCCTGTACCTGCACTGACTGTGATGGCCTCCAGGAACTGATCTCGCCAAGAGTTAGTTCCCACAACAAGAGCCAGGTTAGTCTTCTTTATCAGTTTGTCCACTGTGCTCTAAAATACATCAGAAACAGGCCATTAGAAAATGCAAATGTCACAATAATCATTTGCATTGTCATAAGACAGTCACAAAAACGGATACAGACGCCGCCCGGGTCCGTGTTACGGTATTTCAACTTTACAATAGGTAAATGTTTTTCACTTTCAGTACATTATTCAGTAAATTACATTAGATATTCCACAGTTTATTACAAAATTGGCTTTGTGTTAATGATTTTGCCCTATTGTGTTAATGTAAGTGTTCTAAGCATTTTTAAGGTAGACTTTAGGCTAGGCTGTGATGTTTGTTAGGTAGGTATACTTTATTTAAAATGCATTTTTGCCTTTCGATATTTTCGCCTTACAATAGGTTTATCGGAATGTAACCCCATCGTAACCTGGAGAGCGGCTGTATAGACAAAGACACAGTGTCAAAAAAGTGAATCAATTAAAAGCACCTTAAATTCATACGACTCCTCAATGATGACCTCTAGCTTGCGGTGCTGCCCTAAGACCGGTTTGCCCATCTCTGCGATTCTCTTTGCTTCTTCTTCTTCAGGTGACAACTTTCGGTCTGGTAAGAAAAGAAAAACAGAGAAAACAAGGAAAATAAGACTGAATGTATGGCTTGATTAGAAGCACCAAGTATGGCCAATGAGACTTGAGCTCAATCAGTCTTAATATGAATCTATGCAATTTGGTGGAACAAGTTAGCAAAAGAATATTGAACACTAGATGGCAGTATAAAATCAATTTGTAAGACACTAAAAAATCTCGTTGCATGTTACATAGAGAACGTGACAACACAAATTTTGATCAAGATTCAGTTTCTTTTGCTGTTTGCAGCAGTACTTCTATTAGTGATCACAGCTCTGAATCATTACCTAAAATCCTAGTAGATCTTGCCATGTTATAGTCCTGCTGACAGGAATTTAAAAGCCTTATGGAAGTATTATGCAATAATCAGGAGATTTTTTCCATGCAGTCAGTACAATGTATAAGCATCCACATAGTCAAATGCTTAATATTACATACAATTACAAGACCATATTTTAGGAACTTGAAGCTGTGAGTTCAAATGCCAAAGTCAAACAAAAATGCTAAATAAGGCCATCATACATCAGATATCCATGAACTTATTTTTATCACCTTAGCTTTTTATAGAACTCCTTATGTCCCACCCCAGAAAACATGCTACACCTGTGTAGTACCACAGTCCATGGTCCTACTCAGTCAGAGAAATTCAGATCTGATTAAACCTGCAGTCATAATTTCCAGCCCCCATGTTTCCTATTCAAACTTCATTCCATCTTGCAATTTTTTTTTTTAATTTTCATTAACTCTACCTTTTGTTTTCTTTGAATAATTTCTTACAAAATAATACAAATCCATCTGTAATGCCTGCATCTGTTAATAAAAATGACTAATTCAAATAATGTGCAAACTACTGGCCTTACGACACTTCTTTTTTAAATGCAGAATTCATAGGTTAGTAACTTTTCAATAAATATTTTAGCAACTTGGTAAATCATTAGATCAGAAGAAAGACTGTAAAAAAAAGTTGAACAGTTAAGACAGGGTTAGTTAAGACAAGGTTAGTTAATACTCCTTACTCTCAAAATGTGTTAAATATGTTACATAATACAAACCACATCACGTTTCCCTTAAAGGCAAATAACAAATGGCATGTAAAAGCCATGTCAAGGGCAGAATGGGAGACATTTTCTTACCTTCAAAGAATAAAAGAGCTGTTGACAAAGGCAGACAGGAAAAGAAAAGAATATGGCAGTAAAAGGAGGATGAAGAGAAATACGATAGGAATAAAAAAGGAAGAAAAAGAAAAACCAGTTACATAAAAAAAATGGTCAATGAGTCGTAGCCAATTCCACTGCAAACCGTGAATTGTTATTATGTATCACCATACAAAGTCTGAACATTGCAGCCTGCCTTGTAAGACCTACATTTGGTCTTTCAAGGTGAATTGAAGAAGCAAAGATACAACTTTTTAGGGCATGCAGAAAGGACTAATCTAACGGTGACTTCATGGTGAGCAAGAGATCAAACACCTATATAATGGCCTCCAATGCACTTGAGCCTAGTTTGACCCACCTCATCAGCGCACAGCTTCACGAAGGCCTACGTACCGTTTCTGATAAGTGATTACTTACACTGCAAAGATGGACATAATCTCAGTATTCAGGTATATATAATTAAGGAAAAACGGGTCCGAAATATACCTCAAATGTTTTATTGAGTTTTCTTCCAGGGTTTTCATTAAGTGGCAGAAAAATTAAGCAAAAAATAGCGAGAGGAAATAAAAAGGACAGAAATATGATGTACAATCTATCCAATAAAGCAACTAATTAGGCTGAGTAATCAGCAGAGCCTGTGATGGACTGGAATACCATGCAGGGTCTCTCACTCCCATGTGCCGTGACTGCCTGTGATAGGCTCCAAACACTCCCCACATCGCTGCTTGGCACATGTGGTTGGAGGGTGTGTGGATGGATGGACAGATTTACCAGTCTTGTATTTATAAAGGAGGCAAAATGTAAAATAGGAAATAGAAAACAGATGTTTAGTGATTTCAATTGATTTGTAAAGTTTTATCATTCAGTCTCTCTTTGTCAGATATAAAAATATATTTTTAATAATCCAATTCATTCATTTTAACAACAGTATCATTGCTATTGTTAAGAATACTATAGTGAGTTATATGGTTACTTATGTGACTGTAAGGTGTCACTGTTGCCTTATATCTCCCGGACTGCGGCTTTGCTGTGTGCCTCTGAGTCTCTGTGTGTGGAGTTTGCACATTCCCTTCAAGTTTATGTAGGTGTCCTCCAGGCACTGCAAAAAGCATGCAGTTAGATGAATTAGTGTGTGAGAGTGTGCGCCCTGTGATTCACTGGCACCATTACCGGGTGTCTCTTGATTCATGCCAGGCTCTAGACTCACACTGCAACCTTATACTGGACAAGCAGTTAAGAAAGATGAATGCACAATCCATCTTCTCTGTTCCGGCAGGGGACACTGCATGGCTGCATTCATTGTAGACACCCTCTGTAACCTACAACCTGACCTGGACATGTTGTCAGGTAATGAGCTCTACTGCTTCCACACAACCTGGCCATAGAGCTTGCTGTTCATTCCTGTTGCTCTCTAGTATCAAGTTTCAGCTCTTATGCGATGGACGGATGGATGATTTTCTAGTATTTTGAGCACTTTTTTTCAGTCTCACCCCTCCTGTCGTTACCTTTCGGGTTCTAGTGTCCGTTCCCTGTCTCCCAGTTATTCCCTCCATGATCACTACTGGTTAGCGCTACACCATGGCCCAGCTATGCAGGCCCTGTATGTTTCTATAAATCCTTCTCTGACTATGTCCCGATGGCCGTCCAGAACCCCGAGGCTCAACCGGCGGGGAAGGATGGTTGTTATAGGCAGAAGATCTACTCACAGACCATCCACAAATCAGTGCCTTGTGCCAGTGCAACATATGACGCTCATGAGTAGTGTATGTGGGTTTGTGCAGGACGCATCTACAGCCTCAGGATGACTCATTCTACAAAACACGATCTATTTTGCACACCTTCGATGCAGACTGTGGAAATGCACCACCAAAACAATGAGGACCTTATACATAACTGCTGCTCCTACCCTTCTGTGCAGAGAGTCTCTGCCAGAGGCAGCTGGATCTCAGGCATCAGTGGCAAGGTGACGGTCCTATAGCTCTTTTCAATACATACAGTATATGACCACAGGATAAAACCGATAAGAAAATTGTCTGGGCATGTCCAGGTCCAGAGGAGGAAAAGTAGCAGACTGATAAAGTTTATAAGTAGTCAAAGCTGGCAACAAGATATCTTTCTAAATGAGATGCAGCTGTGCTTAAAGTATAAATACCAGACTGCAAAGGTCGTATACGCAGTTATTTAGCAGTCATATATAAAAATGATATATCAGGCAATGCTATTTCTCCATCTGACTTCTCCAAATAGAGTCTTTTACAGTGACAAGAGCACAAGCACCTTCAATAAGTCCAAGGCAAGGTCAGGTGGTGGGTGTTTCAAACTTTTGATATACAGTATCCGGATAAACATAGTGACTGGAATTTGAAATATCACAAACAAATGCTTCTGCTTGTCTCGCCTGTCCAGAAAATCAAGTAATCAGCTTAAAAAAAAAAACAGACCAAGGGAATCAAAAACCAATACTAAGAATGAGGAACCAAGCCTCCAGAACGAGCAAAGAGACATTTAAGTAGACCAAGCTTAAAACGCTGTTTGTAAGTGTGGATGATTATACATTAGAAGCATATGGAGGTGACTGTGGGGAACAACCATGCAGGTAACTGGTGAACTGGATGCTCGATGTGATCCACATAAAGGATGATCCTGTATTGAATACTTGCAAAATAGCAGAACATTATTGAAGACTTTATTTTTAATCTGAAGCATTCTGTACTATGTGTATGCAAAAATATTCTTGATACCTTCATTAAATTCATCCACGTTCCAGAAACACTTATGTAATGTAGAGTAACCGTGTGCTTTTGACCTATCCCATGGCACACACATTATTTAGGGACACCCAGTCACCTAGATGATATATTTTTGGACTTTTGGGAAGAAGCTCCCATAAGTTATGAGGTCATAGTTAGCTACCATGACAACCACATTTACAAAATGTTCTATTTAAAACAATATGCAGCATTCAAATGGCAAACTCCAGGGAATGTACTCCAAAGGACTGGAAATTTTTAATATCAGCACAGAATAAGAAAACTGAAAGTGACTATAATTATTTATATTGCATTCGATTCTCTTACTTTTATTTTATGATTTATTCAAGACTTTCATTTGGAGCAATCCTATGGATTTTTTCCATTATGTTGTGCCTCACCCTGAGCTTGGAAAAATATTTTTCCAAAAGCAATAGTCCTTCCCTGTTGGCTGAGCCTCAAGGTTGTGAATGACCACCAGGACTTAGGTCCAGCAGGATGTGCAGAAAGACACAGATGGGACGTGCGAGACCCAGGTGTACAGCAAACCAGACATGGAGGAACTGCAGGCATAGATATAGGATGAAGCACAGCTGTCAGGAATATGCAAGTACTAGAAGGATCCAGACTAGGAAAAGCAAACTGGGATGAAGTGAGGATCAAGGCGGCATTGATTGAGAACCAGGAAATCGCAAGACCAGTTTTGCAAGACCAAAGGCAAAGACAGGAACAAGGTCCAGAACTAAGAATAAACCAAGACACCAAATTAAGTAGGACTGGCACTTGACATCGGCGAGCAACGAAAGTAAATACCAAGCTCTGTAGCCAGACTGCGTATATAGGGTTAGGGATGCAGAGATCATTCATGAAGTCCATGCAAACCTAGCTTCCCTTACAGTCAGAGGAGACATAACATCGTGTTAGATTGGAGTTCACGCAGAAACACGGTTACATCGAACTATGACATTTTAAAGGCATTTTCAAGCAGGTAAAGCATGGCGAAGACTAGAACCAAGAGGACCAAAGAAGCTCATCTGGGGATACTGAGGACCCAAACCACTCAATCTACTGCAGTGTCGTGGACTGATAACTGTTGGGTTTTCTTGAGATTGATTTTAATTATGGTTTATCCAATTATGGCAGTGCTAAGGTTGCCAAGAACACATTACATAACACCATACAAAAGGGTTAGGCTGGATTCTCAGAACAGCTAAAATGTTACAGTATCTGTAAAGTGGTGGGAGACGTTGCTAAACAGTCTAACTATGAGTCAGCAAAACGATACAGTAAAATTACAACAGGACAAGGAAAACAAGCTCTTGATTCTCATTATTCAGGAAAACCTAAGTGAAAAGCCTATTAGTGAGTGGAGGCTAAATTTGCCTGGACCTGTGATGTTACTTTTAAGGATGAGGAATTGCATCCGAATGGAAAATTGTTACTCTGTCACATAATTCACACTAAACTGTACGCAGCTGCTCATACTCACCTGACCGAAAGAAAAAGTGCTCCTGGTGATGTAAGACCAATACAGAGCAACGCTGAGGCAGCATATGGCCAGTAAATTGCTTTCAGAAGTTTTAATGAGACAGTATGTCTTTGAGGACGAAAATCCAAGAATGTACCTAAGGTGTAAAATACCAGTTTAATTAAGTGAATCTGAATTACCCCATGATTGCATTGATTTAACATCTGAGGTGCTGCATCTACATGAAGAGATACAAAAAACAGAATTTAACTGAAATGCACTATGGATCGTGGGGAAAACGAATCTTTCCTGGTATTTTGGTAAATCCCTTACAGACAACACTGACACTGAAGCAAAAACATTACATCAGGCAATTGTTTCTTAACAATATGCCAATGAACTGAAGAACGTGGTAGCTAGCATAAAGAATACTGTAAATAAAAATGATGTTAGTTTATTCGACAGATGATATTCATAGTGCAATAAGACTGAAAGATGACATGTATGTATGTACAGTATGTATAAATGCATGCAGATATGCATGTAGTATAAGCGGAATAAGGGAAGATCTGTAAACCATTATTCAGCAGTCTTGCTGCTGGATTAACTGTTTGTAATGTAACCATACGTATGTATTAGTATTTTGTTCCATAATTACAAAACTTAAAACTAAAATTCAACAAAGGACTAAGTTCTGAACATGCTTCCTGAGCCAACTGTAATCATTTTTTTGTCCTTGCTGTTGGCGCATTTTTGAGAAATTTAACGAAAATGAGCGAGTAGGAGAAAACCAAACAAGAAGTGGTCACCAAGCCTTCCGCTGTATTGAAATATTTTGTATTCCATGGAGATGAAGTCAAACAAAAGCGAGCGATTTGTCTGCACTGCTTTGTGTCTGCTGGAGCCGCTCATAGCGACATCACCAGCTCCTCTGACAGACGTTATTGGTAGATAATAATTCCTATTTGGTTGTAGTTTATTTTGAGTACATTTTCAACTCCTTTTTTATTTCATAAATATCTCAATATTTAACACAAAAAAAAATCCACACTGTGATATTCGAAAATGTTTCACTATTGTGCAGCCGTCATTTATAGGCTAGTGTACATGCCGGGTAACACTGTTACTTTGCACGTCTGGGACCTGGGTTCAAATCTCTGCCAGGGTTCCCTGTCTGTAGAATTTCTATGTTTTCCCTGTGTTGTTGTGGGGCTTCCTCTAGGTCAGGGGTCTCCAACTCCGTTCCTGGAGAGCTACTATCCAGTAGGTTTTCTATCCTACCTGGCTTCTGATGAGCCACACCTGCTCTCAGGAACATACCAGGGCCAGGTGTGGTTCATCAGAGGCTGGGTATGATAGAAAACCGACTGGATAGTAGATCTCCAGGACCGGAGTTGGAGACCCCTGCTCTAGGTACTCTGGTTTTCCCCCCACAGTTCAAAAAACATGCTGAGGCTGATTGGAGTTACCAACTTGCCCATAGGTGTGCCTGTGTCAGTGTGCCCTGTGATGGGTTGGTGCCCCATCCTGGGCTGTTCCTTGCTTTGTGCCCATGGTCATGGGATAAGCTCTGGACCCCCCACAACCCTGAATAGGGCACACAGGACTTAACCCCTATCTCTAGCCATGCCATCACTGTTGTCAGTCAACAATGATTCATATGCCTTCACAATATTTTCTTTATGAGAAAACACAATATGAGTGCAAACTGAACGAGTCTAAGTGATGGGGCCAATCAGACATCCCTCATATAGACGAACTAGGAATGCTGGAGGGTGCTTCTGAATTATAAATGAGAAGGGGGCATTAGGAGGAGAAGGAGAAGGAGAAGGAGAAGGAGAAGCCTGCATGAAACTATCAGGGGTAATTGCTATCTTCAGAGCATATCTGCCTTCAGGTTTAGATACCTTTCAGATGTCTGGTCTTTCTAGTACCTGATTCCTCTCATTTGCCAGGTTCTTCTCAGTCATTATCATCACTCAGCTATATCTTCTTCTTGCTTTTTGAGGCTCACAATCCAACACTTTGAGTGCTTTACACTGAGATTTAAAAAATCAACAGTAGCCTCACTGTATACAGTAACTACCAACAATTTAAGTAACTGCTGAATTTGCAGAATAACCCCTGCACTGTCAATAATACACTTCCACCAAGTATGGCATCCTCAGTTTAATTTGCAAAAAAGCAACTGTGGATTCACATAGGAACTACATTCAATGTGCTCCCTTTCTCAAACCTGCTCTGGCTTGTGCTGGAAATGGGTTTGCACCTGAAGACCAGTAACACTGGCGGGAAAAAGTCATGATACCCAAGCGAGAAGCAGAAGAGGAACAAGTAAGGGTATGTGCATGTACACAAGAAGCACGGACGCTAACAAAATAGATAACTGGACCTCCACAGACACACAAGCATAAGGAACCTCACCAGGACAAGCAAGCATAAGTTACTGCAGAAGGATCTCGACCATTTCCATGTATACATAGATCCAGAAGGAGCTTAGATAGGGGAAGGCTTTTTGTGGGGAGAGTTGCTCTTATATAGGATATGGCTGAATGTCTTGTTCTTGCAAAGTGACAGACTATTAAAGGAGAAACATCCTTTACAATGCATCCTTCAAGCCCTCCACATGTACACAGGAGTGCAGGAATGTTGCAAGACTAACATTTCACGCTTACAGTAATCATCAATTATTGACACACTATTTAAGCACATCAAAATGGACACTGAAGGCGCACTAAAAGGTACTAAGCAAGGCCACAAATAAATATTTGTAACCTGAAATTGTGACACTAGATACCCTGAAGCATTCCCAGTCATATGAGAAAGCAAAACACATTTCCATTTCATGTATTCTCCGAACTGTGTATTACCTTTAAGAAATCAAGGCATGCATTAATACCACCTTGTATCACAGCCACACTGATGGACTGATTCAGTGTTTTAATCACACCCTGAACGCCGTACTGAACATGTTTGTGAATCAGGCACTAAGAGGCTGCTGTACCTCTTCTTCACAAATCACGAGGTGCCTTAGGCTCCCACTGGTTTCCCTCCATTTAAATTGCTCATCGGGTGAGTTCTGGATTCCCTTAAAAATATGTGGGAAAGAAGAAGTCAGAAAAAGACAACCTGTCCACCTTCATTGTTTGAGTGAATGAGTGGCGAAAATGGCAGCACTAGCGAGGGGAGAGTCACATGGGAGTGAGAGATGCAAACAACCCGAAAGGGATATGTGAGAGCATGAGGGTGAGTTGCCTTCTCCTAGCAAGAACAAATTAGCAGTAACAAAAAGTGGCCAGTCAATTACAAAGCTGCTAAACTGGATACCAAAAAAACCATCACATGACCCTTTTACAGGAATGAAAGTCCAGTAGAAAATCATTTAGCTAGCAGTGCTTCCCAATCCAGGCCAACAATGGACAAGAGCTAAAAGTACTTCAAGAACAGGTTGCTAAACTGTTCTGCAGGCCTGTATTGAGCTATGGCAAACAGTGTCACCGAAGCAGAAATGGTACCAAAAGCTTGAGAAAGTGGCAGAAACACTGGGCATCACTCTGTAGAAAAGACGACTGCAGTCCAGTGATACAAGTGCTAAAACATATAGAGAGAATATGATTCTGCATCAGTTTCAGGCAACTTCATTCCCTATGGAAGTGCAATCCCTGCCCAAGGGCTAGGACTGATGAGATTGATACTGTGGTCTAGGACTTAATTAAAACTGGATGTCCCAGGCTTAATACATACTCAGAACAAGCTCGCTTGGGGCTCCCAGAGCACAAGATTTGCAGTCCTGCTACAGTCCTGGTTTTCATATTTGTAGCTCTGATTTGTTATCCATCTTCCAGGTCCTCATTCCCCAGCATCATCAAACCTCCAGGACACCTTGTCCCAGAACTGGCTGCCCCAAGTCCTGGAGGTTCCCTGTCTAATGGAATCAGGGACTTTTGGCAGAAAGGTTGACAGAATGTTTGGGACAATCCAATTTGGGGTGCTCTGTGTCCTTTCACATACAATCATACAATATCAGATGCAGAGTGCACTAAAGCTTGTTCTGCCGCACAAATTTACCTACTATCCAAATAAAATAATAGAGGTGCTAAGTCATTTTGGCTCTTTCTCTATGCCTCTACAGCAAAACAACTTCTGCTTTGAATTTTCTGTCTGAGAACTTGAATAAAGTGTATAAGTTGAGTGAGAGCTGTGTTGTTATATTGCGCGACATGCCTTGTTACAGGGCTTTATCAGAGTTGGTAAGTACTTTGGAGATAAAGATGTGTTGCAAAACAATTCGAGGCAGATATGCTGTTCTGAGTCACAAGAAAAGTTATTGATGTCTGTGTCTCAAAACGTTTTAAATATTTCAGCTGTCACATATGGCAACAACATTTTACTGCATCTAAAGCCGAAACTTTCTGATAGTAATGCTATTTTTTGAAAATAATCGATACAATTGCCCCTTTGGTACTCCAGGAAAACGTGCTCTACCTCATTTACATATCGGAGAGGAAAATCAAAAAGTCATCGTTTTAGTGCCAGCTGTAGATGCACAGGTAGTAATTTGGTGACAACACAATTAATTATGGATATCTGCTTAACAGACACTGCTTCACTTACCTTCCATACGGCGCGAAATCCAGCATTTACCATTTCAGCATTGTTCAAAGAGTTTGAATAACAGCGATATTTAACGCAGAATATCCCTGAAGAATTTAAATATCCTCATAAACCCATTCACATGCAGGGACAAAATAACAAATTATTTGTTCTCTGTGAGCCATAAAGATCATCAGTTGCTCAAATTTGGTACGTCTATGATGTTTCCAAAGCATTGGCCTAAATGAGTAGGGGTGTTCAAAAGAATGAAAACCTGCATCCATTAAAAAAAAATAGCATGTGTCCTACTATATAATCCAGTTAACACTGACAGCCTGAGCAAACAAGCCATTCTCCTTTTCTTTCCATCTCAGGGACTTTCTGAATATAACATAGTATATCACTTTTATGTGATGGTGGAACATAGTATGGCATTTAAGATATGGAACAAAAATGGAGATGGGTGTTGGACACAACTGCATGTATTTTAGGCCAATGAAACTTCATTAATCAATGCTTGTCTATAACTAAGTTTGATGGCCGCTCTCCGAAAGGCCCCTGTAGTCAACCATCTAGGAGCTAAACAAGTACGTGTGCTGTTTCTGTTACTGGAATTTCATTCTTATACAGAAATATTCAGCTTATATAAGGGTTTTTCAGGCCTTTTACAGTACTGATATTGATATGTAGCCTAGTTATAGTTGATTTGGATAATATTTTATATCCTAGCTGCTGGGAATAAAAATAGCCATTTATTCATGAAATAGCATGCTGACCGTGCAATTACCATAAATGGATATTATTACCTGAAACAAATGGCATCAAATCTAGTCAAAAGTGTGTCTTACAGTATGAAGGTGCTTTAGTATGTATTTGAGATTAATAGTCATGAATACTTGTTAATAGAATAGAAAGGGAAAAACCAAAAAATGCAGTAAGTAGACACCGTATGCCACACATCAGCTCATCAGGCAACAAAACAGTCTGTAAAAATGGAAATGGATGTGGACACAATTCCATTACATTCAGTCAATACATGGGATAAAATAGTACTACACACATTCGAAGCATCTGCCTTCTCATTCCAGTCCTTTCATTCTTCAGCTGTATCACTTGCAATGTTCCCTTCAGAAGCAGTGCAGTTTTCAATCAAGATATTGAGCAATTCATTGTAATTCAGAGAATAATGTGTAGAGTAAAAAAAAATCAGCTAATTGTAGCTAATTTTCTCACTACAATGTCCAATTTACTTCATTTAATATCCAATGTGAATGATTAGAAAGTGCTCAGTATTTTGACATAAAGTCATATATGACTAATCTACAGTGAGTTATCAATTCTGGCACAAAGTACATTGAATCATATTACTGACATAGATTCATCTTCAGGCCAGTATTAATAGATTAATACAGTATTAAGAGTTTAATAGTCTACACCCTCCTGAGAAATACAAAGGTGGGTAAACTAAATATTATTCAATACATGTAATAATGAATGGATTTTTTTGGGAACCAAAAATGTGTTTAGTTTGTCACAACTTATGCACATTATTTTGAATTGGTCTTGAGCATTATTAAACTGGAGTCCCTTATAGAGATGTATGCATCTGTCAAGGGAAAGGTCTTTCTACTCCTTCAATGAAATTAACCAAAAATGTACTTAGGAGCCATAATCAAAACCTAGTATGATTGGTCCTTTTATGTAATTTTTAAATCCATTTGCAAAATTTCCTGCAATACACAAAACAAAATGAACTACAATAAAATACACAACAGAGGCCCATAGCATGAGGTAATTTTCAGGTACAGATTAGAAACACATTCATAAAGGCTGTTTGTTCTGCCAAATTATATAGTTACACATTACAGGTCACAAAGCACTATAACATTAGACCAGGTGTTTCCAAACTTTTCAGCGTACAAACCCCAAAATGACAGTGACATAAATTTGCAACCCCCATTTTGCCAAATGAAGGGTGGGGGGCCCTTGGAAAATGGCTTGTTGAGGTTAAAATGGAATGTTTTCAAGCTTTTTAAATGTTATAAACATATTCTAGAAATCAGTACGTGACCATTTGAGAGCCCCTGCATTGCACCTAGTACTGATGACGTAGAACTGAAAAATATTTTGCAACTGGTAACCTACCAGACAGGTCCAAGACAGACGCTTAAGCAGCAGGCAGGTTGGACAGCCAGCCCAATTAAAACCCCGCCAAACAGTCAAATTGCATAAATTATAGTTCGCTGATACAAAGTCCTGGTTGTTTTGTAAAAACTAAATTAAAAAATATAATTTCACATAGACCATTTTTATCCATTGAGGATAACAAATAACTAAAAGCCAAACCTGTTTATTTTGCATTGACTGGAAAGTACCATGAAAGGAGCAATTTTTATATTTATATTTTATATAAAAATATTTGACCAATGAACAAAAAATATAGAATTTTTGTTTCATACCATTGCTCACGGGCTTAAATTATGGGAGGGATGGGGGGCTGTAACCCCCCCCCCACCACCAACAAATCAAAACTGGCTAATGCAACCCCCCCTCCCCACAATAATCATGTGTCCCTCTAAATAGGTGGAGGCCTCAACCCCCCCCCCCACTCAATGTTCAAATCAAAGTTAAGCATTTGCCATTGCTACCCTATTCCAGATCACAAATTTTCCCAAAGAACCCCTTACTGGAATTATGTATTTGTGGGGGGGGGGGGGGGTACCAGCTAAATTGGACTGCACCTTTCTGAACAGTAAAATGATGGGTGTGCAGGAGTTTAACCAAACGTGAACTTTAATGCTGGCAGTCTGAAGTGCAGGAAGTAAATGGGAGACAGGGTGAAGGAAATACCAGGAAGTCATATAGTTAACGTGAGCAGGGGGGTGTGGGGGGGTGTGGAGCTTCGTACTGTACCTTTCTGCAGGCTCATATCCACCATGCGTGGCTCAGCAAGCTCCAGAAAGAAATTTTTGTTTTTCTCATATTCCTCGTCATCTATGACTTTCACCTGAATCGATTTGCTGCAACGGAAGAGAAGCAGAACAGAAAACAAGATGTGAAGAGGGAAGAGAACAGACTGCGGCTATTAAAATAATAAAGCAGGATACGTGTACAACATACGCATGTCTACTTTGGTGAAAATGCTAAAGTGAAATGTATGATGGAACTTTAACAAGCTATACATAATTTGCTTAAAAACACTTTCCTAAAATAAACAAGAACCATAAACACGATCATATGAAAACTATATATTATAGTTATTCTAGAATCATGATTCTAAGAATATATTGCTTGTGTCATAAGTAGTACAATCATTTTGATCAGCATCGCCTTATGAACACCTTAAAGCCACCCTTAAATACCCTGTGGTTTACAATGCACTCCACGTAACACAATTCCTTTGATGAGAGAGAGTAGAAGGAAGATATAATTCAACACTCCTCAAACGTCTAAGCGCAATTACACCACACACAACGCTAGGGGATATAGATAAGGCACAACGCGAGGAATTAAACATTTTCTTTGGGTGTTTCTGCATGTTTTTCAAACTAACCCATATTAAACCAGTGTCACGCAGCAGGCGACAGAATAATCCACCTCTCCAGTACCGCCCCAGATGGGCTGTTCCAAGATCACACAAATAAATGACCATACCTGTTTTCCTCGACGGAATTTGTGTGACGCTGTGAAACGTATATTATTCCAGAGAAACAGGCATGAAACAGCGAAGAAAATATAAAATAACAGGTTTTATGAGCATGTCCTGTAGCATGAGAACAAACACCATGTTCTTAATGTAACTTATTCTATTTCTGCTCCCATTTTCCTTGATTATTAATTAATACCTCACAACATACCATGTAGAGCTGATCTAGTTACAGATGAATTGTGGTTATCACAAAGAGAAGGTAAATTACAGAGTAGCTGTACTCCTGTGGCTCACCAACAGCATTATGTAGTCAGTAACTGAGTACTCCTGTGGCTCACCAACAGCATTATGTAGTCAGTAACTGAGTATTCCTGTGGCTCACCAACAGCATTATGTAGTCAGTAACTGAGTACTCCTGTGGCTCACCAACAGCATTATGTAGTCAGTAACTGAGTACTCCTGTGGCTCACCAACAGCATTATGTAGTCAGTAACTGAGTACTCCTGTGGCTCACCAACAGCATTATGTAGTCAGTAACTGAGTACTCCTGTGGCTCACCAACAGCATTATGTAGTCAGTAACTGAGTACTCCTGTGGCTCACCAACAGCATTATGTAGTCAGTAACTGAGTACTCCTGTGGCTCACCAACAGCATTATGTAGTCAGTAACTGAGTACTCCTGTGGCTCACCAACAGCATTATGTAGTCAGTAACTGAGTACTCCTGTGGCTCACCAACAGCATTATGTAGTCAGTAACTGAGTACTCCTGTGGCTCACCAACAGCATTATGTAGTCAGTAACTGAGTACTCCTGTGGCTCACCAACAGCATTATGTAGTCAGTAACTGAGTACTCCTGTGGCTCACCAACAGCATTATGTAGTCAGTAACTGAGTACTCCTGTGGCTCACCAACAGCATTATGTAGTCAGTAACTGAGTACTCCTGTGGCTCACCAACAGTATTATGTAGTCAGTAACTGAGTACTCCTGTGGCTCACCAACAGTATTATGTAGTCAGTAACTGAGTACTCCTGTGGCTCACCAACAGCATTATGTAGTCAGTAACTGAGTACTCCTGTGGCTCACCAACAGCATTATGTAGTCAGTAACTGAGTACTCCTGTGGCTCACCAACAGCATTATGTAGTCAGTAACTGAGTACTCCTGTGGCTCACCAACAGTATTATGTAGTCAGTAACTGAGTACTCCTGTGGCTCACCAACAGCATTATGTAGTCAGTAACTGAGTACTCCTGTGGCTCACCAACAGCATTATGTAGTCAGTAACTGAGTACTCCTGTGGCTCACCAACAGCATTATGTAGTCAGTAACTGAGTACTCCTGTGGCTCACCAACAGCATTATGTAGTCAGTAACTGAGTACTCCTGTGGCTCACCAACAGCATTATGTAGTCAGTAACTGAGTACTCCTGTGGCTCACCAACAGCATTATGTAGTCAGTAACTGAGTACTCCTGTGGCTCACCAACAGCATTATGTAGTCAGTAACTGAGTACTCCTGTGGCTCACCAACAGCATTATGTAGTCAGTAACTGAGTACTCCTGTGGCTCACCAACAGCATTATGTAGTCAGTAACTGAGTACTCCTGTGGCTCACCAACAGCATTATGTAGTCAGTAACTGAGTACTCCTGTGGCTCACCAACAGCATTATGTAGTCAGTAACTGAGTACTCCTGTGGCTCACCAACAGCATTATGTAGTCAGTAACTGAGTACTCCTGTGGCTCACCAACAGCATTATGTAGTCAGTAACTGAGTACTCCTGTGGCTCACCAACAGCATTATGTAGTCAGTAACTGAGTACTCCTGTGGCTCACCAACAGTATTATGTAGTCAGTAACTAAGAACTCCTGTGGCTCACCGACAGCATTATGTAGTCAGTAACTGAGTACTCCTGTGGCTCACCAACAGCATTATGTACTCAGTCTGTTGTGACAGTTTAGAATCTTTGCAAATTCTTGGCAAAATCAGAATGCTATAAAGAGACATTTCTCCTCTTTAGTCGTGGACAAATGAGTCAATAACAGAGAATGTAAGAGAATAGAAAAAGAGAAAAGAAACAAACCATTATCCAGTCAAAAACAGACATATTCATGGTCACCTATCAGTTTAAATTCTTACTCTGTTAGTATTAAGTGTGTTTTCTCTTCTTTAATAATCATCAAAACTGACCAGCTTTTATTAATGATAGAATTGTGTAAAATTTAGTTTATGATGTGATCTAGAGACAATTAAACTGGTCTTGGGTCACTTGCTTTATTCAATAAAAATATTGGAAATTTATAGGTTTAATAACTTTATTCATTTGTTTACAAAAATAAATTTCATATTAGAAACAGCCAGTAGTTTTATGTAAAACATTAATTTCAAGTCATTTGAAATTTATAGATTTAATAACTTTATTCATTGGTTTACAAAAATAAATTTCATATTAGAAACAGCCAGTAGTTTTATGTAAAACATTAATTTCAAGTCATAATAAATCAAAACCTAAATTATGGTTCTAAAGTTCTAAGTTAAAAAGTTCATTGACAAACAGTCTCTTTGGGTGCTTTTCAATTAATAACACCTCTGCAGTAACATAAAACATTAAACATTTGTGTTTAGTATCTCTTTGAATCCAGTGACTACAATTGCAATTAATAGGAAAATGGTAAGAACAGAACTTAATGAGTCAGTCAAAAAAACGACACTTAATAAAAATAAAATGTCTGTGTGGAAGATATGTGCTGATATTTTAAACATTGCTTGTCAATAGACTTTTGTTATGAAATCAATATATTTCAAATTTTTACAGAATTATGTCAAACGTTCCAAGACTTTCTGTGAGCACAGTATAACAGATTGACATACAATACATTCATGATTCAAATAATTTGTTTCCATTTTCTATATAATTTTTATATTTATATATTGTATACTATTGTTTCACTATTGTACCTATTATACTATTATGCCTTAAAATCATTATATTGCTTTTTTGCTTCTGTTGTTGCAAAGGTCCCACAGCAGATGATACAGAACAGACTGGAATAATTCAAGTGACAAAGCTTGAGAAAACATCCTTAACTACCTGAATCACCCCAGTCAGTTCCCTGTATCTGTGTCTCATGACAGCTATATTCTGAACTAACACAAAACCTGATGGGAAATTTCTTTAATTAAACAAACTTGGTTTCTATCAGAGAGCAAATGAATTATACCCCCATCATCCCAGTTGGTGCTCCCCCGCTTATTAATCTCCTCTAGCAGTCATTAAAAAGGCAGTAAATATATTTTCCATTTACATCTAGGAATCTATGTAACAAAATCAATCCTACTCTCTTTTATGTCTATTTGGTAAATGTATGCAATTAATTCTGAAGATAACTAAAACTATAAGAAAACTTTAAGGATAAAAAATCCTTTGCATCAAGATTAAAATGCATATGTAATCCTATTTGCATATTTAAAGAAACAAATATATAAATTATGGATTATATTTTCAGTGAAGTATGCAGGGCAGCAGTCACAAAGACAACGCATCTAAATGAACTGAATCCATATCCTTATGTGAGGGACCACATGTGTTTTTCTGTTCTAGAGTCACACATATTCTGCAAGCCAGACGTCACAGTGCTTATGATTAGACAGGAGAGGAATTTGCCATTCTAGTGATATGCTTATACCTCACTCACGTCTGAGTTTTCATATCTGACATATCTGAGTATTCCTGGTAACGGCTGTCATTATTAGATGCAGATCATGTTTAGCTCTTGTGTCCGACTGGACACTGCCAATTTCTCTCTCTCCTCACATATCATACTCATTCAATTGAAAACAACACGCTTGCAGCATTTCAGTCTATACAGCCTTCAAAGAGAATTATTATTTTTTTGAAAACACACTTGTATGTGAAGTTTTAAGGTTGCAAAACCATCAGCCTCATGGATAATTCTTATAAAATATTAGTGGTTCCAACTTCATATTCACACGTTTCTTTTCAAAACATAAAAAAAAATAAAATGCTGTGAACCTGTGCGAAATAAAACACTAAATAAAACATGCTGCTTTTAATTCAACTATTGTTTTGCAGTGTCCTTATAGTCTATTGGTAATTGAAAAGATGAATTCTCAGAAACAGAATGATTTTCACCAGGCAGGATGGCAAACAAGGACATGTGGAATGATGGAAGGAACTGGAGCATCATTTGGGAGCTCTTCACTAAAACCAGCCTTTTCCAGTTGCAAATTGCATAGTATTAGATTTTATTTTATAAGTAAAAATGGACTGTGTGCCATGGTGTTCTGTTGTTTGACATAGCCAGAGATGAAGGCTTGACATTCAGTGTCTGTTTTAATGTTTTCCCTGTGTTCTGTGGGTGCCTGGGAGCCTGGGATGGGTTCTAGGTGACCCTGAACAGGGTAAACTTGTGAACTGACGTGCAACAGCAGGTGAATGATTCATAAACTCTGGGATGACCACAGGACTCCCATCAAGAAGAAAAGGAGAGGTGATATTGAGAATACAAACTATTTCTTGTATTACTAGTGCATTTAGTGCATGAACGCACTAAATGAGCACTGTTTATTGAACACGCTCATATTTTTGGTGAACGGTGAGCTGAATTTGCAACTAATGAATGTGAACATAAGTAGCAATAATAAGGAAAAAATGTAACTTTTGTATTGTGATATGAAATATGATGTAATACGATGTCTCAGAATCGCGCCTTGGAAAATTATTATGCAAAGATCTTGATTTTTTCACGCGTTCCTTATCTTGATCAGTGTTGATGCGCGTCAATGCCCTGGTCGTGACACTAAGGATTTGTTTATATCAATAAAGAGCTTTCTAATGGTGGGTGTTGCTAGTGGTGAAAATGTAACTTTGGATTCATAGCAGCTCATAAAAAAACTGGAAGTGTCACTGGCCATATCGTCCTTGGTACCTTTCACGGTCCCTAGTGTGTTCCCCTGGTCCCAGAACCACCATGTGGCCAAATGGGTTAAGCCTGTGGTTAAGAACCGTGCATCCCTGCCGTCATCTTTTTTGGACCTTGTAGTGATCAGTTGTTCTCCCCAATATTAACTATTTTCTTGCTTTTTGTATCTTCTGTTTCTGGTTATCCTTGCCTGTGTAAAGTCGTGTAGTTATGTTCTGTTTCACATATATTCTTCGTTTCTCCTACTGCTTCAAGTCCTTAGTGCTTGTTAATTACCTTCAGCTGTTCCCAATAGCTCCTAGTTAGTTATGGCCTACACCTAGCCCTCATCGCGCCCTCATGTTTTGAAAAAAACATCACTGACTTGATAACAAGTACTTCAGAAAGGTTTCTGATTGCTCTGACATGATAACCAAAGTTAAACCCTAAGTTAAATGTCCTCAAAAGAATGCATATACTTGTTTAAAAGTAAAGAAAGAAGAAAAAGGATTCCACTGGTCATGTCAGCTGTGGGTAGACAGCAGTTTGGGCCAAAGTCTATATATAGGGCATACTGTATGTTCAGCAGTGACAGCTGTGGGCTATAGTGAACAGGAGTCAGCGTGCCTTCAGAATAACACGGTCACTAAAGAATGATAAGGGCGGAAGATAACATCTCATAACAGAATGAATTACAAAATCTAAGGAGTGAAATGGCTGTGCTGCCAGATTAACAAAGTTCACATGGTATAACGATTCACGTTGATACATTCCAGGAGCAAAAATTCTTCATCCTACCCGCCCAAGGTCTTTTTCTCTATCAAAATTCCATGACCTATCCATTGTCCGTACTCTCTTAAAAGGCTAATGATTAAATTATTTCATCAGTCAATTATATATATACACATTCAACTGCCAATTTGTTATGCTGTGTTTAAATAGCAACTGATACTTTATTGATCCCCATGGGGGTCTTTGCAACTAGCTCTCTGTAGGTGAGAACAAGCTGGCCCTGAAGAGCAGCCGTGTGTTGGGGCACTGGGGGAGGGGTGTTAAGGGCCATACTCAAGGAGCTACATATGTGACGAGGCTGGGTTTGAACCAACAACCTTCAGATCATAAGCATGGGGGCTTAGCTCACTGAGCCATATACTGCCTCCTCTGAGTTGCAAGTTTTAAACATATGTACACCTGCTACTGCATTGAAGACTAGCTGTCTACATTATTAGCTATAGGACGTCTATAGGTACTTGCTGCGCCAAAATTAAGTCAAATTTTAATTTGAATAATTTTGCGCTGTATAAACTCAATTTCAATTCAATTCAATTTACATTTATATAGCAAACAAAAGTGCCTCAAGGGCCTTTACATGAGTGTGTTGTGATACATTCCTGCATCAACTCTCTATAAAATGGATAATTTTTGGAATGCTTTGTTGAGAGGGTAACTGGCATATCCATTGTAACCTCTCCCATCTCATCCCTCACCAAAAACAGCCGATACTTGGATAATTCAAAGTGATGCTTTACGACTTGTTATGGGACTGTAGACATGGATTTAAAATAAACACAAAGACAACCATTCAAGACGGGGCAGCATACAGCCACTGTGTCACAGAAACTGCTCCAGCTATACTGGTTTGGGAATCTGGCTCATCGCCCCTTGCCCTCTGCGATATTTTTTTAGTTTTTTTTTCACACTCTGTTGCTTTGAAAGGAAACTTTTCTTCCATGGATCCCAAAAAGGATCAACTACTAAAAAAGCCAGAGGAAACAATCTAAAGGCACTGCGTTAAGCCTTTGTCAGATGCAATATTATTTTTGTCAGCTATTGCATAGAGTTAATTCAAATTAAACATAGTTTGTTTATGCATTCCATTCTGGGTTTTCCCCACTTTACAACCAGTGCTTGCTGGGATTTGCTCTAAGCTCACTGTGACAAGCTCCACTGAGATTAAATCCTTAATTTCTCATTGAGTGATGTTAAAAGTGAAAAATGTCCACTATTATCTTGAAAACTGCTACTGGCCCTGAGCTACCAGAATTTACCTGAAAGGCAAGAGAACAATATCAACAGGTTTGTACATTTCTCCATGTAAAAGCATGAAAGTTCTAGTCCATATGAGGAACCATTAGTCTACAAAACACTTTCAATTAGGTGGTGTCAGATCCCACGACTGGTTAAACAGTCATAAAGCCATGCTGCTTTCTTTATAGTTAGTTTGTTATAAAGGTAGTTGGTATGTGCATTATTAGACAGCTGGCGAGACTATGGTGGAACTCATTCAAGTCTGCGCTGCAGTTTTTATTACTGACGAACACACGTCATTGGATGAACTCAACTGCTGGACTCATTCTCAGTGGAAGATGAGGGACTATTGTCATCACAGAAACTCAGCAGAAACCAGGCATTCCTGACTCACTCATGTAGCCCCTTGGATTCACAATACACAGCATGGACTGCTGCACTGACACCATGGCCAAGCAAGGGAGTGCAGTGTGCTTATTAAATCAATAACCCTAACCCTAACCCTAACCCTAGTGTATGGACAGTAAAATACGCTAAAGTTTCACCAGCACGTTACGACCACGACCAGAGGCAGTAACATACGAGATCACTGTCACACTGCTATTGAAGGGCCATTTCAGCAGGTCTGACCATGGATACACCCTGAAAGGTCCTTAGCGCACCAGCCCTGTGAGGCAGAGCAGGAACTAGCTGACTGCTTTGAAAGCAGGGACTGTGTTCACTGAATGTGTTCAAAGCTTCAGCTATGGATATTAACTAGTATTCAGAAGTAGCTACGTAACGTGTCAAAAATGGAGCGAACATCTGTGTTCCCATAAAAAGGAAAATTACTTTTCCCAGCTGAAAACTAACTCCATTCAATAATGAAGAAAATACTAAAGCAACAGCTTGATGCTTTCATCTCTGGAAACCATGACATTTGACCTGGAGAGAACCATGAGATGGGCATTAATGTACTACAAAGATATGATAAAATCACAAAGTGAGAGCTATGGAGTGACTTGTACGCCATCAAAACCTGCAAAAGACAAATATGTCAGATTACAACTTCTCACTTTACTCGGTGATCTGAGTAACTTTCATCAGAAATGCAACACTCCCAGTGAACCAGGGGAAATAATGCAGTAATTGTCTGAACAGGATGTGGGCATTACTTTCAGCAAGGTCACAGTCTACTAATCTGCTGGCTCTGACAGCATCCCTTCCTGTGTACCACATAGACCAACACCTAGTTCCAGTTTTCATTGACCTCTTCAATATCTTGCTTGCCCTGTCAACTGTCTGAAGGGAACTAACCTCAGTAGTCATGAGGTAGGTCCATGAAGGGACTGGTCACCGCTGCCATCTCTTTGCACTGCTTTCATTACGAAGGTCCTACAAGACTATTTATACTCTCACTTCCAGACCGAGGAACAGTCATTACCAGATTAAACCAGGCATTGAGATATACGCACCATTTTGTTAAAGTTAATATCATCATTCTTTTTTTATTATTATCATGACTTATAGAGGATTGTGTGATCTCTGGGACCACACTGCCATCCATTGATCAGATATACATCGACCGTTCCACAACAAAGTATATTACAGGACACAAACCACCCCAGCAATCTGTTGTCAGTGACCCATGAGGCCTGGGGAGAAGCTATGTATTATCAGAACACTGACCTGGAGATCTGAGAGTGGTTTCTTTTCCTAAACCATTCACATAGTGAGTTCTAAGTACAGATGCTCCTCTACTTACGAATGAGATACGTTCCGAATGGCTGTTCGTAATTTGAAATGTTCGTAAGTCATTATTCAACATCATTTTAAGGGCATACGCAAGTACAAAGAACTAGGATGCCGGGAGTACGCACGCTACGCTGCTGTGCGGCGGGAGTAGCAGCCAGAAGTTGTACTAGGCGTAATTGGCGCGCAGAAAAAAAAAATTGATGTTGCGGACAGGAAACGGGAGCCCAATGAACATAATTTTGACTTACAGTCCTCTTCATTTGTGTGTCTGAAAGTTCGTAAGTAGAGGAGCACCTATACTCTTTTTATGCCTCACATTGAGTCGAATTTCGTTGTTCAAGTGACAATGACAATAAAGTGAAGTGTTAGTCCTCTCTCACCATTCTATCGCTGGTCTAATTATTGCCTTTCTATTTTTAATTTATTGTATAATGTTACGAATTAAGGCCGGTTGTAAGATAATCTATAGCAGCATCTCCCCTAGCAGGGAAGATTGGATGATCTTAAACAGAAGACCAGAGTGATGTCAGGGAAGTAAATCCACATAATGTTATTTGACCTCTCCAAGTGTGAATCTGCTTTAATACGGAGTATTAAAGTTGCGGAGTATTAAAGTAGTTACGGAGTAGTATATTCCACAGTTATGTGTACCTGGCTCAGGTTAAACATGTTTTAGAACTTCTCTCGGAACAGGCTGAAACCACCAGATCCTGAGATTTGAAGAGAGCGGGGTTAGGGACAGAGAGGGTTGGCTCTTCTTGGAGGGAAGTTTTGACCCCAAAGTTGGTAAAGCACAGGTTCAACTTGTTTGCTGTCTCCTGGTTCCAAAATTCAACTAGGACCTCCAGCTTTCTATAGCCAGTAATTCTTCCCCTTTCCATACTTCTGTCATTCTATAATTCACCTCCTAGCATTCAGTCCTCTCCATATATTCCTTGTTCCCTTCCCTAATCTACGTGTTATTTGAGCTGAACTCTTCCTTATCCCCATTCAGGAAAGTCCTCTTCTTACTGAGAAGTATTTTCATATCCTCTGTGATCGGGGGCTTCTTATGTGGGAAACCACCCCAAATAAGACACTTTATAGCAAAACCACATCAGCCAAAAATAAACTAGTAATGCATAAAAAACCACAAATCAATAAAAATAAAATGTATATTTATTTAAACAGGTACAGTATGTCCTTTTTTGTGTTGATGCTTCCGTAAACTGTATGCATCTCAGAATTTTTTGTGTAAGCCTGGTTTTGTGTCAGTTGAGCCCTACCTGTGTTAAGGTTGACCCTTGACATGTCACTAAACTCTGGGTGAAAACTAACAAACCAGCTTTCGGTCATTCAGTTAATATTGTAAGCCAGTTAATATTCTTGTTTGCCTACCTATTAAGTGTATAATTTTATCGTTTCATTTTAAAACGTTTATGAAATATCACTTAAAAATCATCCACACAACAGCTTCTTTGGAGTGCAAGCACCAAATTTGCATTACAACAGCTTAATGGAAGGGCGTAGTGACATCTAAAATAGCAGACTAATGTTTCAATATAATTTTTTAACTCAAAGGGGAATACTATCGTAATTTAATGTTTTAAAAGAGAAGTCGAAAGATAATGAAACTGGGAATAAATAAGAAAGACTGTCCCTGTGTCACACCGATTATATAAACATGCTAAAAATAAAGGCAATTGGGAAATGATGAGGACGTGTGAGTTTGTATACCTGCATTCAATAGAAAGAAATGCATTCACTGACATGGCGATACAATAAACACCCACATACTTAAAAAAAAAATAAAAAATTCAGACACAGGAACATACATAAAAATTCATACATGCACAATGCCATAGAACCAGAAGTCAAGCACACAGTCTCCATAGTTGTCATGGTGACACAGCCTCCTTCAGTAAGAGCTAAGCAGTGGCATGACTTCCTGGAGGGCCAGACGGGAACAGCCTCCCCCACCCAGATCCAACCATCCCAAGCTGTTTTCCTTTATCTTTTATTTGTCTTTATTCTGCATGGTAAAATTGCTCCATCCCTATAATATCAATAAAACGCAGAGGCTGCCTAAATAGACGACAGCATTGATGCTTGACATGATGTCGACAAAAACAGGGAATATGTATATTTTATTAAGAGTAGCTATTAATTCATATTATTAGCTTAAATATAAATATTAAATAGTAACCTAAATTGACAACATTATGTAAACAACTAGACATGAGTTCCTTACTGGAATCGACATTAAGCTACCGACTGCACATATTCACGTAAGCTACCTTATTAAATTTTCGATGAAAAAAAAAATATGGTTAATAACTACATTATAAAATATTTATTCCCTAAAAATAAACCACCTTTTAACTACCACCAAACTAAGCATTTTGTAGGGTTTAGTTTCCTATACATCACTTCAATATACCATTACTCTCATTAGACCAGTTAATATGCAACTTGTTGTCCCATGAATACATTTTACTAAAACATTAATTTGCAAGGTTGGTTGATTTCATAACATTAAATAATTTATGTATATTAAAACCAGCCAAATCCATATAATGATATGAAGGTTTGTAGTTTACACTTAATTGCAATCTTAGCTGCCAAGGACTCATGTGCAGCCAAGGAATGTGCAAGGTTGGTCCATCTTCTAACAGCTTACTCAGTACAGTACTGTACAGTACAGTGGGTTCCAAACCTAATCATGTTCATGAACAGGTCTAGATCACAGAAAAATGTAAAGGACTGGGGGGATGTGTGACAAGGGATCGACTGGCAATATCATTAGTAAAACCATTTTCATCTTTTTTGGGTTTGGAACCCATACAGCAAAGGGTAGCAGAAGAGTGGACGGAAGCCTACTCCAAGTAGAATGGGTCTCAAAGTAAGGTAAGTGCCCAGACGATATATCAGTTCATTACAGTCCCACACATACACAAACAATACCAGGATTTTATAGATTTCAAGTAGTCTGATTGCATGTCTTTGGAATTTGCTCTAAGCTTACACGCTGTGTACCCTGCCCCAGACACTGAAAGGTAATTTACACAGCATTGAAATAACTGATTGAACTGATACCTTAGTGTTCTATTGTACTACCTAAAGCTCACAGGTCATCATGCTTGCTGGTCATACATAGCTCCACTATCTACTATCATCTAAAAACATCATGTACCGCCCACAACTATTACATCACTCACAGCCCAATTTCACACTACCCTCCTTAAACTCCTACAGCCACTATGTTCAGCAAAGTCATGTTTCCATTTGTATTCCTGACAATTAAGAAATCAGGAAAAAGTCTCTTGAGTTTTTTTTTGTTCTCTCCGCTGTATTTTCTTTTAGCTCGTCTTTTAACGCTGGCTTTTTCTCCTTTTACCTTTGAGATCTAACATTCAAGTGAAAGATTTCATCAAAGGAAATGTGAGAAGGTCAGAGACAAGAAGTCTTAACAGATGAGAGCAGCATAAAGAGTGAAACTAAAAAATGTCACAGCATCTCAATAGGGTGGGGGAGTTAAAATCATAGCTCATTTATATGCCGAGTATAAGCACTATTAAGTCACTATAAATGTTACAGAAGAAATTAACTGTCTTCACACACATACACACCCATACATTCATAGTCTCTTCCACATTCACATGCTAAAATCTCCAGAAGGAAGTGAAGATTTTCTGTTCACACCGGCACAAAAAATGTATTCCGTCATAGGAAAACCGAAATAATCTTTGAGAGGCGAATTTTAAATGTTAAATCTTCATATTCTTGTAGGACAACATTTGAGTCACACAAAGGAGCGGTATGATAATGGTTTATATGGCGACTTGCAAGTGCAATTTCATTGTAATTATTGGCACACATGTAACACCTCCCACAGGTTCTGAACATTTCAGTATTGTATCCATGGTAACCCTTCTGTTCAAGAGAGTAGAAATGATTAGAAACAAATTATATTCTGAATTAGTCTGGTTTCATTTAGTAACTGCCAACCTGCACTGAGAATATTCTAGGTAGGTAACCAAGGAGCAAGAGAGGCATCAATTATTCCAAGGCCTTAATCATTGTCACGGTAATTAATCATTAAGGTTCTAAGATGCACTTCATAAGCACCTCTGTGGATGGCATTATTGCCAAAATGTTAAGGCATTTATATTTCCTAACAGAACACAAAACATTATATTTTCACCCAGTTCAACATTAAGAATTGCACATTTATCACGGTTGTGTCTGTTACAGGATCGAAGGACCTTTCAGCACTAAAGCAGCTGTGGAATTTCAACATTGGATCATATTATTCAATATTAATGCCCTCGGTTCACATTCCCCTTTTCAGAATCAGAATCAAAATCAGCAGATTACCGTTAAATTTGTCAAATGAAAAAAAAAAATGAAAAAAGTCACCAGTCATGTTACAAATCCATGAAGATGCAGTCATTGTTAAACCAAAGCTTTCATCTACTAATGTCAAGGTTAACAGAAGTACAAAATGTGTGCTAAATAGGTGACTGAATGAGGAAGCGCTGTAACTGTTTTTTAATTTCCAAAAAAGTACATAAAATTGTTCAGTCATGTAATTAGGGCAGCCCCAGTCTGACAAATATAAAGGCAATCCATTTTCACAGCTAAAAGATATAATGTCCAGTTCTGCAGTGAATAAACATTTAATATTCCAATATCCAGATATTCTGCAGAAAATGTCTAGAGATCGGTTTCTGGGCAATAAAAATCATATTCATAACTGATACTAAGCACGATGCTCTTACTTATTGAAGACTAAAACCAATTGCATGATCCTATTGGGAACATGAAAGAAGACCAAATAAGATAGAATTTTAATTTCAACACCCAGCATGAAACACACTGATCTCTACATCTATTCCCCTTTTCTCTCAAAAAACAGAAAAACAGAAAATCAAATACTAACACATTTTCTGGTAGTATTTACCATACACCAAGTGAGTTAATGAATGAAAGTTTTTCTTCCTAAAGAAAACACTTATGAAATTGTAGTAAATACAAATACAGAAACAATGTGACTCTGTAGTGGATAAATTATATGGATGGATGGATGGAGAAATGGAATATACAGAAACATCTACACACAATGTAACACACAATGTAGTACACAAGTCTCCATATCTTCTATGCTACAGTATTTAAAATAATTATTATTCTCAGTGGTTTTTTTTCTATTTTCTTGATTGTCAAGACTCTCTTGGCCTTACATACATAGATTACATAATTATGTATTTACTTACCCAAACCCATCAGCAGAAAAAAGGATTAATTTCATACTGATATTAATATTTACTGATATTAATGAACTAAAATCATATCTGGGAAAAACATACAGGTATTAAACTAACTGTGATCAAATAGTAACGGGAAAATAATATAACATTAATAATATAATTAATAATTCATAATATAAAATAACCTACATACAGAGTTGACTCTGAAGTAACTATATCACAATTATCAACACATCTGCAATAGAAAGTCATATTTATTTGATGCTAATTGGCAGTATTTGTTAGTTGATAGTCGGCAGTTTGTGTTTTCAGAGCAATTTGAGGCACTAATTGCAGGTGCATTGTTAAAAAAAAAACTGCAGAATTTTATAAAGTGTCATAAGGAACAACCTCATCGATAATGACAGCATATGCCACACAAACTGCATTGGCGAAATGTAGCAGTAGTTCGCTGATGGGTCACTGATGATATTTAGTTTCTAAACACCATAAAAATGAAGTCTCACAATTTATCACAGAACTAAATCAGCACCTCTGTGGCTCAGTGCCACTAAGCTGGAATTTATGACAGGGCTGCCATTCTGAATTTACTTATATCCAAAGCCCTTGTAGACTTACAAGACAGCATTGAAAGAAGGATTAAAGCTCTTGTGAGGCTGCTCCTACTTCTTATTAGGTCCTTGATATTAATATATTATTAGGCATTTAACTTTATTATGTTCACTCCTGTAGGTGCCTACTTATACTGTTACTTAATGAAATGTATCCATGATTCTGCAGCCTAGTCTTGTTTAATTCCAAACTATGACATATGTCGAACTATTAATCATGGTTACTACACAAATTAAAGTTAAGCTTCATCAGCCTACCAACTGACATACTGCATCTATATTACAAAAATGTGTAATTACTGTAATAGTGATTTGTAAGGATTCTGGGTTTGATATGCAAAACAAACACTCAGTCTACAAGAGTACACTATCACCAGATTAGAAACACAGAGCTTATTTACTATCAATGGGCGTATTTAATTTATCTTTCTGTTTTCAACGATTTCTCTCTTTAGGTTTCCCCCGATTTTGTGCTTGATGCTGCCTGGAATAGGCTCCTTGTGATTCTACACTGACAGCTGTAAACATGCTTTTTAAAGGTTAGTTCTAATCAGAGATTTGCTTGAAATAATGAAAAGCTCATAAAGGGCAATTTAATTCCGTCTGTGTGCATCTCTCATTTCCTCGACGGGCTTTATGAGAATGTTCAGTTCTTATTTTCAGAATTCTCTCACTCTCTCTGTGTTTTTGTACGCTTAAAAAGGGAAAAAGCAGTCTTTTAATTGCATATGGTATATTATATAAATGAACCATAAACACATGGAACAGGTTTTCTCCCATGTTTACAGGCATGGTTCTATTTTGTGGCAAACATCAAACATGACACATGCATATGTGTTATTTTGCAGAATATATATAAATTCATAATGTTTTTTTCAAATAAATTATGAAAAGATCTAGTTAATGATCAAGCCCAAAACAAAAACAGAGTGATACCTGTCAACTGGTGAGTCATCTGGTTAGTAGAGCTGTCATGATTACTCGATTAAAAAACAAACTATTAAAATTTGTCTTCTCAATTACTAAGCGGTAAGGTGCAAGGAATGTCATAACTTGGGGTGATTCACCTGCATTCTATTTTAAATGAATGTGTAATTAGTGCTATATGTCCTTTATTTGTATAAAATACATATTGTTTTGTCAAACATGTAAGTTCTCCATTGAAGTTCATGAAACTTCTGTGAGCTCGAGTGTCTATTTGACCAACTGAGTGAGTGTGAGCCCTGTGATGGGCCCATGCTCCATCCAGGGTTGATTCCTGCCTCATGCCAATTGCAATATATAATGTATAAATATGATATTATATATAAACGATTACTCGATTAATCGTCAAAATAATCGGTACTTGATTATGTCTATAATCGGGAGTGACAGCCCTACTGTATATAAACAGGTAAAAGAAAATATATAAAGACAAATTAAGACAGCCAAAAGAAAGCAACTCAAGAGCAAGAAAAACAGATGTTCACCCTGGGGTTCAGCCTGCCAGCAAACCTGTCTATCATCTCTAGGAATGTTACAGGGCAGCCAGTCTCCTATCCACTGTGGATATGGCCAGGCCTATCGCTCATTCTCAGTCGCAGGGAGATCGGTTTCATTCACGTAAATATTTCCTGAAGCCACAGTTCCTTTCAGCATAACTAGCCTTCACAAGATACACCATATTCAAATTCTATTTCTTCAACAAGCATGGTTAATTTAGCTACCATTCGGCATATTAATTGATCCTTTATCCAATGATTGCTTGATTCAAGCTACATTTAGCATGGAATGCAAAGGATGCTGTATAACACCTCTTTTCATCATAACATACGGAATACAAAATTTGTTGATCTATATTACAAGGAGAACTCAACCCAGCGGGGGGGTGAACAGGCAGCCAAGTTTGGACCCTCAGAGGGTTTTTTCTCCCTATTTTGCAGTTTTTGGTCCTTTTCCTCTGTTGTCTTCTTTCTTCCTTCCTTTCTTTCTTTCTATCTGTTTAATTGATGTAAAGATGGATCTCAACACTCCCCTTTCAAGCCCCTTGGGGCCCCTCTGTTATGAAAGGTGCTATATAAAAATAAAAGTAATTGAATTGAATAATATTAATTTTCAGGTCATTCACCTGCTCTATACTTATCCTGAGTTTATATACAGAGCAGAGGTGGGCTGTGAACCCAGTACCCTTTCTGCCCATATACAGAGCAGAGGTGGGCTGTGAACCCAGTACCCTTTCTGCCCATATCCAGAGCAGAGGTGGGCTGTGAACCCAGTACCCTTTCTGCCCATATACAGAGCAGAGGTGGGCTGTGAACCCAGTACCCTTTCTGCCCATATACAGAGCAGAGGTGGGCTGTGAACCCAGTACCCTTTATCGTGAAGGTATGAAGTGCCGGTTCCCCCTATGGAGCCACCCTAATTTGAGACAAATTAAGCTAATGTATATTTTTACAAAGATGATAACTTTGTACAAGGCAATCTTTATCCAGCTCACATCAAAGGTCCAGTTCTCTATACTTGACAGAGTAGATTAACAGAATAACAATAGCACATCTGCTGAAACACAAATCTAGTCTGACACTATGTTCAAGTATACATATTCCTCTATAAGTGTGAATATTTTCATTTTCAATCTGGAAAATTTGTAAGTGTGAATAGTCTCATTTCCATTCTGGAAACTCGTCTTTGGAAAGTTGTAACATAAGGCTTCTACAATTTGCCATGCAGGTGGGAGTAGTTATCTTCTGGAAAACATTGTTGAGAAGAAAAGCTATATAAAAATTATATCTCCAGTATCTGATTGCTGTGCCTTTCTGCTGGGCCTCATCTCCCCGCTTATTGTCTTTCTCCAAACTTCATTACACACAAACATTAGTAAAATTGACAGTCCTAGTCATTGGAAGGTATCTTGTAGTTTAGCTTTCAGTATCAGTGGTGTAGTGAATATTAACTTGGTTATAAAATTCAGTGCAGATATGGAACAACCTTTGCTTACCATCACGAAACATATTAATATCATGCAAAATTATTTCAATTTAAAAATGCACAAATATTACTGGATAAATTAGCCAGGTATCATTGATGCATTGAGTTCTAGTAGTAGTAACTAGTTACTAGTAACTAGCAGGCATGCTAGCCCAGGTTGATAGAGATACAGTGATGGAGTGAATTAGTCAGCTATAGGCAGAGTGTGTGTTTTTTGGAGGAATTTCTGTGTTCAGTCTTTGCACTGATTTTCTACCAGAAACAAGACAGAATGTTCAGCTGAACGAATGGCTCATAATACAATACTGTGATGAGGCAGCCAAGGTCTATGAACACATCTGCGCCTGAACGTGTTCAGCACATCATTCTCAGGTGTAAACAATTAAAGTAACATTAAGGAACCATCCACTAAAAATGTTACCTAATTGTTATTCAGAACTGAAATAATGCATTTTTTTTTTTTTTTTTTACAAATTTTACTTCATATATTACTTTAATGAGCACATTATAGTAATATAAGTGACGAGCCGCCTTCCTTATTTAATGGTTTAAATATTGTAATTTTATATCATATTATATAACGGTCTGATGTAAATGGTCTGATCCTGAAATGTGACAGCATTAATTATTTCTCATATAAACCATCAAAATCTTCATATTAACATTGAGCTGAGTGTTTAACTATCAAAACATCACTGTAAAAGAAATGCTTGGCATGTGGTGGCTCAGTAGGCAGCATTAATGTGAAACTGAACTGAAACTGAATAGCCCAGTATGATGTATTATATTCCAGTATACTCCAGATTGTCCTTTATGTTTGGTTAAAATGATCCCCAAGCATTAGAAGACACAGGATGACAATACCTCATTAACAGAGGAAGAGTAAAGCAGAATGTCATTTAATTTTACAAGGCTTCTGATACAGCCAGATCCTCAGGAGTGACACTCATTTAATCATAATTATACTCATTTAATACATAAATGACTGACTGCAAAAAGAGAATATTATCAATAAAAGAATGATTTGATGGCTTTGGACAAAAACCATCCAGAAAGTTATTCAGATTTGTCATGCAGCATGAAAAATATGGGTATTACCAAATGTGACCCAGAATAAAACCTGATACATAAATGTTCACACAATAGAAGACATGAATCCAAAGTATTTTGTCAGGAAATGTAGCTACGTGGTCAGCTTCTCGTTCTTAATCTAACCCTTTGCCACCATGCTGTCTTGCTATGCTACCTGGAAATGCAAGATGGCAGGCTTAAGACCGTAAACAACAAGAGGGGGGACACCAGGCTGAAAGTATCATCTATCATGAGACAGGGGGGTTAAAGAAGTCGAAGAACATGTTTCATATAAGCTTAGAACACCTTATGAATGAGAAATGCCAAACAGATTATTGAAAACCAAGACCAAAACACTTCAAGTCCTAAAGAGAAAGTGAGGAAGGAGTGCTGAATACTGAATAAGATCTAGAATCATGTGAAATGTGAGGATGCCCTGTGATAGGCTGGACTAGGCTAACTGCAACCCCGTTCTGGATACACAGTTATGGAAAAAAGGATGCATTTTGTCCTTCCTGTATAGGTAAATATGCAAATTGCACATATTTTAATTCATCTTATATAGAGCTTTCAATAAGGAGCATTGTCACAAATCCAGGCTCGAGTAAGCCTGAGGCGACAGTGGCAAGGAAAACACTCTCGGAAGGAGAAAGAAGCCTTGGGGGAAGCCAGGCTTACGGGGGAAGCCAGGCTTACGGGGGAAGCCAGGCTTAAGTGGGAAGCCTGATCTCTGGCTGTGTGAGGTTAATGGGGGCAGGCAGGGGGCTTCCTGGATCCCCTAGTGCAGGGGTGGTCAATCTTATCCGCAAAGGGCCAGTGTGTATGCGGGTTTTCAATGGAGCTCCCTAGTTCGATTACTAATTAGAGGACTGACAGGCTGAAGAGTCCTCACACCTGGGTTTGAACAGCTGACCTACAGGTTATCCCAAAAACCTGCACACACACCGGGCCCTTTGCGGATATGATTTCCCACCCCTGCCCTGGTGGCTGACACTGAAGGAGGAAGCAGATAAGAACATAAAATGGACAATACGAGGCAGCAGAGCGAGTACAGTGAAGAAGCTCCGGCAAGACTGAGTATGGCAACACGACAAGGATGGAGAGGCAGGTGGGAGCAGAAGCATGAGGAATCCCGGAACGTCGGCGTTCCAACGACACACAGCTATATGCAAAACAAGCGCGACAGCACTGACTGTACAGCTCATCCAGTTGATCCAACCAAGTGAGCAACACTGATCCCAACCCACCTCTGTACCTTAAACTATAATGCCTGCTCATTGTAAGTAAATACATATAGATACACTAAACTAAAGTGAGTTTTTAGCCTAGACATAAAGCTTGAGTGCAAGCCCAAAGGCTATTTCACAGCTACAGAACCCAATACAGCCCTTTCCGCTCTGGGAACTAACAGATAACCTTCCCTGTGAGAGAGAAACAAGCAAGATGGTATGGAAATATTAAAAATAAAATAAAATGCCAAGCACTCTAGGGAAAGGCCATTCAAGCCTTTACAACTTTGTAAGAGAAGCTTAAAATCAATATAAAATGTAAGGAAGTCAATGTAACAATGACAAAACAGAACTAATATGATCAAACTTAATGGTTCTTATCAGAACTGAGTCTGCTCCATTCGGCACCAACTGAAGTCTGTGAAGGACCCAGAGGTACACCCAGAAAATTAGAGCTTTACAGTAATCCTGTCCGGAAATTATAAAGGCGTGGATTCGTTTTTCAGCATCATGGATGCACTGCATCTTCCTAAGCCTGGCTATAGTCCTCAGACAGAAGAAAGCACTTTGAGCATCATTTCAAACCAGAATGTCAAAAGGCAGGTGTGAGTCTACTGTGACACCAACATTTTTCACTAGTTTAACAGTAAATACATCAGGTTTATCAAGCACAACTCAAGGTGCTCTAGGACTAAGTAGCAATTCTGTTTTATTTGGGTTATGCAGGAGGAAGATGCTGGCTAACTAGAGTCTCACACTTACTACAGTCTTTAATCTTGACATCTGTGACAGCTCGCCTAGTTTTTACAATTTATGTGGAAGCATATATAAAGTAAATGGTAATGGGCTCGACACTATGCCACATCAGACCCCGTCGGACCCACAGGATTTGCTGTTCGCATGAACAAACTGGCAGAGATAAACACCATTTGACATCTGTCATAAATAGGATTGTCATTTGTTATACATTTTTATGTATAATTATAATAATTACTATACCTAATAAGGAAAATTATTCAAATCATTATGGATCTACCTGTTTAGCCTACTGATCGCACCCTGAAAGGATTTAAATGTTAAAAAAAAATCAAATCAGTGTTTTCTCAAATATGGAATGAGTCGAATTAGATGGTACATTACAATGCAACTCCAAAATATCCAAAGAAATACTGAGCTTCAACTATTTAATTCTGAAAAAGTAAGAAGTGCAGTAATTGCGAGCCGACACTATTCCTCATGCTCACAAAATGAATTACTGGCTAAAGTAACAGTAATAAGTCTGACATCATTCCAGCCTGAGCAAGTATATTATTCTTTTCTTCTCACTACATGTAAGAGATTCTCTATTAATAAACTGTCAGGACTTAGCTCATAACTACTGTTATTAATTGAAAAGCTGCAAGGTTGTAACGGCCTTCTGGCAACTACTATATTACATATTGATTAATGTTCATGCGTAACTTAAATAAATCTTAAACTCCCTTTAAGGTTTACTGCCAGCACAAAAATGCCTGCACTAGGGACTACACTGATCCAGAAAGTATGGGAAAGGGTATGCCTATCTGTGTGGGGGTGCGGGACTGTGGCACATCAAAGGATCTGGCATTGTGGGTATATCACGCAACAAAGTATACTCAACACTCGTGCACCTGTAACTGACAAGATGCTGAGCTTAGAGATTATGAAGTGTAGGTCTTCCTTATACTGCTAGCAGTGGGAATATTTAAATGTCACACAGTTCAATAACAACGTAACTGCTGACGTTATAAAATTATTTGATGTTAACTTGGTTGGATGAGAGTAACTCGAACATCTCCTGTGTGCCACTATATACACTCTTTCAACCTCAATATCATCATTTTTTCTGCAGTAATAGCCATCATGATAAAAGAGGAAGGAATTAATTTTAACTTGGCTTCAAATATTACAATTGAATCATTTTTTAATTATATTTTTCCATTTATCAAGTACCAAGAAAGCTGAATATGGACAAATTATGTTATTTTTTTCCTGTTATCAGCTGCCCTAATGTGTAATAGAAAAACATTTATCTTGTTAACAGAAAAAAAACAGAAAAAGATGTGAAAATATCCATCCATCTTCCAAATGTTTATCCTGGTGAGGATCAGGGGGATTTCATCTTTATCCATTCATCTTCTAACTGGGATTCCAGCCCATTGCAGGGTACCAGTGTCACATGCACACACTCACAATCACAATCATTACACTGAGACACCAATCAATCTAACCACACATCTTAGGAATGCGACAGGAAACCAACTCAACACAAGGAGAACATACAAACTCCACAAATACACAGCTGAGGTGGGATTTGAACCCACAACCCAAGAAGTGTAAGGCCACCCTATCTCCCATTTTATCTGCATGTTTATATTACAATGATCATTTTGTCTGGTCTTCTCATAGGACAAATGCAGCTTAAACACCCACCATGGGTACGATTAACATGCGCTTATGGGCACCAATAATTAGAGGGTTGACTATCGATAAGCCTATTACTGGACAACTTAATCCATCACTGGTTTTATGGCCTAATTTCTGCAATCACACATTATTATGCTGAATGGAACATCTTGCCTTCGTATTAAGCTAATATACAAATATCTTAAATTCAATCAACTGCAGGTTCAGAAGCTATACAGTGTATCACCTGGAACTGGAAGCGCTGGACAACAAATGTCACTGCACAGAAGTATGTCTATGTTTGAAAAGAGACATTCAAACGCTGAGTGCAAAGCAGATTTAAAAATAAAAAAATCTCATTTACTGTGGTATAGTTATAAGCATAACCACGGTAACAAAATTCATTTTTGAATATTTCGTTCTGAAGAAAGTGTTTGTGACAGCAAACTCATCAATTCCTGACAGAAAGCAATACATTGAAAAAATATAGGCGATACAGCACGCAGTCAGTGTCCAATCAGAGTTCCCAAAAAAGGACCAAAATGAATATTTTTAACTGAAAACAATATCTGTGCCATGCTTGTCACACAAATAATTGACTTTGGTGAAACTGTCTTAGAGAACATTGAAAAGCAGAACATTAAAAATCCTAGAAAGGAGAGAAATCAAATAACCCAACACTGGTCTAGTTCTCTGTGTGAACACAGCATTTGTTTGTTAAAAAAGAATAAATATATTCTATGTCTTAGAATAATTAATAATGATTAAAATTACTTCAAAAACAGACATAAACAACACATTTAAACCGTTGTTGTGAAATACAAATATATTGCGCATTTACGGCAAACTACTGAATTATAAAAATCAATATGTGTAATACAATAAACAATCTAATAAAATTACATTTTTAGGTAGAATAGGTAAGCAATGTTTCAAACTAATAAACCATACTCAATAAAATTAAAAAGTCAACTTACCAAGTCTCGTCATTTTTAAACTCCAGTTCTCCATAGGTGTCATCAAAATCCACTCCTCCCCCCTTGGCCAACCCTTCATTTGTTCGGTAAGGCACGATGACAGTGCCGCGAGCTCCAGAAGTCCTTAGCACCTTAACCTCCATAATGCCCACGCTCTCGCTCACATGCACAGAATCACTCTCGAAAGTGAAGATGCCAGCATGGTCATCATCTAGGATTGTGATTGTAGCCACGGCAGGGAATCCTAGTAGGGCTTTGGGGAAATGTAGCATGTTGGCTGACAGCATATCTTCCGTCTCCAGCACACGTACGTTGCTGAGTCGCACAAAAAAATGCTCGTCCTCTTCAAAGATGTCATCGTCAATGATACCTACACTAATCTCCTTCTGCATCTCACCAGGCTTGAATACAGCTGTTCCCTCTGTGAACTCATAGTCTGCGCCAGCATTGGCGGAGCCATCTTCGGTTTTGTAGTCCACATACACCGTTCTGTTAATGTCACCCCCCTTCCTAACAATCGTCAGCAGGGCACCACCACAATTCTCAAGACACTGGTAGACACAAGGCTCAAAAAAGATTTTGGATACAAACTCCTCAGGTTCCTCAATATGCACCTCCTGCAGACTGGTGCTTCTCTTAGCCTGCTCAGCTACATGTTTCTTTAGTATGTTTCCTGCTCCAGTCATTAGCCGCGTGGCCTGAATGCGGTAGAAAGCGCGACTCTTTTGCTGATGAGAAAGGGCATAGTAGTTGGCCATTTCCACCAACTGGTCCATGTCCTTTTCAGGATGCTTCTGCTTCAGATCCTTTAAAATGCGGATCATGTCTCGCCGGGACTCATCAATCTCTTTCACATCTATCAGTCCAATCAGGTTACTAGAAGCACCGTCAACAAAATGTGAGTTTACCATTTTTCCATCCATCTCAATACCTTTGGATCGTTCTCCCTCAGTCTCAATGATAACTCCTCTATGCTTATCTGTTCGGTACTTTTTATGCATGAACTTATAGAATAACAAACGACGATCGGCCACCCAGGCCAGGATGACACAAATTGGAAAGAACGCAAGAGTGAGGAGGCCCTCCCAGATCTGGACCACATTGGGAGAGAAAACAGCCAGAATCATATAAAGCCAAATATAGGCAAAGATACTCCAGGCTGCTGTAACGAAGAAGACACGCAAGTGCTTGACCTTCCGTGTCTCTCCGTCAGGGATAACTGACACACAGAGCCCAATAATGACAAACATGTTGAAAGCTGCACTGCCTACGATAGTGGAGGGACCCAGCTCCCCAGCTTGGAAGCTGTGACCACAGACCTCAATGACTGAAAGCAGGATCTCTGGGGCTGATGAACCCAGTGCCATCAAGGTCAGGTTGGAAACGGTTTCATTCCACACTCGAATGGTGGTGGTGGTGGTTTCTCCATTGGATCTTTTGATGATGACCTCTTTCTCTTGGGAGGTTATGACCTCAATGGCTGCCATGAAGCGGTCAGCAATAATGGACACGCCAAGAAACATGTAAATCATTGCGACAAAGTATACAATCACCCGCGCAATCTTATCGCCCATCGACGGGTCCTCGGGGTACCAGATCGGCAGAATAATGCCCGGTTTGCAGTCGGATGTCCCTTCACACGTGGCATTGTTTGCTGTTGGGCTTGGGGTGGTTCGGGCCTCTGCACATAGCAACGTTGCTGCTGCAGTAACAAGGCCCAACCAGAGGATGGTGGATGTCCTTGGTTTAACCAGCCTTGATTGCTCCATGCACCCTCCTTCTTTCGAGTCCTTACCTCTCTAATAGTCACTCTCGGAGCCAGCACTGAACAGCTCTTTGGTTCCACACACAAAACCTGCGAAAAATGCAAGCAGAAAAAAAAATATCAGTACATTTAACGTAGGTTTTATTGATCCTCGTTGATGAACTAAAACATTTTTATTGAATTATAATATGAAATCAGGTACTGAAACAGCTAATATTTCCTATAAATATGCCTTGAATCCCCCAACTAGAAAAGATTTCACAAGGCCATCTGGACCATTAAACATTCCATAAATATTACATTACATGAAAGCAAACACTAGTTACATACACTTTATATAATTAAGCTTATAGGTAGCAAAGTCATTCCATTCAATGAGTTTCACTGTAGCCTCAGACTTCCAGTGCAGAAGGTTTAAATACCACCCTCATCTCGGTACGTGCAGCGTTTCCATATTTTCCCAGACTGCCCCTGGTGTATAGCTGTCCATTTGTGTGCCCTGTATAGCCTGCGTTCTAGGCTTACTACAACCCTGTACTGAGATGGATAATTAGTCTTTTTTTTTCCAACTCCGTTTCATCTTTAATTGAGATCAAAAATTAGCTTAAATAATTAAATTCACATCCAGCAGCAGTCAAACATCACAGAGAAGTACAAAAAAATGTGAAGCAGTGTCCCAAGGCAGGTGCATGTGGAGGCTGAGTGCATGAACGCTTATACGGAGTTTCTGTATATTACTTAAATACACGATGTCTTCACTAAAAAGCCTGTCAAGAAGCTATTATGTAACAACTGAGCAAAGAATGTCCCAGTTAGCACTATTTAGCTAAGCAGGCCACAACACACAATGAAGATTTCAATGATTTCTTTGAGAAATACTATCATTATTAGATACATTTTTCTGTAAGGAACCAAGGCCATTTTCTTTCAACTTAGTGCTTGTGATATAAATATTTTAATATATACAAATAGTTTTTAAATGGTAGGCAAATTTATTATGGACACTTAGACTGTCAAAATAAACAAATCTCCCCAGATTTGCAGAGCGATTTGCATAATCCACAGAAAACTGGCCAACTGTTTCTGGTCTTGAAACAGATCCCATGACTGAACAGTAAGAACTATGATAAGATAAATAAATAAATAAAGAACTATGATAAGAGTATTTAGGTAAAAGCAATGGGGAAATATTTGAACTGAGATTGAGGCGGGACTGATGCCAGACTGAAAGCACAGTATCATCTGCAAAAAACAAACAAACAAATAGATAAATAATACTGCTAATCTTATAGATTGTGCTACATAAAACAGAAATTATAGCAAAAACTATGAGTATTGAGCCCCATGCTGCTAGCAATTGGAAAAACTGAAAAATTTCATCATCGAGAATGATTATTTGGTAACTGATATGTTCCTTACCGCGCTGCCCTCAATGACAGAGATTAAAAAGTAGCAGAGCATATAAATACTACAAATACTAATATGATCCCCAAATCAAACAGAATCTCAAGACAAATAAGCAGACCATGGGGTAGAGACAGCCATTGGCCTTTGTGTCTCCTTTTACTCTTACCCTAAACACAATGAACCGGTTAAGTAGCAGTGTATTGTTCTACAGAAACATAGTCATTTATTTTGCCCTTAAACAGATTTAGTTAGTTATCTATTTAAACTAGAAATCATAGGTAAAGATTTTTAGTTCTTAATTGCCTTTCTTTCCTTTTCTCTCCGGGCCCTTTTGTTCTAAAAGGAATGCATTTCATCATTTGGCAATGGAAAGGCAAACTGAACAATTATCAGCATTCATCTACATGAAACTTAAATAGCTTTATCATAAGCTACTGATTTTGTGCCAAAGTAACAAAACAGGTTTGTAGGCTCCATGGTTTTCAGTTTGTGGAGAAACAAAACTTATATCTTTAAACATATGGTTTTTTGTACAATCCTGCACTTTTGTCACTTCAATACAGTCTTGAGTTCATACTGAGCTAAGATTACAAAAACCTGCTTATCCCAGAAGTGGTCAACTTGAATGTAACTGAGATTTTTTTCAGCTTTGCATTTTTTACCCTGACTTAAATAACTGAGTAAGGGTAGTTACATGCAACAATTATAGCAAATATCGTCTAACGAACCTAAGTATTAACATAATACTGAGACAAATCACAATTACTTCGTTTAAAATCACTTGACTACATGCCATTTAAATTGATCTACAACAATGGAACTTCAACACAAATATCACAATACATTAAGCTTAAATTAATTTTATTTAAATGCCAAAAATACATGTATTTTGTTTATTGAGCAATATTCTTAGTGAGATATGCCAGCTACGCCTGTGACATCTCAGGTATTGCGGCTAGTGGTGTGCGATACTACAAGATTTGGTATCGATGCGATACCAAGTAAATACAGGGAAAGTATCGCCGATACGATACCGATATCGATACTTCTTAATTACTTAATATAAATTAGGAAATGAATCATACTACAATGCAATTCTTACTTGAATGACTTCTTCACAGACTGGACGATTAACCAAATAAAGCAGCGCAACATTACAGTAACTAACAATAAATAAACCACTAACTTACGTGTACTATTAGAGCATTTATGTCATTTATTTAAACTTTATTTTATCAGGTATATTAACTGAAAACCAGTTCTCACTGCTTTACGTGATATTCGGGAGAAATAGCAGATTACGCATCGGAACTGCCTGGGATATAAACGTCATGCGTGTGTCGTCATTTGGCGGTTCCATTTTGTGCAGCCGGGTGAGAGGTCGCAGTGCATCTAACCGTAATGCATTGCGTCAGGATCAGAATGGCTTTAAGCAAGTCGAACGCACCCAATGACCGGACTGGGGAAACAAACTGAAACGCGGACTTAATACAGAGGACTAATGACAACAACCAGAAACAGTTGATCACATGTGTACGCGTCTGTTTGTTAGCCTGGCGCCGCTGAGTCATGTGACAGCCGGGAACGGCATTTGAGAGCAGCAGCGCGAACACAGAGCCGCAGTGCATTCGGGAGAGAGATTGAAACTGAAGTATCGATCTCATTAAACTGGTATCGATCAATACCAACATTATTATCGATATTATCGGTACTTTGATCGATCCGCCCACCACTAATTGCGGCACTGTGAAGAGCGAGCTGCCAAACGCAAAACACTCACCAATTATTCAGCTTTAATATTCCTCAAATCACAAACGCACTCAAATCACAAATCAAGCCTGTAACCGGGAGGACAATACCGGTGGTGGTTCATTTAACCAGATGGAAAGAATGGCAGGAGCAGAGTAACAACAAGAACAATGGAGTAAGAGAATGAATACGTGTGTCAGCAGATTTTACTACCTGCATTCTAGTGATAGTTATTCATATGCAGAGTGATCGGCAGGAGCAACCAAATTTGCGGATGTCACTTCGTTTTGACAAACTGCCTGCAGACAGAAGAGCATTCGCTTATGACTTTGAATCTACTGGGGTTGGATAATGAAACTGAAACACTGGCTTCAGTAGTGTTTGGGGTTTCGCGCCTATATTAAGTACCAGCTGGGTATTGTTCTGCAGAAACATAGTCATTCATTTTTCCCTTAAACAGATTTAGTTAGTTATCCATTCAAACTGGAAATCATACAGTAAGTGAAGATTTTTCACTCCCACAGCCTACTGTACAGCCCAATTTGGGGTCAAGATAATGCGTTTGATTCTCATGTATCACATTGTTCATCTGCTCCTCTCATTTTTTTGGGCTGTTGGGCTTACCGTAGTTACTTCTGTATATTTCTGAGCAATACATGTGTGCGAACACATTACTTAGCCGTTTACAAAGCTTTATGAAGTCAGAAAACTAAGAAAATGACAAATCACTCAATGCCACAATGAAGTCCTTTGCTTTTTATCACTCAATACATGACATATAATAAATGTGTCTTTTAAATGGTGAATTTGACTCCACTGTCGGGAATAGCGATCGAGTATGTAAAACTGACATCGAAGTCTTCAAATTTTATCTTTAAAGCTGTGCAGAAGTACATTAAAGACATACATACACAGAAACATTCTTTTCTCTTCTGCCGTTTCTTTAATTCATTTTTTTAAATGCAAATTATACAGAAATTTTGGCTTAAAATCCATGAAATAATTACGAAGTGTCATTAACAATTATTCAGGCCATGTATTTTTATCCACAAATGAAAACTTGAAAATGCTGCCTGACTGCATTTAAAACTGAACTGTACTTATTGGTCAACTTTTTGATATAAAAGTAGCGACGGAATGCAGTTGTGACTGTCACTATCAATGTAATGTAACCTCTATTAATAGTTTATTTCCCCTGGTTTTTCACTATTTTTACTTTGTACTGTAAATTGCTCAGCCTATTCTCTTCTTTGTCTTAAATGGATCGTTATAGTACTTACTTATAGTAATTTTGTGTTGTTAAATTTTGGTATTTATTTATGTAATGCATACACAAAGTCAAGCTTGTTATAGACTGTCTGGCAGGGAAAATCCACCCTATTATCCTTTTTAATGTTTTTGTACTTGAACAATCATTTTAACAACTGTAAACTGCTGCCTTATTTGTTCGATAATGTATTAATGTATCTGACCAGCAGCATTTTTTTCCCTGTAGGTGAACATAATCATAATGCATTTTCAACATATTATAATGTAATTGAATTATTATTCACATTGATATTAATAAGTACAATAAGTTCACTAATCATGTGATTAATCACTCAGTTTATGTGATTAATCGTGATTAAGAAAATTAATCGGCTGACAGCTCTAGTTATGTGCTTTTTCTGTAGTATGTGGCTGGAAGAAAAACATGGATTTGTTCTATCAGAAGCCTTCTGTATTTTTTTGGTTTCTCTAAGGCCTGAAGGTAAACGTGTAGGTGACATCAGGACTTTTAAATCTGTTCCCAATCAGTGACTAAGAGATAAGGCACATGGCACGTGGTATTCTTCAGTCTTGGAAAATAATAAACTGAATATACAGTACTGTGCAGAAGTCTTAGGCAGTCAAAAAAAGGATGATTAAATATCTTTGCTCATGTAAAACTATATTATGTCTGTCAAATGTGTCAGCTTAGCCATTTCTAAACCTATCAAATCACCCCAGTATTTGCCTCAACTGTCCAATACATCGGTGCATTTTTGTTTTGACTACTACCACTGCACCATTATTGGCTGATCAATACCTCATTGATATATTTAACTAATTAAGTCAATTAATTAAGAGAACTAGTGAAGAAATGTAACAAATACATGGAATTGTGCAGGAGGCCCTGAGGAGAGGTTTGGTAACTGAAGTGGTGTTCATCTAGCTTTCCAACAAGATAGTAACTTCTTGGAGAACAGAAAAAAATCTGTTTTTTTTTTATTGTGCTACTGTTAATTTGCTTATGTTTTAATGTTAAATTGTGATTTTTTCCTGAGGAAATAAGCATTTATTACCCAGATAAATAGTCTTAAATATTTTATTTGACTGCTTAAGAGTTTTGCACACTACTGTGTATTACCAATACAAATCTGGTATAGAACCAAAACATTAAGTTTCTTCTATATGTAAAATGCAGTTAATATGATTGCTATTTTTGTTCAGTTGTTCAGTGCATCATTTAGCTGCAGAAACAGGTAGATAGAATAATAAACCACTGGTGGATAGAATTTGTAAATATGTTTGAGTTCATTTTGAACACCTTTGTGATAGATGACATTAAACTCGTTTTATGTGACTGTTCTTTCTATCACGATTTGCATAGAAATGCCTAAATGGCCTTTCTCTGACATACAATGTTAACATTGACTTCTCGTCTACTTGCAGCTAGCAGCATGCATGGAAATTAGCATCTGACATTCATTATGGAATGTAGGAAGATGATCATTTCTGTCATTGTGATGCACAATTATGGACCAATATACCCCCATCTTTATCATTATATTGTACATTAGGTACAATAGTGTCACGTTTTTTCTGTTATATACATGTCTGTATATATGAAGGTATGTGGAGCTACGGAGTGAATATTCCTCAAAATAAACTGAACAATATTCTGAATCTGACGGAAATCTACCAGGATTCATTCATCTAATTTAGTCCTTTTAGAAGTCCTATACCAAAGTGAAATAAAAGGGATTTTGAGTACCAAAACAGATTAATGCTTCTGTTTGAATAATATTCTTCAAGATTATTTTTTTCCTATCAGGCACTGGAAAAACACTGTACCTCTTCAATCCACCATACAATGGAACCAAGGCTATTTTAGGAAACTCATGGAACAGGAGGTATGAGGCTGAGGAGCTCCTTGGATTCTTATGTTATGCATATATTTGTTAAGAACATTGTGAAATCTGGGTTATGCCAACTTATTGTTACTGTATCCTTCCAGAGCAAAATCTTAAGTAAAGGAAACTGCACATGCAATTATGGACATATTTTGCTTTCTTAATGTAAATTATGCAGCAAACACCAGTCTCAAATGACTAATATGGCAGGCCGCATTACCCTGCTGAAAGAGGCCACTGCCATTGGGGAATGCTGTTGCCAGCTTGTGCTAGAGCAGGTCTTCTGTGGAGTCAGACAAGGCGGGCTATCCTTCACTCCCCGCAGGCATCAATGAGCCTTGGGCACCCATGACCCCATCGGCAGTGCACCAGTTGGCCGTCCTTGAACCACTTTTGGTAGGTACTGACCACTGCATACTGGGTACACCCCACAAGACCTGCCATTTTGGAGATGCTCTGACCCAGTCGTCTAGCCATCACAATTTGGCCCTTGTCAAAGTTGCTTATAGATTTAAAGTCCTTACATTTTCCCAGCTTCCAACACATCAACTTCAATGTCACTCACTTCACCTATCAATTGGTTGTGGGTGATCGGTGGAAATGACTATTTTTGTGTAATTATTTCAAAAAAGGCACAAAAAATGAAGTATACTAGTACAGGCATCTGACTTGCCAGCACAAGGCTCAGGAGCTGCACTCCTATAATCCTTTTGTGCCTCTTTATATCACTAAGAAACTCGGACTTGGTGGGAGACCAACCAAAGCCTGTTCATTCGGCTCATTCTAGACACCATTAAGTGTCCAGAGACTAATTTGCTGTATCACACCATTGCTAAGGACATAAAAGCAAAAGATCCTGATCTAGACAGACTAACCCAGCTAAAAGGGATCATTCCAAGAACTTTAGTCATCGTTATGAGAAGGTCTTCTCAAAGTTGGCAGAGAATGTTCTTACTGTAACATTAATGGGACATTATTTCCATGTTTTACATTTTAACAAAGGTTTTGTCAACATCAGCGGAATAATATTACCTGAACATCCTGTTCATACAATTAATGTTTAAAAGTATTGTTTTATAAAGCTTATATATGTGCTGACATACCATCCAGCCTGGAACTCATGACCTTTGAAGTGTAAAGCAACAAAGTTACTCAGTGCTCTACCATGACCCTCATTCATTGTTATATTATTACTCTTAGTTGTAGTAGTAGTTGTAGTAGTGGGCTAACATTCAGGGAACCCCAGGAAAACTGGACATTTTGAACGCATTCCATACCTTAATCGTAACTTTCGGTAAATGGGGAAGGGATTGTTGCCCTGGTGAATAATTTATGCGAATAATAAAGGCCGTGATCCAGAAGCGTGTCAACACCGGTGGGAAAAACTGAGGGACAAATCTTTTCTTACCACTTGTTCTCTATATGAGGAATACCCCCAGTCTTGGACTAGATCTAGGCTTCACACCTCAATATAATAGAACCAAACATTCTGCCTAAAAGACCTGGGGCCTCATTTATCAAAGTTGCCAGGACTGGCCATACCTTACCACTGAGACTCAACTGAGAACCTTCCTAGATCTATGGGATACTATTGTACTTCAACCCCCAATCTTGTACGAAAAGGTAGGCTGAGGACCCTCCAAACTGAAGAACTTCTGAGCCCTTAGGAAGTCCATGTGTTCTGACCCTGTCCTGTTTAACCTTGACTTCATCCTCCTCTTCACCATGTAGACTGATATGTCAGACGCTAGCCTGAAGGCTATCCTGTTCCAGATTCTAAACAGTCAGGAACACTCCATTAAAAAGGTGAGGGGGGGTGCTGGCAGCAAAATTGCATCTTCCCATTCTACTGTAAAGTTGCGATTTATCCTTGTGACAGATCATACACCTCTACCCTTTATTGGGATCCTGGACTATACCTCTCAGTTTTACCAGAATCCTACACGAGGAATCCTCAGATCAAGTGGATCAAACCCTCCAGCCCTTTAACTTCGTATTGGAATAGGCTGCCTGCAATACCACAAGATACCTGAAAAGCAATGCTGACAATTCCTGCATTGGTGTCCCGCTGCTTTTTTCTAGCTATCTTTCCCTGCTGGGCATCTAAGTGAGTACGGATGCACCCATATGCTGGCCTGCTCAGTCACCCAAACTTCCTACTGTAAGCCAAAGTAAAGAGTTTCAGCATCAGGGAAAGTACAGTACAGACAAGGCTGCTTTCTGCAAAAAGGGCAGAGAGTATAGCTGGATGAGCAGGACAGAATAAAGATGCAGTCAATAGCAGCTCATCATAGAAAAGCAGCATTTACCAAGTGAATAACACTGAGTTGTGATCTGTCACCTCGCCTAACACTAGTCTACGATCTTTCATCCAGGAAATCCTTTCCCCTGGTTTTCACTGACCCATCCTCACCAGAACACAGATCTGTGAGGCATATAGACTTTTTATTTGTCAATACAATCCCCATTGTAGCTTACCACACTCACCCCACTCACGGTACCCTGTCCGACACACTTACGCCTCGCTGTGCCTCTTGCTGCCTGTGTTCCCTAATCTGAATTTTTTTTTGTAAAAATATGTTTGGTTCTAAAATGAACATACTGTGCTCACCAATATGACTGCTGTAAACATTTGACTCTTAGCGATTATTGCTTTTAATACAGAGGATTCTTAGTAATTTATACCTATTATTTGTCTTTGAATATTATTTGTCTTTGAATATTTTCTGTATGCTGTATATGCATTACCTATTTTCAGATTTTTATATGCAAATCCTTTAAATAACTCTTTTGGATTTGACTACGAAATTATATTTCTTGTTGAATACCTGACTGAACATGATTTTCCCGGTAGGGACAACATTGATATGGGCATGAAGGGAATGAGACCTTTTATTGGGGTAACAGTTTTCACAAACTGAAGGGAAGACAATGCACTAGAGCTGCACAAATACTGCAATATGAACACTTGGATACTTATTAAACAAAATAGGAGATGCAAATTTACCTGATATAAACTATAGCCAAACAGAAGGGTTTGACAAACTCTACCAATAGAGTTTGTCAAATTGGCTGGTGGTGTTGCCGTGAATTGTGCCAACAGACACAAAGCAGTGTCAACAAGTGACTTGCTTTTGCTCAATACTGTCTCTGTGGAATCCGAAATATTTCCATGCGGCAGAAACGAATGTGTTTTGGTGACCAGTTCTTGTTTGCTGTTTGTTAAATTTGTCACGAACGCACCAACAGCAAGGGTGAAAATGATCACGATTGTCATGCAGAGCTCAAGCAAAAGCCGTGGTTGTAACTTTACACTGATTTTTTTTTAACATATACTAGATAATCTCGGAAGGTGGCAGTAATTAAAACGGCACAGCTTGCTAGGTTATGTTAACTGTGCTTTGATAATCTCAACCTGGCCGGGACAGCATTATGGTAATATTGTGTACTGCGACATTTTGCTTCTCCCCCGTGCGCCATAATTTTTTTTTGCCAAGATTTCAAAATGCCAGAAGATACCAGAACATGCCATCAAAAATACCATACTGTATACCAAAGAATAATGTCTGGACTGTATGATGGCATGAAAAATTAGATACCTAATAGAATTCTAATCTCAACCCATCTGACTATTCCGGTCCTTGATATGTGGTAACTGCATGTGCATAGCATGTAATATCGATATTATCGAAATTATATCACATGTAGCTTGCCTACAATGGACATAAACAAAGGAGAATAATCTAGGGAAGAGAGGGCTGCATTCAGGGGGAAGGGTTTGTGCAGCACTAATGTTGAAGACAGACTCTCTTTCTCAGTGCAAAAGAAACCAGAATAATTTTACAACTGTTACCCAATAAATAGTATTCCATTAAGAGTATGTAATTAATTTCCCATGGTAATATTTGTGATTTTTTTTTTGTGAAGTTCAATTTAGGTTATAAAAATAATCGAATGATCGATACATCAAACTGAATCAAGATAGAAATTTCCAATGTATTAAATCGTTCCCTCAGTATTCACAATCAAATGAAATCACCTTATTGCCACTAGTGAAGGGTGATAAAGAGTTTGTCACCTGACTTCACAATGCCCCTCTACACATCCATCCCCCCATCTCACACAATGTGTCACGTCCCGCCCGCTATCTCCACCTGACCCTCTTGCCTGTTGCTCATTTGTCTTATCTCTCGTTCCTACCCCCATGTTAATTACTCCAGCTGCCTCTCTTTACCTCCCTTGTCAGTCTTGTACATAAGTGCTCCCCAGTCCTGTGCTCCACAGTCCAATCATTGACGTCAATCCATTGTGTTGCCTGGACCTCTCCTTGCTCCCTCCTCCCATTTTGATCCGGCAAGATTGTGTTTATTTCCAGTTGTTGTTCTTTTCAGTTTAATAAAACTTCCCCTTATGTTTCAGCACAACACCTGCCCTCAGTCCTTCGTCTCTCATTTCATATCACAATGCTTGCAAGCAACACTTAAAAACCCTTTAGGGCTGCTATGGTAGTGGACTAAACAAACTGCTACCTAAAATACAAAGGAAGTCCATCTCTAAAAACTATGAATTGGACCGAAAACATTAAGTGTACAATGCATGAACATAAACAGCTCATTCTTTGTTATCATAATTTCCTCCAGTGGAAAAAAATATACTTCTGCATGTCTTCCCATTTAAGACAAAAAAGTAGTGAAATAACATGAAACATTTCTTTTATTTAACAGCAAATTATTCATTTTTCTGTAGGGGAGGTTTCATGATAATGGAAAAAGAAGAAAGACAAAAATCCCCATATAATTTTCATAATATCCTGAAGACACAATATTATCCATCTCTCCATCTTCCAAACACTTATCCTGAATAGGGTTGAGGGGACTCAGTGTTATAACAGATTAAAAATACCCTGTACTATTGTTCATTACAAAGACTGTGTACGCCAAAATTATTCTTAGTCTACTATCACACACTGATCATTCCTGTTATTATTTATAATAATTATTATTGCTGATGGTTACATGTAATATAGCTTCCAGAACCTTGGTAGACAATTACTATGAAAACATTTTTCAAAATTAAAAAAAGTACATATTATTCCAACAAACCCTAATCCTACTTTTTAAACACGGACATGACAGGGGGAAGATGCAGGCGTGATGCAGGCGTGGAGTGTGGTTCAGAGGGTTCGAATTTTGTGCCAGTGTCTGTGGCTGGCAGAGCAATCGTAAGAGGCCCTTAACCCCAACTCTTTCAGGGGTGCTGGCAGACTCTGTTCTCTGAAGCCCAAGCTTTTCTCACCTGTACGTTACTTTGTATCACAAAAGCATTTGCTAAATAAATAAATGAATGCAAAAGAAAAAGGCAGGATCAGGTTCACAGCGGGATGTTTTTGAGTACGCTGTCAGACCCACTCCACCCATCAAGATATTGGGGAAATTTAGTGGGGACTTAAGGCTTATAAAGGCTAGTTGGCACATACAAAGATAAGTTCTGCTCAGCAAGCTAGGGAGACACTGTATAAAGAGGCACTGTATAAAGAGGCACTGTATAAAGAGGCACTGTATAAAGAGGCACTGTATAAAGATAACACATCGGTAAGGCCTTGTGCTCTTTGCAAACAACCAGCTAATGACCCAATTTTATTGCCCTGGCATACATGCGGATATTTGCTAGTGGTGGGCAAGATGTTAGGAACGCCAGTTACCTAATCCACAGTCATTCCCAAATACCACTGCATGCCCCATGGATGGAACTCCCTTTCAACAGAACTAAAAGTCTCATAAATTACTGGACAGCTGGTTATAACATGTTAATTGAGGGCAAGGTCGCGCAAAATATTAAAATATTTCAGATATTTAGATTATGAGGTCAGGCAAACTGATCTGGGAACATCTTCCAAATCATTACATTTCATAAAAGACAGCTTGTGTAATTAATTGTGGCAGAGGTCAACAACAAGGTGTGAAACATGTAGTTTTCAGAGCAACCAATCTTGGGCGCCCAGCTCTGATAGGAGCAGACAGCATATGTTCAAAACATCAAACAAGAGTTTAAAGACATACCACCCCCCACCCCGCCCCCACTGCAAGTAAAGCAGATATCATGAATCAGCTCTTACAGAATTGCAGTCATCATTTTTTCACATGCAGGGTTCAGTACAAGATCACAAACACCCGGGAATTGATTCCAAGAAGCACAGGGTATGATGCAGGAGACACCCCAGACAGGATGGCAGCCCACAGCAGGACATACAACGGTCACATACAACAGGCAGCTTAGAGACAGTGCTACACGTGAAAGTTACCAAGCCACAGGGTAACTGAAGCAGCCTGATGACTCTGATTCTGTGTAAAAAAAATTCAGATTTCATGAAAAGGCAGAATTTGATGCATATCACAATTCATGAAATAAATAAGTCGCTGGACACAGCTGTAATCATCTTTGGTTCATTTGGTAAGAGGTACTCAATTTAACCAGGAACTTTTAGCAGGGTTCCTACAAAAAAACCTTCTCTACTCTGTTCAGGTTTGATATTTTGAGTAAAAATTCCTAGCTGCTAATATTGGTTATGATTATCAACTGTAATTATGAGGCATGTTTCTAAATTCTCAACCCTAGGCATTCCCGTCTCCAGTCTCACCCAAACAGGGGTCACTAATCCAATCCAATGAGTTCCCATTAGCACACCACAAAAGTAGGGAATAGGGTCACCATCACCTCAGAGGGCAACTCGGGTCATTACACACTGATTCATTCAACCTGTGAATGTACATATTATTCCGCTGAGTAATCCTGAACTAGATCTTTTTTCAATTTGTTTATATATAAATCGCTGCTAATTATCCTAGCTCCCTAATACCAACTGCACATTAAAAGGTAATCCCAAAATAAAATTTGTCTGTTCCAAATATCCCTAGGTGACATTTTGGTTCTTTACACAAAGCCATCCAGGTTTTTTCACAAAAACACGTTCTTAAAATTAAATGCATGAGGCAAACACAAATCTTACAGTATTAAGCTAGATCTGATTACCTGATCATATTTCTAGGGTATTGGTTAATACAAGGGAAAAAAATGATAAACAAAACAAAATTTACATAACAAAATAAAATTCATCCCACAATGTATGTAATGGAATTACAAAAATTGAAGGGAAATTAGAGGGATCTGAATTGTGAGTGTGTGTGCCCCCCCCCCCCCCCCCCTGGGTGATACCCTCCCGTATGCTCATAGTCTCTGGATCCCAGTGACCCTTCACAGGACAAGCGAGTACGGAAAATGGGTGAATGACTGAAAGGTGTTGCTTTGCTGTACATTATTAATAACATTGCCTCAATATTAATAGGATTGTTACACCTAGTACAAATTCTGTCTTAAATCCACAGATCCAAAATTACAGGAAAACACAATTATTGAATTACAGAAAAATTTAGTCAAATCAGACATGTTTTAGATTAAGAAAACATAAAAAATACCAATTTTACAGTCTTCTCCTTTCCCACATTTTTTTCTATCTTGCTCAGAACAAATATTCTATAACCATTACAAACATGATACCTTATTTAAGGTACAACTTTATTTAATTTACTTACAGTAATGTACTTCGTTAAGTGTAAGCTGAATTCACCAATCCACCAATAATTCCACTGCATTTGGAAATAATTTGATGTTTCATACTAAGCAAAATAAAGAAATAAACTGAAGCAAATGGGATAAAATACAGCTCTTATTGCATGTGCTGCTTTTTAAGTATCATCTTGGTATCATACTACATGCTATAAAACTTTCATACAAATTCCCTTTACCGACCAATCAGTCAACCAATCATGCAAAATCAGTTTAGCAATGGGAACATAAATTGCCAGTAGATACATTTAGGGCACATGCCTCTGCAGTTTCGGCCTCTTTGCCCGTAATCGACTGGCCTCGGGTTCATGTCCCGGGATCGGCAGAGTGACGTCACCATTGTGCCCTTCAGCAACACCCTGAACCCCATCTGCTCCTGGGACTAACCCTGCACTCTCAACTGCATGCTGCTTGGAATAAAAGGAACTGCAGAATAAATGTAAAGTTATCTTTTATTTTGCTTTTCTTTAACCTTTATTTTAGAACGCGTTTAAAAGTCGAAGTTGAAATTTAGGGAGCTCTTAGATGATGGCGAGACCTTCTAGGAATAAAATGTGAGCCTGCCATATTAAACCATCTGAGTGGCTCATTGATTTCTTGAAAAAGGGATACATCTACTCAACATTCTAACTACTGTTCTAAATCCTGAACAGCTTCAGTACAAAAGTAAAATACAAGAACTTTAATCCATTTCAAAACATGCCAAAGAATGTAATGTAACATGGATTTATCAAAAGAAACTGGATTGCTTAAATGCAAAAGAAAATGCAAAAGAAAATGCAAAAACAGATAATATTTGCTGGAAATACTACACAGTCTAGTCTACTACACATTCACTATAATACTATTTAAGTCTACTATAGTATACTATTTAATATAGTGATTGGTAAAGTGTGTATCTATCTGGACAATCTATTCAGCATAGTCATTGATTTTACCAAACAGTTTGGGACGATAATTTGAACCACACTGTTCAGTAACAGTATGGCTTCATATTTGTAGGGTTGTGGATTCAACTCCCAGCCTTGTTCCCTGTGCCACTAAATTGCCAAGATTTGTGTGTTTTTCCACAGAGAACTAACATACGTACCATTCAATTTGTACCATGTCAACACTACTTACAGAATCTTTTTTTTTTCATAACAGGTTGACAGTCTTCTCATACATTGTAGCATCACTTACAAAAATACGTACTTTTGTTAGAAGAGTACATTTTGTTTTTAAAGATTTATTTAAAATTCATACAAACGCCTAACTTAAGTAATAATACAAATACTGTTGCTTGTACGTTGTCGTTACAGTCGACTTAACCGCATAATTTGTAGGCTTCGTATTGTATTTTTCGCCGCTGACCCTACGGCCATGGATTCACTTCGGTACCTTCATACAGATTTATTAAGATCTATCACAGCGTACTGACACGGTGACTCCAAGCTATTGACTGTTAAATAAGGGATGTCCCCGTATCTGTCTTAAAGTATAAGGGTCACCATCTATTTTGTGTGAGGTTTTTGTGTAAAGTAAACCGATTTTAAAGACAAAACTATGGAATTACTGCTAATTCACCGCTGTCTGCTGACGAGGTTTACAGAACCGACCAACTGGAATGAGCTCCGCTGAATCGTGTTTCCTATTTTGGGAATGGAGTTGTTGCACGTTGGTTATTTGATTCCCAGTAAACAGGAGCTCATCTTAGTAATATGGAACACATCAGCTGTTCTTAAATTAATCATAATACACAGAGTTTTCACTGCATTATCTTATTTCCGACTTCCATCTAGAACGGAATCCTCACAACAGAATATCATTGCAAAACCACAATAAAGTGAGAGGTATTCCTATCTAATTTATAACACAAAACAAAACTACCGACTTGCATAAACATACACCATAAAAGAACTAAGATCTGTAAGAGAAAAAAATATAAAAGACCAAAAACCATGTCTATTAAAAACCCAAGATACATTTTATTTGTGCCGGTAACACGACTGCAACGGCCTAGAATGATCTCTAATGTTGTGGGAAATTATTACTATTATCGTTACTACTCTCGTTACTAGTGATAAGCTATTATTTCCTCATAGTTATGCTTTTAGACAATTATTAATTGCAACCGGTGTTAATACCCTGAATTGATAATAAATTAAAGATAGAAGCCTGGTTTCAGTTTAGCATGTACAGTAACATACATTATGTAACCCCCCCGTTTAAAATGTTTATCCCGAATAAACACAAACATACACACATTTGGGAAATGCAAAAATAACACTGTACTATAGTCTCTTTAGCGGGGGGGAATATCGATCACCCTTAAACTCATAAACCCATTCAATGTGCATGTTTGCATTCACATAAAAAACGCAATAAGCGCACAAGCCGTATGTTGAATGCGAAGTGACGCGGTCCACTGCTCATAACTGATCGGAGCTTTCAACCACCATAATCATGACACTATTTCAAAAGCACGCTGGAGATTATACAAGATTACAAATTACACAAGAAAAAAACATTTATACATGCAAACTGTTCTAGTTCTATCCACCCACAATGACAAAAATCTTCACAATTCTATACGCTTCAAAACATACCCCTATATTATCGTCATGCGTTTTGTGTGCGTAATATCCTTAATATAGATTCATACAACATCATTTAAATGCCACATTTAAATGGGTCTTAAAACAGAAAGCAGCGGCACATCGCCACTTGCGCAGAAGCGCTGAGTATTTATCAAACGACCACACCGGCTGTAACGCCGATATCAAGCAGAAAAAAGATTCACCTACCAAGATCTGTATCCCGTTTTTTTTTTCCTTTTTTCCAAAGTCGGTTTTGTCGAAAGTGAGGACAATATTGCTTCCTTTAGAAATGTGTCGGAAAATGTAATTGTCTGCTTTAAACGTATTTTGTCTGCTAACCCCTCCTTCCCTTATGTGTCAAGCGTGTATTCCACTCCCGTTGGAATAACACCCCAGAGGCGGCCGGCTCTCCCCACGCTGCTGCTGGTCCCAGCGCTTCTTCAACGCCAGTGGATCGATTGGGCAGCAGAAGTAATACGGCTTTCTTTGCCCACTCCTTCTGATGGCCCTCGGAAGCCTGTTTTTTTCCCAGGCAGATAGATAGATAGATACTTCTCCCCGGTTGTCGTCGATTAGGACTACATGACATCGAAGCTTCTTGCGGCTGCTGGGGGCTCTGAAGCCAAACCCACGGCGCTTTCCAGAAAGCAGGGCTGGGGCAGTGCTTCACCTTCTCCTGTCTGCGTTAGCGTAAAATATGTTAGGTCCCTCTGACGTGTTGTCTTCTGTTTCTAGCAGAAAAATGCAACAGAACAGACCATCAAATATACAAAATATATTATACACGTATTAAATTAAACACGACTGCTCATTCGAGGATACATGTATAATCTATATTTTCTTATTTAAAAAATGAATGAGGTAAATACAAGGCAAAATCGCTAGTCGAACACTGTAACCTTTCTTAGTTTTTTAAATTATTATTATTATTATTTACATCAGATATGTCTAACTAGTCCTTCGAAAGGGATGCCCAATCTCCGGAAGCATAGAAAAAGCAAATTTTCAAATAGCATGTCTTAAGTCAGCACAACCTTACGCCCCCCGTTTCTTTCTCCGCCCTCCGATACCAAAAATCACATATATACACAAGCATCTACGTCACATCAGCTGGGAAAAGAAACCCGCAACAAAACCTATGAATATGTATTATTGCAACTGTGGCAACGGTAAACGTTCGGAGAAATGGGAATAATTTATTAATAAAATTCCGGGGAAAACTACCGAATGATAACGGTTTCGTTTATCTTTTATGTTGTGTTTACTAACAAACTGCATTTCCTAACATTAACCGTTGTCTGGATATTGACCGAGTTAGGGAATTTTCCAGAACTGCCAGTAAACACTGGAGTGACTGTGCCGTGGAACCGGAAGGCCTCCAGCTGCCACTCATATTGTAAAATCATGAAATTAAGTCTTACGATCGACTAGCATGCGCTGCACAACACAGGAAGAAGAGGTGAATATCAAGCAAAGGATATTCAGCAGTAATCCTTTGTCTGACAAGTAAATGATTCCTTAAAGAGATGACTGTCAGCCAAACATGTTAATTGTTATACAATTTTCATATTTTGTATGCTTGATGTTATGCTGTCTTTAATTCATATGGTGAAGTGGATAGCGTTACCAGAATAACAGTTACACAGAAAAACTAACATCATGCTATCAGAAATGGAATACAAATAATTGGTTTGGTGGGTATTCTACAAAGAATTTTGTCCAACACAAACATAAGTCATGCATAAGTATTGACAAATACAAATGTAATCCACGTGTGTTAAAGTTGGGTATAGCAGAATTTTCGATTTTGGTCTGCTCAACCCACCGTGTATACTGGTTTTTGGTACTGCTGAACTGTGAAATTAATATCTAGTACTGGATAGGGTTAGGCCACTTACAAAGTGTTATGGTCACATTCCTTGACCTGGCCACTGAACCTAAACCCAGTAGAGATGGTTTGAGAGGAGTTTGACCAGAGAATGAAGGAAAAGTGCTGACTGAGTCCTCAGCATATGTCCTCCTTCAGGACAGCTGGAAAAGCATTACAGGCGACCACTCCATGAAAATGGCGTAGAGTATGTGGTGTCGGCCAGTCCCTGGAGCAACTGGGGTTAAGGGCCTTGTTCAAGGGCCCAATGGCGGGATCATCCTGCCGACCCAGAGATTTGAACCAGCAACCTTCTGATTCCAAACCCACTGAGCTGCCCCCTCCAAACAAATTAACATCATTGTTTAATAGATTTCATATATGTTATTTTATAGTTTTAATGTCCTTATGATTATTCTAAAATGTAGAGAATAGGTAGGTGTATCCAAACTTTTGACTGGTACTCTATATGCTATTAAATACATGCCTATTCTATGATAATTAATTGATTAAACCATACAACTTATTTTTAGCAATTACTTGTTTTTAAATGTTTACATCCCTTAGTCGACTGTTCGATGGCTATAAATATGTCATTGTTGATTCATTTAAAATATTAAAATTGCTTTCTTCGTTTCAAGGGCACAAGCTAGAACGATCTAGTCATTTTTAATTACTGCACTTATTCCTGACAGAAAGGTTGTGTAACATGACTGTAAATCAAAGTACTCTTAAGTTAATATATTTGGTGAAATGCATGTTTCATGCCCAGTCGACAGCTTAATCAAGCCTAATTAATTAGTTAAGAACTCAACCGATATCAACATAAGCAGTGCTTTGTGAGAGCCAGGACTGAAAAATGCTAGTGGAAAGTACTGCAAAGATCTAGAGGATAAATAGCGAATTATAGTTACATTAGGTCAAATGCAAATTGGTGGCATATCAGCGGTAAAAGAATATTCTGATGTTTGATGAGCCAGTTTTAAGGCAACAGAGTTCCATAATGTCACATAGCTGGTTACAAAACATGAAAAATAATTGGATGTTAAAAAAAAATCATGACACCATATGCCAAACATGAACAAATGCACTGGCAAGGAGGCAAACGGTAGTTGAAACTTATCAACAGGGACAAAAGAGCACTTAATAGGACAGCTGCAAAATGGCTAAAGCACATTGTGAAAGCTGGAATATAAACCAATGTACAAAAACCCTTAACCTGGTGTAAGGAGCACAAAACATGGACCACTAAGCAAACGAAACCAGTAATACGGTCTGATAAGCCATCATCCATGTTTTTTTCCTATATCCAAATAAGGATACATTTGGAAAAAGCCTTCAAACCGCACAATCTGTTGGAATGGACAGTCATCGTTGTGGATTTCATTAAGTGTGATGATTGCTCTGCGTGGTGGCATTGCAGCCAAAGAGCACAAGGCCATTTTACACTGACAAAAGGAGCACATGACATTTACCACATTGGAATGACTGGAGCGAGAGAACATCCACTTGCAGGAACAACAGTTTATTTCCAGACTTTACGTCCAAGGGCAAGCAGAGGGCTGAAGACTAGATACATGTGAGCAAAGGCAAACAAATCCGAACTGTAACCTCAGGTACAGTCCACAGGCAGAGGTTGACAAAGTGAATACAGGGCGAGTAACTAAAGCCAAAACAGCAGACAAAGAACAAGGACACGAGGGAATCATACACAGTAGGCCAATCAAACAATGAAACCCTTGGTATAGTAATGAGTAATTACTCAACACATTGCAAATGGCTCACTGGAAACCAGGCAGGCAAGTGATTAGCTTAGTGTGTCTAGTATTCAGCTGGGTGTCACTGGCTGGCTGCGTTGGTTGGTGCTGGTGTGATACAGATGTTGCACCACAGCAGATTCGGTCAATCCTATAGATGACATAGGCACTTATGGAGGGAATGCAAAACAGGAGCACCAGGAAGTGCAAGTAACAAACTCCCGTATCTATAATTAATATCTAGCCGGTGGAGCTTAGGTGAGTTTCCATGCAAGCCCAAGTCTTCAGTTTTTTTTTAACCAGCAGTTTCTGAGAGAAGTGTGTTGTGCATTTCATTATTTGACCGTATTTTGTCTTTTCCAGCACAAATCTGTGTTTTTTTTAGTTGGTTGGTTCTGGCCCTCATAATCCTGTAAGTTCCCATGTAGTTTTCCATCTGCGTATAGCCCTTTACTTTCTGCCTGCTTTTTGGCTGTTGTCCCAATGCGCCCATTTTGAAATTTCCCTCCACACCTGACTCTGCATGTCTCAAGCCAGGAGTCCCTGCATATCAGCAGCCCAGGTCCTGTCAACACCGATTACCCACGTGATCAGTCCGGCAACGGTACCTGCCTTATGAAGAAGACCTGGACTTATTAACTGTTGCTCATATTGAATGTTTCTCTAGCCCCACTTTTAAAGTACCGTTTTTTTTGGCCAGCCTCACTAGCAATGCCATTTGTCCAAAACAGTCACAAGACAAGACATGCAAATACGTAAATCAATCATTCTTCAGGTCATGCAAGTGCAACTATAGTATGTATGACATTGTATGTATAGTGTGTATTTTGTAATGGAACATAGCTCTCTGTTGGGCAAAGCAAATTTATGAGAAATCGTATCTTATCGTTTCCATGACAGCAGAATTTAGCCAAACCACTCACGATTACTCAATACAATGCAGAGGTTGCCTGGCATGCATTTAAACTTTACTCATCCAACTAACAACATTAAATCCAAATGAACTTCCCGAGCTTACAGTGCCGTGTCTTTGCCCCCGTCCTGATTTCCTTTATTTTTTATCATTTTAAAACTGTCGTGTTTTCTCGCATTGTCCTTTGTACAGCATTAAATTTCTTTGGAGATCAGACACAATAAAGTGTTATGGATAAGCAAAAATATAAAGATATTAGGGAGGGGCACCTACTTTGTCACGACACTGTCTGTTCTAGAGGTTGATAGCAAAAAAAACAAAATCATCTGATATATTGGATAGTAAACGGTAACTTGAAAATGGTTTAGCAACATTTAAACTTTCCTCATCCATTTTCCATACCTTCCATAAGCCTACCCAGTACAGGGTCACAATGACCCTGGAGTGTATGGTGGGAGGCACAGGGTACAACGTTAGGGGACAGCCATCAACCTTCGACCTAGTGGTGACATCAGAATCCTATAAGTTTGCTTATCAAAGTTACCCAAAACAAGCTTCGTAAGAATGGTCCTTGTACAATGTGAAGGTTACACCATTGACAAGGATGATGTTTACAAAAGTATGTAGTGCTTTTTCTGCTAAAAGGAATCATTTTAAAAACCCAATCTTTTCCTTTCATTCCCTAGCATAATACAATTTAAGTATTTATTTCATAAATAATGCACAATGTAATGTAGCACTGTAGCCTCAGCACTCCAAGTTATACATTCAATCTGGGAGGGGGAGTAAGAGGAGTTGAAATTAAAAATTAAATTATATAATTTTAAGACATATCTTGTAGGGTGGATAGGCTGTTGGCAATAACATGGATTTTAACCTTTAATAATATTCTGCATCTGTAAGGGGTGGACAATAAATTATATATACACCTATTTGCTGCACAGTAGGCATGACTGTTGATGTCATTCAACACTGAGGCACTTGACAACAATCTGAACATTTGAATCAGAATTGAAATCTTTATCGCCACACAACCAGGGCTGGTGGAAATTTGTGTTGGCACAGCTTGCTACAATAACAGACACCATGACAACAGACAATTAACAATGAGGCACAACGTGCACAGAAAAAAATACAAGACATGCATCAATAGGTATTGCAAAAATACAGACGTAGCCCAAAATTTGGATAAAAGGCAGACAACATAATGCAAGAGGAGACTTTTTACAGTGATGTGTCAAACACTAGAAACGTAAGACAAGACAATATTTATTGATCCTAGGGGGGAATACTGGTGCATACAGTAGCGAGGAACGAGAAGTGCAAACAAACATAATGTGAAACAAGACAAAGTAGAAAGATAATACACATAATGTAAACAAACTGAAAAAGTACACAATACACAAACAGAACATCCTGAAAAAGGATATCAAGGGAATGAATGAATGAATGAATGAATGAATATGTGCAATTATATGTACAAACAGATTGCATCAGACTTCGCATCTCTTGTTGTAGTGCCTGACGGCAGCAGGTAGGAAGGATCTCCAGTAGGGCTTCTTAGCACACTATGGTGGAAGAGAAGGATCTCCAGTAGGGCTTCTTAGCACACTATGGTGGAAGGGGCTCCAAGAGAGCAACAATGGCGTGGATGGGCAGAATAGTTCAAGATGTTGTTCAAATTTGGCACCATGCTGTGGCTGCAGGGCCAGTGCTGTGATGGAGCTGGCCTTCCTGATGAGTTTGCCCAGGTTCCCTACAGGACTGACCCTGGATCCACTGGAGGCTGTGACAGAAGAGGACAGAGGCTGCTGTAGCAGGTAGGCACTTGGAGCGTCACAGGAAGAGAATAAATCCAAGTGATAGCTATGGATTTTGGTTAATATTTCTTCAGCTCGACCATTAAGCATTTTTAGTGCTACGTACGGTTCATATTTAAAGTCCAAAAAGCCAGCTGAGCTTTTATGTAAAGGCTAAAATGAAGACAAATCATATTATATTCTATTCATGTTGAAATAGATCTCATGACCACCCAGTTTTCATTTTTAAAATTGTCACAAAATCATGGTAATTAAGTGGTCTGCTAATACTCATTGCTCCTAGTTGAGCTGACTGCGTGATTCAGATGGCTGTCATTGTAAAAGGTGAAATTCTTCTTTAACATTACCTCGCTGGCAGGGGCAGTAGGTTTGGAACTGAAATAGCTAAATTATTTGGATGACGTGTGTGGATTTTATTGCTCCATTTTACGAGAAATTCCATGAGCAACCAGAAGAGACATGTCTGCGAAGCAGACACACCATTAGCTGCAAACATGAATGTTATTTATAGAGAAAAATAAAATAAAACAAGGAACCAAATTATACAGCAGGGCTCTTGTTTTTCCTGTATCACTGTGGGTCCTTCTCCAGAACTAAATGGGGAGGAGGCTAACTGGAAGGCTCCCACCAGAGAATGCAAAGCAACAGTCATAAAACAGACTGATAGAAGGAGGTGGAGAAGTCCTTCCGAACACATCTTCAATTTTTTAATTGAACTTTCAGGAAGCTGTTGTCAAACGTTTGTAGGCTTGGCTAATGAGGGAATAAGTGAGATTCATTATTTACTGCGCAGTTCCACAGTTTAAAAGTGAAGTCTGTTAAGTTAAATGGGCATGAACATTCAACTGTGCTCTGCAAGCCCTCACCCTACTCCCAAATCCAAAACAGAAATCATTAGTCACAGTTCTATTTTCCTTTACAGCAATTACCATAAAAGAAGCAAATACATTGTCTCACTTCAAATCTTGCTTATTTCCTCAACAAATATATTGTGTATAAGTTTTTTGCAATTCCCATAATGTGCTCATTACCTGTATTAAAATGGCACGTTTTTACAGTACTAATGTTTTTTCCTGGCACTAAATATATTGACCAAATATATTTATATCTAAATGCATGATCCACCCATTTTTTATCTAGTACATCTACAGCTTATCTAGTAGAATTAGAATTTGGTGATCAGTGGTCATTGTTGACACACCACAGCACACAAAAACGAAATGTGTCCTCTGCATTTAACCCATATGTGACGTCGTGACATAGCAGGGGGCAGCTAATTCAGCGCCCGGGGAGCAGTGCTTGGGGGCGTTACCTTGCTCAGGGTACCTCAGTGGTGCCTTGCTGGTCGGGGATTTGAGCCTGCAATCTTTCAATTACAAGTGCGCTACCCTAACCATCAAGACACCACCGCCCGTATAAAAAATCAGGGGAGAGCGTGAACACAGTCCTACGCTACCAGAAATTATGCAGTCAAGATTCCCACATTTGGGGAATTCGCAGGGGTCAGCACAGCCGCAGTGCAATGGCTGGGCCTCACCCTGGGTGAACCACCTTCGTGATCATGGTATCTTCCCTGCCAGGTAAGTAAGCAGGCTTGTCAGTACAGAATTCAGAGATGCCAGTTTGCACAGCAGGAAGAAACTGGAATTGATGGAGCAATGAAGTATAACAGAGAAAGGATAGTGCACACAAAGAGCAGGGCCAGGATGTCACCCGGGGGGTATGAAGTGACAGTATTACAACCACCATAAAACCAAACTACAAAAAGTAAAATACCAATTATTTCACAATGCATAGAAAAATACTCTCATCTAAAAACTCCGATTGGGCTTTTGGGGACACCTAAAAACAAAACCATACACTTAAATGCACATGTACAAATCAAGACCTGGATATTCTCCATCCATGGGAAACCAGAACACATTCAAATCTCAGTCAGAGGAGTTAAATTTGGTTGAGATATTCTTTCATTATGTAAATATGTATTTAGATTAGATGTGATACTTCTACTATGAAAGTTAAAATGATTATCAACCGTGACATCATGCGTAATAAATCCTTACACCTACAGCGCCTCAGGGAGTTCCCGCCAGAGCCTAGAATTGTTAAATACACTTCAAGCAACTTGGTAGCTTTCATACCTTTTCTTCTATATTTAGGCTTGAAACATACTGGCCTTTAATTATAAGATTTAAACAGATGGGGTCCATACCCAGGAAAGGGGTAATGAAGTAAGAGGAGGGACCAGAATGGAGACATTACAGTAATCTTGATACCGTTTGATGTTGTTTTGCATTGTATTGTTACCTCCTATCTGTATTGTTTATCAAAACACCAACATCACAGCAGCCAGTCCAGTTAATTACAACTCCATCATCCATCCATAATCTTTTCAGTTGGGACTGTAACACGTTTGATTTAGAATATGCTTTTGACCAGGGGCAGTTGAGGTTAAGAGCCTTACTCAGTGGTCCAAGGGTGGAATCACTTTGCTAGCTGTGACACTTAAACTAGCAACTTTCCAAGTCTTGTACACTTCTCAGTATTGATTGTTGTTTTACTGTATTGTGTTATTGTGGATATTGCATATATTTATCATTCTTGTCAGCCCGTTTGTACTGGTACACAATGTGTTTCACTTTGAGCAACTATCATCCTGTGTTTTGTATTGCAGCAGTTTGTGTATATTTTTCTGTATGCATGCTGAAACTTTAACCGCACCCATTATACCGAAAAAACTAAAATATTATTCTGCAAAATGGATTTTAAGCGTATCGTGCCGAATTATGCTTTTATCTTTTGAGGAGAATTATTCCATCAAAAGTGTGGTTGATGTCTAAAATTTGAGATATTAGTATCTATAACAAATTAAAATTCATATATTTTTTATTTAGAAATTATTTCGACAACTGCATAGCCATAAAACAGATTTCACACAAAATTCATGGCTTTAAACTACTTTAATATATTACCCCATCCTGAAATTGCTGTCATCAAGTCATACAAAGACTTTACAACTACAGTAAACGTAGGACGTATTGTTTGTTTCGCTTGGCAGGTTCCTGTCATCCTACCTGCAGCAAGTGGATTGGCTGCCCAAGACACACGCACTGTAACAGGCTCATGGGATGATGGAACGGCGGGAAAATTTTGGAATTCCCCTTTTTGCATTTTGTATATTCTTGCTGCACATTTTCTCAGTTTTGGTTTGTGGGTGTGAAGTGTATGGATAGGTTGATGTGTGAAGGTTAGTAACCTGCTGGTTTGTTACGTCCGCCATGATGTGTCGGATACACACCATATTCTAAGGGTCTGTAGGAGTTTTCTCTTTCTCTTCTGCGTTTCCTCCTAATCTAGGGAGGCGGTTCAGGTGCCTTTTTTCTCTTACTCTTCCTTTTGTTCGGTTTTCTGTTTAGAAAAACTAACGCTGTGTAGTTAGCGGTGCAGTGTACGGGGGGGATGTTCAATTCCCAGTCAGCGTACTGGTTTTCTTCTTGTTTATTCTTTTTATCTGGCATTATCTCACCCAGAACTTGCATTGCTTTGTCCTGTTTAACTTCCTTTTATTTTGTCTGTAATAAAAAAAAAATACACTTTTAACTTCAAGCGAACCAGATTGCTTGTTTTTTTCTTTCTCTACTCATTTTATGTCGCACCCATTGAGAATCCATAGATTATCTCGAAACAGTCGTAACAGCATATTTTGGTTTGTGAGAGATAAGCAGAAGTGCACACATGTATCTAGCGTGAACCTCTGACAACTCCTGAAGATGGAACAAAATGGTGTGGTTGTATAAAAAAAACGGACAGTTCAAGCAAGCCGGTCATTAAAGGCCAATAATGCTTGTGTTCTAGATGAACTTCACTATATCTTGGTTTCCAATAATTCATTGTTTTATTTCAAAACATACATGGATACTTTGATCAACCACCAATTATCCTTCACTTTCGTTACAAGTGCTTATGATAAGCCAGTCACCTAAGGTGATTGGAACTCCACTGAAAACTACAGTGCATTGCAGATACTAATGTACTGCTGACGTCTGAGAACTGGGAGTCCTTCTGCATGAACTGCCCCTCTGAGAAACCTCTACTGCTCCCTACTTTACTGGGTTCTCTGCTGGTCCTGATACACACGTGAATCTTCCCATGGCCGTGGGCCTCGAATATTCTTCCAGTCATCTATATTCAATCCTTTAAGTTTCTGTTGGGGCAAGAAAATTCCAGTTATGTAGTTTAGAGGATGACTTGTCACAAAAGCAGGAAACTCTTAGAACAGTAGGTAGATATAACTTGACCTACAGCTATAACAAAATGCTGTGTTGACAATGTAAAACTGCTTAAAAACAAATACACTTCCTACATTTCACAGTACTATTTTTAAGTTTATACTTCTTCTAAGAAACCTCATCTGAATCACATTTTGCTTCTGGGGAACTCTGTGTACCTCATATTCTTCATTCAAGATTACAGACTGGTTCTGGACATTCACTCTGGCCTCCAGTGCCGGGTCCAGCTGAAAAAAAGGGCAAGTGAGTGCAACATTTAAGAATATGACTTTCCCAGCAACTCTTTATGGTAGGCCGGACCATCTAGGTCAGGGGTCACCGGCATGGTGCCCGCGGCCACCAGGATGCCCCCAAGGACCACATGAGTCGCCCGGTGACCCAGATGTCTGCACCCAGTGAATTTAATTTTATCCTGTTGTTATTCTTCTTTAATCACATTTGCATTTATATAGATTTGAAAACGACAATATCTTAAAAAAAGCATTTAAAAGATGTTTATTATACATGAAGTTTAGGAGGGCGTTTCAAACTGGTAGCCCTTCGTATAGCTCAGTACCCGTGAAGTAGCTCTCAGTTTCATAAAGGTTGGTGACCTCTGATTTGGGTAATTATTACATTTACGTTATTTTGCAGACACTTTTGTTCAAAGTGACATACAAGTACCGGAATGCAGGTTCAGCAAGTGTTCCTGAACCCAAACTGGGATAAGGGTCCCAGCGCTCAAGGGTCCAATGTTTACATTCTTGTGTCATATAGTGCATATAATTCAGTATTATTTTCAGTAAAAAATTATCTAATCGGGGCTGAAGTAATCTGAAGACTCCTTTAGCAAGTAGTCAGGGCATTCAAAGCAAAGAAATCCATCTAAACAATGTAACCAGTTTACTGTAATTCCATATTAGGTGGAGAAATAAAAAAAATGTGGCACATGGTGTATGCAACTGATATTTACGACAAGGGATTATCATTATTATTATTAATTATTATTAGTTATTATGGTGGTTAACTTCACTATACACTGGCTACTACTACTTCTTAAATTGCACTATCCCGTATGTCCTTTGCACATTGTCTTGCTGTTTATGTTTAGACTGTGGTCCCTCAGCCTTGCCATTTCATCTCTCTGTATACTTGTATGTGGTTGAAATAACAGTGACGTTCACGTTGACTTAACATAAAGTTTCTAAACGTGCAGCCTACAAAAAGATTTCTCTCCACTATAAAACGTAACCCACGGTGCATTTATACCACTAACAACTTAGATACGTACCTTCTTCTTTATTTTTTGCTCATCGTATCTAATCTGTGTGAATTCCCGAAGTCCAAAAGAGCCTCCTACAACGAGCAGCTGTCAAGCAAAGTGAGAAAGACGTCACCGACCTTACGGATAACACGCACTCTTAATAGCAAAACTTACCATGATTAAAAAACAGCCAACTAACGAGATACTCACAACCATCGGGATGCCATATTTAATCGTTTTGTTTTTTTGTAAAGCGGCTATTTTTCTCCACATCGCTTTAGTTGTACCAATTCTTCCTCAGTTATTTTTCAACCTGCGTGGTATATATTACACCGAAGTTCACAATGACGATACACAACGGATAGGAGGCTTTAGCTGTTAAACTGTAAAACAAAATAATACCTAAGTGATAACCAAAATAACTGTATGGGCAGTCGTTAATGTTCAATAGCATTCAAATATATTGCAGTTAAGCACAGAATTGTCATAATTTGTTACATACTCAGCTCGTAGTAAATTTCCATGGATTTAACGTGCTTTAAGGGCGAAATCTTATTAAGTCTTAGTCATGGTATTTTGTATTCTTGAGCACAGATAGAAAGTGCAAAAACCGATAGCAGCGTGAATCCGAAATTGAGCGCCTGCGCTTCCGGATTTGCGGCCCGCATGCGCGCCGCTTTAGCGCATGCGTATACTGCTTATATTTTACAACGCTGCCCGATTTGTACTGCGCAAATGCAAAGAAAAACTCCACTTGACACCCTAATAATAAAACATCTTGTAAAGTCGCAAAACAATATAGCCTAGATATAATATGATGTACGTCTGCGTGAAGCAATCATAAAACCCCCCAAATTGTATTATGTCAACTATCCGTCAATATCTTTAAAACACTTAGAGGAATGAAAAGAATTAAATTGGCTTGCTCTTGAAATAAGTATAAAAATAAATTCGACAAAAAGTACACTAGAGATTTTTTAACTAAACAGTACTACTGCAAGTGTAAAGGGTTAAGGCTGATAATAGAAAAATAATTTCTTAAAATAGTAAAAATAAATAAATAAATAAATATAGAAGCCTGTAGAATTGGTAAAAGTCTTAATTGTTCAAAAAGTTATTAAAATTAAAAGGAAGATCACGTTAATAAGTTTTCTTTTAAAAAGAAAAAAAAGAGATAACTAAAAATGGGAACCCACAAGTTTCGTTTCAATACGTTTAATTAACCACTAATGATATTGGAGGCAGTTTGCTCCCTTCCATTAGGGGACGCCAGGCTATGGAGAAATGTATGTGCAGAGGCGGAAACCACAGAATAAAACTGTGGTCATCCTGAACGCAATAGCCACGTCTCTGTCTGCTCATTTTCTCCAAATAGGTTAGTAAATGGCTCTGTCCATAAATAATTGTAATTAAGTGCACGGGTGATACGTTTCAATTGGTGAATTAATGTATGTGCTGTGATGTAAATGTAATGTTAGACTGTGTTTTGCTAACATGCGCGAATCTCTAAAATGGCGTGAGTCGCGCCTTCATGGTGAATGCTTACTCTACAGCCGCGCGCCTCGGAGAGTTAGTAGCGTATGTGATGGCCGGTACACGTTTATGACTGTTTCAAGTCTGGTTGTTTCTTTTATTGTAATGTATAAAATAGTACCTTGGCGCTATGACATGTTAAAACCTGACATTTAATAGATAAGTGTTAAGAGTGTGAAAAACTTAATGCTGCGGCTAATGCTCAAAACAATCAATTGTTAAAAAGTTAATCAAATATGCTTAGATGGACTTGACTTAAAATGTAAACGGCTAACTGTGGCTGTGTGGTGTTGACAGAATAAAACTGTGGTCATCCTGAACGCAATAGCCACGTCTCTGTCTGCTCATTTTCTCCAAATAGAGGTGACATCAGCCGGGGAGGGGCTACATTTTGGAGGTCCCACCGAGATAACTGTGTTCGCCGGGAAGGTCCAAAGATTCCGACGTGCCAACCAGAGTGCTACCATTACAAGTACTAGTGATCTTCACTGCAGTAAAGGCCAGCCAGTATACCAGCGATGTCTGCTCTGCGGGACCTGCAGCGAGGAATGAAACAGCAGCTCCATCAGCTAACCAGTGCCAGGAATGTGGAGATTCTGCGTCAGCTTGCAGCTGCGGTGGAAGATGAGGCCACAGGGGACACGCCAGGTCCTGATGCAACCGAATTAGAACTGTTTGATTTTATTGTTGAGTTTATGCAAAGCACACCTCTGAGAAGCCTGGAAGATGAAGGTATGTCACGATTGCTTGTTCTGAATGACCTTATGATGGAGTTGCAGTCAGCCTGTGACGAAGGGGAACCTGAGGTCGCTGCAGAGACTACACCAATAGTAAGGCCAATGGTGAAAAATGTGTCACATGTAAAGAGCTCTTTGGTAGGTAATGAGGTAACGGAAGTGATGAGGTTGTCAGATGTTGCAGCATTACTTCCCCGCCGAGAATTTAAAATATATGGTGGTCAGATCTCTGATTCAGAGTCTGACTTAAGTTTTGGGAACCTGTGTAAACAAATTGACGATGGGCTGGCCGAAGGTTTCTCCGAAACTGAGGTCATACGTACTATATTGAGAATTACCAAACCCGGTACTTTCAAAGAAATGCTCACTACCAAAGATAGTTTGAGTGTAGCCGAGCTCAAACGTTTTCTCAGAGCTCACATCCGAGACAAAAGCAGTACAGAATTGTTCCAAGAGCTTAGCAATACCAAACAGCATGACAAAGAGAGTCTACAACAGTTTATGTACCGTTTAATGGGGCTAAAACAGCGCGTCCTTTTTGCATCCCAACAAAATGGAGCAGAATTTCAGTATGATGGTAAGCTGGTTCAGGGAGTGTTTCTCCACTCCTTGTATCAGGGAGTGAATGAAAAATTCTCCTATGTTAGACGTGACCTAAAACCTTTAATCTCTAACTTGAATGTTACTGATGATCGTGTTTTGGAAACTTTAACACAGTCAGTCAGTGAGGAACTAGAGCGCCAGTCACGCTTAGGTCATACACATAAAACAAAAACTGCAGGTGTCAACTCGGCGCAATGGAGGGACAGTGCTGATCACGTCTCTGCCGAGATGCAAGCCTGTACACTGCAGACCCAAGCCCAACTACAAGCTAACTGCACTGCTATTACCGAATTGACAGCCCAAGTTTCATCACTGGCCAGGAGCTTGGAGAAAGTTCTTACCCCAGCAGTCAATATGGTAGGAGCATCCTATGTTACCCCAGCTCGAACACTACAGTCGCCAAAGCCAGAAGCTCGGGGTAAATGTAAGCAGTGTGTAGAGAGGGGGGAAACAAACTGCACTCACTGCTTTAAGTGCGGGTTAGAGGGACATAGAGCAGTCGGCTGCTTAATCAGAACCCAGCCCCCGGGAAACGGGAATCGGTCGTTGGGGAGGGACCACCAGTGACCGCCACTAAGCCAGTGTCCCATGTAACTGCAACCTTAGTTACTAAGGGAATGAAACACCAGAGTACCAACCAAGAGAGACAGTATAGTAAGGGGGCCAAGCGAAACCGTATAGCCAAGTTAATTGGACGACGATGTTTGCTAACCTGCTATCTCAATGGGGTAAAAGCCGAAATGCTGCTTGACAGTGGGGCACAAGTTTCTATCGTTGAAAGATCATGGGTGGAGCAAGCTTTGCCAGACATTGAAATTCAGCCACTTGAGAGGCTTTTGCCAGAAAACCCCCTTAAAATAGTAGCTGCTAATGGAACAGATGTGCCTTTTGATGGTTGGATTGCAGTCCTCTTGGAAATCAGAAGCCTTAGACATGGCAGATTGGCTGTCCAGGTTCCGATGCTGGTGAGCCAGAATTGTGCTAGTGGTCTGTTGTTAGGATTCAATGTGATAGAGGAGATCATATTGGAAAGCCTTGAGAATCCAGACACGGTAAGCCTGAGTGAACTCCTATCAGAAGCAACGAAACTTAACAAACAGACGGCTGAATCCCTTGTCTCAGTAGTTAGTTCCTGTGTTGAGGGGCCAAATCAAGCAAGACAAAATCCCGTCATTATGAGATTGGGGAGGAGGGGCCTTACTGTCCCTCATGGCCAGGTATGTCAGGTTATGTGTCGTCTTAGACAATGGCCACATGGGGGCACAATGTTGTTTGAACCATTGACGGAGAGTCAATTACCCGAGGGGCTAGAAATATTCCCAGCGCTGGTGGATGTGCCACCTGGCCTGTCAAAATGGGTTAAGCTTCCCATTCAAAACCCCACATGCCATGATATTTTTGTGCCCAAGAGAACTGTACTTGGATCCATTGAAGAAGTTGGAAATGGTATACCCACGCAGCTATGCTTCCATCCACAGTCATCACCACCATCAGTAAATGACTCGTTGTTGTGTTCAGCACAACTGAGTATGGACAACAACAATGTGGGAGAAGGGGCGAAGCACAGGCCACAGACACAAGAGAAATGGCATCCAGCTGTTGATATATCCCACCTCAATGAAAGAGAGCAGGAAGTAGTGCGACAAATGCTGTTTGAAGAGTCTGATGTGTTTGCCAAAGAAGAAGGGGATATAGGCTGTATACCAACTCTGCAGCTCAAAATCAATGTAACTGATAATACACCGGTACAGAAGAGTTATCGTGCTATCCCCAGACCATTATATAATGAAGTTAAAGAATATATTCAGAACTTGTTGAGAAGAGGATGGATCCAAAAGTCTGTATCTTCTTACTCCTCACCTGTGGTGTGTGTACGTAAGAAAGATCAGAGCTTACGCTTATGTGTGGATTTCAGAGACTTGAACAGAAAAACAGTCCCAGATCGGCATCCATTACCACGAATCCAAGACCTGTTGGACAGCTTGGGGGGTAACACATGGTTTTCCATCCTTGATCAAGGAAGCGCCTATCACCAAGGGTTCATGAGTAAGGAGTCCAGGCACCTAACTGCTTTCAGTACTCCATGGGGCCTATACCAGTGGATTCGTATCCCCTTTGGTTTAACTAATGCCCCTGCGGCGTTCCAGAGATGCATGGAGGGGGTGCTAGAAGGTGTGAGGGATGAGTGCTGTGCTCCCTACCTTGATGACGTGCTCTGTTATTCTAAAACTTTTGATGAGCATATCCATCACCTCCGACAAGTCTTCCACCACCTAAAAGACCATGGCATCAAACTGCGACCAGCTAAATGTGAATTGTTCAGGAGAGAGGTACGTTATGTTGGCCGTTTGGTGTCTGATGAGGGTATTAAAATTGACCCCAAGGACTTGGAGGCAGTAGTTGCCCTTAAACAGAAGGTCCCACGCACAGTAGCAGAAGTCCAGTCACTGGTTGGATTTCTAAGCTATTACCGATCATTTGTCCAAGATTTTTCCAGGTTGGCACGACCCCTGTACACACTGCTGCAGAAACCTCCTGAGGACTCCATCAATGGTGCCAAGCTTCAGACCACCCCACACAAAACTCAAAAAAAAAAGGGAAATGGAGGGCAGTTACACCCTAAAACACCTGTCAACTGGACTTCAGAGCACCAGGATGTAGTTTCGAGGTTAGTGGATATGCTGGTCCATCCTCCGGTGTTAGCTTATCCTGACTTCAACTTGCCATTCATATTACACACTGATGCATCAAATGAGGGTCTAGGGGCCGTGCTGTATCAACAGCAGGGTGATAAGCTTAGGGTGATTGGTTATGGGTCAAGAACCTTATCCCCTGCAGAGAGAAATTATCACCTCCATTCAGGGAAGCTTGAATTCTTGGCCCTGAAGTGGGCCATTTGCGAAAAATTTCGTGATTATCTGTATTATGCCCCAACGTTTACAGTTTATACAGATAACAACCCCTTAACCTATGTCCTGACCTCTGCTCGCCTCAACGCGGTTGGACATCGGTGGGTAGGTGAACTTGCCGATTTTCATTTTGATATAAAGTATCGGTCAGGTAGAACAAACGTAGATGCTGACACCCTGTCGAGGCACCCGGTTGACCTCCACGAGCACCTTGCTGAACATTCTGAGGCTCTGTCACATGAGATTGTGTCTGCTGTATGGCAGGGGAGTAAGGCTGCACAGAATGATAACATACCGTGGGCGGCCATGTTACATCTTAGCCAGAACGACACAGATGTGGTGCCCATTCATAATGTTTCCCCGTTCAAGGCGGAGGACATTAAATCGGCACAAAGGGCTGACTCAGCTATTGAGAAAGTAATTTCCTTGAAACTAAAGAATTGGACCCCAAATGATAGAGAAAAGAAAGACATGGCAAAGCAAACACGCAGATTGCTCTTTGAATGGAGTAAACTAGTACTGGATGATGGAATTCTATATCGCTTGGCTGGGCAGCATAGACAGTTAGTTCTCCCTGACACATTGAAACCAGTTGTGTTAAAGTGCTTGCACAATGACATGGGTCATGTTGGGGCAGAAAAAGTCATTCACCTTACCCGTGAGAGGTTTTACTGGCCCTACATGCAGCAGGAGATAGAGGATTATGTCATGAAGCAGTGTTCTTGCCTGAAACAGAAACAACCTAATACACCACAGAAAGCCCCCATGTGCTCCATCACTACTAGTTCCCCGTTTGAGCTAGTTTGTATAGACTTTCTTCACCTCGAACCAAGTCAAGGTGGCTATGAATACATTTTGGTCATTATTGACCACTTCACCCGTTTTGCTCAAGCGTACCCAACCAGGAATAAAGCAGGGAAGACAGCAGCTGAAAAGATATTTCAGGATTTCATTCCTCGGTTTGGATACCCTGAGAAACTCCATCATGATCAGGGGCGTGAATTTGAGAATAGTTTGTTTCAGAGACTACAACAACTGGCAGGCATTTCTCATTCACGAACAACACCATACCACCCCCAGAGTAACCCAGTGGAGAGACTGAACCGCACCCTGCTCCAGATGCTGCGGACCCTGCAGGAGGAGAAAAAAAATCAGTGGAAGGACTTCTTACCCCACATAGTCCACGCCTATAATTGTACTAGGCATGAGTCTACTGGTTTTTCCCCGTTCTTCCTCTTGTATGGCAGAACTCCACGACTTTCAGTCGATCTACTTTTTCCTCCACAAAAAGAACCAGATCCATCAGATCATCAGTCATATGCACAAAAATGGGCATCCAGGATGAGAACCGCTTACCAGATTGCTGCAGATAATAGTGCCAAGTCTTCAGCAAAGGGCAAGAAACTTTATGACAAAGGGTCACGGAGTGTAGCTCTCCAACCAGGGGACAGAGTGCTAGTCCGAAATCTGTCTGAGAGGGGTGGACCAGGAAAGCTTCGCTCGTATTGGGAGACTTTGGTGCACCGAGTAGTGGAAAGAGTGGGTGATGGTCCTGTCTATAAAGTACAGGCAGAGAGAGGCTCAAAAAACCTGCGTGTCCTTCACAGGAACCTGCTTCTTTCTGTGAATGATCTCCCTCTTGAAGTAGAACCGATTGTTGGAGAGGGATCTAAGCAGTTGAAACCAGGAGCAGGGAAACATCCCACCAGTAACGTAAGTCAACCGGTAACAGACAGTGAGGGGGAAGAAGAGCCTTCTTACCATTATGGCACCCCTAGTAGGCTACCCTGCTACCGAATGACAAGATCCCAGCGACGGACACTGAGCTCCCAGATGATCGCTACAGATGATGTTATGGAGGATCAGCTGGAACAGGATGTTCATGAGTCTGAAGTGGCTGCAGAAGTGGGTAAGAGATCATACCCGCTTGAGGAGGAAGAAGAAATGCAGGAAAATGGCACAATGGTGGAGGAGACTCAGGAAACACAGGAAATGGAGGAAGAGTCTGTAGAACAAAAAGAAGAGACAGTCGACAAGGCAGAAATGGAGGTAAGAAGAACCCAGCGGAGGGTGACACCAAAGGAGAGGCTTACCTACGACACCTTAGGCCAACCATCCTACCAGCCTTGGCATGCAGAGATCAATGCACTAATGCCTTACCCACTCCTTCCTGCTTACCTCCAAATACTTCCAAGGCCTTATTTGATCAATGGGCCCACTTTCACCCCAAATATTTACGCTCCAGTATATTGAGGTCTAACTGTTACATTTTTGCAAATGTCAGGAGACATTCAATCAAGTAGAGGAGAGTGTAAAGGGTTAAGGCTGATAATAGAAAAATAATTTCTTAAAATAGTAAAAATAAATAAATAAATAAATATAGAAGCCTGTAGAATTGGTAAAAGTCTTAATTGTTCAAAAAGTTATTAAAATTAAAAGGAAGATCACGTTAATAAGTTTTCTTTTAAAAAGAAAAAAAAGAGATAACTAAAAATGGGAACCCACAAGTTTCGTTTCAATACGTTTAATTAACCACTAATGATATTGGAGGCAGTTTGCTCCCTTCCATTAGGGGACGCCAGGCTATGGAGAAATGTATGTGCAGAGGCGGAAACCACAGAATAAAACTGTGGTCATCCTGAACGCAATAGCCACGTCTCTGTCTGCTCATTTTCTCCAAATAGGTTAGTAAATGGCTCTGTCCATAAATAATTGTAATTAAGTGCACGGGTGATACGTTTCAATTGGTGAATTAATGTATGTGCTGTGATGTAAATGTAATGTTAGACTGTGTTTTGCTAACATGCGCGAATCTCTAAAATGGCGTGAGTCGCGCCTTCATGGTGAATGCTTACTCTACAGCCGCGCGCCTCGGAGAGTTAGTAGCGTATGTGATGGCCGGTACACGTTTATGACTGTTTCAAGTCTGGTTGTTTCTTTTATTGTAATGTATAAAATAGTACCTTGGCGCTATGACATGTTAAAACCTGACATTTAATAGATAAGTGTTAAGAGTGTGAAAAACTTAATGCTGCGGCTAATGCTCAAAACAATCAATTGTTAAAAAGTTAATCAAATATGCTTAGATGGACTTGACTTAAAATGTAAACGGCTAACTGTGGCTGTGTGGTGTTGACAGAATAAAACTGTGGTCATCCTGAACGCAATAGCCACGTCTCTGTCTGCTCATTTTCTCCAAATAGAGGTGACATCAGCCGGGGAGGGGCTACACAAGCATTTCAAAGATATATTTTTATAAATATTTCTGAATTTTTGTATGTATACACTGACCAGCCACATTGTTCAGAACATCACAATAATGCTACTAATTATACAATTATAGATTAGTGATGTCGCCATGTTCGCTGTAGCATACCCTCATCGATGGTGACAATGGCATCAGTGATCCTCTGCTTTAGATTAATGATGTCCCGTATCTTTGTTTGCAATGTGATTAATAACTTTGGTAGCCAATGAGTACATAGAACAAATCTGATGAAGATATCTCATCAATAGCCTTTGTAGAACATTTGTAGAGACTTTATGGACACCCTGTACTTTTTTCTCCCAGACCAGTCTGTCTTCTTCATGGCAAGGAGTCACCATGCTGCTGGGAAAATTCCTTAGATTCTTTTGACCAGGCAACATTTTTACAGTTGTCAAGTGTCCGGTTTCATGACTCCTGCGCCCACTTTAGCCTGAGTTTCCTGTTCTTTAGTGAGAGGTGTAACCCAATATAGTATTTTGCTGTTGCAGTCCAGCCACCACAAGGTTCAATGTGCTGCACTTCAGTGATGCTTTTATACCCACCGCTGTTACTGCTGTAGAGTAGTTGCAATACTGTAGCCTTCGCATCAGCTTGAACCAGGCTAGCTATTCTAATGATGGCCCACAAAACTATTACCCACTGTATGTTTCATATTTTAACATTATATGGTATATATCATTATAAATATTGAGACCGTTGTGTGAAAATACCAAATCAGCAGGTTCTGAAATACGCAAAACCATGTCATGGTCAAGTCACTTCCTCATTCTGATGTTTGATATGACCATTAACTGAAGCTTTCAACCTGTGTCTGCATGACTTTATACATTGAGCTACTGCTATATGATTGGCTGATGAGAGATTTGCATGAACAAGGTATTCTGTACAGATGTTCCTAATAAAGTGGCCAGTGAGCTTACAGTATCAGCCTTATAGTACCAGTCACAAATTTGAGCACATTCAAATGTATGGTTCTCAATATCAAGCTTGAAGTTGCTATGCTATGGGTTGCTTTGTTGGTGACAGATTATCTTTACCAACCAGTATGGCTATCACAACAAACTTGAATGGCATGCCAGACTGTCAGACTTAGTTGATTGGGGAGTCCTTTGGATTACAGCACGAAAAGTCAAAATATAATTTTAAACTGTGCAGAACTTATCTGGGAAAGATGGTAAGTAAGCAATTCAATTTAATGACCTGGATTGCCAAATCTCCAGACTTAAATCCCATATGACTTTTATGGGAGGAATTGGACAGAAGTAAAGTAACCCACAAACGCTCTACATCTTCTAAAACTGCTACAGAAGAGCTGGGAACATGTCAAATGATTTCTTGCTCATCTTTGTGAAGCTGATTTGGTACTCCATGTTTTGTTGTATTGTGCTATACTGTAATATGCTTTGTCATGCTGAAGTATTTACAGATAATACTGTTGAAAAACCCATTGTCAGATAGTGTAGGCTGCAGTTTTTTGAGTTTATTACATTTCTCACATTTTATAGCATGAAGCAGAAAATGGTAATTTCACAGCTTTATGTTTCACTTGGCAGAAGTAGAATTCGATGCATTGTCACAGTCAAGTATATCAGCAGATTACAATGCTTGAAAATACATCTTAAGACTTTACAGTTAATACTCGTATAGCGTACTTATTGAAAATACAGCTGCTTAGTTTGCAAATCACTGCAAATTACATAAAACGCACAAATATTTAATTTCTTTTGTAGAATGGACATTTTACTTAAAAGCATTTAATTCAAAATGAATTTTATCTTTAGTCAAAATGATGCATTGGAAAATATCTAGAATTTTATGGTTTTTAAGAATTTCCGTAGAGATTCCAAAATTGCCTAGAAAGAGTATTTGTGTTTGTGCAACGACAGTCATTAGATGCACATAAATTTTATAAACAAGAATTTTATACATTTTTGTAAATTATTGCTTGCATCAACAGATGAAAAAACGATGCATTATTGTACACCATCATAATAAATGAAATGTACCTCATCATGAATAACTGTATAGATAGGTAAGCAGTATGTGTGCACTAAAAATGATGCACAAAGACAAAAGTATCAGATATAAAGTCTTATAGTCAGTTTTTCCAGTGAAACAATGACAGCTGAAATTTAATGTTAGAAGCAAATTTAAATATTTGTATTGACTTCATGATGTCAATGACTTTTTGTAACAAGTTTATTTTTATGTACTTCTGAATCTTTTTCAATGTTACGTTACTTTTACTGTAATGGCTCATACTACTTTAGGACACTATTCACAAATGCATCACAACAAAAAAATGAAATAATGTCACTATAGAAACAGTCATACTCTGTGGTTGGAGAACATTTCATATCTGTAAACTCCCAAATGTTTATTACACCAGGTTAGTCATGCACAAATACAAAACGACACAAGCTCAATGTTAGCTACGCTTTTTATAGCTAGTTTGTTCACTTACACAAAATATTTCTGATGTTCTGAATTTGGTCTAAACTGCTCCATTTTTTCAAAGAAACAAATGCTATAGAATACATATAATGCATTATACACAATCAGGCTAATCATTTATTAATTATTAAACCAGGGGACTATCACAAAGCTGGGATTCTTTCTTAACCAGATGATTTGCCAGATTTAAGGTACGCCAGTTTAAACAGACTCTTTGTTCACTTACATTTAGCCCAGACTACCTTAAATATGACAAGTTCTCCAGCTACACAAGAAAACCAGCTTCATGATACAGACCCCAGGTTTATTATACATCATTTAATAACCCTCATAATGAAGCATCTTGAACCCACGATCATTCCAAGGCTTTTTTGGTGTTTGTCACAGAAACTACAATGTTACATGAATGAATACAATAGATATACCAATTGAAAAAAAAAATTTCACGTCTTAAAGATAATCCTGTCAAAACTTTACCTATCTTGTGCTACTCTGTATTCTGTATATCAGTAAACAGAAGTGCTATCCCATCAGTAGTGCTGTGCCATGTATTTAACATTATATAAGTAACCATTTTCTGTGGGGACCCACAACAATTTCACTTTGAGTTCACAAGATCATAGTGTTTGTACACATATACTAAGCTATGTTAATATGAAAAGATACAGAAGACAAGTTATGGTTGTTATTTTTTTAAAAAGAACATTAAGAACCTTGCACTGAATAATAGTACGGAATAATTAAAAATCTCCCCTATTGGGGCCACTATTTAAAAATTATTAGTGGTTCATCCAACGTCAATCACAGATACAGAGGTACAGTATATGAATGCCATTAATACATTGTTGAAAAAGTTGACTTAATTTCTCAGACATAACTTGTCAAAATTCAATTCTTTTGAATTATATTGGATCCTGTACAGCTAAATGGAACATCATTTAAATTTGCAATTCTATTTTCAATTGAACTTTCCCTTCAGTGCATTAATTCAAAGTACAGTTAGTAATAATACACATTTGTTTCTTTAAATAAAATAACTGGTTAGCACATCTAAGAAATAAAATTATGAAAAAAATTCTAAGAACAAATGTTTAAAATTGCAGAAAATATTATAGAAATTAAAGTAGTTATACTTTGAATATGAGGCCATATCAAAATAACATCCATGCATCCATCTTCTAATCACTTATTTTTGTCGGGGGGGGGGGGGGGGGGGGTGCCTATTCCAGGCAAGACAGGAAACAAGGCTTATTGAAACGTGCTTTAGTAGTTTCAAAAATTCACACTGAAATTGTGAGTAAGAACAAAAAAAGAAATTTGTTAAATCCTGGAGACTCATTTTATGATTGACAAATAAATTACAAAACAGTAATACACAAATAGTAACTCCAGTTCACAATTCTTTTACTAGTAACAGATTAATTGATAGAGACAATGAAACTGGAAGGTCTACATGTAGTTCTTGTTTTTTTTTTTTTTTTTTATAACTTGTCTTTGTCCAGTTCTCTAAAATATTTGAAATAAATTGTGTATGGAGTGCAAAGGCAAAAAAAAAAAAAAAAAATCCAGGAACACCCATAATTGTCTTAGCATAATTATTTTACTCAGTTGTTTTTGGTTTCTTTAAAAAAAAAAAAAAAAAAAAAAAAATCTGTGTTTAGTAGCATTTCTATGACACAACCACAATAGGGAAACAGTCAATTTATGCTAAATTGTATGAGAACTTTGAGTAAACACACAAGATTGAAACCAAGAAAATCAATGCCACATTTTATACAGACAAATGATAACTGTAGACTAGAATTTAAAGAACATCCATTTATTTATATATAATGACTTACTGGACCAGTTTTCTTAAAATGATTTTGGAATGTGTCAGCTTGGTTTACAGGTATGTTAAACTACAAGGAACGCAGGAAAAAAACCTCTGCAAAACTTTTTTCCTCCTTGAGTCAGATGAGAGGCGTCTAACGAAAGAATCCTAGTTTTTCCCGCAGCCATTCCTCTGTTAAGTCTTCTGTGTTTCGAATTTCAAATACCTAGGAGGAAACAACTATATTTAATTAAAAATCATATATTAAAGGAACACACACACACACACACACACACACACACACACACGATGTAAAAACTACTTACAAAGTTTATTTCAAAAATATGTGGGGATAAAATAAGAATTACAAACCTTGGTCAGCTCTACAGTTTGGACCAACTTGTTTTTACTTCCAGCATACATCATCTGCTGCTCAGGTTTACACCCTAAAAAACAAATCATCCCGAGTCAGGCAAACAAAATCAAACATTTAAAAAAAAAATCAAGGTTCAATGTTACTTTGTCATCAGCAGCTTTATACACGTACAAAATGTGACGAGACAACATTTCTCTATTGCCCCATACAGTAACATGCAATAAAACTGCACATCACAACATAAGGTGCAAACACACAGTAAGATAGATAGACTTTGCAGAGGTTAAGATCTCCTAACTTTGGGCTGCAATCTAAAATTTTTGTTGAAACGAAAATATTATTTTAAAAACAGCCTTAGACATCTCGTTGTCACAATAATCGCCATGGTGCGTCCTAGATGTACAAGTTTAAAACTTGCTTACCGGCTGGACTGGAAAAAATGAAACAGAGCGGGTAAGAAACACGGCCATCATCGTGCTGGTATTTATAACTGTATACCACAAATGTGGGTATGGTTAAAGAGAATCAGACTGCAGTGTCATACAAGCAGACTTTTACTATCAAGTGATACTGTAAATTTATTTATGAGTATGTTTTAATAGAAAATCTTAAATGGCAATATTTTATACAATACATATTAGCCTCCAACTCAAAATGATTTAATGATGAAGCTGAATAAAAGGATATCTTGGCTGTCTTTCAGGCAGTTCATCCTTTAAGGCATCAGGAGAAATGTCCTGGGAAAAAAAAAAATATATATACTCTGTAATATTCTTATGATTGATATATGAAATATGCATCTGCCTTACTTGCATTTGTCATACAATGCATAAAGATCTAAGATTTCACAAAAAAAAAAAAAAAAAAAAAAAAAAAAAAAAAAAAAAAAAAAAAAAACCAAAGAATTAGAAACCAAAAACATGCAGCTCATATTAAGACTGACAGAAAGCACGGGGTTACACTCTGTACAAAACGTCCGTCCAGAATACCAGGATTACACTCCACACACAGTGGGCTGGGATTCGAATGATTAATAAAATTTCAAAATTCTTCTTTTACTGAGTGTATATTAAAAACCCACATATTGCAGTAGAAAAAAAAATCCTACCAATACTAATGGCAAGGACTTGTGGAATAATATAACTCTTTGCCTTTAGTACAGCTTCAATCCTTCTTGGAATGCTACAAGTCATGAACTGTGTGTATTGGGATACTGGACTGTTGCACAAACAGGCCTATTTTTTCCATTATATGACCTTGCCCAGCAATCACCGGGTCCCATGACTCCCATCGCTGGGCTTCCTATTAAGGCTCTCATCAATTGTTAATAGACTTATTTGACATTAGTGTTATGCTAAAGATGCAGAATTCATTAGATGTGAGGAGCTTGATGGCCAGTAACTTCTTTTTAAAGCCAGATATAACAACCATGATGCCAAAGCAGCTCATCGTGTGGTTGATAACAAAACCTGACAATTTTTCAGTTAAAAAACTTACCATAGTGGGTAAAAACTGCCGTCAAAACTCTTTGGGTGGGTTTTGAATTCTCATGATCGCTATTCCTTAATTGGGTTTGTGAAATTGAGTCTCATTATGACAATGAGAGTTCTATTTAATAGTGAAAAATAACCACATGTTGAAAATACTAATAAACCCAAAGACATTTTACAGTTTGACAGCCAGAATTTAATAAATTTAAATCAGTCATGAGAGCAGCTGAATGTATTTGGAAATGTCTTTGTTACCAGTTTAAGATGGTTGTAAAAGCAAGAGAAAATTATAAAGCCCATGGTTAAAGTTAAAGCTCTTTGGTCTTTTAGTATGTTTGCGGAAAATAATATTTGAGGCAACATTTTCCAACAAGGTTGCCTGCATACTTATTTGAAACTAACTGTATTTGGTAACTAAACAGCTAATGTACACAACTGTATTGACATGCATAAAAACAGGTTTAGCACAGGCTATCAGTTAATTGACAACATCTGTTGTCAAGCATTAACTGGCTTTACTTTGTAACAAAGTGCACAACACTGCACATTTGCTGAGGTTGGGAGGACTTTCTGTACTTTCAGATTTTTAAACTAAAATTATGTGTATTTGTAAGGTTAACGTGAGCCTTGTCATAACTATTGCAATGTATCACTCAATCTGTTCATCATGCAGGATCAATAAAGGAGTTTGATTTGAATTAATTCAGTCTGAAACGAAAGTTCCCAAAATGTCATTAATGAAATGAAAGCATTAACTAACTCTCAAGCAAAGATAGTGAAATATTACTCGAGTTAACTGAGCTAAAACGATTAAGATTAGGGAAGTACCAAGAGGTGGGCTTTACTGTAAGCACACGGAGTACACTGAACCTAGAACATAGTTCCATCATCTCCAATATTCAAGAAGTTTATTGAAAGCTTAGTACTAGGTGGAGAAAGTGCAAAGAATACAGGAGATCTATTGTTTATGCATTATTACAGAAATATCCAGGTTCAAAACATTAAGTGAATCCTAACATTAGGCTAAAACAGAAAAGCACAGGAGCACTTGTCCTCCACGAATGTCCTGAAACAGCTGATCACCGTCATCACACTGAAAAACATTAGTCTACACCATGACTTAAAATTAACGACCATGTAACTAATAAACAGGCCGTGACCCAATTTCACTGACGGAAGAGAGAGAAACGATGACCTGAAAGGTATGCAATTCTTTAACAGTCCCTTAAATTTTATCCAACACACAATAACATCCGTACTAATAACTTACCTCATGTTCCTCATCAAGGATGACAAGCTGCCGGTCCTTGTCGATTTTCACTGAGAGAAAACACAAGGAGGAAACTACATTTACCTTCAATCTGAAAAAGCACTGGTCATAAGGTAAATCCATAAAACAAAATGCACCAAATTAGTAACAGAGTCAATGTTATTTTATTAACCAATATAAATAGTGATGATGATCGTGGAAATGTGTCACAACACAAGCGCATGGATCCCTACTGCATATGGGGTAACGTAGCTGTGAATCGGACCTGCTGGTCCAACAAATCCCATGATACAACAGAAAACGGGATTCAGGCCAGCAGACCTTCTTCCACTGCTCCAAGTTAAATTTGCAGTGCTTGTGTGAACACTGCAGGTGCTTCTGACAGTGGACTGGGGTCTGCATGGGCACTGACTGGCCTGCAGGTACGTAGCCCCATACGAAACAAGGCTAGATGCCCTGTGAATTGTAACCGAATTGTGATCACAGGATAACATCCGTCTTTTGTGCGACAGGAGCCGTCCTGTTGGTTTGTGCTATATGGGATTGCCTTTCTTCACTTCCCACATAGTTAAGTCCTGGCCGCCAAACATCCTGTTGGCGGATCGTGATTTGTCCCTCCTTAGATCATCCTCAGTCGGTATTGACCATGGCTGACCATGAAACCCCACAAGCCTGGCAGTTTCGGAGATACCGTTACTGAGCAGTCTCACCATAATCATTTGGCTCATGTCAAAGTCACTGAGATCTTTTTTTCTTGCCCATTTCTTCAACATGTCGCCTACAAATTCCGAACATTAGATTACAGTCTAAGATAGAGACCTTGACACACACTTATTACTAGACAGTCAACATCATTCCTTTCACATGACAGTCATTATGTTGTGTCTCATCGGTGTGTTTTCATATTATATATGTACACATTTGTAATACCCAGCTGCAGTAATGCATCATCATTAACCTATCCAACATGACTGCTACACTTTTGTTATTTTACATTTTGTTCTTTAAAATACATAGTTTATCATAGCTGAATTCTTCATGCACTTACATATCTTGGTTGCACAAAGGCCTGAAGCCTAACCCAGACAGCATAGGGCACAAGGCTGGGATAACGCTAAGCAACAAATGGATGAACCTAGAATTCAGGAGGAACAATATGGATTTCCACCTGACGGCAAAAAAGTGGACCAACTCTCTTGCCTTGCAGAGGTATGCGAGGCCTCATGAGAAAATGACGGTAGTCTACAAGTACTTTGTGGACTGCAAAAGGAACATGACCATATATTCTAGCATATACCGTGGGGGGTGCTGCAGAATTACAGGACACTTATGCTGCTACTGCATGCAATTTCGTCCCTGTATGCATGTAGAGAGAGCAGCATCCACATAACTGGCACAATGTCAATAGCGTTTAGAGGGTTTTGGCCTCTGGATGAGATGCATCTCCACTACCGTTTGTGGTTTTCGTGAACAGGTTATCAAAGCTCAGCAGTGGATGGAAGATCATTCTAAACGGAGGGCCAAAGGTAGCAGCCGTGATATTTGCAGATGATGATACGCTTCTGGCCTCATTCAGCCGCCAGTCTGATGTTGAGTGTGATGCAGGATGAATGAGGATCAGTGACTAAAAATATGAGGTCATAGTACTAATTTGGAAAAGAGTGGATCGATCTGTTCACGTGAGAGTCTGCCCTTAGTGAAGAAGTTTAGGTGTCTCAGAATCCAGTTCACAAATAACAAAGGAACATGAAATTCACAAGTAGGACGGTTCGGTGATTACAGTTTTATGCACAATGAATAAGTTAATGATAAAATTATTCCATTTAGTTTGTGATTAACATAATAACCAGCATCCCATCCAGGATGTACCTCAGCTTTTGTGGCCTGCACTATGTGGGAGAGGCTGCAGGTCCAGGCCATTTGGAACACATTTAATCACATAACTATTGTTACTTCAGCGCACCTATAACTGTATTGCATTGCAGAGGAAATAAGGTTTAAGATAATAGATATAAGCATTAATATGATAAAAGGCATTCTTTTCTGATTCGGTGCCAGGAATTACTTACTGATTATTGCAGCATTGTTGGTTTGCTTTCGGAATCTGAACTCCCGTAACTTTTTAACCAAATCCCCATCAACATCACACACTACCAAAGATTCACTCTAAGAAAAGAGAAAACAAAAAGCTTTTAGGGCAATGCAAAGCACCACCTAGTTATGACAGAGCAGTCTGTACTAGTGATATTTTTGTGAAGGACATTTAAAAAAAAAAAAAAAAAAACATAAAATATGCATTTAACAAAACAGCTATACATAGACACTATAATAGAGTGCAGCATTACCGTACTCATATGTTTAATCGTTTATTTAAGCCATTCAGGCTGATGAACTTACACAATGACATATAGGAGATAGAAGCGGAAAAGGGGTGAAAATTAAAATTACAGTCGCAAGACGAAACGTCGCTTTCAAGCAAGCGGTTCTTATTAGATATGCTACAAAACCACGTCACGGCGTCATGCTTAATAGATGCAAACGTCTGCAATTATCGGGGAAAAAAATAAATACGAATAAAAATTGAACCGCAGAAGTTACAGGTTTCCATAGGCCTGGGATTTATGCGTGATGGTTACAAAGGCTGACAAGCTTCCAACAGATGGCCAGAAACGTTATAAGAAAGAAGTCAACCAAGGACGAATCAGTTTCCATGCCTGAATTATTTCCCAGTTTGTAAGAAACCTTACGGTAACTAAATTGCAGGAAATGTGAACAATCACAAAAATCGACATAGCGGCTAGCTAGCTATCAGTGTGTCCAAGCAATTTATTTTGCTTATAAACTCTCTAGCTGATAGTCTCGTTATTAACATACATGAGTGAATTCTTAACTATGTAGCTAGTTTTGGTAACATACACATTGCTGTCACCGAATAGCGAAGCTGGATATCATTCAGTCGTTTTACAAACTTCGCTTAAATCGTGCTGGTGGGAGGCGAGCTAACTATGCACCATATTATGTGTGGGGATGTTGCAGAATATGACAATAGACTGGTGTGGCTGCAGTTTATATATAGGCACAGAAAGAAATACCACAATGAACAACATATTACGTAACAGTCAACGGTACAGATGCACAATTTGTATAAATCAGAAGTCTTACGACTTCATAAGCATACTAAAATATAAGATTTTCGAGCCGTTCGCTACCGCTTCCTCACGCCACTCACCATTTTCCCCGAAGCGCAGACTCAGACTGTCGAGGGCCTCAATCGTACGAAATTCTCCAGCAGTCTTGTGACTTTTATCTGCCCAATCACGTCTCAATCCACGTCCACGTGTCCTGGAAGCATCAGCGGACCCCGCTGCAAACGCATTCGTTGCATTTCGTTTTTTTTTTTGTTTTGTTACATGTTATTGTTTAGAAAAGTTTAATGTACGTTTATGAAAGTCGAAATAGAACATAATCGCGGAAAGTTAAGTAGCTCAAAATAAACACTCTACAGGCATCGACAATGAAAAGTGCATTAGGCTACGCAATTATTAAGAGAGAGATGAAGTTGCACTTTTACATTATTATTTTCTCGGTCATATATAACTGATTTTGAGAAAACCCACCCTTCCCCTAGACAATGACCAGCTCTCCAACAAACTGAATGAGTTCTTAACCATTTTAAGCAACAAAGGGCAATTCCCAGCTTTTTTTTCTCCCAACCATTCTCCCCCTCAAGCTCACGCCAACTCATCTGCAACTCAAGAAGACAACTCCACTTCTCCGCCTTGTTTCACGTTTCAAGATCTCCATTGTCATCCCTATCCCCAAAAAAAGGCTACGATCAGTGACCTAAACAACTACAAGTCTATTGGCTTGATTTCTGCAGTTATGGAAATCTTCATGTGCCTTGTCTTGACTCAGATGAAAGCTGTAATGAACCCTATGCTTGATCTCTTGTAGTTTGCATAGAGGGCGAACAGGTCTGTAAATGATGTTGGCCCTGGCCCTGTACTCTGTACTAGAGCATCTTAACACCTCTGGGACAGTTTGTGCTGAAGATTAAAGTCTACCTACTGTTAGTGCTGTATTCCACTTATCATTAGATCACAGACTTCCTTACAGACAGAAGACAGTAGGTACAGCTGGGGTAATATATATATATATATATATATATATATATATATATATATATATATATATATATATATATATATATATATATATATATGACACCTCAGTACTGGTGCTTCCCAAGTCTTGTCATGCCTTCTCTTCAGTCTATATCAACAACTGCACCTCCAATGACCTTTTAGTAAAAATCTTGAAGCTTGCCAATGACGATGCTATGGTCCATCCTATATCTAATGGTGATTGATCTGGCTTCAGAAACCAAGTTATGCAATTAGTGTCTTGGTGCAGTCAAAATCATCTGGTGCTCAACACCCAGTAGACTGTAGAGATGGTCCTGGATTTCTGAAGGCACCTCCATCTTCCACTCCTCCTCAGCATCAATGGCTTTATGGTCTCCACTGTGGAGATACTGAAGTTTGTGGGTACCACTACATCCAGAATCCCGAAATGGGAACGTAATATGAACTCTATAATCAAAAAAGCACAACAGAGACTTTACTTTCTACGACAGCTGAAGAAATTCAGCAACCTTCATATTTTACAGATTCAATTTTATACTACAATAATTGAATCCTTGCTGACTTCCTCCATAAATTTGGTTCCATCACACTTGAAAAAGCGAGACTGAAAAGCTTATTAGGGACTGCAAAAAAAAAACCATCAGCTGCAATCTGCACTCCCTACAGGACATTTACAACAGCAGAGTCCTAAAATGTGCTTTCATGATGATGTTGGATATTCGTCACCCTGGTCATCACCTCTTCTAACCCCACCTTCTGGCCCTGAAGACCAGGACATGTAGACTGATCAACAGCTTCTTTCCTGAAGCAGTATCTCCTCTAAATAAGCACAGCCACCCGCATTAGTGCAGTGGAATCCCACTGCCACAGTGCACCCCCCCCCCCCCCCCCACATTTGTATATGTAATGCTCCGTACAATGAAGTGCTTCAGCTTTAGTATTAGACACTTAACAATTGACAAAAGACAATCTGTGTTATGATATTGCATTTTAAAGTGTGGAAGTTATGCTAAATTTTTTAAAGAAAAAATATTTTAATTGTGATAATTGTCCTGTTCTAGTATTGTGGTGAATGCATGCTGCAAGTCACATAAGGTTCTTCATTGATGCTGCTGTATTAAGAGATGCATTCACATTATACACTACAATGAAAACACAATGAATGTTCTGTGTGGTTATTACTATCTTCCTGTACTATGAATTGAATTTTTCTTATTCAAAAAGGTCTGGCTGCAGACCTAACCTAAGCCTCCTCTGGGGGTCAAGAAATGACATAAATGGCCCAGACCCTTCTCCACTGATTTAGACAGATGTATATTTATAATAGCACACATTTTAAATAGACAAACATCATTCAGGGGCCTTTGGTACTCTTGTGTTGCCACCATTTTCATCTTGCTGCTGTATCTGTAAAACAGTATTAAACATTTCAACTGTAAATTAAGTTAAAGATGACACTATATTTAAGGGAAGATATGTCAAATTTATGTATATGACCTAATGCCTCCACTATCACTTTGTGAGTTAACTTGAAACATTCCATCACTGTTTACTTTTACATTGTGTGACAATGTCGTCAACATGTTCATTTCCCTCTGCACTTTATGTGTATATGTACAACCAAAGTATGGCTAACGTTTTATTACGTCACAGTGGGCAGTGTATTGAATATGGTTGGCACAACAAAGCCCCACGACTTAGGATAGCAACTGGCTGTCACCAAATGACTAGATGGATCATCATCTGCTTTTGTTATTACCACAGCTGACATATGTCTTCCAGTCTTGGACAGTCCTCAGATGTAAGTGTTGGGCTCATCTGCTCGCACTTCTGCAGGAGCTGATCCTTGTTATGTTTAGTCACAACTGGATCATAAAGTTTAGTCAGTGGGTGTCGGCAGGGTCTGTGGGAAAAAGAGTTTGTTGAAGCCTTCCAGCACTGACAAGACTGCAGAATGGCACCCCGATTCAACGAACTTTCACAAAAAGTTATGCTGTGCAACAGAGGAAGGCGGTTGCAATATCGCTTCAGGTGGCCTGTGTGAGTCACTCTCAGTGTTATACTGTCATCTTCTCTTGTTTCCAGCTGGCAGGTCATAAATTTGTAGGAAGGGTATGTTTTTTTCATGTGTGGAAGAATCCACTGATTGGAGATTTCTGTGCAGCCAATGGGAGTGTTTGACCTAGTGAGTTACAACACAATCGATCAGCAATTTACCTTTGTGCGATCCGACTAGTTTTGTTGTAATAACTACGAAAACAAGCACGGCACTGTATCGTTAATATTACTCTTTATACCTTTTGCTTGCATCAGCTGGCAGCTGATTCACATGCCCGCAGTACTCCATTACTATGACAACACACCAAGAAAGCGGCCGGAGGCGGAGCGTAGCGATGGCAAACAACGCGAGAGTTTCGGTCGTGACGTCACACAGGACCCCGGAATTCACAGCTCTAATCAAAACATTCAGTTAGCGCCTCATGTGGAAGTTGGAGGGGGAAGCCGGGGGGTGTCGTTAGTTTGTTCTTGTTTTTAAAATTGCCAGACGACACTGAGGTTAAAATATCGCTATTTTTAATATTTATTTTATTGAAGGCTAATATCTTACAACCACTGATCACCAAATTCAAATTAAAATGTGGATCTTTCCAGTTAAGGGCTCTTTCAGTGGTTGTCAGGCTTCTGTTTTTAGAGCCATACGCCAAACATATTTCCGATTTAGATAACTTTTTTGTCCCTAAGCATTCATCGCCTGTATTGAGAGGTATGTCGTAAACGAAAGAATAAAAGTGTGTAGATAGGCATAGTGAAGTGAAACGGTTTTATGTCGTCGATGCCTTATTTTGACCCAGGCAACAGTTACAGACAGAGGTGTAAAGTACAGGTCCAGAAAGTACAAATCCAGACTAAGGTTTTGTTTCAACCAACCAGTTGAGTGACTATGACTCTTTATGCTCAACTGGTTGGTTGAAACAAAACCTTAGTCTGGATTTGTACTTTCTGGACTTGAACTTAATTCACACCTCTGGATATAGGCATGATATTTTTAAGATTTATTTTGAGACTTGTTTGGAATAAAGAAAACGTGTTTACAGAATAGTGATACCTGCATATTTGTGAACAGGGAAGGAAATACATATTTGAACTTTGTTTTGACCGCAGTTTTAATAAGCATTTTTGGCATGTCAGATGTGGCTTTGACTTAAAACTGAACATTTAGGCCACTTCCCAGAAAATGCTGAGATATTTGTGTATCCCCATTCTGAGATATGTTTTTTTTTTTGGTCCACAGCACCTAACGTTAGCATATTTTTTCCAAGTTGAGTAAGCTTCCTCTTGAGATTCCAGGTTCCCCTAGCAATCTTGTGGTTAGGTGGAATGACATCCCTAATGTGTGTGTACGCCTTGTGATGGGACTGGCATGCTGTTCACCTTGGTGTACTGATAAACAGTTATGGTAACTGAATGGGTAATTATAGTATTTACATTTAATACACAGCATCATATTTATCCCAGTACAATAACATATACCATGGATACTGTCTTGTGTTAAATTTGTTGGGCAAAGATGGCTTTAATTTTTGGAACTAGCAGAATGATTGTATTGACTCAGTAGAAAAAAAAAGACTACGAGTCTATTAGATTTGGTTATACTGTATTTTATAATCAAACTGTAGTTTAAACTTGTTTAGCAACATGCCCAGATGCTTTAATACACGGTGATTAAAATATACAAGTTTAAACATCTATTGCAAATCCTGCATAAAACATAACATTCATGTCAATTCCATACTCAATTATTCACAATATTTTACATGCTACTACTGCACTCCCTATTATACTGAAAAATAGAATTTCATTCAATTGGCAAATGAACTGAACAAAGCACCTATTATAGAAGGGTTAAGCTTTCTACTATATTCTTATATCTACTCCTTCACACTCAATCTGGACATGATTGCACTCAAAAAGTAACACTGTTTTTAATTTATTGTGAATGCTTTTATTCTGATTTCTGTGTAAAATGTTGCTGAACCAGCTTCACACATTCGGGCAGCAGAGGCAACTGCTATTTGTCCAGTTTCACCCACTAGGTGGCATTAAAGAGCCTTAATAACTGGACAGCTTAAATCAATTCTGGCTCCTCTGAGAAAGCTACACAACATAGCCTCTCCTGGGAGTTAAACTCTCAAGTCCATATTACAATGACACCACATGCTGCCCTAATGCAAAACGTGTTTTCCCCAATTGAAATCCATCAAGACACTACAGTAGGTTATTCTGCTATACCTGATTTATCAATACATTTTAAAATGTTTGTATCCCTTGTACTGTAGGTGATACATTTCAAAACTAAGAACTGAAATCATATTTACCTGCAAAAACATAAGTTACGCTGAGAGAAGTATATAATGTGAAATATTTTGTGAAGGGAGGTGAATTGCTTTTGCATTGTAGGATATGTAAATAAATATGTTGGATATGATTACATAAACCACACAATTATCAATTGCATGCTTAAAAATGCATACAAATATGTGCAAAGTAATAGGATAATACTTAAATGCTGGTAATGCAGTAGAACAGAAATGCAGTTTACTTGCCTTACCTTTATCATTTATAAGCACATTCATTACCTCATCTTATTAATCCAGTTACGTGGATTTAAGGACCACATTACATAGTACACAATTAATTTAGGCTGCTGCAGATATTCTCTCCAATTAATGCATCCTGATATGTGGGGGAGGGTGGGCTCAGGTGATGGAGAACTAGATCATACAGGGGGCCACACTGTGGAGAATGACATCACCTTCAATACGCAAGAGGGTTACTTCCTCAAGCCCTCCAACCCGGTGCTCATACTCCAGCAAGTGAGACCCATCCACTGCTACCTTAAACATATCTTCCTCAACCAAGATCTTAAGCTGTGGAAAACAAGAATGATTTTATCCACACATTTCAAATAAAACAGTATATTTGGCAAAACAAGCTGCGTAAGCCTTATATATTTAAAGGTTAAGAACATTAGAAATTACCCAAAATTACAGTAAACACAGAATCTAAGAGTAGCGTGATGTATATTTGGGAGTTTAGATACTAAACTGGAGAAGTCTGTTAAAGAATAAATTTGATAAATATATATTATTGATATAAATACATTAGATGCTCCTCTACTTACGGACGAGATACGTTCCGAACGACTGTTCGTAACTTAAAAAGCTCGTAAGTCGTTATTCAACGTCATTTTAAGGGTATACGCAAGTACAAATAACAAGGATGCTGGCGGGAGTAGCGGCCAGAAGTCTTACTAGGCGGAATTGAAGCACAGACAAAAAAAATAAATTGATGTTGCAGACAGGAAATGGGAGCCCAACAAACACAATTTGGACTTACGGCCCTCTTTGTTCATATGTTTGAAAGTTTGTAAGTAGAGGAGAGTCTGTAAGTACATTTAAATCGATCTTTACATAAAAAAAAAAACTACAACAGTAAAAGGGATATAGCGTACCTCAAAGCGTCTTCCCTCGTCAAAGGGAAACAGCCCTTCCCGCTCCTCTGGTCCCCACTCTCCACCTACATTTGTATTACGGACAATGATCCGTTCATTAAATCGAGGGTTAAAATGAAAAGCTACATCTGCCTCTTTCACAAAGTCAACGTGGAATCTGAAAAGACAAGACATTTCTTAGAGAAGAAACCTGTATCAAACATGAATTGTTTCTAAAATCTTAAGACATAAAATCATTTTTGTTACCATTGTGTGCTTTTGCCAAGACTCCAGATGAGATAATCACATTAGATCAGAAGTCTTATTACTGGTGGCAAATTGGAACTATGCGAACGCCTGATCCGGGCCTAGCTTTTTCTCCACCGAACTGGATGCCGTTTAACATTCCATCCATATATTCATCTAGTTTCCATGCCTTAATCCAGTAAAGCAGTATTCCCCAATCCAGTCCTCAGGAACCCAGACAGTCCATGTTTTTGCTCCCTCCCAGCTCCCAAAAATGTGGACTGTCTAGCAGGGAGCAAAAACATGTGCGGACTGTGGGTCCCCGAGGACCGGCTTGGGAAACACTGCGGCCTATCCATACAAAAAGCAATGATCACAAGGCAGGGAAATGCTCTGGACGAGCCTTCAGTACATTGCAGGGCAAGAGTCAGTAATAAACTGGGATGTTTTTTTTTTTTTTTTTTTTTGTTTTTTCCCCCCCAAAGTCACATGCTTGTGTAAAGCTTGGTGATAGAGAAGAGAGTCAACTGGCATCCATGGATTAGGTTTTAAGAGCCAAGCTCAAGGACTCAATATTGATATTGGTTACTTTGCAGACCATGGTATTTGAACCCACAGCCTTATAGGCTTGAGCATAGTGACCTAACGTGTTGAGGCACAGCAAATGTAATTACTAGCGATACGACATGTGCACATGGCTTAATATTAAGATATGCCATTATTGTTACTGATTGAGGACATTCACTTATTCATCATGCAAGTATGGAGGGAAGGGTGAATTGAGTACCTCTTTGCATTTAACATAGGCTCTCCTACTATTGTGATCATAACCCCTGGCATCAACCCAGCATGTAGAGGCAAATGAAATGGCACTTCCTGAAGGGCAGATTGAAATGAGAAATAACACCTGAACATAAATATTTACAACGATGATCACTGCAACTATCACCTGACTTGAAGTCTCAAAAAACCATTCCTGAAGAATGGTTTTTCGATTCTGAATTTTAAACTGCACAAAACAAAATTAAGAATTATAACTGTATATAAAAAAAAAAAAAATCGCTGTTAATTACAAATGAAGCTAAGTTGTCTGATCAACATTATGAAACTTCCTTCACACAAAACCCTGGAGTGTATGTTAATTCTTCAGGGAAGACACACACACTTAAACTACAAAAAAAAAAAAATATGACTAGGGAAGAAAACCCAGAGGATCCAGAAGTGAACACTGGAAGGACATGTAAGCACCACGCAAACAGACATGGAACACATGTGAGGTCATAGAGCAATCCATTGCACCTCACCCTTCACGGAATGTTATTTTGTTTCTTTGGTAAGAAGATTTTACTACAAAACAAAGTCTTTGCTTAATCACATATTACAGAGCAAAACAGCCGAGTATGTAAACTGGCACTGATATTGACAGATAGAAACAGTAAATCGGTAATTTGAAATGCTACAGCTTTTCCTACCTTGGTTTTTAGGTCTTGAGTCCATAAAGCCACTCTAGGTTCCTTATATGCATATTAATGAGCCACATGGCTAAGAGTCAAAGCTAATTCTCATTCCAAGCAACACCACACTTCAGAATGTCAAATAAATCATATTTAATAATATCATGGCATTTCAATTTTTACAGGTCAACTCCAGCATTTTAGCATAAATATACCCATCAAAAAAAAACAACCACAATGTTTATCATCAATAGTAAAGCAAAACACAGTCCTACTAATAAGAACATTTAAAATCCCAACTGCCTTCAAAATTTGCCCCCCCCGAAAAAAAAAAAAAAGTAAAAAGTTGTAAATGGATATCTAAAATCATTACTTGCTATTTACGTGAATACAAGTGTCAAGCTAAAATAAACATCCAAAAATAAATTTGGCACATGGTATAAATTTTTTAAATACAAATGCTAAGATTTTAACTAAATATGAACAGGTGTAGTCAGTCTTCCCCACCCATCAGCGTGTCTAATTTACTCATAAGTTAACCTGCAATGACTAACATAGCAAGACAGACAAGCAGTGACGTCTTCATCCAAAACAGAGCTGAAGAAAATCAATGCATTCAAAAGTATGGCGGGTTATGTCTAGGCTGAAAGAAAAGAATACATGTGGGTCTATTATGGTTTCTGGCTTCAGTGCTCAATACAGAAATTGCTTGAGAAAACCGGCATTCAAAGCTGACAACATCCTTATAACTTCCACCAAGTGCGAGTGACAAAATGCATGTGGTAAAATCAAACACTAACATCGCTAAAGCAGCAAAAAGATTAGTCTATTACTTTTCAAACTGAATTGGCATATGGAGAAGTTTGGATATTACAGATATGAAGGACACTCACCGGCATTCCTCCAGGAGCAGGCTGTCCCCCAAATGAAGGATTCGGGTACCTTCCCATAGGGTCTGGGTTGTACCCAGAGTACCCAGGCTGGGTCGGGAAGGGCCCAGGCATGCCCCAGGTCCCAGCAGGCATGGGGGGGTAGCCCGAACCCGGGAAGTGAGGGAAAGCACTCGATTCGGTTACTGCTGGGAAGGATCCAGGACGCCCAGGTACATACGCTCCTGCTGACTGCCCACTGGGATACGGGGGGCTGGGAAAATGCCCCGGAGCAACTCCAGGGCCCGAAGGGAATGATCCAGCAATTCCAGGTAGGTATGGTTGAGCAGATCCTCCTGGAAACTGCCCAGGGGCATTACCTCCAGCTGGGTATGGATTATGATAAAAAGGCAGCTGTGCAGGGGCTCCAGGCCCATGAGAATTTTGGGAACCAGGATATCCTGCAGCCATTGAAGGTGTTCCAGGATACTGCCCTGGGACTCCAGAACCTGGGTGATAGTGTCCAGAACTGGTTGGTACAGAAGGATACTGACCCGCAGCCCCTGGAAAAGATGGAGCTGAAGGCTGTGGTGCACCAGGAGTGACAAAATGCGGGGCTCCGGGGGCAGCTTTAGGCCAGCCAAGATTTTCCGTTTGACGGTTTGTGCTGCCTGGCATCTGCGATTTGCCCATTTTTGATGTTTGCCCAGAAGCATCATCATCAATGGCATCAGACAGCTGGATACAGTAGTGATTAGCACAGGTTATTCATTGGAAAAAACATGGGTTATAAATTACCACGGAGACATGTTCATCCCAATATATATTACTGTAATTAAAATAGTTGTAACCAAACAGCTTTTTAAAAACGTATTCAAAATTATAAAACTAACGCCTCAAATACTGCGCCTGTTTAACATAATGAAATCATTTACACTGAACCATTAACACGAAAACATAATTTAACTTAAATCGTAAACGTCGAACTCTTTAAATACTCACCGAGAAGTCATCCATGTCCTGAAATGGAAAAAAGAAAAGTTATACCGAGAAATAAGACTCTACGTTTATATACCAACTTAAATATAGCAGGTCTTAATCGAGGGACTCATATTCGACATTCCACATATCCACATCGCTTCATAGAGAAATTTTGCTACTGTTCGGCAGTTATGTAACATAAGACGTAGTACTGTAAAGCACGAATTACGCTGTACTCCATTAGTTATGAGCTGCAAGACGCCAGATAATGTTTTAGCTATAGCTACTTCCTCGTTCCTATAAATTAATACATTCGCACGCTGTCACGTTAATTTCCTCCCGAAGCGATAGTTATAGGATACGTCATGGTTACACTGTAACTTACCGTAGCAAGATACTTTCGTTTCTAAATACTGAGAGTGGAAATAATTAAAAAAATAAAATAGTGTTAGACACAGGAAGTGCTTCTTTCACTAAGGAAACACACAGCGCCTTCTGACTTTAGTCGCTCACTATTATTCCCACCCTCCTCCTTTACGCTTCTCCTCCTTTGAAATGACGCCCGATAACGAGGACGCCGAGCGATCTGCCGGGACTGCTAGCTAAACGCGCCGTTGCATCGATACTTAAGTATCCGAGCTGCATAGGCAATAAGCGCGTCACCCTTCTCTTGATTACGTCGGTATGTGGATTTGCAGGTGTGATCGATGCCTGCAGCCCATCCCAGGCACTTTATGGCACAGGGCAGGGAATTACCATGGCCGCGCTTACAAACGCCACAAATAGACCCTGGTAGTGTGAAACGAAATTGCTGCCCAGCAACTCACCGTACTGCATATAATATTTTACTCTAGTGTAAAATATAATTTGAAAAAATAATGAACATAGGAGCAATGTGTTCCATTGCATCTATATAATAAGTTTCTAGATAGACTGGATGGTTGCTCAATGCGCAGTACTGGTGCGTCGGGAAGTCAGGGTCAGTCTCTATAAACTACTCCCTATGTCTCGATGGCAAAATATATTTACCAATACAAAATCTCAAGCTAAAAAACATACGTTGTAAGTCTGCAGAAAGAGATCGAGTGTATGGGAGGTTAGTTCAGCCCTTGGTTGATCAGAAAACTGTAAAGACAAAATGTGTACTTTATTTAACATATCGTTTCAACGTTCTGTACAGCCCTAGCGCTTCGTGGAGTTTCTTGTATAGAGATAGGCTACCAGTTGGATGGTAATAAAAGGTCGGCTTTTCTGCGCAGTCAAAATGGACGTCCCTAAATGCCAATAGAAACGTGTGTTGTTTAAAAGAAACTGAAAACTAATTCAGGAAAGTTTATTTGTGGAACCATATAAAGACGGTGAAACTTTGGCCCCTTGACAGCTGTATACTTGTGTATGCTTCACTTTTGCTACGGTTTATACAAAGCGTCTGTTGGGTGTATTTCAATGCTATAGTTTGTCGATCAGGTCACGTTTAGATATTAAACTTTGTATAAATACGAAGAAAAAAGGGTTAGTTTTGCAGTCTGAACATGGAATATGAAATGCTAAACAAATTTGTAAAATAAGGCAGTGCCAGAATTATATTATCCTAAAGTTTAATCCTGATTTTAATATTATAAATATCATAAGGCATATTCCTGTTTTTCACAATCACGATTGCCCATACAGTTCCTGTACAATTCTCTCCTCCCTCACAGCTACGTACACTGACAGGGTATGTATATAGTATCCATAACGTATCACCCGTTCCTGGAGCACATCTAGAGTTTATACCAAACTTCAAGTTGATGAGCATAGTGTATTATTTTAATGATCTCTTCCGTTCCTTCTCATGTTCCCATCAGGATTATCCAATGCAGTCTTTTGTCACCTTATAGGCTAGGTGCCACGTACTTTATGTATCAGATGTTATATATGACGTTGCCTAGTATAAAGTCTCGTGTTTACTTCCTGTTACAGAATATTCGGTGGTCCTTAAATGATTTAAATGAGTATGAAATAGTACAGAAAGAGAAAAACAAATTCAGCTATTTTTAGGAATACTTATATTCCTTGGTTTGCAAATAGCAAGTTTGCGTGCAATCTCATTTCTTAAGGTGTTCTCTTCTCATTACAATTTACCCTGCCGTAAATATGTAATTATCATTATTTTTGTACTTGAAAACATGAATAAATATTATATTTAGACCTCCGGTCGGAACTTCCCGAGCTTGCGTTTGCCGGGGGAGGTATTTGCACAAAATACAGGAAGTGTACTTCATATCCCGTCCAACAGGGGGCCGATAAACGTCAACATTTCCCAGTAACTATTTGCTTGAGTTATGCTGGTTAAAAACCCTGTTTGAGTACACTCAGTTAGCCAAAATCTGCTTAATTTAACATTCACATTATGAACGGTGCTATGCACGACTCTGGCGTGGTGGATATTCAGCTGAAAAGAGGACCAGCTGGTGAGATATTTCGGTCGCGACTACGCCATGCGCATTATGATTATCGGGGCTCCCGAACGTGCTGCTCGCTCCTTAACCAGGCCGACGGCGGCTCTAGCAAATCTCAACTTTTGGTTAAGGAATTTAAGTCAAAAGGCAGTAGCATAATTAAGTAAAAGACGAAATAATTTCACTTCTAATGAGACAGACATAGATTAATACGTCTCCAATGCCAAGAATGCATGTATTCGTTTTATTTGGTAACTTGGAATGGAAATAGATAATTACTTTTGCATTGTAGTTAACAAATGCAAAGCTTATGGTTATGAATCGCGCAACTTGATATGCTCAGATATTCCCAAGTGAGTATGCTATTGTACGCAGGCTTTGGCCTTGCTTGGCTCAGTTAAAACTGTTATCAGTAATTGCTTCTAAAATGCTTGTAATGCTTGCAAAAAACTTTAATATTTAATATTATTTTCAGGAGAATTATTCGCCTGTGTAAAGTGTAATGTTGGCACATATTTACGTTTGCTGTTCGTTAAACCTCTTGGGTTTAGCTTGTTTTGAAAGTGAAAGTTATTTTAAACAATGGAAACGGTCCCATTTTAGCTAATACATACTGCCGTAATTTATTGATAACTTGAATACTTGAATGGTATATTATGCATTAATTCTTTCCCTTACGATTCAATGCCTTATCAATGTGGACATTGTTACTGTGATATAATTTTTGGCCCGTTTTTGAAGGACGTTCGCATGCCCGAACGTTTTTGCCACTGCAGTTTACTTTCGTTATTCTTAAGGTTTCATTGTGCACTCGAATCAACAGAGTTGTGTTTATATTTAAGTAAGTGTGATATTTGCATAACATGGTTCGATCTTCTAGTTAGTCGTTATTGTACTTTAGACACCTACGTGGCCCAAAAGCAGTTTTTACAGGACAATACAGGAATAGTGGAAAATCTAAAAAAAATAAATAATAATATATATATATATTTTTTTATCTCCAGCAAGTTTGATATCCAAAACATACAAGCCAAACAAATAGCAGTCCTTTATCAGGTTATACATGTATGTATCACTGTTAAGTGGTTTAAATGATCGATGAAAAGTGGAACACATTACATGTGATTTAATTGTGAAATTCTTTTGCATCGAATGTTATTTTTCCCCCGAACTTCAAATGGTTTATAAACAAATAGCTTTAATTGTTCTCGTCTTTATCATTATTCTGCCTCTTTGTAGAAATTCAAAGGGCCACCAAAGTTGTGGTTCTTCCTGAAGTATTTAAGGTTTGCTGATACCTGTCAGTTTTGTAAAAAAATATAGGACGATTTGCAAGATTGAAGTTTGAACACTGGACTGTTTATTTAGCTACTCTGCACAAATATTGATATCTATTGTTTAATTCGTTTTGTTTGGACATTTGCCTCCTTTTGTACTGTTCTCAGGACTAGGGTTCAACATTGTAGGAGGTGTGGACCAGCAATTTGTGTCAAATGACTGTGGAATCTACGTGGCCAAAATTAAAGACAATGGTGCAGCCGCACTGGACGGCAGATTACAAGAAGGCGACAAAATCTTGGCAGTAAGTAACACTGGCGTTATGGTGCGTTGTTTTTATGTAGGTAATTTGATGATCATCATGATGTAACTTGGGGGTAGGCAGTATTGATCCTGGAATGCTGGTATCCAGCTGGTAAAATGCTATCTATTTTTTTTTATTAAACTTTGAGTCATAGCTTGTTATTATACTTAAATAATACATTAAGAGGCAGTTGCCATTATAAAGGAAACACCAATTTCTCAGCGATACGAAGTATCTTGAAGGCAGGTGCTTATAGAAAGGCCGGGTTAATTAAGCAATCACCATCCAGTCATGCTTGAACATGTGCATCAGTCAGGAGGACCTATCTTGCAGCATGGTATTCATTTTTGTCATGTTAAATATGTATTTTGGTAGTTCTGGGGTGAGTTTCCCAAAGCCTTCTTAACGCTACGTTGTTCGTAAGTTCTGTCTTTTAACACAGAACTTACGAACGGCATAGTGTTAAGAAGACTTCAGGAACCTGATGTCTAACCCAAGTCAGTTAAACCCCTTTTCAAATATACTCTAAATATTAAGTTATGTTCCACGTACATGCAGTATGAATATAATTTATGTTTTGCGCACGTGTTTGTGTGTGTTTGTACACGTGTCTATGTATACACACGCTTTTTTTCCCCCCAGATTAATGGACACAAATTGGACAACCTATTGCACAGTGCGGCTGTGGAGCTTTTCCGATCAGCAGGGGAAAATGTACAGCTACGTGTACAACAGAGGGTGAGAGCATAATTTGGTATTTCAAATAAGTTTCACCATGAAACTTTTGGAAGCTCTACTTATGAAGGATTTAACGAGGGTTTATAATTTAGTTTGAAGTAATTTTGGTTGCCATGGTAATGTAAAACAAACATTTCAATACAAAATATCATTTGAGTAAAAGCTTTGCCCTGCTATGTTATAGGGGACACCTTTAATATACTGTGGGAGGCGGTAGTGGGTCTTTCACAGGCGTTTCAAACATGCATGTTACCTTTCTAATCATCATTTTTTCCAGCTTTATGGGGATGAGGATGATTTGCCTCGTTCATTTGCAAAATGCCATTCGCGGCACTTGAGAATAATTTTGATATATATAATATGTCACACACATGCACAATGAATTGTTACTCCAGTGTCTGAATATCCATTGCAAACAAAAATATTTCATAGATATTTTTAATGTGGATTAGATTTATAGTTGCCATAATTTAGTATATTACTTTTTCAGGTCAGTACAGCAGTCAGCAATGCTTCTGAAAGTTATTTCTATCACTTAATTTTTGTATTTTAACAAATATGAGAATATTGCTCAAGAAATCCAAAATAGAAGCCACATTGTTTGAGATTGGCACTGGCTTTAATAAATTACAAAGTAACTCTGGCATTATTCTTGATATACTATTTACAAACCCATACTATCCAGACAAGTGCATAATTTTTTGATGCATCTCCTACTGTGGTCACATGGAAGGAAGGAGCCAATGCCTGATCTCATTCTTCCTAACTACCTATAATAAGTGGGCAAACTTAGGGCTGCATGATATATCGTGCGCATGTATAATAATTAAATCACAGTTGTTGGCACCGCTTTGTGTCTGTTGACAGCTTTATTTAGGGTAATTTCATCTCCTTTTTTTGTTTTACAAATATTGTAGTGTTAGTCATGTGAATTTCACATATTGCATGTGATATTGTGCAGCTCTAGACAAAACCTGGGAAAAAAATCATGTTTGTTTCTAAAGGTGCTATGGGGCACGGTGGGTAGTGCTGTTGCCATCGTTGTTTCCAGGGTTTTGGGGTTCATATCCCACGTCCAGTGCTTGTGTGTGAAATTTGCATGTTTTCCTGTCTTCCTTTTGTGTGTGTTCCCAAGTATTCAGGTTTCTTTCTCAATTGGTGAATTGGTGTTTATTTCTGTGTATGTGAATATGTGCGTTAAGGCTGCACAATATTGGAAAAAATTCACACTGCAATATTTGAAATATTTTGTGATAAAGTATCGCTATATTCATAAAACAGTGTGTTAAATAAGTTGGTGACGTTACTGTTGTGCTGACATAAAGCCATGCTCAATTTCATCTTTATGGAATCTAAAGTATATTCTCAACTGCAGACGACTTATGTCTTTTGATTACTAGTTCATATTTGCTTTTCTCCTCCTTGCTCATTTTTGTAAGATTTCTCACAGATGAGCCACACTATGAGTGAGCTCAACAGCAAAACGAATACCAGATAATCTTTTAAATCGTTAAAATTGCAAAGCTTGCTAAGCTTTGTTTCCCATGACAGAGTAAAAATGTTTTAATGTAAGTTATTGATGGTATCAACCATGCTGACTATCGTGGTCCCTGCGATGTGACAATTGCATGTGCATAACATGCAACATTGATATTAATATTGCACATCGTGCAGCTGTAATGTACGTGTTTGTTCCCTGCTACGTTAGGGGAGTTCAGATTTGCTTCTTAATAATGAATAAATAACATGCTTAAAATCTTGCTTTTCATTCTACATAATGTCAAGGAAATAATTTCACCTTTTTATTCTAGATAAAACCTTTTTATTATAGATAAGATCAAATACAGTACAGTCATGTGGTGTCTGATATCTTGTTTACTCTATCAATGTCATCTCTCTTGCTTTATTTCTGTAGCATACGATGCCACTTGTGAACGGCCCTTCACGCCCCCGACCTGATAACGACCCGTCTTACTTTGCTCTGAAAATGCTCGGTATAACTTTGGCATCAGTTGTACTGCTCACGTTTGTCTGTATACGCCTTCGACCGCATATGAAGAGGCATTTTTAAATCTCAGAAGTCATTCACGAAGAGAGAGAATCTTTTCCGGTGACAAATTTCATATTCCCCCTGCTTTATAGTGCTATACTCCATGGGTAGGACTCACTAGGTAGAACTGGTTAGTGTCCCAGGGACATCAATTGAATACAAAAGGTTAAGAAATATTCAATTTCAATCTAGGCACCCCCCCCCCCCCATCATTGACATGCCATTTTTCTTGTATAAAGTCCAAGACCTGAGAAAGAGCCTTTTTCCTGTCAGTTAAGGTTATTTTTGAAGGTACTGGACTGACAAAGATCATTTTGTTAGAAGCAGTAATTCAGTAGGTTGTGATCGGTATACCACGTACGCCACAAACCTGCTACATACTGTAAGCACACTATTTCCCCCCCCCCCCTCCCCCGTGTTTCACATTAACCAAAAAGTTTTTGTTTCCATTTTTGTCTGAATAACCTTTCAATGTTGTTGACGTGTTGGTCTAATAAACAGTATACTTTGTAATTCATTATGGGAAAAAAGAACACTTGCTGATGTTACCTGATGAGTTGAGACAACTGCAGTGCAAATGTAATTTTAAAATAGACCAATTTCATATTGAGATGATTTGTTCAGAATGTTTCATTTTGAATGGTACTTGTTGCCACCTCCTGATTGGTTTCTCGTGATTAAGTGTAACAATTCTAAAGTTTTGGTGTATTTTGCAGGTTTCACAGTTTGTGTTGCATTGTAATAATTATAAAACGTCATCCTAGACATTAATATAATTGAATTGGCATAAAGGTTTGATTCACTTAAATTATGTAATTTAATGCTGTTGATAACCTGTTTTGAATTTGACTTATGCTTGATTCACTTTTGGATTTATTCAAAGGTGTTTTCACTTGCACTGATGTCGTCTAAATTCAGTCAAATGGTAATGCAGGAGATCAGTGAAATTGTAATATTGTAGAAAGGAATTGTTTAAATGTTCATAAGTACTGAGCTGCGTTGTACTTTAAATTTGGAGCTGATCATTGAACTTATCATTTTTATAATATGCAAGGGTTGACAGTTACACTAGCTGAGTTTGCAGTATATTAAGTAATCAGGTCTTAGTTATGTAAGACCTTATTACTTGAGTCTTGTATGAATGAATTTACTCATTTGTCACAGATGAAAATTCTGTGGTTGCTATGATTATAAAGTGATGTTTATAAAGAAGTGATGCCAATTAAACTGAGTAGACATTAAAGCATTCTTGCACTGAATATAATGAAAGTTGGTGAATTTTGCCATGGAAAAATTACTAGTAAATGAAAATGCTCATCCTTCAAATTACTAGTAAACATAAATCCTCATAGATCAGAACTAGAAATGGCAGTAAATGAAACCGGATTTGCATTTATTTTATACCATGTTATAGAGCAGATCTTTAAAAATCTTTCCTGCACTCATGTAACTTATTCATAAATTAAAGTGCTGGTGTTGGAGGGAAAAATGGAACGGTATCTCCTATCTTGATATTTTTTGGAAATCTATTGGACCTATCAGCTATATAGATCCAGTAAATAAGACTGTCATTTGTTTTATAAATGTGCTCTTTAAAGGTAAAAGAGCAGGGTTAGGATATTGTATTCGTTGAAAGCTTGTATAATTTAATAAATCACTTTTTTTTTACAGCATTGCTTTGTTCCTTGTTGGTATTTATTTCACTTTAATCGGACAACTATAATTCTGCATCTGTAGTATTGTATTGATAACTAAAATGAGCTTGCTAGAAAATGTAAATATAATTTTTATGTGATAGTTGAAATGATTATTGGTTTTCAGACGAAACTAGCAAGTGCTGCAGTTTATTTTTGAAGGAAGTCAATTTATTAAGGGTGCAGCCAGTGGGAATCTAATGCATCAGTCCCAGAGGTGGAAAATTCAGGTCCAGAAAGTAAGATTCTGAAACTTCAAAACACATAACTTGGTAATGCAAGGCTACTTCACTTAGACTCTAATTGGAGGTATCCAAACTGTGAGGTGCCCCCCCTCCCCCTGGTGGTGTGTGAAGGAGTTGCAGGGGTCTGCACGTGAGGGGAAAACATCTCTGGAGGTGGGGGCGGACCTATTTCAAAATTGCAACCTTTGGAAATATTAACAGCAGAGAGACTTTCAATGTCCAAAATTTCCAGGTACTTTGATAAGCCGTGTGCAGGAAAACAAGCACATCCTTCCCAATGAGGTCCAAGATAAAGTTTATTTGGTGTGTGGGTGGTGGGGGTTAAGGACAAATGTATTAGCTTTGGGGGGGGGGGGGGGGTTGAACACCACTGTTCGAGAGATATGAAGATGGTGGCGGTACTACAAGAATAAGGAATTACCTGTGCTGTCTGTGTTGTTGCTTAAATCTATGTTTGTGGCTCCTGCACTGATTTTCTCAACTGAGTGTGATCAGTCTTCATTTATTTGAGCCCAGTGACAGGATTAGTCTATTACAACAAGTGACGTATTTGATCAAGGCTTGAATTCAGCTGCATTTCCTGGATGCTGTGTGTACTTCGATGCTACACATTCTATGAACACCTCACATGGTAATCTTGTTGGCTGATCTCAACTCTTGGCAAAAAAATGAAGATTGTTGGAGGGGTGATTTGAAGGAACAGCTTCTGATCTCAGTGGTAAGTCACCAGAAGTCTGCACCATTTATCAAACTGGCATATCTAAACATGCAGGGGCTGTACAAGAATTTATTTACATGGTGTATGAGGGTACTACTTCTGGAACAAATGCAAGATTTTGTAGAACTATCCTTGTTCTCCATGGTTTCATATAAATGATAGAAAATTTCAAAACACTGGAATTTGGAAGATTACACCTCTCCTGTACATTCTTAATCAATTACTGCACAAGTTTCAAGCCGTAACTCACTGGGGTAGAAAAGCATGCAGACACTGTGTAAGACTGTAATACAGTAACTTTTCTGAAACATGAGTTTGATAACCAGAACATAAAGTGTACTGTCAAACAGATGTGTTTCGGAGATATGATCCGGCCATTGACACGTGCTGATGATGCGGTTTCAGAAGGTTTGGAGACCTGGCAGTCCCACTTTTGGCAGTGCTTGCCAAAGTAGCAGAAAGGGGATGTAAACATTGGATGGCTCATTGATTTAATGGATTAGAAGCAAGCTGATGAGCAACAGCAAAAGATGCATAATTAAGTGTGTGTGGGGGGAATACAAACATTTGAAATGAATACCAAACTGTAAAAACAGCTGGTGTTTTCTCTTTCGTTTCTTGAAAACACTACGTACAGAAACCATTAGCGAAAAAGCTTATATTATTAATATACATATTCTTTACATTCTTCCTTTCCATTATCACCATTATTATTATTATTATTTTATTATCATTTCCTGCGATACGGACCAGAATTAGCGGTTCGAAAAATCATCATCATTATTATTATTAATAATAATTTCAATATAAAGATAGCGGCCACCTTCTCTGCTGTCAACAACAGCTGATTCCACCGCACAAGTAACGATTACCCTCAAAGGCCATTTCCCCAGTCACCAGGAAACTGGTGAACTTTGAACTGGGGATGCTACCAACCTTCATCGAAGGTATCTAGCTAGTAGCATGCCGATGCCTTCCATCATGCTGGAGTATTTTTGCAAGTGATTTTTAAAATATTTCCTACAGAAGCCTGTTCAATATAGCTAGTCGCTTACATTCGGGCGAGCGGTGCCGAATCACCAGCGGTGCCGATTAGCTATGTGACCGAACGTGTTACTCCGAACATAGCGATGCTGCTATAGCGAAGATGCAGCACAGCGGCAGCCGGTGAATTAAAAAAAAAACAGTATAGCAATATTAAATGCATTTTAGTTATGCAGTAATTCAGAATACGTGTTTTTTATATAAAGGTTTTGTTATGTTCGCCGTATACAGCAAAAGTGGGCCGACGTATGTGTTGTCTGCTAGAAAAACAATTACACAGAAAAATCTACGCATATGAAGGGTGGTTTATGGAGAGCTGCCTGTTGGAACACAGCAAGGTTTTATTAATATTTTGATAATCTTACTAAGTCTGATGCGTAAATGAGAAGGCGAGCTTGTTTACATGCTTAATTGGGATCGATTGCAGATCATAAAAATACGTTAGAATGTTTCACTGCTTCCCAATTAATTGCAGGAAATGAACTCCCACGGCAGCCTCTCTGCGCTTCATGAAAATGGCAAAGTGAAAATCTGACCTTAAATTAGTTTTGTAGTGTTTATCACGGACTTGCTTTGTGTCGAGCCTGGACCGCGTTTTTGAACTGCTGTTAAGAGCAATAACATCGCAGGCAGTGAACAGACATTTCGCTACCTCCGACTCAGGATTAAACATGGCAAATCAACCTGTTATTCTCAACGTTTATGACATGGTAAGAAATCTATAGCAATGCTGTTTGTTTGTTTATCATTCACATCGATAACACGTTGCATTCGACTGGGATTTTATTGTGAGCATTCATCTATTTTTAATAGTAATTCACAGTTGTTCAGTTTGACTTTTAAATTTGTGTTTTTACCTATTTTTAATTTCGTTTTAAAATTAAAATGACTTAAAATTATTGTGTGCCATACCAAAGAAAACATTTTTTTTTTGCTATTAGGGAATATAATTTAAACCTATCATACAACAATATTGATATAATTCCAACATAAACTTAAGGGGAACATAAGCTTTCAAATGTTGTTTTGTCTAAGCATGCTGACCTCCTCCAGATCCAATAATTTACTCTCAATGCCATAATTTCGTTTAATTTCTGATAAAGGATAAATATTGTATATTCTACATAGGGTGATGCAATCCAAATACATTTATTTTTCACTAAACTTTTAATATATCCTTCGCCATCCAAGAATGTTTTATTCATTTGAAAACTACTTATTAGTCACTACTAATCATTATAGTCACTACTTGAAACATGAAACAACTAAAGTATGCAAAATTTGACAGAATATTCTTGTTCCTTTAAAATTGTTACCTTAATAGATATTAATCAAATGCAGATCAAGATGAACAGTTTTTTTTCCATCAGCAACTGATGTTTAAGATACAGATACTTGTTGAAGACAGCGGAGATGCAGCAGTTTGTTTTACATGCAGTATGATAATATCATAGTAAGGATGCTTAGTTGTGGTTGCCCTGTAACTTCCAACTGAAAGTTATCAGTCTTAATATGAGCTGCTTATTAAACCAATCCAGTGTCCAGCAGCAAGGATTATTATGCTCTAGTATCCTATTATTCAAATCACGGTACTCGAGGTCCGAGCACTGCTGGTTTTCCAGCCTTCCTTTACCTGTGAGCCAGGTGTGAAGCCTCTGACCAATCAGAATCAGTAATTATTAAACTAACTACCTGGGAGAACTGAAAACACGGCCTGGATTTGGAATCGAGGTCCAGATTTGAAGAGCCCTGCTCTAGAAGAATGTAAAAGTACAAGATACAATTTTAATATTGCTGTTGGTAAAATATATAGTTTACTCCTCCCCACTTGTGACCCCGCCCAGGAAAAGTAGATAGATGATGGATGAATGGTTAAATGTGTATGTTTGTGAGAAAGGTATTTTATGATGTATTATTGCATAAAATATATGCTACAGTACTGGCCAAAATTTTGGGAAAAAAACTAGCATTTTTGGCGTCATGCTATAAAAAAAAAGTTACTACATGAATATTGGTGGTAATGTTTATGAACGATCAAAGAGTGCTACAAATATAATTTGGATGATTAAATAAGTAACTGGAGCAACAGTTGAATAAAGTTCTACAATCTCTAAAAATTTGTGTTTCCACAATTTTGGCCACTAGTGTATATTACTGTAGGTTGCACATTAACTCCATGTTTAGGAGGGGACTTAATCACTAAAAGTTTTAAAACAATTTTTAGACTGAAGTATTCATGAAATACCCACATTCAGCACTGTAAAGAATTCAGACAATGTAAAATGCAGATACAGTGAAAGCTGTTCTGTCTGGCATTCAAATAATCAGCACAATTAAAAAAAAATCTGTGTAAAAAAGTAGCAGCAATTAAATTCATAACTTTCTGTTTTGTTCTATTACAAATTTACACTAAAACAAAAATGACAATTTTTTTTTTAAAAAAAGAAAAGCATTTTGCAATACATACATGAGTTCCTCCATATGCCAATGAATTGGCACACTTTAGTGTTCATTGTGCTTGTTCTGCTATTGTTAACCTCACAATCTCTTGTGTGTTACCGAATATCCAATTTCACCCAGCAGTGGCATTGCAACATGTTAAAATAATCGTTAGGGTGTGTGTATAAAAGAACTGAAGTACATGTAAGAAATGTGTCACAATTCAGTGTTTTCAAGAGTAACATTCAACCATCCAGAAAACCAAATAGATGTGCCCACTCACCAGGGGGCAGTGCAAGAAACTTCTGGTGTATCACCGTGGCTGATGTGGTTAGAGGTCCTCAGAAGAGGATAGGTGAAATTAATCTGGAAATGTTGGACGCCTGCATGATTGATGCACTTCTACAATGTTGCATAGTACACAGGGGAAAGTAATATTGTATGGTATGCATCGAAATAATTGATAATGCAAGTAACCTTGGAATCATTCTTCTAATGCCTTTTTCTTCTAGCTAGCTACATTTGTCAACCAGTCTTTTGCCTTAGGGCTGAATGTCTAAAGGACTTTGAAAAAGCCTGTAGATTAGTCCTATATAGAAGTTTACCATTTAGAATGACACCTCAGTTAATAAGCATTTTATTGTTTGGCTTGTTAGATTAGATATATGCAAAGTAGCTCCATATTCTTTAGTTGGTTGGTTATGGCTGTAAAAATTGTCGTCTCTTGTTTTATACTGTGAACAATCTCAGGGGTGGTGGGATAAAGTCTTTTTTCTAAGGTATGTAATTGTATTCTGTATACTACATGTAATAGAACTACAAGTTCAAATGGTTTTGAGACTGGTATTGACTCGCTATGGTAGTTGTTTTCATCGTCATCAACTTCATCTTCATCTTCTTCACGCTTCTCCTCATTGTAAGGGTAACCAGGAGACTAGACCTCTATTCCCAAGTTGACTGGGACTTTTAAACCCTCTAGTGCCTTGGGTCTCCTGGGACTTCCACCCAGTGGGATCTGCCCAGAACAGCTTCCCCAGGAGTCGATTGTGGCACCTTTAGCTGAATCTCCCACAAAGAAAGACGAGCAGTTTCTTTCAAGGTCCTGCCAGATGTCTGAACTCCTTATACTGTCACAGAGGGTGAGACTGTCAACCCAGCAGAGAAACCTAATTTTGGCACATTTTATAGTCTTGCATTTTATTTTTTTGACAGAAGGTGACATTGGGGTGGTGGGTGGTTCTGTAGGTTAGGACTCTGTGCCTCAGATCAAAAGGCTGCAGGTCCAAATCCCTTGGATGGTATAGTTGTTTCACCATTGGGCCCTTGAGCAAGGCCTTTAGCCAAAATCTCTCCAGTGACTGGGCAACTCTTTAATCCTGTAAGTTAGCTATATCTGCTAACTCAGCTCCCACTTCCTCACCATGGACCAGCTCAGTGCTTGCAAAATTGTAGCCATCAGACTGATTCACCTGTGAATCTCATATTCTCTCTTGGTTTTACTCATGAACAAGATCCCATGATACTTAAGCTTCATCACTAATGACAGAGTTATGGACCCCTCACCTGAAAACAATTATCCACCCTTTTCTTAGAAAATTTTCCATTGCATAAGGTGGCATGGAGAGGTGTGATCCTCCTATAGTCAGAATACATACTTTGTTCCTGCTTCTTAAAAACACTGATGACCACCCTTGTTTGCCAATCAAGAGGTGCTTTATCTGGCTTCAGTGCAACATTGAAGAGGCACATCGACTGTGTTACCCTAAGAACATCCAATACATTCAACATTTCTGGATAGATTTCATCTACCCTTGCAGCCTTTCCACTATAGATGTCACTAACCACTAGGCCTATGGCAACTTCAGCTGCAGAGATAGACCCTGAAGTTTCCAGCTTCGCCTTCTAGTGAGAGTAACATATGTACCCTATCCTCCTCCTATATGGCCTCTACAACCTCCTGCCATGCAGTCTTCGCTACAGCTGTTCTGGCTTTTCCTCACCTTTCAATGATGTCAGAAGATCCTGATGCAAGCAGAAAGTTCATCCTCTTCAGTTTAATAGCTTTCATTATGAGTGATTTCCAGCACTAGGTCCTGTGGTTGCAAGTATTGCGCTGTAAATTACAGTCCGTTCAGACTCCCTGTCCCCTACCTCACTAGGCACATTAGATAAGACTCACCAAAGATGTCAGTTGAATCCATCTCACACAGAATCTTCAGCCAAACGTTCCCAGCAAACCCTGACTGCTCATCTGGGTTGTCCTGGCTCATATGGTCTTCTCCACATGTGCCGAGTCGAAATTGCTATTAATTGGGCATCAGTTGATAGAGAGTCAAATGACCCACTAAAACGTTGATTTTTCTGTTTGTTATGGACAATACGTGGCTTATAGAGAAGTCTACATAATTACCTGAGGTCTTTTCTCATGGAGAAGTCCAGAGTAGAAGAGATTCCAACCACAATCAAGAAGTTTGGTTCTAGAGCCCACACCATGTGTGTGGAGGTAAGGCTAACTTTATATAGCTGATAGATATGCATAGCTGTCTTATAAGGTTACTGCTATGTTTGTAGCATATTGTGTTGCTTCACTGCTATCTGGCACTTGCTGCTGGTTATTCACTGGAATCTCAGCGTAGCTACACTTATGCATAGTTGGCTTTTTGACAGCTGTTTGCTTGTAATATGCCCCAGTTGTATGTCACGTTGGAATGATGACTTTCTGATGACAGGCACAGAGGCACCGAGGCATAGAGGCACAGAAGCTTAGCCCGCTGAGCCACACACTGCCCATTAGTGTGTATCGTTATTAGAGTCTTATCAGGTGTGATTTTGGTTTTCATGTGACTCAGGCACCCCAACTTCACGTGTTTGGAAACTTCATAATGTTCTTGTTGCAATTTCCATGACAAAGCCCAGATTTTGTGCCAGTCCTGAGGGAAATGGCTTAACAGTTCTTCCATTTAAAAAAAATGATAAATGTGATGTAGCTTAAATAGAATAGAACTTCCCTTTTAACTACACTATGAATCACCCCTTCAAGGGCAAATAGGATTTTGATGTTAAACTGTGAAATTCTCTGGGGGAAATGGAACTGAATACTACGGATTGGCCATTTGGGAAAAGTATTATCATGAGAAAAGCCTGTAACTCTTCTTATTATCACAGTATCATTTAAAGCATTTTATTGGGTTTTTGAGTAGGTTGTAATGAAAGCGTGTTTGTAATATACAATATAACAAGATCAAGAAGTTTCAGTCTGGACTGTGGTATAATTCTTATGGTTCTTGTATGGAACTCGTTGGTTGCTTCTTGTATGGAACTCGTTGGTTGCTTCTTGCACGTTGCAATGTCCTGCATGGACATGCTAGTATGCTCCTTTGCTTCTTTGTCACATTTTCAGGTGACCCAGTCCGTAATCCTCATTCTTGGTTATGTACCTTTGATTCACTCCTGTCATCCACCGCTAAGCTTACTGCTGGTTATCCAAAGTCTGTAATAGTGCTGCAGGAAAAGGATTTAAGCAGCCTTTGGTGCTTTCTTGCTGAAATTTTCATGGTGCTATTATGTTCTTCCGAGTTTTGTCACGTGATTAGTTGTTGGCTCTGAATTCTTCTCTCATCCAGGACGCCAAGTTTGTTGATGTTTTTGGGTTTTGACCTGTTTGCTGTGGTCAGTATGACATTATTGTTCTGCATCTGCTGTTTTTGCTCAACTGTATATATAAGCAATACAGTGAGGCTCTTGTGTCTCCCTTCCATGCATTCTTCCCTGTTTTTCTAAGCTCTCAGTTCAGCCCCTTTCCTGCTGTTTACCTTCATTGCTTGCTGTTATGACCTTTACCCCTAGATGAGCTATAACAACATAATCCATGAGGAATGTGACAGGAATCTGAACTCAGTGGTCCTGAGCCATACTTGGCTCTTCTTTTGAATGTGTACAAATGTACTTCCGGGACAATGTCATCTTTTTCAGGTATTACTTGTAAGGAGGGACCATTCTGCAGAATGACAATATACCCACCACAATATTATAAAGATGAGTATTATTTTAATATTGCATTAGTTTTAAAATATCCATCCATCCTTCCATCTTTTAGCTGTCTATTCTGGTCAGGGTCACAAGCTTTTAAAATATAATATTTTTAACTCGTCTTAAAAGAAGAAACAGATTATTGACAGGGCGACATGTTACAGTCTGTTACATTTGCAGTTGTATGATTAAACTAACTTCATATCCTTAGCTATTAGTGTATCAAATGTGGTTAAAAAAAATCACCAGTAATTGAAAACTTAAATGAGAATTTGGTATTTTCACTCAAAGCACATCTGGGACTGAAAGGGACTGAAGCTTCTCAATCAGAAGGCCTGTTAAGTGGAACAAATGAAAGAGAAAATAAAAATTCCTTGCCAAAAGAAATAAATTATGTTTCTCAATCTTGTAATTGCTTTATTTTTAGTCCTAGCATTACAAAGCAAAAAAAAAAATTCTGATTTCAAAACTTAAAACAAATTACAAATGTTTATTCAGATCAGGGTGACAGTAAACATGGGGTCTGTGGATACAAGCAAGCACAGTACAGGGAAAGAAATTCCATGTATACAGAGGTGGATAGTTCAAGTTCAGGAAGTAAAAATCCAGATTTTGTTTCAACCAACCAGTTGAGTCCTCTGTGACTGTGACACTTCACACTCAACTGCAAGCGTGTCTGAAGTGGGACGTGATTTTCCGGTTTGATGAGAACAAGACAGAGATTTTTGGCCAAAATCTGAAGCGCTATATTTAGAGCAAACGTAACACATCCTATGCCTCAATTAACACCATCCCTACAGTGAGGTTTAGTGGTGGGAAGCTGTGGGGACGCTTTTTATATTCAGCAACTGGCTACCGTGTCAGAAGTGAAGGGGGAATGGATGAAGCAACATACAGGGAATTATTTTTTAAAAAAACCTGCTTTGGTCAGCAAAAAAGTAAAACTTTTGGTTAAAAACAAAAAGGTGAATGTTCTACAGTGGCCAAAGTACAGATTTTAATCCTATAGACAGTCTGTGGAATTCTCTGAAAAATTGGAGTCAACAAGTGACATCCAACAAACCTGAATGACCTGGAACTTGTCTGCCATGAATAATGGGGAGTGAAAAATCATTCCTGAACTGTATAAAAACATGGTAGATACGCAAAAAACGTACAGCTTTTATTGCAGCAAAAGGTAGCTCTACCAACAGAAGTGGGTTTGTTGTTTTTAGGGCTGTACTCAACAAGTCAGTTTGGGGCCCCTCACCCACATAGTGTAGTGACTGTTGGTGGCCAACAGGGGGCCCCCAATACACAAGTGCAAATGCTAAATACTTCTGTAAGGCACAATTTTCTTTAAAACTTTTAACTGAAAATTTACTGTGAAATTGCAATTAAAAAAAAACACTGACAGGAAGAATATGTGTATGTATGAATTGTACTTCAGGCAAATCTGATAATTAAGGGGGGTTGAATACTTTTGTAAGCCGCTGTATTTGAGGTCATTTAGAGCAGTGTTAAGTTACTTAACCTAATATTTTGTTGAAATATAGTATTTGGTTAATCGAGGATGAATATCAGATTCTTTTTTTCTAGTTCTGTTTTTTTTTTTTTCCAATTTTCATGCCATTGTTAATCCATGGATCTTGTTTTTCTTTTGTAAGTTTAAGCAATATAATTCAGTTCCTGATTTTATACTTCAATGTGGTTGTTAAAAAACTGAAGCATTATGAATTGAAATTCTGTTCATAATAGAAAACACACATTATTAGTTCCCTTCAGAACTTAATCCCTGTACATTTTGCATGTCTAGTTGCAGTATTTGCCTTAGAAACAGGTGTAATTACCAAAGGGATAGATTCATCTGGCAAATAATTACATTCTTACCCTAAGAATTACATTCGTACCGTTAACTAAATGTCTATTGTTAATAATGTCTGATGGTAAATCCAAAAATGTTTCATTTGTAACAGATTTTTGTTAACCTATACTTTTTTGATCTGTTGTGTGTGTGTGTGTGTGTATATAGTATGTATATACGTATATATCAATGAACAAACTGCATTTTGTTTGCTTGCTGATGGCGGGCTGGCCTATGGCATGTTTGCTGTGAAAGTCATCCTGGCCAGAGCGGTAGAGAAAAGAAAGTGGCCACACCTTAGACGCCCGTTGTAAAACAATGGCAGCGAAAATTCCGGCCAACTTCAGGGTCACGGGGACAGTGAATAGTTCTGAACATTGACATTCACGGCATGGAATCTGGTTCATTTCCATTTCCTACCAAGCACTTAAAGCGAAGTAACAGATTTAAAAAAAAAAAACATTTAATGCATTAGCTCTCATTAATATAGTAAGAATGATTAAACCAGGATGTAAAAATGCAGAGTTTTTGAAAAATAAAGAGTGGTTTCCTATTTTTTTTCTGTGGCTTTGTGTGTGTGTGTGTGTGTGTGTGTGTGTGTATAGTTATAGCTTATATAGAAGAACTATTATTGGAGTTGAGATACCATGTTCTTTTCTGTCTCTAATAATAATCTTTTGAAGAATTTGGAAATGTTTGATCTAATGCTAAATGAAAAATAATTGCCAGATTGATATTTTCATGGGGTGATCCCATATGACGACATTATGGATGATCAACTTTTATCTTATATGCACTACCTTGAATGGCGAATACCTGTAAGCACTTGTAATTCTTTCTCTTCTTTCTCTACAGTATTGGATCAATGAGTATACTTCTACTCTGGGTATAGGAGTCTTCCATTCAGGCATCGAGGTCTACGGTAGAGGTAGAATCAAAGGTTTTTTTATGGGGTATATTTTGTTTATGTCCCTTACAGTAGCTTTATTTTTCTTGCAGTGTGATGATTTGAGACACACTAGCCTTCCCCGCTAAATACAGATGCTCCTCACTTTATGATGGGTCGACTTAGTCCTCAAACTTTGCATTTTGATCTGTTCCCCAGGGTAGCAATATGCTGTAAGATGCCTAGCGCTGTCAGCATCCAGACAGTCTCTGTAGCCACAGCAAGCGTAAAAACATTCCAGTGTTTAACAATGAAAGGTGCCTTTTTTTTCCTGTGTTTAACCAAATTTTCCCAAACCCATTATATCCGCTAAATGCCCAAGTGTGTCATTGTATCATATCCGTTCAACTTGCGATGAGTTAATTGGAACTTACCTCCATTGTAAGTTGAGGAGTATCTGTACAGTCATTCACCATCTTATTTTTCCTAACTGCTTATCCGGTGCATGGTAATATGAGCCTGAACCTTCCCCAAGAGGCACAGGGCATGAAGCAGGGTAATCCCTGGATGCTATCTTACTGCAGGCCAAACAAATGGATTGTGGGAAGAATCCAGAGTAGCAGGAGATCGTCCATGTTGACATTAGGGGCATTTACACACACAGCCATCAAACCACCCCCACTATACCTACAGGCAATCCAAATAATAGTGTTGGAATGGTCTTGGTAAATCATTCTGAAATATAATCCACACTGCCTTCGTTTCTTTGTTGCTGTTGATTTTAAAGTTACTAAAGTTTTCTGCAACACATTTTTGGTTGTCTCTGTATTTTGAGGTTCTTTCATAGTAACACAGTAATTTCTTTAATAACGTGATGATTTGTTACTGTATGTTTAGTTTTGACCATATTTCTTATGTCTTAGCATTAACATTTCATCAAGATCTCAGTTCAACAAAATCCTTTTGCTTGTTAAGCACCTGTAAAATATTTCATTAGATTAGTGCATTTAAGTTTCTGTCAACATACTTTTATATTTTGAAGTAATTTGTCATTTAAAAAGCTGTCATTTATTTTAGCGTTTCTGTGTTTCCATCAGCTGTTAATATCTGAGTGTAATTAAACTGAAGAGGCAAAGAATCCATTTCCCAGAGATTACAAAAATGTAACAAACTGGAATATAAATTTACATCTTTCTGCTGATTTGCCCCATTTGTTAAGTGCCAGTTCCTGTAACTTTTTATTTGAAATAATCATCTGTAATTCTCAGATAGGAACTCATCCATGGGAACTCCAGAAGAGAGCAGTGTTTCTTCTGTAGTTGTTTTAAATTTATCTTTGGAATAATTATCCTGCTGGAAAAACTAGATTCCGCAGTGCAGGGTCCAGCACAAAGTCAGTAAGGGGGCATCTGAAATTAGCGTGAGGTTCATGATCCCCACAACCACGTCATGGATAGAAGCTGCTGTGTGCTGCTAGGCACCTTTCAATCCGGCCCAGAGCTGCCATTAACATGACAGTATGTTCAGAAAGTCCCTTCATGGTGCAGTGTCCACATTAGATACCTTCAGTATTGGAGGCTGCAAGTAATCCCACACAAAACTCTCTCCGTCTTAAAATATATGCAGGGTTTTCTTTTGTAATGTTGCCACTTGATTTGCATTGCAAGAAAGCCCTAATTTGTCTTAATCCACAAAACATTCCCCCCCCCAATGCTCTTGGTAAGTTTCAGTCAGACTTTCTTATGTGCATGGGATGATTTTTTTGGCAATTCTGAAAATCCTTTGAGAATTTTTTGAGTTACTTTTTTTCTTCCTTTTGAACCAACCTCCTGGGACGTTGGCAGTAGTATGTTTGCAGACACGAACAACGAACAATAACACGAACTGTAGAAACATCCATCTGTGAATCGCTTATCCTGCTCAGTCACAGGGGCCTTTTGTTTAGTTTAGCCTGCCTGAAGAAGCACAGGGACACAAAGCTTGGCTTCACCCTGCATGGCAAGACTGTAAAATGCAAGCGAGAATGCAGAAACACTTGGAGACGTGTATGTGGTGTTTTTTGGTAATATTTTGAGAGAAATCGTCCTTTTTTTTTTTACACCCAGCTCCTGGGACATTGGCAGTAGTTTGTTTGCAGATTTAAATAACCTTGTGAACTGCAAGGCACGAATACCAAAATCTTTGGAGATTTAGAGCTTTGTAAATTTGTAAATGGTAATGATTATATTTGGCCTTTATTTCGACTTTGCCCTACCTTAACTGAATGCACAAAGCTGACGGTATTGTCTCTAAACCAATCTCATCATTTTTAATTATACGCCACATTAATTCTATTCTAATTGTATCCAGGCCTTTTGGGTTTTGAAATAAAATTGCAGATTTTCCATGTTTTTTACACTCTGTTGTTTTTACTGTAACAGTAAAATATCTATTTGACTTTTGGTGTTAACTTTATTTAGATACTTTGAATTACATGCACCTTGACATAAATAAATATTCCCATGCATAGAGCTGTACAGGGTGGCACGTTGGCTCTGAAAATGTGTTACCTCATTCCTTCAGGGTGAGGTCTTCAGATCCTACCTCTGCTCTGTTAACATGGAATTCCTTCTGCACATATTGAGTTGTTAGGCTAATCAGCATCTCTAGGTTGCCTGAAGCTTGTGACCATGTCTGTGTATCTAACCCTTTGATGGACTGGCTTCTGGGAATTCTCTTTATTCTTGTGCTCTCTTTTGTGGGATGGGCTCCAAGCTTTTTGCGAGCCTGTACCAAATGGCAGCATCCATGATGGATAGGTAATTCACTGTCATTCTCAGCATTAAGGCTTTAGAGAGGATTCATGCGGTAGGCCGTCCTCACCTTCATCTAGGAAACGTATAAGCTGCAAAATGAAGGAAAATCCTATTCATTTAGACACAAATAGGGTTGAAATGAATCCTGCCTTTACCAGTAATTACCCCAAAGCTGTATTCTTCAAGTCATCCAACAAGATGTAACAGGAAATTCTTATTTTACTGAGTTACTGTTCATTTGCATGTATTGTAATGTCAAATTGTGTTTTTCTGAGCAAATATATACTTCCTACCCAGATAAATAGCTTCATTCATTTTCTTTGACTTTTGCACAATATTGTGTATACTGTACATTTACATAATTTGTATGTTTTTCTGATAGGGTATGCTGCAAAAAAATTGCTAGGCAGAAAAAAATAATGCAAGAAAAGTAGAGCTGGAGGAGCAGGAAACAAATGTGTCTAAATATTTGCTTTTAATGTGAAATTAGCGAAAAAGAGAATCAGAATTAGGGGTAACAAAGGGAAAGAGGACTGAGAAATGCTCTCCTAAGTGTCATCAGTAAAGCATGTTACTGCTTGCTTACCGTTTCAAAATATTTTTGGACAAATTAGCAAGATATTTTTTAAATGTTTAAATTTAATGAATGATTGCCCATAGTTTGTGACCTCCAGCTCTGTAGCAATAGTTTGTGCATAAGAGATGGCAGCAAAGCTTGTAATTCTAGCTTGAGGCTGACCAAATGTACCTTTTTTACTGCGTGTTCTTTTTTTTTACGTTATACAATGTTTTCTTTACACACACACACATTCAAAGATCATCTAACTGTTGTCACGACGGCACCTCTGGGACTCGCACGCATGCTGCTCCGTCCAGCGGACAGGTGGCCGTGTACTTGGTGCACAACCTCGGACAGCAACCACCTGGCAAATTTCAGAACCGGTGTTTCGGACAGCCAGCCAGCAGGCTGCGGCAGAGCCCCTCCCACAATGAGCCGCGGCCGGAGGCGGGCAATCACACGAGCTGCTGCCACCCCCAGCATCACTTCCCCCCTTAAAATAGCCTGCATGAGCTGGAACTTCCTACCTGTATCCCTGGCTGTAGTCTACCTGCTCCAACTGGAGCAATCTTTCTCCATTCCTTGATTTATTTATTTTTCTTTCTGTTGTGGGGTTTGTCCTACCTTTTATTTTCTTATAGAAACCCACAGACCTGCAGCTGACATGTTACCCTGTTCTCCTGGGTTATTTCCCAATAAATACAGCCACGGCTGATGCTATTTAACCCATCGTTGCCTGAGTGCTTTTATTTAGATTGACAGCTTTTAATAATTTATAGCAGCTTTTGTGTATTAGGTATTTGAAATGTGTGTACTTTTAATTTGGAAATTCCTGCATCCGGTGTCCCACATGATTAAAACTAGTATTTACTGTAGTATACTATACCTGTAGTATACTATATCTGTAGTATACTATATCTGTTCTCCACCACTTTTTCAGCACATCTTTCACCAGAAATGGGATGATGATGATGATAAACTCTTGCTCTTCCATCCTTCAATCCCTCTTCTTCCTCCTTAGAGTTTGCATACGGAGGCCACCCATACCCCTTCAGTGGGATTTTTGAGATTACTCCTGGAAATACTGCTGAGCTTGGAGAAACCTTCAAGTTCAAGTGAGTATATCATTCTAATCCTTGGATCTGCAAATCCAGCCCCATAAAATCCACAGTCCTACAGGTTTTAGAAAACTCATTTACTTCTTTAACAAGGAATGTGATTGCAGTATAATATATTCAGTAAAATAAATGTTAAGGCTAAAACTAATGTGTCGTTCGAATCTAAAGGATTTCAGTTGCTAACCCAAACACTTTAAATCAGGAAAACTAAATTAAACATTGGGAATATGTATTCATTGTTGTTACAAGCCAGCTTACATAATCTGGCTCAGGCAGAAACCACAAACGTGGTTCAGTTTCTTCTCAGTTTACAATCACCTCTTATTTACAGAAGTATTTACAGCTAGACACAGACACGGGAGAGAACGAACATGCCTTCTCTCCATCTTGCCAGGCCAAAACAATAAACAAAACCAAAATACTAACTCCATCAATAACTACTAACCTACAAATAAGAAAAACAATTATCTGCCCTAACTCCCTTATGATACCTACCAACAAACACGCCCACCAAACGGTAAACTCTCTCTCTCCCTCTCTCTCTCCCTCTCTCTCTCTCTCTCGATTTCCTCTTCCCACTTGTCCTCTTTAATGTCTCCAGCAGTACCATTTATCCACTTTCTGCTGGAATTACGCCTCACCAACAAGTACTTCCCACATTGTTGGATGGGCTCCACCTAGTGTTACTTATAACGTAAAAAGATATATGTACCGCACAGACTGTAACAATAACAAGCGTCTTATAGCAAGGAGGGTGCACGTAATGCATAAGGCACAACGATGCATGTGTCATCTATTAGGTATATCTTACCTTCCAAAATGAACATCTTAACAGTATTAAGCTTTTCTTAATGTATATTGTGAATAAAAACTTTGTTACAAGGTTCATATACTTGATATTTTTCCAACCAACCAGCTGACCAATCTGTAACTGTGTGACTCTTTATATTCAACTGGTTGGTTGAAACAAAATCTTGGTCTGGATTTGTACTTTCTGAACCTGAACTTTCCACCTCTGTTTAACTAGTACATGCAAGTTTATTTGATGGGTACAGTCCAGTTAGAATGTTTAAAGTTTTACTAATAGAAAATTAAATAATTTAATAAATCATGTGACATGTTCTTTGCAACAAAGTGTCTGAGGTATATCTGTACCTGCAGAGAGGCCATTGCCTTAGGCACAACAGACTTCACAGAACATGATATAGACAAGATTATGGAAGAGCTGGGCAAGGAGTTTAAGGGCAACGCCTACCATTTAATGCACAAAAACTGCAACCACTTCTCATCTTCACTTTCTGAGGTTAGTAAAAACTGACAAATCTACTTAATATTAAGTAGATTAATGTACTTCTTTCTTTTTAATGTTTCAATGGAAATGTTCAGTCTAATCTTTTATGATATTGATGCAATATCCTCTTTTGATCGCCTGAGTTTGAGGTCATGGGGGCAAATTAATCAGGAAATTCTGTCTAGCTGGGAGATTTTGAACGGAACAGAGTGAATAAAGTGAAATGGCAAAACTCTCCGGATGCGTCATATTTTTGGAAATCTGATGTGTCATAACCACGTGTTTCTTTATTTGGTAGTTGCTGTGTGGACAAGAAATTCCTCGTTGGGTGAATCGACTGGCCTACTTCAGTTCCTGCATCCCATTCCTACAAAGCTGCCTACCGAAGGAATGGCTAACCCCGGCTGCCCTTCAAAGCCATATTAGCCTGGGTCTTCATAAAGAGGAGCAGCTAGAGTCTAGCGATGAAGATCTTCCCTCAGCCTCAGGAGCCAGTGTGGCCCCTGGCTCCACGCACAGCTGCCGTCATACCCGGGTCTAAGCAGCTGGTGACAGTGTTTCTCGGGGGCCCGTGCTCTCTATAGGATTGCTCTTCCATTTTTAGACCTGAACTGAGGCTCCAGAGCCTGCCATGCCTGCATAGGACAAGCAGGATGTATGAACACCCAAAACAAAGAGGCATGAAAATTGTAACACAGAGACTGCAAAGGAAATGCATAATTTTTCATGCACAAGAATTTTTTGACCCTGCAGATAATGAACTTTACAAAACTTTTATTCATATTCTCACAAACTCGAAAGGTTTAAAGATCAGCGACAGATGGTATAGGCAAACCACAGCTCTGTCTTTATTTTCTCTATCTGAGTTTATTGAAACAAGTGTAGTTTGGTAAAATTATGAGAATATGTTTACAGTTTCTTGTTTTTGTCAAGACATGCTCATATGGAGTTTGCATGCTCTCCCTGTTTTTGTGTGAGATTCCCTTGGGTTCTCCATCTTCTTCCCGCTGTCTAAAGAAATGCGGTTAGATGAATTGGTGTTTATAAATTGTCCAGACCATGGGAACATCCCTGAAATCTATGATGCAATTCAATTCCAAGCAAGGTCACACAGCCTTTGCTAAATCCGGTTATGGGGAAATCGTCAGTGTCACACTTATTGCCTTTGTATCTCCATACACTTAAATTGTTACAAGCAAGTTTATCATCCAGAATACATGTTTGGAAACAGTTGTACTCTCAGGTGAAGATACATATTACTCTCATAATCCCAGACATTACAAAAGCCCTAAGAATCGATGCTAAGCAAATAAGACTATAAAACTATACCAAAATAGTCCTCCAGTATTTTAACTTAACTGAAATTTAAATCATAATTATTTTTATTAATGTATTTATTTCTTTTTAATGTTTCAATGGAAATGTTCAGTCTAATCTTTTATATTTTATTTGTGATGCCATTAATGTATTTTCCTTTTGTACTGTACAGTTTAAAATAGATTGATATACACCTTACTGGTTTAGAAGACCACCAACAATTTTAGAAAATATACTAATTAAAAACTTGCAAACAATAATCCTCACTGGCAGTTATTTTACTGACTCTGCATTTGAATATCAACAGAATTAACATCGAAGAGGAATGGCTATGTTTGTTTCTTTCATCGTAATAAAAAATAATTTTCCATCCTGCTACTATTGTCATGATCACCCTGCGACCTTGGGTGACATGACAGGTTTTTATTCCCATTTGAAATGAGACATTTTTAAGTAATATGGATAATGCATCACTTCGTAATACTATAAATTGAGGGGGAAAAGAACTTTAGCTGTTCCATAGATATTTTGCATTACAGAGATTATCTTGCATTATCTTGAAAATGAGCAGCATTTGTATCCCACTGCACCATCTTAAAATATGTAGATTTACCATCATAAAGGAATACAATGGTGAATACCAATGTTTACTGACAGCCATTTATTGAGCTGAGATTGCATTAACATAGCAGACACACAGTGGTGTAAAAGCGAGAAAGGCTTGGGGGTCAGAGTACATGCTCAGCTAGCATCCAGTCAGTCAGTTAGGGTGATATACACAGGGCAACTTTTTGAACAATGCTGCCTGGCACTGTTGCTGAGCAACGATGCTCGGGCACTTTGCCATCGAGAATGGGCAACAAATTTCAATCTGGACAATTCTGATCTCAGTGTGCAGCTTTTTGAGATTTTCCAATCAGAATGCTAGCTGCACCATGTGACCGACTTGGAGCTTCAGTGTCCGTCTTTCCAGTGTCAGCCTTCCTGTCAATAGATCTGCTGTTTTCTCATTGGTTGATGCTAACTGTCCGTTGTCTTGATTAGTTGCCTTGTGTCTCACCTGGTTGCCCGTTTCTGGCAACATTGCTCAAAAAGTTACTCGTGTATAATCACCTTTACTCTGCTGGCGACAGGATACAAACTCATGACCAGACATGGAACATGAACATATCCATAACTCACTGGGCTACAGCCAAGGGCATAACTTTGTGTTAAGCACTGGGGACTTAATTGCAATTGTTCTGTAATTGCAAATTCCTTAAAAAATGCCATGAATACGCGTACAAAAGTTCAAATTCCTTAGTTAATAGAAGTAAAAGTTTTATGGAAAATTGTCCATAAACACTGCATATAAGAGCTTTGTTCTCACCTATGCATTGGAATATGTGATCATGAAAATTAAAGAATTTCTGTGTGCTTGTATAAATGATGAAAGAAGTATCATTGATTAGTGATGAATTGCTCTCCTCAGACAAAACCTGGGCAATGATATAGTGGTTAAGCATTGTGACATGTGAATCATAGCGTATGCAAACCTGATTTCTACGCAAAAATGTATCCAGTTGTAGTACACCCTTTATTTTCAGAATATTCACCTTAGTCATAGTCCTGGTAAATAATACTATACATACACCTACTCATGAATCAATCAACACAAATATCCTATACAATTGACATAGAGAATACACAGGCCCACGTGTGTGTATGTGTGTATATATATATATATATATATATATATATATATATATATATATATATATATATATAGAGCATTTTGGGAAATTTAAAAACTTCTTAAAAATGTATTTAAGTACATTTTTCCCCTGAGAACTATTTCCAGAAATGGGGAAATATGGATGATAGTCGTGCGTTTCTTCATCAGTCTACGCTTTAAAAATTCCTCAGTTCCGCCGTTAATTCTCCCGTCTCACACTATTGGTTACGTCATTTGTCATTCATTCTATATCCGCCAGAACGCTGGCAGCATAAAGCGGCTACATTTCCGCGGTCTTGCGAGTAGCTGATCGCCATTTGTACACATCGTCTAAAGACGCCATTTTGCAGCGAACGAGGGGCGATTTAAAAGGAAGAGGTGGGTGAAAATAAACAGCGTTTCTATTTATCGTTATTCGGTGTAATGTGGTTTACAAGTTTAGGAGGTCTTACACTGCACCTTACGTCTTTCACTAACCATCTGAAAATTGGGTCAAGGAAATTGTACACTTCGTAGTAAACAAACTGCTTGTTAAATGCCTCGTTGTCTTAGCCAGAGTTTCGATCGATAGTAGGTATTTTGATTTAAAATAAAACCATAGTGTCATCGTATTACTTTTGTCTGGACTAGTGTAGAATTTAATTATATAAAATTGTCCTATAAAGAATACATCTTCGGTGTGCATTTTCGCATGAGGCCTACGTAGACTGTTAGCAAAACTAGTTGTCGCTAAATTTATAGCGCTTCAATGTCATACTACTACTTGTCCCTGTGAATTTTCTTATGTTTTCAGAATGGATCAACAAAGTAAAACGGACCAACAGGTACAGGACAGTTCCTAGTTAAATCATCGTTATTGATGGTTCTTTAGTTGCACGACGGTTTTTTAGTTGCATAAATGTCGGCGTCGAGTAAGTCTCTCGGCACAATGCCGTGTAGTAACATATTTTTATCAACATTGCACAACAGAGTATATTTGTTATAGCTATTTTATTAAGGCTTATGGTTCAGCGCTGATGTGAGGAGAGTGTTTCGGCTTTGTAGGGGGTGGTTCGTAAGGTTTAGCGGTTTGGATGACTGGGCCGCAATGTCCTCCGCTGGTGATATGTAACGTGTTTTATTAACTGGCCAAAACGAAAGTTGACTTCCACGGAAGCTGAATTTAACATTTCGGAGTGAAGCTGGTTAATTAATGCTACAGATATGCCCTTTGTATTCAAATATGACGATTTCGGAAGCTCTCTTGCTTTATATATGTAATAGCTGCCAAACTCTATCCTTTGTTTCGAAACGGACCACCACATGGTTAAAGTAACAACTCGATTTAGTCTCTAGCAAACCATTCAAGTAATGAATGATAGCAGAAGACGATAATGTGTTTTTTTTTTTTTGTTTTGTTCATATGCTCATCCCTTGACAATGATATTTTATGTGGTCTTATTTATAAATATGAGTACTGTTATATAGGAAGTGTTTCGTTTCCGCATATTCCATCGTACTATTATGTGGGATTAACACGCATAGGTGACAGCAAAGCGTGGGGGTTAGCGCTCAGACAGTTATTTGGCGCTCCGGAGCATTTTTCGGAGTTAAGGGCCTTGCTCAGGATTGCTCTGCCAGCCACTTTTTATGTTTAATGCATATTCTTAAAATTTAAGTGTATGTTTTTTTTTTTTTCCTTAGCATTTTTCTTGTAATTCAGTTTCCAGTGTGCACCTAGTTAAATGTGATGGTGATGAATTTGACTCCGCAAAAGATTTCAAGTTTTCTTCTCTTTTATTGCTTGGCATGACTGAATAAGGGGAAATATTTCATTATAGGTAACCAACTACAGCCTCGACAGATATGCGGTTTATCAGTGCTACATTTAGGTCTGTATGACATTGTGAGCGTTTAGATTTTGACAGTCACTTGAGTTTAGGTCATATGGTTGCAGAAAAAATAACTAATTAGGAAGTGAGAAGCTCTTAAGACTATGACAGTTTATATTTTTTGAAACAAGTTAAAATGTTCCACCATTAATATGCCTTACTATTAAAAATGCATTTTTATAGTAAGGCAGTGATGCGTGTTCTCTGAAAATAATGCTCAGTGTACTCAAGCATCAACATTAATTTCAAACAAAAATTATCAAACACACATTTTGCTTTTAACTAGTTAGCTACTGGTCTGTTTGTTCTAGGTACATGTGAAATTAATTGAGAGAGACCGATTGCAATTTTCTTGGCCAATTCATTTTATTAATTTTTTTTGTAAGTGTGACCCGCCGATTCCCATGTTCTTTCTAACGAACTATAATTGACAGCATATACAAACCAAAATCAACTTTTCTTCAATACAAATTTTATTTTCATAATAAAACAAATTGTTAAACTTTACCATTTCTTCCAAACTGTACTAAATTACAGAATCTTCTGTTAAACAAGTCTCAAAGTGCTCTGTGATTGGAAAGAGGTAAAAATAACAATGAACAATGACAAATCTGACTTTTTCTGATATATTTTTCGTTACCAGACGAGCAGATTTAAGAAAGAAATGTCAGTTACTTGTATCATTTTCCAGTATGTTTTTAAATTCATCAGATAACACAACATTGACCTTTTTCTCTTGTTTTACCAGTCTTAAAATAAAAACAAGCTCATCGGTTACAAACCTCTAAATAAAACTGAAGTGTACTATTCTCTTCCAAATAGGTGTGGGGTAATGTTATTATGATCAGGCTTTTTCATACCTTCATACTGTATGGACATTATAGCGCGGCCGGTTAGTTTCACTAAAACATTTTAAAATTGAAAAGCTAGTAAGGTTAATGATTATTCCTTTTCAAGATTATCTAGTGTGTGGTTAATGAGTTTAACGTTTACCTCCAATGTTTCTCCACTTTCTCATGGTTTATTTTGGCTTTACGTGTATTACAAATTGCAAGCTTTGTGTTGTGTTCACTCACAGTAAAGAACTTCCACGCTAACGACAAGTTAGCGCATGGCTGTGAGCGAGCACGCGACTGAGAGGCTGCCTGCGCCGTTGTCTGTATGACGTGTGGTGCAAATGTAAAACGGACCGGTTTGGTATTGGAAATGCATGAGACTGACCGGATTTGTGGTCCAGGCTGAGCACGCTGAAAATCAGCTGATTCCAGTCACTGTTGTTTCGGTGGATCTCTAGAATCAATTCATTACAAAGTAGGACACTTTATTTGGGCATTATACATTTATTATAAATGATTATCATGTGGAGGATTTTATTTTCCGGTCAATATATTTTAACTAAATATATTTTGGTGCTTTTCATGTTGATCTTTCCTGTTCGGCTCAGTTTAATTCTTGATTAGAATTGACAAACCAGGTAACAATTTTTCTACTGTTTTTTTTTTGTCTTTGCATAATCCCCCCCCCAGACAATGAGTGGATGTCGTGTCTTCATCGGTCGCCTGAGCCCTCATGCACGAGAAAGGGATGTGGAAAAGTTTTTCAAGGGGTATGGACGGATAAGGGAGATCAACCTCAAGAATGGATTTGGCTTCGTGGTAAGGCCTTCAAGCAGTATTTTTGCATGGTGCTTGGTAAATCTACCCAGTCTCCTGAAAATTAATTGGTTGGTAACATCATCTATTTTGATCAATAATAATGGCAAAAATATAATAGGCCTAATGCAGTTGGATAGCTTATAGTTCATATGAACACTTCTAAATGCTTCCAGCTTTTGAAAATGTTTGAAAATCCCTTTTAAGTCCTATCTATCATTTGTACTAGACAGCTGTTAGGAGTAGGAATCACATGATGCTAGATTAGTTTTTGCCAGAAGCATCACTGGGACAATGAACAGAAGTCTTCTGTCTCCACTTTTAATGTGTAAGATATTCAGAAATATCCTGGCAGCTAGCATTGTAGCTGTTAGGCACTTTATTGCTGTCACTTTCTCATAATTCTCATTTGTGGTTCTAGATTCTCTCCCTGATTTGTGATATTGTGATTGGCTGTTGCCCTGCTGGAAACGTGTATTTTCGTGTACAGCTTCTAGCAAATTTATTTCATATTGGAAAAGCCTACTGTGCTGAAACAAGTAAAATACCACAATTTTCTCTGTGTCTTTGTATGACTTATATGCTTTTGCAATGACAACTTTGAATTTTTACTTTTTGTAGGTAGGATCAGGGAAGTTATAATTCGCATCTTTATCAATGTGCAGCTCCACAGGGATATTGTGTGGGAGGGGGTGGCATGACATCTATATTTTGTGGAGTATTGTACTGTAAGGCTGAATTTTTTTTGTTTTTGTTTCATTGCTAAGTTTATTATAAAGATCTGAGCCTTTTGCGAGATGCTGATTATATTCTTGCCTTGTATTAGGAGTTTGATGATCACCGAGATGCTGATGATGCTGTATATGAACTGAATGGGAAAGAGCTTTGCAGTGAAAGGTAACATTATCGATGTAGCGGTGTGCTTTATGAGTAACGTTTCACGTTTCATGAGTATGAAATGAGTACCTCTTTGACACGAGTACTAAATTGTTAGAAAAAGTTTGAATATTTTCTGTGATGTTCCTTCCAAAGCAGTATACTTTTTAAAATATTGTTTCTTTCGTAAGACTGTTTACAAATGTAACTTGCATGTTAGCTTAAATCCACTTCTGTGGTTGTGTACCTGCAGAGTGACGATTGAACATGCACGGTCCCGTAGAGGAAGGGGTGCTGGCGGAGTTGGAGCTGGGTTTGGGCGGTTCTCTCCACGATTTGGTAGTTACCGCCAACCTCGCAGCAGTGGTTCCAGGTATGACGACTGTTGCGCTTCATTAATGAATAACCTAAATAACGTAGTTGTTGGATTTAATAGGTTTTGTGAGATTAAAAATATGCAAAAAAATTAATTTATATAACCATATTAAAAAATAAGCTCCAAATTTCACTAAATGTACATACAGGTTCTGATCACTAAATGAAAACCTGGTGTGGTAATCCAAATTTGATTAGACAGATGCATTTCCTGGTGAAATGCACATTTGGGAATATATCTGGTTATTTGTTATAACGATGTCGGTTCATTTTAGTCTCATGATCAATAACTCAGTTGATTACTACACTTGCGATTTGAATGAAATGCTTCCTTAGCGCACATCTGATGCCAGTTACTCTCCCAATTCTAGAAAAGTTTGGCACTTTTTCCCCTGTGTTGAAGTTTAATGCTAATCAAGAAATGATGCAGTAGTTCTACAGAGAATGGCAGCAGTGCCACTATGGTCGCCCACAGCAGAAATGAGTGGAAAAGTTTAGCCTGTCCTGGTTAGCTGTTTAGTTACTTATTTGTGGTCTTATCTTGTTTCCACATTACTTTGCTTTACGTATCTCAGCCAGGAAAAATCACCTAATGGAAAGCTGTAGCTTCTTCTAGCAAGGGATTGGCAAGAATAATCTCAGAACTTTAACATAGCGGGTTGTTTTTGTACTCTAGTGAAGTTCACTTATGAAAATGACGAGTCCTATGTTGCAGCTTTGTGTAACAGAACAGGACATTTTTAATTTGTTTAAGTACTGAGTGCTTGTAGTTGACTCAATAAATTTAAATCCAAATCCTGTATGATCATGAAAATTGCTTTGAGGTAAATGTACATGCTCAGAAAATAGATGTCCAACAAACAAAATATATGGTTCAGTGTAATTTTAATGCAGCTGGGACCCCCAATATTTAATTTGGATTCATTCGTCCCCCCAAATAAATAGTATAAATTGTATTTAAGTTGTCCTCTCAATATCAAACTCTCATGCCAGTGCTCCTATGCCATGGGGAGACTAACTTGCTTGGGCAGTTTGGGTGTTTTTCCAGCAACATATCGGAGTTCGGTATCACCGAGCCAAAAGACATTCTTTGTCTTAACTACTCTCTTGTGCTGGTGTAATTAATTGAGAAATGAAAATGTTCTCAAACTACCAATTTATAACTGACTAAGCACCTTGGCCACGATTAGCCTAATATGTACCTTGAACCTCTTGTGAATTTAAGTTGCATTTGACCTTCAGTTAACTCTGAACTCCTTCCTTAGATATGGCCCACCTGTACGCACAGAACACAGACTCCTTGTCGAGAATCTCTCATCTCGGATCAGCTGGCAGGTGAGGGAAAATTTCCATTTGTTTAACAACAAATCTGTTTTGAACAGAATCTATTTAATGACATACCATAGTTTTTATATAAAGCAGCTTTCGTTAATGACATGAATGTCAGTTATATGGTAAGGGTTTTTTTATTTTTGACACATGGAATCAGTAAACCTATGAAGTCCGATGGATTACATTAATAGAATGATCAGTTGGCAGAGCAATTTTTATCTTGTATTTAATCTTTACATCTTTGATTATGCACAAAGGTTAATCTAACCAAGTACATCTTAAACCTTCTGTTTTTTTAACAGCTGCTCTTGTCTGATTTCTCTTGTTATGGAGTTGTATGCACGGCCCCCCTTCCCATGCTGGGACCCATGTATCGACTGGGCAGGGGAGGTGTCTGATGTGCATAGCGTCTTCTCCTGGTTGTGCCCTGAATAGTGTCCATGTGGTGCCTCTCCCTACACACAGTTGCCGGTGGTCTATATCTTGGCTGGGCCCCATAGCGGGTGAAAGAGGTCTAGCGCAGGATAGCCTTAGGAGGAATGTAGCCACAGTCTGGAGGGTCTGTGGTCTGGCATCCCCGCCTGCAGTTCCCCCCCGTCCAACCACGTCCACGCGCTCTCCTGTTTGGGTCTTTTTCTGTTGCTGGCGATGGGGATGTTGACAGCTGGGTGCGTCCCTCCTACTTGCTGTCTGGTTCCGTACTTGTGGAGGTTGGATTCCGAGACAAGGCTACGGTCATTTCTCAAGGGCTTAACACTGCATTGGTTCCGATTTGCTATTTGGACAAGTGGCTGTTTGCTAATGTCTTCCTGGGTATGGAACGGTAAGTAGCCCATAACTCACATGATTGAGTTTTGTTATACCGATGGGGGGAGGGTATAAAACTAGAATGGGGAATGGATTGCTTGTTAAATGGATAATACTATAGTTGGCAAAAAAAAATGCAAATTCTCAGCTGGTAATAATTGACATTTGTCAAGTGCAAGACAAATGCTTGCATGAAGCTCTGATAAATTAGGCTCTGAAGGTTAGATGAAATTTTATTTAACTAAATTCATTTGAAAAATAGCATATTTCTTCATTCCTTTTGCATCCCCTGTCCTTATCAACCTATTTTTGGATTTATTTTAACTTGTATTTAATCTCAAATTTTGAAGTTGGACTAAATAGGTAAATTCTGAGGTATCGTCTTTCTCATAGTATCAGTTTCCTTGCTCCACCTGCTTGTTAACTAAGCAGATTGGGGATGTTTTGAGTAAATGGCTCATTTTGGTTACTTTCCTGGACTTCAGAAGTAGGGGCTGTTGCATATGTATTTGTGCTGCCTCATCTCATTTTTTTTAAGGTGGATTTTTCTAATTTTAAATGAACTTCTTGGTTGTAGAAGGTGTTAAGATTTGTTTGTATTATTCCATCTTAATAATTTAATTTATGGCGCAGGACCTGAAAGATTTGATGAGGAAAGTTGGAGAGGTTACTTTTGTGGATGCTCACAGAACCAACAAAAATGAAGGGTAAGTGTGAAAACTAGATGTTTTGTGGAGGGAACATGACTGTGCATCAGCTTTAATATTGCTTAATACAAGTAGAACTGCTTAACTTCCATGATCTGCTCAAGACTGGTGTCAGTACCTTTGCCCCGTGTGCTTTTCTGTCTAACCAGGGTGGTTGAGTTTGCGTCTCACAGCGACATGAAGAATGCTATTGATAAACTAGATGGAACAGAGCTGAATGGACGCAAACTGAAGCTCTCTGAGGATCGCAAGAGAAAGTATGTATTTTTAAATTTCCTTCATGCATCATGATGTAACCTTGCTAGTTATCGACAACCAGTTTATTTTTTTGTAGATGTCTGGCCAAAATAGATTATAGGAGGAATTTCGTTTTAATCTTTTTTTTTTTCCCTCTCTCCCCCTTCCCTCCTTTTCTTCCTCTTCTCTTATCAAAGTAGGAGTCGCTCTCGGTCCCGCAGCTATTCTCGCTCCAGAAGCCGCTCCCTGTCTCGATCACGGTCCAAGTCGTTGAGCCAGAGCCGGAGCCATAATCATTCCCGATCGCGTTCCCGCTCTTTGACCCGCACTCCAGAGAAGAATTCTAACCGTGCAGCGCCACGCTCCCTGTCCCGCTCTAGGTCTCGCTCTTGCTCTCCCCCCCCACAGAGGAAGAAGTCTCAGTCCCGCTCACCCTCTCAGACCCAACAGTAAAGCTAGAGAATGAGGAAGACCATTCTATGTCCACTGCAGCAGTCCTCAGCGATGCTGCTGCTGTCTGTTGACGAGTGACTGTGACCTGATGCGCCCATGTTTCTTTTCTTTCTCGAATAGCAGTGGTGTTCTGTCTGCTAGCATGTGACTACACCATTGAAGTCTGCAATTTTCTTTTAAATTTATCTGTAACCCAAGTAAGCAACATTCTCCCTTAGATTGATGGTAATACTTTGAAATAAGACTTTTTCTATTTTCTCAGCATCTTGAGGGGCCGTTATGGTCAACTATATGAATTATTTACCTTCATGCAATGTACCCAAATGACTCATCTTTCCCCCTCATAATTACCTTATTTGTGTGGTTTGAAAAATTTTTGCTATTAATATTGTTGTATATGCAGGTGAGAAATAAATGTAAGTGTACCCACTGTAGGCTTGGCTATTTTAATAGTATATTTATTTTAGTCCATGATAGTACTCGATTCTCCTTGCAAAATTGGCTGTTTTAAGTTTCTGCTATTGGCCGAACTGGAAAATTTAAGGTTTGAAGGTAATTATGCATCCTATTCATTTTAAGACTTTGTATGTAATGGCCCTTTATTCCCACGATGAGACCTCCACCATAAAGTAATTGTAATTGGTAATTCGGTTGGTAAGTGCTTGCCTGTAGTACCAGGTGAACTATGCCATATGGACACGCTCTAATTTCTAAATTGTTTGGGTTTAATTTCAGTTGGTTAATCAAACATTGTGAAAGTTGTGTGGGGGGAGCGACATTTTCAAGGTACTGTGCACCAAATAAAGAACGATCTGCTTTGTCACCCTTTTCTGATACCTTTGTTTGCTTAGCTGACATTTTGCAGTTATTTTTAAAATATATATATATATTACTGCCGCTGGACTTACCAGGTGCCGATTTACAGTATGGAAACTTGTTTTACAAATTTGGATCTTTTGTTCGGTGTTTTATAAACGCAGTCATTTTTATTTAACCGTGTATTTAGTTGTATCTCCGCTATCAATTTCATCCTTTAATACTGCAACGGTAGTGCGTGTAAGGCTTTGGGTTTCCAGTAGATGGTGCTATACACAAAGCGTCTGCAAATTACAGTGATTATTGTGCGTGGCAACCCCTGGAACCATCCCGCACCAAAAAATATACACGTAATAAATATGGATTATTTTCCAAGCAGAACCATAGAAGAGACGGAGAAGGGCGGCCACTCCTATAAATACAAATGGTCCCTAATGACCATCCCTATCAAAATTCATGCAGGCGCCGTTGGACATACAGCCGTAATTCTTTTCTTGGGCAACTAGTCAGCAAGACTATTCAAAATTGAAACCGAAAAAACTAATTGTAGTATTCCGAGATTAAAAACTGATTAAAGGGTACTGGCAGCAGCTGCCTTTTATATCGACCAACTGAAACGGATGTCATTGACAAATATAATATACTTAAATCAGGGCGTTTTACTTAAACCGATTTCTATGGGAAGGGTGACCACAGACGCAGGCTCCAAACGTGGGTTTACTAAAGTAAGCGTGAAACGTTTTGCTCAGTTGGGACCTTATTGATTCAGTTAATGGTGTTTTGTACTTCAAAAGGATTGATTGGTATCTAAATCGCTCCAAGTGCATCTGCCTGTGCTAGATATATGTGCTGGACTGGCTTTCTGTGCAGGGTGTATCCTGCCTCGCGCCATGTGATTCCTAGGATAAGCTCTAGCGTCACCGCGGCCCTACACAGGACGATATGTACTGTTGGTCCTTGAAAACAGAAAAGAGTGTCCTTTTGTTTAATATAATAGTTGAAACATTGCGAACAGAATGATTTAGGTCATCTCTGTATTACCTAGCTATATTTTGTATAATTATAATCTAACAACAAATAAAATGTTTGACATCAAGTAGCAACACTTCCCTAACATAACATAACATACGACAAACACGTATAAACGTCGCAATCCCTAGTATAGAGTATAGTTTATTTGATCTTTACCATAAATAGTCTTTTTAAAATACCGCAGTGGATATCGTCGATATATGCGTAAGTGTTACATACTGTAATTAATATGCAATAAGATTTTGTATACATATTTTAATGCAAGCAAGCATATTTAAGTGTTAACCGCAGACAAATAAAATGAAAGAAGAAAATGTTATGGGATTTGCAGCGTTTCTGCTCAGTAGTTGCAGTGACGTTACTTCCTGCCGCTGCTGGTGAGTGTGCGGTATTGCAGGCACCTAAAGAGTCCGACATGGAAACGGCCAGGGAGATGTGAACGTGTTGTCATGCTATATGCATTAAACTGTAGCCTACCAACAAATCGTAATAACAGCTATCGTGCGTTCTCATTAAAGACACATTTAAGTGACTGTATATTTTCCTCATATTTTTTCACATAACACGCTGTTGGTAAAGCTTTGCTATCCTGCACCATGGCGGAGAGAAGTGGCCGGCTTAGCTTTCCCGGGAGCGGGGCGCTCAACAGACCTGTACCGATGAACCTGTTCGCCACTTGGGAAATAGATGGCTCGTCACCAAATTGTATTCCAAGGTAATGCTCGTTTCTTTACTCGTAATGAGCAGGTTTCCTGCTTGTAGCATGTGTGTGTTTACAGTGTGGCATCATTTTCTGAAGTGTGCCAGCACTTGTCTTTCCCTATGAGGACAGATGAGCACTTTGCCAGCCTGGAATCCCGGAATTTCGACAGCAATGTGAACGTTACCGCATGGGGACTGTGGCAAAACGCGTGTTTACATAGGTACTTCGCAGATACAATGTGGCTTGTTATGGGTTTAATAATACATGTTAATCTATAAAACTATTTACTCACTTCTGTCTGACGGCAGTTATCTAAATTGTGTACCTGCCTATAACCGATATTTGTTTCCTTATGTTTCTAGTTTTTTTTTTGAAAACTAGTGTCTATAAAACACGCGGAGTGTTTTTGAATTTCGCCACGAAAGAATATTCTGTACGTTATATTTATATAGATCTTAATTCGTGTCTTTTCAAAAGTTAACAACAAGAACCTGATTATTATGGCAGCACGTTAGAGTATTTTACGTCATAGTTAAATAAAAATGCATGTTGTGTTTAATCCGCCCAGGTAAGTCACACATGGGTCAGACTATGGGTCGATTCTCCCACCAACCTGTCAGTTACTTCTTGCCCTAATGACTCAGCAGTACAGTTTAAGTATGGTGATCTTTAAAAATGTACTGTTGCTTTCATGGATTTGTACATCATAAATTTAAAATACACTGTTTATATTTCGGAGGTTACAATGAAACACTTTAAAGAGTAGAGCATATATCGTAAAACATTTCATTTGAAACCATTCAAACTTTACTCTTTTAGACGCATTTTGCTAGTTCTTAGGCATGCACACAATTAAGGCAATTAATTAATTATGTATTTAATACTATGCTCGGTGTAGAGAGCGGGTTGTTGAGCGCGAATGGACACTTTTTAAACAATGACCGTATAATAAACAAAACGTTGTTTGATGCAGATAATTTATTACCTGTTTTAAATCTAACATAATTTGTCATTAATGTATATTCATTTCGCTGAATGTTTATAGACACATCAGTAACTTCTGAACATTCTAAATAGACTCATAAGAACTTATGTGTAACTTGTATAAATGCTTAACCCTGCGCAATACTTCACGAGAAACCCGTTGGTTTAAAATTCATGGAGACATACAGGTACTGCAGTGTTTTATCAATTAGTTGTATTTGCCAAAATAGTAACTGTGTATAATTGTGCTTATAAATATAATCGTTGTGCAAAACAAATTTTGTTGTAATTTTGTGTGTTTCTGAAGTAGAATATACCACTGCATCATAAATGTAATTATCAGCATCACTGGCTACTATTCTACTATAATACAGTCTCACTTGAAGTACTGCAATGATTGACAAAGTAAGACCAGCTACTGTAATCTCATGGAAGGAATTGCATTGCCCCCTAAGGACCTGTTATTGGTCCATTAAAACAGGTGCTTTCAATAACAAGTTTCTTTTATGGTACTTGGATCTTTTGGTCTTGTTGTGTGGACTTTTTTGTTCGGGATTTTAAACACTTTATTATTATTATTTCTACTTTAGCACTTAAGTACAGTACTGTAAACCATCTTTTTAATGAAAATCAGTAGTTGATCATAAATTAATGTCACTATTTAAAACGGTTCATTTTTTTGTGTTCTCCATATTCTCACTCTCTTTGGTTATAATAGACATAAAGCAGAAGCCAGCAGCTTTGCCATTCATTTTTGTTTTCTTTGACATATAATATTAATAGATAAGACAAATTTGGAGTAAGGAAATTGGGGTGTCATATTTTTGGCAGTTAAAGTTTATTGCAGATGATGCACTGACTGTTATATTATAAATTAGCTTCATGTGAATTTCCTTCTTGTTGTCTTTGGTTAATATAGCTTTAATAAAAACATTTTTTTTTAAATCCATTTTGCCTTTTTCTGAGAAAAAATATGTTGCTTCCTTGTTAAAAGGTCGTCCTTTGGTGTATTGATACTTTGGGCTCAGTTAGATGGTTACCTATTAAATTATAGGCAAAATGTTTTGAAGCAACTTGATGAAATTATTCTTTCAGGTTATGCAGAGAACTGTGCCATAAAATGTCACAAAAGAATAATGACACCAACATCTAAAAAAACACTCAAACAAATGTTAAACTGCATCGTTCCTGTGTTGTGCTTCCAGACTGCAGATTAGTATTTTGTCATGTAATGAGAAAACCTAGCCACATTTTCAGAACTGTGGAGGGAAACATAGTGCCCAGATGCACCCGGATCATTCCGGAGAACTCGGTACAAGGAGGATGGGCGCCCCAGCAACGATTTTTAAAAACCCTCTTTAGAATTTGTGCTTTAGCCTCTGGGAAACTGCAGCAGTCTTTACGGCTGCACTGGTAACTTAGAAATCTGTCCTCTGGAAGCATAGGTGTGTTGCATTAATCTTCAAAAGCTCTGGCAGGATCTTCCAGCTCAATGGCGCCCATTCATGTGTTGTCAGATACAACAGATTTGTTTTATGAGTAATGCAGTAGGAACTGTTCAGTGTTCACACCAGTTTTTTTTTTTTTTGCATTGGCTCTAAATACTCTACTGTTACATCCCTGCACGAAGGAAGGGTCTTTTGTTGATGGGATAAAACAGATTTTTTTTTTACTCAGACAATATATAAAAATTTGGTTAATGCTCCTAAATCTATTGGCTATTCTGTACTTGACACGTGATTATTGCTATCTCCTACAGGTGACTATTACTTTGTACGTTCTAAAAATTCACCAGAGGTTCATGTACCCCACATTAACAGACAATGGTCCATTATTTCTATGGGAGTAAATAAGTTTGGGACAGGTGGTTGTGGTCTTAGAAAGAGAAGCATGTGAATTCATCAAAACAGAGTTTTAGCAGTGAATAGGGCGGGAAACTCTTAATTCCTGTAATATTTCCCACACTGATTTTCATCAGTTTTTTTTCTTGTGAAATCTATCTGTTGATCAATGTTGATGCTGCAGGGGAATATACATCCTAGGCAGTGGCATGCATAGACTAAAAGGGGGGGGGGGGGGGTTTCCCCTCGATAAAGTTTGTAGGCTGGGGGGGGGCTCTATATTTTATATGATCATTGGCACTTTCAATCACTCAGACAAAATCAGACACCCCCAATATCGACCCCAATCTGATCTTTTAATAAATATTTAAATATACTTACACATACAGTAGGTGTTGGTGCATTATTGGTCTGAGTAAGTCTCACAGTTTCGCAGTATTCTTCCTTACGATGTTTCTACAAGTGTCTAATAAGATTTGTTATAATTAACGACATTATGTTGCTACCTCCTCTTGAAAGGATGACATTGCAGACATTGCAGGTAGCTGTTGGGCCACTTTGGAGTTTCCAATTTAAAGATTTTCCACACGGCTGAGATCTCAATAGTAGCTTCAAGCCATATGCCTCAGGCTTACTGCAGCGTGTGACTGCACAACTGATGAAAATGAGGCGGACACGGAAAATTAAATAGAACGGGCTGTGGTAGCTGTAACTGATCAAATAAAAAATGCCGGGATTGGCCCCAGTTCCGATCTTCAATATCAGCTTGGGGCATCGGCAGTTTACCCCACGGTTAGCCACCATCTCATAACCTTTTGTTTGTTCATATAGATTAGTAGCATAAGCGGATTGCCTGACTAATTAACTTTATTAGGCACTGATCCTGAAGATCTTTCTTCCACCACATATGAGAATGATGAACATGTAGCTCAGTGGGTCCTTCTATTAGTTTCTCATCCTTAGATCCAGCCTTTCACTGTGCCTGACCCTCCTCTGGGTTGGGACAAAGTGGCCAAATTTCAGGTCTATGCTTTTTTACACTATGTATTAGTGCCATCAGCAGGGTTTTAGCAATGCAGATAATTCCACATTTTTTCACAAAACTGCACCCACTGAGGATAAGGCTCAGTTTAGTGTTGTTTTCAAGCACTCCGGCAAACTCTTAGGAACTGCATATGTGGTACATGAGGAAATAAATGATCAGTTCTGATTTATGTAACTGAGCCCTTCTGTGATGTTAATGGGATTCTACCTTTGTACAGTCAGGGACCTGAGTCTGATTTTCTCTTCCTCACTTGTCTCTTCCCCCACTAGCTGCCGTTAGCACATTATTTGCACCGATCAGAGGAATCTGAAATGCGTATGAGACAGAATTTTAAGTTCATCCGTGCTCCTCAACTTAGTAGACAACTGCATTTTGCTATTGCCTTGACTTGAGATGGCGAATATGTGTCTTTTACGTTTCTCATATGAACTAAAGTTAAATCCTTAGTTTACTGAATCCCACAATTGTAATAGTGTTGGTAAATTCTGTCATAATCTTCTTATTATTGAGGCTTGCCCAATGGACTTTTCAGAGATGTGAAGGTACTTACAAACCTTTTCATTCACCTTTGATTGATTACAGGTACTGTATTGTATATAAATAGTCTCAGGCCAGATCTCAGGGTCAGACCATGATGCTTGCTTTGTTGTCTACTGAGCCATATATAATGAAGTCATGACCAGGCTCGATTGCTTACATCTCCAGTGTGAAGGGCTCTGGCATCTTTTAAATAAACTTTTTGTAAAATTTGCAGCCGTAGTTGTCTTGATTCTTCTGCTCTCTGTTGGCTAGTCAAGGCCTCCGAATGCTTTGCCTTTGAAATACGCCTGGTGTTCTGCAATAATGGGAAGGTGCCCAACCGTCCTTTAGAAAGAAGCTGTGTTCCGAAACAGAGCCGCGATTGAGCGGATCCTTGGTCGGCAGCTGGAATCAGTAGGCTGTCATATTTTGGCCTGTTGGAGGAGAGAGTGCAGAGATGTTGCTTTGAATCCCGGAGGAACACACAGCCTTTTGTCCCACACCTCATGGGCTACTTGCTTCTCAAGAATTTTGAGTAGGACGGAGTGCAAATATAAGTTTTACTGTGCTGTCTTTTGTCTTTATCAGTTAGGTTGAATTTCTCAGTCAGATTTTTGTGTAAATCTGTGTGTTGGTGTGCATTTCTGTATATACTGCATCATTTGTACGTCTGAATGACAAGACAACCAACTTCCAGTCAAGAGCTTGCCCTGATGTAATGTTTAAGACATATTTACAACAAATTTAGAAAATTTCAGAAAAGTATAAAACAGTAAAATTATCTAATAAATTACAAATCTCTGAGTCAGTTTCCTTAATTTAGCCTAGTGACTTTGTAAATAGCATTATTTGGATTTTGTAGTGAAGGCATGTAACGGCTAGAGCCATTAAATGTAGCTACAAGCAACTCAGAAAATAAAGGAACGCCTGACAGTACGGTACCTTTGCTTGCTAGAAGTGCTCAATACTAATTCAATACTTGGCGTCGATTCTGTGAGCACTTGGAAATCCACTGGATAGATGTAACCCCATTGTTCGATGAGAAATGACATCATGACTGAGAAAGCCATAACAATGGTTGTTTCTATGGTCATAAAACCGTACTGTCTTTATGTGTTCCTGGTGGATGGAGGCATTGTCAACCTGGAAAATTTCATACCCGTTAGAAGAGTAGTGTTTTACCATAGATTGCACACTGTTTTGAATCACTCTGAATTTATTAACATTTACCGTCCGAGGGGTTAAATGACTCTGAACCATGATGGAAAAATGCAGTTCACAGCATAATGTGCTTCTCTGTAGAAAGTGCTCAAAGCTGTATGTCTCTTTTGGTGTAAACCGCACATGAGATCAGATTAACTACTCTGATCATATGACTGTTTTACTGCTCACTAAACCTGTGTTCAGCAGTTTTTTTCCCTGCCACATACACCCCCCCCTCAAAGTCATTGAGGTCTTTCTTTGCTATAATAGACAGCATACAGAACACCTGCCCCTGTGTGGTATTGTTCATATATGGCCGTAAGCATGAATGCATTTCTGTTGCTTAATAAGGTTCAGAAAAACACCTGTGCTTTCAGTGTATTTTGGTTCCCTCATTAACTAAAGTTGTTTTTATTATTTTATCTTCAATATTTGATTATCCAGCACCGGGACACACATTTTTGGACTGTGACCACCTGGAGGTCCCACAGAAAACCCATACAAACACAAGAAGGTCATGACTTTCCCACATATACAGAATGATGATTATTTCTATACAAAACAAAAACAAGAAAAAATGTGTTAGGTCAAAGAATCTACACATTATTAGTAATGATAGCATTATGTCTGTACACCAGAATTATCCATCCATCCATCCATTTTCCAAACCGCTTATTCTTCTGGGTCGCGGGGGGCTCCGGAACCTATCCCAGAAGCTACGGGCACGAGGTGGAGAACGACCCAGGATGGGGGGCCAGCCGATCGCAGGGCACACTCACACACACCTACACCAGAATTATGCAGTGGTTATTGCATACTCACTAAAGGGAATTGTAAGTATATAATGGGCTTCATATAATTTTATATCCCTGTCCATATCTTCTTGAAAGAAAGTTATTGAATTGTTATAAAGATACAGTTTGTTTGCAATGTGGAGGTGGAAGCAACCCAAGCTTGAGATTTGTAGTTAATAATAATTTCTTTCATTTTATTTTCACTTTCAGTTTCTTACCTGAATGATCACATCCATCTCCATACCCACCCTCTAACATACACATGAACCTGATCCATTGAGGGCCAGTGCGGGTTTTTGGGATGACCTCTCAGTCAGTCAATAATAAAACAGTGGTTCTCAATTCCAGTCCTGGGGACCCACTGTGATTGGCTGATGAAAGGTCATCCCAAAAACCCGCACCGGCCCTCAATGGAACAGGTTCCCCACCCCTGCTTCAGACCTTTTCTGAGCTGACTGGAGAGTGCATTCATGTCACAACAGAGTATATTTGAGGGTAGGTGTGGAGATGGATGTGATCATTCAGCCTTTTCCTACATTTTGCCATTTCTTCTAAATTTCGACAGCATTCCTTATCTTATTCTATTTAATGCTTTGTCTTAGCTTCTAGAAAATGTTATGTAATTCTTATCAGAATTGTGCAGCCAGGTGTATTGCCTGTGGAGTTTAATTTCCTAATACAAGTTATCAGAGAATAAAGTTAATGAAGCAGATATTCCTTATTGTCTTGCATGTCTTAGTAAAATCCAGAAATCAATTTTTTTAACTTGCACAAGACAATATATTATGTTGAATTTATACTCCTGATGATTTGAATGGAGCCAAGACTCTCACCAGAAGTGCTGAGATAATGTGGTGATTTTAAAGCACTAAGCATTTGGAAGTTTTGAATATACGAGTCCGTTTAAGTGGTGTATTCATCACATCTTTTTATGTCTGTCTTTTGCTTTGCTGAGCCTGCATATACAAAGAATACTCTTGAGAAGGTGTGTAAATTGGCACATTTACAATAAGGGATTAAGTGCGACGTCCTGAGACATTTTCTGTGTTTCATTGTGATTGTGTGTGTGTGTGTGTGTCCTTCCCTCTCCGCATTGTGGCAGGTTGCTGCTGCAGTTAGCCAGAACTTGGGATGGAACAAAAACGAAGCTCTGCTTTGGTTTTAATACCTCTAGGTGTATCGTGTAAGTGTAACGTTCATCAAAGTAGAAGTTGTTTAGCTGTGGGCAGACTGTTAGCCTTGACAGCTACCTGAGTCACGGGGATGTGCCAGCTCTTCGTCTTATGTATTAGGGAGTAAGTTTTGTCTGTATTTCTTAGTAATTTTTTGGTTTATCTATTTATTTTTATTTAGATTTCCCTTGTCCTGTACGTTCTGCATAGACTTCAGGCCCACCTTGACTCTGAACTGTACAGTATAAGTAGTTATTCTTAATGGATGGATGTTAAAAGTTTTGTCTTTACATTACGATTAATTTATTAAGAAACGCTTTTATCCAAAACGAAGTACAAGTGTGCCAGACGGTGCATTACATGCTTACAGTTGTTCGTGAGCCAACTAGGCATAAGTGCAGCTAGACTGAGCATCCAGTGAATGACTGTTAGCAGTGTCAGCATGAGCACAAGAGCTGTACACTGCATATAGATAAAGGAGGAACTTAATAAGAGAGTTATTCAAATCTCAAAGTGCAAAAAGAGAATACATGGATATACAAGAGACCAGCTGAAGGATCACAGACCAGGACAATGATTTTAGGGCTAGCTGAGGTGTTCCTAGAACACAATCTTGAGGTGTATCTTGAATGCTGAAAGGGATACTTATGACCAGTGGTGGATAGGTAGCTCAATCCACCACTGAGGAACCACAAATGGGAAATGTTTAGAGCATCTTAACCAGTGGCTGTATCTATCATCTACAGCTAAGAGACCATAGCAAAATTTTCACTTTCACTCATTTCTCAATTTATGGGTATGTGCCTGTGTAAACGATACATTTGTCTCTTGAGGTCTTCCTCCGATTTGTGAGGCACTGACGGATAAGTTGACGGTCATCTTTGGCATTAGAAAGTTGCTTGTGCCTTTTACCTGGCTGGTTTTGGGAGAGGTGGAGGTTTCAGCTCCAGGGAGTACAAATCCAGACCAAGACTTTGTTTCAACCAACCAGTTGAGTATAAAGAGTCACAGTCACAGAGTACTCAGCTGGTTGGTTGAAACAAAATCTTGGTCTGGATTTGTTCTCCCTGGACCTGAAATCTCCACCTCTGGTTTTTGGTTATTGCCAGTGTCTCCTCCTTCACTTTTTTCTTGTGCAGTCTTAGAAATTTTGAGCCCGGAATCAGCCTGCCACACACTGTAGTCTTCTGCCAGCAGACCCGAGATTGAACCAGGAATTAAAAATGCATATTTAAAAAAAAATATATAGAGTGGTCTCTTCATTTTTTCCAGAGCTGTGTATTTTTTAGCCACCCGTGAACTGCAGGACACAAAGGGAACCCTGGATAGGCAGCCAGTTCATCACTGGGCAAACACTCTCAATTACACAGCAAGGGCAGTTTATAGATGCTGGTTCCTTGAACCATATGTTTTCTGGATGTGGGAGGAAACCAGGGTATCCTAAGAATACCCAGACAAACGCACATGGAATGTGCAGAATGTGCAGTCAGAGCTGGAGGCGGCAATCAGCCACAACACTGGAAGGTATGATGCCATCGTGGTGCCCCTAGGATACTGATGTTAAAAATAAGATGTTACAAAGAATTCAAGTACATACATGTCGAAAAACTGTAAAGATCAAGGAAAAAAAACCAATGGTTAAAATATAAGCAACAAGAAAGGATATGATGATGGAGCCTTGTAGGCAAGTGGACAAAAACATGATTAAACTATTTAAAACTCTCATCATGTCCAGTTTGACTCTTCTGTTTGTCAATGCAATCAAGGTATTTTACTGATGTACCATATCAGCCAAAGCCTTTATGGAGAGCCGAAATTGTGATCGAGAGATCTTCATCAGTTGCAGGAATAATTTTCATGACCTGAAGAAATGGTTGAGAGATTTATTATTTGATCCTGAAATGGTAGTAAGCAGTTACAACTTTTGAACCTGCTCAGTTTTTAACTTTGTGTGGAAAAACTCATTTAAAGAGTACGGTGGCCACTGGTTCTCACATTCTAAGTCCATCACGTAAACAGCCTTCTTATAATTCATCAGTAAGTGAAATCAGTTCTGCAAGTGGTGAATCCAAAGACAAATGTTGACTCGATAGGGGAGGGGGCATGAGCACTGGATTAAGAACCACTGCGTTATACATATTTGCAATGTTTGTTAAACACACAAGCCGGCAGGGAACACTTGCTCACTAGAAATTTGTATTGTTTCGTACACATTGATTCCTGGCCATGGAGCGTGTGGACTTTGCATGTGTGTCCCTGGGTATGTGTAGCTTGCATTCAGTCTCTTCCCCCAGTGGTGTCTCATCCTCTTTCTCGGTGCCCCGTGTTTGCTGGGGTGGGCTCCAAGCTCAGGGTAACCCTGCTTGGGATAAGCAGAAGACAGGTGATTAATCCAGATGAATAAACCATTTCAATAACATGGAGAGACTAAGCCAGGGTGCCTCTTTCTGTAATTGCAGAGAACATTTGTTGCATGGATTCCTCTTTGCCTGTCTGTGCAGATACTCACAAAGCCGACTTCTTAAAGCTTTTCCATCAGTTTGCAAATTTGAAAATTAAATTAAATTACAAAACAAAGTGTAAAACTTTATTTTTTATTGTGGTTTTTGATGTTATAATTTATTTATACTCATTTAATTTCTATTCATGACTGCTAGCACAAAGATCTATGTTATTACTCAGAGGTCAAGGTAGGCTTTTCATGATCAGAGCTTAGCAGATTTATTATTAATTTTATTATTATTATTGGTGACCAGCATTTCTCCAGGACATTCTCTCTTATATCCATCCTGCCTCTTGTTTCCTTGTAAATCTTCACCTTCTTTGCCATAATGAGATTTGACACATCACCTTAACACTTTGACTTGTACTTTTCATCTTTCCCCCCCCGGTTCTCCCTGTTTTCTGCCCGTCCACATTTTGCAGCTAATAAGAGCCACTGACCTTTGCTTGTATTTGTCAGCAGGGATGAGGTGTTCCATGGACAATAGAGAAATGCCATGTCCATGAACTGGGCTCCATTCTGGCTGGTTATATTTCAAAATGAACATTCAGCTCTGGAAAAACTTAAGAGACCACATTGACATTTTCAATTTCACTCATGTCTCAATTTATGGGTATGCACCTGTGTAAAATACACATTATTTTTGCAAATTCCAGCCTGGTTCTTCCCTGCTTCTCATTAATGAAGGGCTTCTTTCTTGCTTTATGGGTCTTCAGTCCTGCTTCTAGGAGCCTGTTATGGACTGTCCTAGCAGTGCACTTCACACCCCTTAATGTTTCCCACTCTTTTTGAAGATCATTTGAGGTCATCCTTCTATTTATGTGGGACTGCCGGATAAGTTGACGGTCGTCTCTGGCAGTACAAAATTGCTTCTGCCTTCTACCTGGCTGGTTTTTGATCATTCCCAGTGTCTCCTGCTTCATCTTGTTTTTGTGTACTGCGGTCTTAGAAACTTTGAGCCTGGAAGCTTTTAGCCAGTGTAGCAGAACCAGGATTAAACCAGGATTTAAAAACGAGAAATATAGAGTAGTCTTTTAATTTTTTCCAGAGTTGTATATTTTATGGCCATATTTTTAATGTTTCTGTTTTGATCACTGCCATAATAGAATGTCCTAATTTGTTGATGGATTGATGTATAAATTATCGTAATACATTTCTCTGTGTTATCTCTTGTAACAAAGCTATCAGAAAAAAAATAGTTGTACTTTATTTATCTCCATGGGATTTCAGGTAGTATTCTCATCCCATACTCATGAGAGACGCAGACACACAGACACACAGACACACAGACACATGCATATATAGGTGAGAGCAAGTATTAGGCTCAGAGCACATGATCAGCCAGGCATTTGAACTCAATTTTCTACTCAAAAAGATTCCTAACCTTTCGAGTTGCACATCACACCCTAACTTAGTACTCGCAAAGATGCTTTTTTCACACTGTGACATTTCAGATGATATGTTTTGCGGTAACTAAAAATAACGTTGGATCCCTCGTCCACATGGACTCATTTGCTTTTTTCTGCACTAGTAATAATAAAACAGTATCTCATCAGGGCCATAGGAATAGAATAGAGAAAATAAAATATTTCCAGTTTATCTTTTGTTTTTTTTTAAAGTGTGTTTGCACACTGGTTTCAAAACTTCTCCAGTGGTGTCTGCATTTTGAACTGTAGTTGTTGTCTTTTAATGTGGGTTTAAAATAGCTGCCATTCTGGCTTCTCATCCTGTGAATTTGCTTTCTCAAGTTTCACATCTTGTTAAATCTCATTCTGTTTATCTCTAGAGACCCGTGTGAGACCCGATTCTATAAAAACGGCAGGTCTTGTGGGGTATCCCCAGTATGCAGTGGTCAGTACCTACCGAAAATGATCCAAGGAAGGCCAACCGGTGAACTGGCAACAGGGTCCTGGGCACTCAAGGCTCATTGATGTGCATGGGGAGCGAAGGCTAGCCCCTGGTCTTGGACTACAAAGCACTGGTTGTAAGACGCTCTGGAAAAGAGCATCTGCTAAATGCTATAAATGTAAATGACCCCACAGGAGAGCTACTGTAGCACAAACTGCTGAAAAAGTTAATGCTGGCTATCATAGACTTTACAACAAGGCTACCCTCATAAAGGGATTATGAATGTTTTTTAAGCAGGTTATTAATTAGGTTGTAACACTTTGTAAATCATTGCTAGACAACTATAAACAAGTTATACCACAGTTTCCTTCTTATTAATGAGTTACTACCATTAATTAATAAGCGGCAAAGGGAGACTCATTGTAAAGTGGTGCCAAAAGATGTTAAAGACACAGTAAATCGCGACTTGCTGCGTATGGGGCTGCATAGCTGCAGACCAGCTAAAGGACCCATGCTGATCCCTGTCTACTGCCAGATGCTACTACAAGGGGTGTGTGAGCATCATAACTGCACCATGGAGCAATGGAAGAAGGTGTCCTGGTCTGATGAATCATGTTTTATATTACATCATGTGGATGGCCTAGTGTGTGTGCCTTGTTGGGTCCTGGCATTCATGCGGATGTTACTTTGACACGTACCACCTGCCTGAACATTGCTGCAGAGCAGGTACACTCTTTGATGGCAACGGTATTCCCCGATGGCAGTGGCCTCTTTCAGTAGGATAATGCGCCCTGCCACAATGCAGAAATTGTTCCATAATAGATTGAGGGACATGATGTTGGCTTGGTCTCCGAATTTCCCGGATCTCAATCCGATCGAGCAACTTTGGGATGCCCTAGGCAAGCAGGTCCATCCCATGGAGGCCCCAGCTTGCAACTTCCAGGACTTAAAGGATCTGCTGCTGATGTCTTGTGCCAGATACCACAGGATACCTTCAGAGGTTTTGTGGAGTCCATGTCTAAGCGGGTGAGGGCTGTTTTGGCAGCCAGATTGGGGCCTATAAAATATTAGGCAGGTGACTTTAATGTTATGGCTGATTTGGTGTAAGGATGCTGCTTATAAAATGTGCTGTGTTAGATCCCAGCTGACAGGGAATGTTCCCAAAACTTTTGCTAATTTTATTTAAAGGTCTTCTCAAAGTTGACAGATAATGCTTTTACTGTAATTTTAATGGATCATTTCCTAGGTTTCATTGTGACAAAGGTTCTGTCAGTGTTACAATGGTAACTTGATTACCTGAACATCTTTTTTCCACATAACTGATGTTGAAAAATATTGTATTATAATAAAACTATTATTTTGTAGAAGCACATATACACCATCCAGCCTTGAACTTTTGACCTTAGAAGTGTAAAGTCTCAGTGGTACTCATGGTTCTCCAAGACCCTTTTCACCATTATTATTCTTAGTTGTAGTACTGGGATAACATTCTGGGAACATCAGGAAGACTGGGCACTTTGAACGTTTCCATACCTTAATCGTAACGTTTGGCAAATGTTCCTAGAACAAATGTTGTTAGCTGGGACTGTGAAGAGTTTTCAGATTGATAGTATCTACTGCCGCTAACTGTTAAAGATTATATACCATTAACATTTAGCCTGCCTTTAGTTTCATTGTGATGGCAGTGAATGACTAAAATGTCAGTATTTATTTATTGCTTATTTTTAAGTTGATTTAAAGTTTGTGTACACTTTCTTGTAATATATAGTTTTTATTTTCTTGATTAGTTTTCTTGTTATGATTCAATATTTGTATGTATAATTTTGTAATCTTTAATTGTGGGAACTGAGGTCAAGAGGGATAAAATACAGCTTTCATGTTAAATATCTTTACTGGGATAGCACAACGGATAACAGCAGTTTATCATGGGACATTTTAATACATTTTATCTCTGTTGAGCCCTTGGTGGATTACCAAAACTATTAAGAGATTGAATGAATCATCCAATAGTTATTTTGTGTTGCCTGACATTATTAATGTGATTTTTTTTTATGTGAAGCCGAATCCCGCTTCTGTAGTTCTTCTTCTGATCTGACCAAATTTAAACAAATGCACATTCAAAACTTTGCTGTAAAATTTTATATTGATTTTGAAGCAGTGACACATTTGACTAAAGTGGCGAGTAAAATGCTGTTCCGTCCCTGTGATTAGACCCACATACGTTAGCCCGTTGAAAGTCATTTACGTTGAATTTACTGTAATAATAGGTTACGAATGCAGTTTAAACAGTTTTAAAATCAAAGATGTCAAATGTCGATCCGCCGTAAGCTTGCTGTTAGGTGTATTTAGCTATGAATACATTGTGGATAAGAGAGTTGGCACAGGCTGGTGAAATGGCTCAGACAGGAGAAACTGCAGATGTGCACAATACAATTGTCCTTTGTAGCAGCATGAACAAACGAGAAAAGCCCACTGTTCTTTGTTTTCTTTCGAGTTATTCTGGGCAGTGGTTCATTGCTGGGCCTATATAAAACTTAATAATAATAAAAGATTATTTAAGTTGTGTTTTTAAACATATGAAGGCACCGTTCCAAACTAAAGTAGATCTTTGGACAAAATCTATCAATAACTTATTACAAAATCAGTGTGATGCATGTGTGTCATTAGGCTGAAATAGCACCATGTCAGATCAGGTCATGGCATTTCTTATTGACTTTCTTCTACGTACTTTGTACAATTGAAATAGATTGTAGAGGTATATGGACAAATGGGTATAGTTTTAAACAAAAAATATTATAAGCAGGAAATGTGGCCATGTTGGACATGCAAAGTGAGCTGATTTATTTTTTTTGTAACTTTTCTTCAGTTTATTGCAGGATAGTTGATAAATTGCTGAGATGCAGTCGAGACCTCATTGAAGCGCCAGTAGTGACTGTAAAGCAGTATCATACAACAAAGCTGTTTCTGGAATGGCAAAAAAGTAATCGTGTGAAACGTCATTACTGTTCTTGTTATTCCTGAGGATTTATATCTGTACAGGGGATTTTTTTTTGTCTGTGTCATATCGTTTATTAGTATCATTATTATTATTATTGTCATGTGCTATTATTACTCTTTTGCCACATTTTTGGAGTTTTTCATTGGAAAAAAATGATACATCTAGCTCTGATGTTAAATATAAAACTTGTTCCCCACTAATTTTGTGTATTTTATCAAAGTACAATTTTTGTTCACTTTGAAACTATATTTGTCTCCCTGTTTCTCTGTAGTGCATTGTAATATGATTGCTGCAGATTTAACTCAGGCCAATATTACTTGTTTCATTGTTTCAGATTGTGCAGTCTGACTCTAAAGAAGCTGGTAGTGATGAAGGAGCTGGACAAGGAACTCATCTCTGTCGTGATTGCAGTCAAAATCCAGGTATCCCTCTTACACAGAAATGCATCCTCTAAATATGGTAACCATGTAGCCATGTAGACATTATTTATTTATTGAATAAATCACCGACACCTGTACTCGTTCATCGTTTCGTTGTTAGGTGGCCTGTTTGGAACTTTGCATTCCTACGCCAAGGTTTAACTAGTAGTTAGTTTGTTCTCCTCAAACTGCCCTTTTCTCCTTCTTGAAGCCACTATCTGGGGAAATTAGTGCTGTCCAGGTGCATGTAATTAAGACCATGGGTTGCTTCAGGATACTTGACTGTCAATCTACAATGTGGGGGTTGAAACTGGGACAGATGCCCCCTTCCAGGGTGCTGAAGGAGAAGTGCAGCCAACCTTTTAATTGGCTGGGCTGCCAATGGACTGTGGATTCTGGAATCAGTGTCATAACACAATATAGAAATTTATCTAAATCTCTCTTGTTTTTTCGTATCGTGATAACCTAGTTTATTTCTGGTGAGTGTTGTCACTGCAGATGGTTGACACTTCCACAGGGTTCGAAAAGGATCTTGAGGTCTCATGAGATTGTGTTGCCCCCCAGTGGAGTGGTGGAGACAGACTTGGCTCTGACCTTCTCATTGCAAGTAAGGACAAGGAGTCTGAATGGCATTTAATAGATACTAAGACTGACTTTACAGCTCTGCCTGCTTTCTTTTTTTACCACAATTAAGCAAACTTTCCCTTCTGTCTCTTGCTTATTCGCTTATTCTCGGTTATCCAGTACCCTCACTTCTTGAAGCGGGAGGGAAACAAACTGCAGATCATGTTACAGAGACGGAAGAGGTACAAGAACCGCACCATTCTGGGTTATAAGACCTTGGCTGTTGGATCAATTGACATGGCTGAGGTATGTTTTTTTTTTAAATCTTATTTTGTATGAGTAAATTTAACTTTCTCCATTTTCAGACTGAATTGCTTTCACGATATGAGGAAGATGACAGAACTATATGGAAACCAGAAAATATTGTTAAAATAGATGTACTGATGATACCTTCTGGTATATTTAAACGATATTGTTATTTTGTAACCAAAGTTTTAACTATAATTAGGAAGTTTTGTCACAGATTTTCTTATCAATTACATTTACACTGCCAACATCTTGTCAGATTTTATTATAGCTTAGTTTGAGCTCATTAAATTCCTTTTAAGTGCACTTTCCATATTCTGTGTTGAACATAATGACTGGGCATTTCTGAAATGCTAGATTTAGATTGTTCATCCTCCCCTGCTTAGCTAAAATAACACGTTGTTGGACCATTGAACATATCACCTAATGGTTTCACAGCGGAATATGTCTATGAAAATAAGAGCAAACTAAAATTTGGAATAATGTTTTCCTGATGTTTGATGTTAGGGGAAAAAAACTGCCTAATTTGCATGGAGAAGAGAAAAATCCAGGACATTGCACAACCCCTTGCAGATCTAACTGGCAACGGGCAGAATGTAAAAACTGATATTTATATAGATATCTGGACCGTGGACCACACTGAGAATAAACACATCTAATCAGGAAGATCACAGGGTGCTGTTGATTCAAATAATAATAAAAAATAAGGTTAAATAAAGCCACCAAAATATTATGGGAATGTAATATATTGTCCCTGTACTCTCTGATGCTCAAATAAATAAACCTATTTGTCAGTAACGTAATATGATATTTGGGAGTTTAAAAAATAAACATTTTGTTGTGACATATAATACTGTTTCTAGCATGTTCTTGACCTGGTTCTTCTGGAAATCATGGTGGATTATTTTGTTTACATGGTTTTAATGTTAATATACATTTTAATATTAATATTGGTATTAAACAATATTAATTAATATTCTGTGAAAAATCTTTGCTTGTAAGTTTCTGTTACTTGACACCTGCTGGTCAATTAATTGCTGAGCTTTTTGATTTGAGAAAAGAGAATTTTAAAACTTTCCTGGACTGACTTCTCTGGAGGTGGTAATATTGGCCTGTGTAACAACAATGGTATAAAGCTCCAGGCAAAACCGTTGCTGTGCAGTGCTGTGCTTCTTGCTGTGCAGTGCTGTGCTTCTTGCTGTGCAGTGCCGTGCTTCTTGCTGTGCAGTGACCTTCTCTACGTTGTGCTTCCATCCAGGTGATGCAGTATCCCACCGAAGGAAGTCAGGTTCTGTCTTTATGCAGCAACCAGAAGGACATGCTGGGGAAGGTGGCTGAGATCTGGATTTTCTCTTTGTCCAGCCAGCCAATTGATCATGAGGAGGTGGCACTACATGAAGGACTGAAGATAAAATGCACAGGTACATCTGCTGCACCAATATCAAGCACTGCTGTTTTGTTCACATATTCTCTGTCTTGTCTGACGGATCTTCGCAAGCTTTATGAATCTGTTGAGGTGAATGATATTGACTTTGATTTAGAGTCTTTATGCATTTATATTTTAACTTCAGATAACTACTCAGAAGAGGAATATGAGAGCTTCTCTTCTGAACAGGAAGCCAGTGATGATGCAGTACATGGACAAGTGAGACCCAGACATTACTTAAAAAATAAACTGATGATGTGAATAGTATTTTGTGTTTATGTTACTGTTACTTTCCTGTGGGTACTCCAGTTTCCGCCCACAGTCCAAAAACATGAGGTCAGGTGAATTTGTTTCTATAGATTGCTTATAGTACGTGTGTGTGCGTGTTTGTATTTGTCTATGTGTGTGTTTGTTTGTTTGTGTGTGTTTTTGTTTATGTGATTGCTTGTATGTGGGTGTGTGTTTCTGTGTGTATGTGTGTGTGAGTGTGTGTGCGTCCCACCCAGGATGTCCTGCAATTCCAGGAACAGGTGATAATATTAGAATAACCAGAATAAGCCGATCTGGCTACGTTTTATAATTTAGGGAAAATCTTAAATGTTGAGAAGTTGTTTATTTGTAAATTTGTTTGTTAAACCAGCTAAAGCTGAATAGTAGCATGAGTATAAACGGGATTAACTACCATTTATTTTAAAATGCAGAAATTTTGATTTCGTTTCGATTTCAGTTTTTATTTTCTGTCTTCAGGATTTGGAGGATGATGAGTATGATGTAAGAAAACCTAAGAAACAGAGGAGGTCCATAGTAAGAACTGCGTCTATCACAAGGGTAGGCCTCGTTTGAAGCGCATCGCTCGCATTTATTTATGATTCCTGTCCGTATTTTAAAGTAGGACATAACCATGCTCTGGCAGGATGTTCTGGTGTATTGAGGTTAAAATTTCTAGATTAACTTTTTTTTAGATTAATTTATTATTTCTTTATTCTTAATATATTTTTGTCCCACTATCAAAAGAAATCAGGGAGTTTTATCAGTAATGATTTTACTCATAAATTTGGATTAAAGCTTAATACTGCTGTGCAATGCATGGAACATCAAACGTTTAGTGTGTTAGTAAGAATCATCATATTTCTATCATGAGTCATGGATGATATTTAATTTTCTAAAGACGCATCTGAAAACCTATCCTTACTAATGTTGGAGTTTTAAAATTGAGTTATCAATTATGAGTCTGGATGCTGATGCTTGTGAAGAAAGTCTTTACCAAAGAGTTCTTAATGTAAAAAATGAACTGAACAAGAAACTTACAGGTCAGCAAAGGTTAACAAGGTAAGTACTTTAAGGTTCTTTAAATGAAGATTATGCTGACTGATATTGACAGGTTATACAGTATCTTTATGGAACTTGAAAATGCTGTTGAAAAGATACTATTCTTCAGATCAAAATTAACTAGATTCTCTGAATTTGATTTTTAGGTCCCTTTCCGGCCAGAATTTGTTTATGGGTCTAAAGGTCAACAAAGTCTACCAGTCTAATTCATAAAACCAGTGAAAACCTTAATCTTTTTTTCGGTGATCAAAAATGCATCATCAGTATAAGGGTAAAATGAAATATTTATTCTTTTAAGTAAATTGAAATACTTTCTTTAAAAAAAAAAACAAGTAAATACATTGCATCGGGGGAAAAAAAAAAGATAATTTATAAAATATGAGTTCCTAGATTGTCAAATATAATGACAGATACAATTAAATAACGCTTTCAACAAGAGAAATCTTTTTAGCATACCCATTTTCTGGGTGTTTTCAATGCATGATATTGTGGTTATATGATAGAATTTATTACATATAAACATATGAAATCAGAGAAACAAACGTAAATTGTTCAACACATTTAAATTTTTACTTTCCATTGATTCCCTGTTTTTCTCTCACGTTTTTATTATATACATATATTTTTTATTAATTATTATATACAGTATATAAATATACAATATACTCTTTGTGTCCAGCTCTACAGTTGTTGGCTGTATAAAATGTAACGCTATAAGAACAAAAAGGAAAGTGAGCATGAATATTTCCATACATTGAGAAAAAAGGTGATTTCAGTTTTTCTTTCTTTAGCAGCAAAACTTTAAGCAGCGGGTTGTAGCTCTTCTGAAGAGATTCAGAGTTTCAGATGAGGTTTGTATTTTTATTTACTTTGTTTCTTTAGCTATATCGACATTTCGTGGTTTTAAATACAATGCATTTCCATTTTCACTGCAGCTTTATTTTTATCCTTCTGAAGGTGCTCGACTCTGAACAGGAGGCAGTTGACCCCCCTCCAGAGGTCGAAGAGGACATAGACCTGGAGAGTCTGGAGTTTGAAAATCCCAGTGACAGCTGTCCGGAACTGGATGACGATGACAGTGTACTAAGCACTCCAAAGCCCAAACTCAAGTGAGTTACGTTCTTCTCCCTTCTTGGGACCAGACGAGTAGTTGGGACATCGTGTAACATCAAAATGTTGCACTCAAAATGTTGCAGTAAGAGGTTTGTCTGACTTGATTGAAAGCTGGCAAACCTACAGTTCAATTCTGTAATTAATTTTTATAAAGCACCCTTTCCAACCTAGTTATCTCAAAGCACTTTACATTTTACAGGAAATATTAAAGTGCATAGATCTTGATATAATAAAATTTCTGGGCAGAATGGTGGTCACCTAGACTCTGTTGACTAATGATGACAGTCGCTCTGTGGTACTGGGTCCATAGTTTTTATTTGCCTCAAGTACTGACTTTATGCGCGTTGCTTGGAGGAGAGGAACGACAGATGCAGTGGTGCCCACAGATGCCTGGTGGTCTAGCAGAAAGAGCACCTAATGCTGCCCATTACCCTCTGGGTTTTGTTTAGTCAGGGCATGCAAAACTTCTGTGTCATCCAGAATTTCCCGCATGGGATCAATAAGCCTATATCTAGATGACAGCAAGATCTGTGGGGGAGGAATTGGTGATTCTGAGAGGCCAGAAGAAAGGGTGGATCACGGATGGCAATGTTTTCGATTGGTCTAAAATCTGGGTCAGAACAATTTTAAGGCAAAGCATACAGTTGTGCCCACTGAAAACAATCTAATGCTACAGAATGTCAGTGGTATTTTATGTATTAAATCATTTGTGTCCATTAATGGTTCTCCAATATTAAATATATAGTAAAAGATTGTGTCTGATTTTCAATGCCCAGATTCTATAGTTGCCTGCCTTAAAATGGTGAATCTGTGTATGTAAACACATCATAGATTTCTAAACGTGATGTGAGTTGTGATAAATGTACCTGAATGGTGTTTTATGTGTGAAAGGCCATGAAGCACTGCTCTTCCTGTTTAGAAAATCCCACACCCATCTGCATTATAACAAGTCATGCGTTCTCGTACGTTTATGCAAGAAAAGAGCAGCACGTTGAACTGTGAGTGTTACAAATTGTGTATACAGGCTTGGGATTAGAGGATAACTGATGGATTTTGGTTATTCTTAAATCATTCTTCTATTCAGCAGTAGGACAATGGAACATACAAGTACCTAGTTTCCACATTTTGTCTACTAATTAGCAGGCTTGATTTAATTCATTTAAAATCTTTGAAAGTTAATTGTAAGTTTTGCAAATAATGCCCCGTAAATTTGGAAGACTTGCTTTCTTTGGGGCGATGAGCAGATTACTGTGCTGTGTGGGTTGGAGGATGGAACTGAAACAGCTTTAGAATTCTTGGGATTTAACGAATTTCCGACCAGAATGAAGGGACAAAGAGACTGCGGTAATACAAGAACTGGAATGTAAGGACTAAAATGAAGTTTCTGGTCTTTTTAAAGGCTCACATTCACTCTCATTTTATTGTTCGCAATAGTTCTCATTCTATAGCTCTGTCACTTATGCTAGCTATACTACGGATAGCTATGGGTGAGTTGAGGAAGCTGTGTTCTGATTCTCTTCTGCCCCCCTGGATCAGTGTTTCTCAATCCGGATCTCAGGGATCCCTAGACAGTCCACATTTTCCATCGAGGAAAAATGTGGACCATGTGGGGGGGTCCCTGAGGAACAATGAACACTGCCCTGGATCTTCCAGGCCACCCCCATTCTGACACTCACCCACCACTAGATTTTATTTGGCAAAGCACCCTGGTGGCTTTGACCCCTAATCACTTCCTTGTAGAGAAAGTTATGATTAAGGGCAGATACATACTGAAATTCAATAACAAAACATAGAAATACAGACCAAAAATAAGCCAAAGATCATGAATTTACATTTGTCAGTGTTCTTAACAGTTTAGAATTTTCCCAGAGAGGACTTTGATTGTATTGATGTCCTTTCTAGGGTGGTTCAATCCTAAACTGACTTCAAATACTTGAAAACTCCTATCCAGGGTGGTTGGAAAATGCTTTGAAGGCCCTTTTCTATGGTGGTCGGGACCCAGAGGCAGATCTGAGCCTTTTCAGGAAGGACGCTCATGTCAGGGTGACACCGAAACAGTATAGTAATAGTAGAGCTAAAAGACAAATGGCTCCTTGTGTGCACCTCCAAGAAACATCTGGAGACAGAGAATATTCTTTAGTTTTGCTATCTGAAGGAGTGTTTTGAAGTTGTGGTTATGTAGTGTCTTTATATGTTCAGCATTTTTTCCCCCTCACATGTTTACATCTGTGGGAATGATCTGGTTAATATAAGAATTGGGCAACCAGAAGAGGGTGAGAGTGGAAAATTAAGACCATGTTTTGAGTCCACACAGCAATCCATTTATTCTTGGAAGTTTAATTTGTGTTGTCAGGATCAACTGAAATGACTGTTGCTATGTGACTGCTGATTATTAGCCATAATAATGAGCAATTACGTGAACCTGTCCCTTGGATGTTTTCCTCTTGCTGGCTCATAATGTAGATAGATGACTCATAACATAGATAAATGATTTGTGTATAAAATCTGTTGTTTTTCTACTTGTTTTCTGACAGACATTTTTTGTAGCTGTGATACAAAAATACTAAGTAATAAAGTTAACCTTTCCTTACCCATATGAAGGTCTGTGGGGCCACCTTTGTGAAATTAGGTGGGTTATGTTACTAAATTTGTCAACATTTCTGTACTGTAAAAGATCTCTGTTGCAAAGGAAACTTGGAGTACAATGTGAATGCAACAATGCAATCTGATGATCTGCTTCTGGAAATCTGTTACAGTATTTTTATTTTAAAAAGAGACTTCAATAAACACGGGTAGAATATATCTGTTCTACAAAATATTAGTGCTGTGAAAATGCTATAATAGCTGCAGTATATGAATGCAAATTTCAGTTAAATTAATTTTTATGTAGCACCTTTCCAAATGTTGGTTGACCCAATGCACTTTTGGCAAACAATCGTGTCACGTACTAACACACGACAGATTAGGGTAATAACAGTCTAAATGGATAGTGAATAGGAACCAGAAGACAATGGAGAAAACAAAACTGTGTTTTGTAGGGGAAAAACTTCGGGGGGCCAAATCAAGTGGCTCTCCAAACCCTCCTGGGCATGTAAACAATAAACAGGTGTGAATATAGTGTGTGTTTTAGTCTAGTGCCATCTTGTATTATGTCTTCTATGCAATATTACCCCAGTGTTTGATCAGCTCTTTCTTTAGCCAACAGCAGGCTAGTCTTCAGGCCTCGACTGAGCAATATCTTTGCATTGTCTGCTATGTCCATAGCATGAACTCATTCGGCGTTTGGCCCGAGTACAGGGTGTCCAGCTGTACGGAGGAGAGAGTGACAGCTGGTCGGTACAAATGCTGATGTGCAACTGAAAAAAAAAAATGACAACAAGCACAAAAGCAGCACTATGTGGCAGCATTAGAACATCTGCGAATATTGGTCCATGTACTCTGACAGACCCATGTGATTTTGTTATGTGTTGACATGAGGGTAGTATATAAACAGACTGAACATATTAGGTTCCTACAGTTTATTTATGTTTCAGGCCGTACTTCGAGGGACTGTCTCTCTCCAGTTCCCAGACAGAAATTGGCAGCATCCATAGCAATAGCCAGCATGAGCCCCCCAGTCCAGTGAGTTCTATCATTCGATCATTGATGTTGTTTTGTCTCGTACAAATACAAATTTGCTGATAACAAATCCAGTGTCCAGTTATCATTCATTTAACATGGGAAAAAAACGTCAATACATTATTGTTCTGCAGATGTCATCACATTTCATCAAACCGTTTTCTCTGGGGCTGATCTCTTCCGCTCTTCTTTCAGATGGATCCCGACAAGGCAGGAATCAGTAGGGCCAAAATCCAGATGGACAACAGTTCAGATAACATCTCCTTTGTATGCATTCCCTGATATATTTTTTCTCTATTGCGAAAAATACTTAGAAGTTTAGAGCTTTGAAACTGCCAGTTTCCATATTATTATTTTTCTTTTCTGTGACTTTATAGTCTGTACTAAACCAGCAGGAGCACCCAGAGACTCTGTCTCCCAGCACTGATATAGATTTGGACAGCATGGGCACCTTAGAAAGGCTACCCCCTAGTGGCAGGATGACCAAAACAGAGTCACTCATTATCCCTTCCAGCAAGTAAGTCCTTGTTCCCCTGACTGTCTTCCCAGTGCCTCTTGATCCATTGTTTATTCTTCATCTCCACCAATCATTGGATCATGTCAGTTTGCTGTCTCCTCCCAGTATAAAAAAAGCACCCTGCTTTGTCAGAAATGTCTTCTCAATTTTAGACAGGAGCCAAAGGTGACTGGACGGAGAGGTAGAAGTACTTCTCTCAAAGAGCGACAGCCGAACAGGCCGCAGAACGAAAGGGCTAACAGTCTAGACAATGAACGTTCCCTGGATACTCGCTGCCACCTACAGGTATCAAGAAAAACAACTGTAGCATTAAATTGCAAATTGGTCTGTTGTTGCCTGTGGTTTTATTGTTTTTTTAATGAAATAAATGAATGTTTTGCCCCTGCTTCTTGTGTGCATGGGTTCCTCCCCATTAGATACCCAGAAAAACTGTATACGATCAGCTCAACCACATTTTGGTGTTGGATGACCACTTACCAGACAGTATAATACTCGTCAATACGTCAGATTGGCAGGGACAGGTAAGAAACTTAGCATTACTCATTTTTTTCATGGATTATTTTTCTCTTTAGGCTAGTTAAGTTATTCCTCTCTATTCCATTTTATTTCTGCTCCATTTTCAGTACCTGTCAGATGTGCTCCAGAACCATCACCTTCCAGTTGTCTGCACCTGTACTGCTGCTGACATCCAGGCTGCTTTTAATACCATTGTCTCACGCATCCAGAGATTGTAAATAAAGTTTTGAATTCTTTGTTTTTATTTACATTTTCATATCTTTCTGCCTTCCCCCTTTCTTACCTCCACACTGTAGTGGTTCCCAGTCTATAACTGACAAAAAGGCTACCCCTGTATTTCTGTGTGGAAAAAAACGATACAGTGCTTATAGACTTAAAATAGGGTGTTTAGATTTATTTATCATGCGGTATACTACTTATTGGGCTATTGTGGGATCACAATATGACCATGTAGCACTTTGTCGGAACCCACAAACTGAGGGTGTCTCTCTTTTTGCGTTTTTTTCTTTTCCAGCTGCAACTGTAACTCCCAGACACCCGTCCCCATGAAAATTGCAGTTGCGGGAGCACAACAGTACCTCAGTGTAGTCCTGCGTCTCTTTGTTGACCACCTGTCCCATAAGACCCCTGACTGGCTGGGTTACATGCGCTTCCTAATTATCCCATTTGGTGAGTTTCCATGGTTCTTAAGCAGTGCGTCTGTTAGTTGATTTACAGTCACGAGTACACTCACCATTTTCTGTGCACACTCAGGCTCCCACGCTGTCTCTAAATACCTGGGCACTATTGATTACCGCTATAATAGTCTATTCCAAGATGCAGCCTGGAAAGACCTTTTCCACAAACCCGAGGCTCCAGTAGGGGGTAAGTGTCACTCTCAGCACTTCCTCCACTCTCGAATAATCTGCATTTAAGGGTATTTCAGATAGAGCAATGTTTTAAAATATTGGAAGTAAGCAATACCTATGATTTTGGCAGGTGACTTCTACCAAAACATGTGGTAAATTTACTATTGTGTGTTGAATGTTGAATAGATGGGAGTGTGTTTATGTGTTTCCCTCTTATTAATAGTTCAGGAATGCCCAGATGTGGTATCAAGGGTTACACAGTACATGGTGGGTGCCAATGGGGCACATCAACTGCCAATCGCTGAGGCTATGCTTACTTACAAGCAGAAAAGGTGGGTTCCTTTTAATATAATTTTGGTTCCTTGAACTGCAGATGATAGACATGCTTAACTCATACATTTTTTTGTGAAATATTTACAATAGTAGCATCCATTTAGATCAATCAGAATTTGGACTCAAGAAATTTATTTTATAACTTTCATTGAAAAATAAGTCCAGTATTCTGAATTATATGATAAATAAAATTTTTCAATGGCAGATTTTATTTCTATCAGTATTGCTTTGTAAGTATACTTACAAAACTAAATGTTTATTTATACATCTAAATGACATATAAATGGATACATTCATCTGTTCATCTGTTTTGTTGTACATAATGTATCATGTGAAAGATTCCATGGTACGAAAGAGAACCATTTATGTGCTGCTCTGTCTACAATTATAGCCCTAGGATTAGGCATACAGGCTCCAGGATTAATGCATTTGCTAATAAAGCTACAGTTTTAACCATCAATGAGACACTGACCTCGCTATATGTCCATCTTATGTGTGAGTAATAACTGTTTCTTAATTTATTTTACATTTGTTTCTTTTTTGCTTTCTTTGAAGGAAAAAGAGCTTTCATTTTGAGTTAGCATTAAGGTATTGTGGTCTGCTTGAGTCTAGTTTTCTTCTTGGTGAATTTTTTGATTCATCTCTCATTTTTGGCAGTCTTTACCCATTTGTACTCAAGTTTAACATCTTGCACATCTAGTAGGCCACCTTAATCGTTTTAAATCTGAAATCTAGGATTGAGGTTAGGCCATCGTATTTGAAATTGTCCTGTTTGACTTGACTAATTGACTTGATTTGAATGTAATTCTCAAAATGACATTAATAACGTCTTGTGATGTAACTTCTGTACATAACTATGTATTAATCAAATGAGAGATTGTGGTGAAGGCTGCCTTTTTATTCTCTTTTATAATCATTTGTCTTCTTTCCCCACTCTGCTTAAAACTGCCTTTGCCTGTCTTGTTACACAGCATTTAAGTATTAGAAATATTATTTGCTAAATTTTGAATTAGATGATTAGAAGTGAGAGGTATGTAGCTTTAGTAATGGAGATATATACCATGTATACCAACATGCACTGACCTATATTCATTTTATTTATATATATATATATATATAAAATGACAGTATATAGTATGTTTTGTGCATACTTTGTGTGCATCAGATTGGTATATGAATATGTATTATTTGTCTCGTTTTTATACAGTTAACTCTTGAACACACATCAGACATCATTATTATGGGTCATTCCATATCAACTCACCTAGATGTCCCAGTTCATGTCAAGGATTTTCTTGGGGGAAAAAAAAATCATGTGAACTAACATTAAGTACATAGGTACATTTATGGGACCTTACAAAATCCAATAGCTCTACTCCAAATACATTTTTAGTTATACATTTTTTAAGTTTGGCCCTCTGAGCGTTTTTGAATTTTTTTCTAGGTGTATTCTAAATCGATTGCTTATGAATTCATATTGCAAATTATCCTTAGTACAAATGTTCAGTACAAATTTCAACCCAATCCAGTGAAAAATAAGCAATTGGGGAGGCTTAGAATACACATACGAAGAAGCCAGGAGGGCCAAAGTTATGTAAACTAATACTAAATACTACTAATAAAGTATTTTGCCTAGAGCTATATGATTTTGTAAGGTCCCATGAATTTAAGGGAAGTTTTTCTTTCTTAAAGAAAATGCATGACATGAGCTGGAAGGTCTGAGCGAGTTTATATGGAATGAACCTTATCGTTATAGTTCCCCAAACAGCTTTTTGAAGCCTGGCTTTACGTGACACTTGTGAAAGTGCCTGAGCTGCCTTGCTGATTGCTGCTCTGAAGATCGATGCAGCTTTTATTTTCCCAGCTGGTGCCGTGAAATGACTTCTGGAGGCGGTGCATTTCGTCCGTAGCCTGTTAAAATGGGAATGACTTCGGGGGTGGCTTGAAGCCCAATCCTTGCATGTCCTGCTCTCTGCTTCTTAGGCAGTAGTTTAAAAAGCCCTGCTCCTGACAAAATGTATAAGGGTTTATTTTTGTTTTCTGACAATTGGACCCATAGGGACGAAATTTGACCAAAATCCCTGGGTTGTATTTTAACCATTGAATTAATGTAAATGTAATGCATACTTGGTTATTAAAAGTGGACACGATTAATAAAGTATCTATCTGGGGAATATTTTGGAATTAATGATTCCTGTAAATCCAGCCAAAGCTTACATTCAATCCAAATGCTCACCCTCATACAAAATATGTCATGTCCCTGCCACTGATGGTGACTTCTGGATGCTTGACCTCTGGGTCATGATAGGGCTTCCATCAGCACCAGATACAATGTAACGATCATACAACAGAAATTAGTGAGTAAAACTCCTATTTGAAATCTGCCTTAAAATGACAGCAGAAGGGTTCTCTGAGTTTGTTTTTATGTTGTCTGTTGGATTTAAGAAGGCCAGACAGAGTGCTGTTAACCCTCACAGCACAACCAAATCCATCCTCCATGCCTTCACAATCAAAACATGCATAATATGGAAAGAAAACACATAGGGGCCCTTTCAAAATTGATTTGAGTGCATTTCGGTTCTGAATGATTGGTTTTTTTTTTAAGTAGCCCAGATCTGGTCTAGGTAGATTGTTACAGAAGTAGAAACCTGTTTTTCTTTTTACTTAATAGTTTTTGACATAGCAAGTATTTTAGAGTTTTCTGCAATCAGTATGTCAGCAAGATGGTGGAATGGCAAGAAGCCAATTGTTTCTGAAAAATAAAAGACTTTTGTTCAGGAACGTTAATAATGAAGGACAGAATTTAAACATCTATCACAGCACTAAGAGTATCTGCTCAAGTTACAGGCAGAATAATCAAAAATCATGTCATTCAGACCAATTGGGTCGATATCACTCTGGCTGATGTCTGTGGGAGAATTTGACCATGAGAAAGTAGTTTAAAGGTAGGAAGAAGAAAAGAATGTATCCTTAGATATTCTGTATCTTTCTCATATTTGTTTTCATTTAATTTTTTGGTATTTTCTCCTCAGCCCAGATGAAGATTCCTGCCAGAAATTCATTCCTTTTATTGGAGTAAGTATTATCAATCATATATGAATTAGATAACTGGGCAGGTTTTAATACAACATAAGCACCGATCAGTCATAACATTAATACCACTGACAGGTGAAATTAATAACATTTATTGTCTCGCTACAATATCAAATGTCAAGTGAACAGTAAACAGTCAGTTCTCGAAGTTTGATGTGTTGGAAGGAGGAGAAATGGGCAAGTCTAAGGATCTGAGCAACTTTGACAAGGGCCCAATTGTGATGGCTAGAGGCATCTCCAGAACGGCAGGTCTTGTGGGGTGTTCCTGGTGTGCAGTGGTCAGAACCTACCAAAAGTGGTCCAAGGAAGGCCAGCCGGTGAACTTGCAATGGGGTCATGGGCACATAGGGCTCATTCAAGCAAGAGGGGAGCAAAGACTAGAGTCTCAAATTGTTGAAAAAGTTCATGCTGGCTATGATATAGAGGTGTCAGAACACACAGTGCATCGCAGCTTGTGGCATAAGGAGCTGCATAACTGGAGACTAGCCAGAGGTCCCATGCTGACCTCTGTCCACCACCAAAGGTGCCCACAATGGGCATGTGAGCGTCAGAACTGGACCATGGAGCAATGAAAGAAGATTGCCTGAATCACATTTTCTGTTATGTCATGTGGGCGGTCAGGAACATGTGTCATTTGCCTGGGAAGAGATGGCAACAGGATGCAGTATAAGAAGAAGACAAGCCAGAGGAGGCAGAGTGATGCGCTGGGTGATGTTCTGCTGGGAAGCCTTGGGTCCTGGCATTCATGTTACTTTGACACGTACCACCTACCTAAACATTGTTACAGAGCAAGAATACTGCTTCATGGCAACAGTATCCCCTGATGGCAGTGGCCTCTTTCAGCAGGATAATGCACCTTGCCTCACTTCAGAAATTATTGAGGAATAGTTTGAGGAACGTGAAAGGGAGTTCAAAGGCGTTTACTTGGCCTCCAAATTCCACAGATATAAATCCTATCGAGCCACTGTGGGATGTGCTGGACAAACAAGTCCGATCCCTGGAGGCTCCACCTCACAAGCTATGGGACTTAAAGGATCTACTGGTGACATCTTGGTGCCATATATCACGGGACACGGGTCAGAGCTGCTTTGGCAGCATTAGGCAGGTGGTATTAATGTTTTGGCTGATCAGTGCATGGTTTAAAAGACGACCTTTTCTTTCTGTTCTTAGCATAGGGGGGGGAAACATTGATAAATGAAGTAAAACAGTAACCCTGTATTCTGACTCCTCATTAGGTGGTAAAAGTGGGCATTTTAGAGCAATCCTCTGCAACATCAGGTGAGTTACAGAAGGGACCAGGCCGGGATAGTGTGGACTGTGTGAGACATCAGAGAGATGATTGGGGTGTGCTGTTGTACTGAGACTTTTCAGATTTTTTTCCTTGCCTTGCTGCCCAGGAGACTCTGATGATGCAGCGCCGTTTGGATCGGGCCTCCTCTCCTCCACACCTCCACAGGTGTCCCCCGCCCTAAAAGAAGCGTCCCCCACCCCCCCTTCATCCCCTTCAGTTAATACTAGCTTCTGTTCATACAGGTACAGTCTCATTACAATCACTCTCCTAAACTTATCTATTTCAGAGTAAAATCATGAACCAGCTTTAAGTCCTTCTATCGATTCCTCAGCCTTATCAGGAGAAAACGGATATGACTTGGTCAAAAAAAATATTATTTCAATGTATGTGTATTTTGTTTAATTTTTTAAGGTCTGGATTAACTCAAAGTGAGCATTAATTGATCAAATATTCAGCCCTTCTTTGTTTTGATTTTGGATTGCATTTGCAAATATTTTAAATATAATCAATTAAATATACGCCCATATTTGAAGGCCGCATATTTGGTTATTGTATAGCTTCAGGGTAAAGTAGTAGTAATTCAGTAAAACCATTGCATTCTCCAAGAAGCATGTTTTAAAATCATACTATATTTTGACCTTTTCCTTCCTGTGTGGTTGCAGTTCCTCAGGAGGAGGACAGGGGGAGCTAATGGGTCTTCAAGTGGATTACTGGGTGGCTCCCTTGGACAGAAAGAGGGATGTGGAAAAGAAGGATTTTTCATCCAAGAACACGTTGAAGTGCACCTTCCGCTCCCTGCAGGTCAGCCGGTTACCTCTGGGGGGGGCGGAGTATGGCCCTCTACCCAGCATGTCCATGACCGTGGTTATGAAGGAGAAGAAAAACAAAGGTATGCAGCACAGGGGGGAAGCAGTGGTCTTACAGTGTGCAGGAAATAACTTTTATTATTATTGTTATAATTATAATTATTGGGGGCAGCACAGTGGTGCAGTGGTCAGCACTGTCGTCTCACTTCTGGACCCTGGGTCCGAGTATCTGCCAGGGTTCCATGTGTGTGAAGTTTGCATGCTCTACCCGTGTCATTGTGGGGTTTCCTCCAACATACTATTGCTACGTCCCAAACATTATGGTGCCCTGAAACGGGGGACTGTGTAGAAAAAGTTCTGTAGTTTCTATATGGTGACCCTGCAATGTATGCACATACCCTGAATATAAAGTCTGGAGTGTGTACTTTAATCACATGTGCCATTGTTTGATTAGAAATTTAAAACTGTGGATTATTGGGGCAAATCAAGGAAAAATGTTTTTGTGCCAAAAACTATGGGGCACGCTGTATAATGAGAGGGAAAATGGAAGATGACTGTGGATTCAAGATTTCAACTTGTAGTGAAAAATGCATATGTGAATTTTTAAGGAAAAAGTAGAAAGATAGGATGACGGGATTACAGCTTTCATTGAAAACAAAGGTTGTGACAACAGGATCAGCAGCTAATCTTAGTGCTGATGGTGAAAACAGCTTTTGCCTCCTTAGAACAATCATCAACAACCAATGATCCAGCGGTCAAGAAATACATTGCAGACTGGCTGTGATAAAGGGCCTAGAGAAATATCTTCAAAGTCCTGACAGTTCAAAAAAAAGATGAGAATTGTTCAGAAAATGGCATGTTCTGTAGCGTTTATGAATGTGAAAGCTGGATACTGAAGTAGCAGGACAGGATGAGTATCGACATGTTTGAACTTTGACACTGGTAAAGACTTAAAGACCACAAGGAAAACAAACAAATGGATGTTTGACAAAATCAAGCCTGAACTTTCAATTGAAGCACAAATGACCAGACTAAAGATATCTTACTTTGTACATAATATGAAATGAGCATGAACCTGAATAGAAACCCAAAACACACCTCAAAATAGCAAGAACTGTCTGGTAAAAAGGAAGGTGAAGGACAACTCAAACTAATGACCTGGGGTAATTGCACAAGGCAGGGTTTCTTCATTAGCCAGATAAGCCAAATGTAAGGATTGTCCAGTAGGAATTTCACATTCCTGTCTTGCTATTGGCTTAAATTACCCAGCTAACTGGGAAACGCTGCTTTGTGCAAACCCCCCCTGACCTACTTCTTCTAAAGTCTGATCTTAATTTTAAAGAAATTATATGGGATGAACTTGATGGAAGAGTAAGAGTCAGGCATTAAAGATTTTGAGACAGGTCTCAATTTTCTTGAATAGTACCTCAGTAATCCTGATTTTTTTCCCCCCAAATATTTACTGATTTTTTATTTTTTTTTACACAAATATTTATGCCAGTACATGAAAAGCAGTTGTTTGACAAGTACCACTTATTATTGTTAATGTTGTTGTGGTTGTAGAAATTTTTGTAAAATTTTAAATACTTGTATACAGTTTCTAACTTTCTTTCTACAGCTTTCTGTAGGTTGGCCTTTGTGGTTTTCTGTATGTAATGTTAATCATAATTTGCCCCGTTTCTTTCATGTCCAGTCATGTTTTTGCCAAAGAAGACTAAGGACAAGGAAGTAGAGTCAAAAAGTCAGGTGATTGAGGGAATCAGCCGCTTGATCTGCACTGCCAAGAATCAACAGACAATGCTTAGGGGTGAGAAACTGATTACAACCAATTTAAAATGTGTTCAAGTATTGTATAAAATGTACTTTAAATAGCTTTTAAAGATAACATAATACTTCTGATTCTACTAAAACTAGAAATAATACATCAATTAATTGGTTCCACCAATATAAGAGTTTTACTTCTTTAGTTTTGCTGCCATCACTTATTGTCACCCACCAAGACACTAATTCCAATGACAATATGAATTTATTTTTATCTGACTGTTAGTATATTAAAACTTGATATATTTATATATTTTCTGAACATGAACCAACTTTGCCCACAACTCAACATGCACTTTTTTTTATATAAAACAATACATAAAAAAACCTGAAAATTGCCATTTAATATATATTTGACCTCTCTGTCACCCTGAATGAACTGTCTTCAAAATTCTTACAGAGCATATATATATATATATATATATATATATATTAGCTTTAAAAGTAACACCATTGTGTCAAGCTTAAATATATCTGAATCTGAAAAGTGCAAGACTTGTGCAGTACATTTAAAACAAATAATTAACTAGGAATAACTTCACGATAAGTTAGCAGTTTTTTCTAAACAGTACTAGGCTCTTGTAGTGGTATAAACAGGCAAAGGTACTGAATGTTCCTTGTAATAAAGACAGGCTGTATATTAGAAAGTGGAAAGTATATTCTAAGCATATATGAATGGCAATTCAAAAAATGTATATACCTTCTTGTGCGTACAAATGCCCATGTCACCAAAGTAATTGTCTACTTTCTTTTGCAGTACTCATTGATGGCATGGAGTGGAATGATGTTAAGTTTTTCCAGCTGGCTGCACAATGGTCCTCTCATGTCAAACACTTTCCCATTGGCATTTTTGGACATTCCAAAGGCCCATACTAGCACCTTTGTGGTTCAAACCTGGAACTGAAAATATCCGTCCACGTGCCAGCAGCTTTTACTCTCACCCAAACCTACCTCCTTTTGCCTGACCACTCTCCCTTCTCTCTTAATCCCTGCTTTTTAAGTCTGTTTTGTTTTTACTTTTGTAAAACCATACTTAGGCAGAACAAAGAATGGAAAGCAATGCTTTCTATTTCAAGTGTCCTCCTTGCTTTTTAAAAGTTATTCTCTGCTTATGTTTATATATGTTTATATATTTGGAGGGAAAATATTACTGTAATGAGATCAAATGAATAATTTAACTCCTAACTCGAAAATACCCATTTACGAATTGCCTTTTGTGTTGTCATTAATTTGGAGCTATAATCCAGAAGTAAGATGAACCACCATATTCCTTCTTTGTAGCAAAATATAAAATTCCCTTTGAACTCCTCACAGTTTGGGGAAAGGATGCCAAATATCTTTTGTATAGCAGCATCTACATACAGACATTTGTACTCACTGAAATTGTGTGATAAACAAAAAATAAATATAGATCTTCATTACTGTAATTCGCTTTGACACTGATGGCCTAAATTTTTCAATCTCTATCATGAGGGAAGACCTAGAAATGACACGGAAACGTGTTGAGATTTGTTTTTGTACAAATGGAATTAGTACTGTGTGGCTTGTTCATTTTGCACCGTGGCTCAAAAATGATCAAATATATCTTCCCTCATATGGATTATATTGCCAAACAATATTATCTGAATATTGTTCAGCCCATGTATAACAATATGCCTTTTCCATGGAAAGTTATGTGGCATACTTTTATAAAAGGTGTACCTAAAGTATTTTAAAACTTTCAGTATGGATTCAGTAAATGGAGGGTAAGGAAGGTGGATCATTTTCTAGCCTTTCGCAATCATTTTTCAATGATATCTAGCTTGAAAGGGGGAGAGAATTGTGGATTATTAGGCACAAAACCAACTTGTGGTGTATTTGTAAGGCTTTAGCCATATCTGCTTAACCTTCACAAAGAACATGACTGATGTGTCCGCTTAAATGCTCAATTTCCAAATATGTGGAATCATTTGGGAGACTATAATAGCTCACTAGTTTATTACTGTCATACATAAGATTGTTTATGTGATGTTTGCACTGAGAATTTTGTTTTATTAAGATGGATTTTGTTTATTTAAAAGTAGGGAATTATTTTAAGTATTAACCATTAAAAACCTTGATTTGAACCCAGCTTTGCACTCCTAAAGAACCTTACCCTTCCCTGCCATAGAATTAAACTCCATAAATAAAACTGTCATATAACAGAAAATGCATGTAATTTGAAAGCACAGATAACTTGCCATAGTTGTTTCATTATTGATTGTTTAGCTTTATTGTGGTGTTTGATCTGAAAGCAAGGCAAACAAATTCAAAAGCTAAGACTAAATTAAGTACTAAGCACTTAAACGTCACAAAGAAGAAAACATGATTTTATACCTGTGATGATATGCCATAAAAACCTTGGAGTAATTTTAGTTCTATAGATGTTCTTGATAAGACGATTTGCGTTTTATTCCTCTTCTAGGGGACGTCACATAGAATTTCTCTAAGAAATACTGTGTAACTTTAAGACTACTACTGTAATCCTTAAATTGGGGATAATAAAACTACACTACACATCTGCGGTCAGTGGAATCTTTGTGTGTGTGTGTGTGTGTGTGTGTGATGGAGTGAAAGGGGTTGAATAAAACCAGAATCGGGAATGCACGATTCTAAATATTGAATAGTCATATTAAGTTAATACAAAAGTGATATGTCGCTTGAAATACTAGGTTGTCGATAACGTGTTGGTGGCTGAAATGGGCAGCGTACAGCAACACATACGTGGTACTGGGTATTTCAGTTACGACACTTGACAACTGACTGAAACAGCGAGGACTTCGCGATCTCCTCACCTGCCTAAGCGTGATGCTTGGATGTAACGTAAACGGTGGTGTCAGCTGAGTTAGTGATGTAGGTGGCTGAGGAGGAGGAGGAGGAGGTTTCGCTCACAACAGGAAGTAGACTGAGTGTTACAACAAACACCATCGCTGGGCTTGGGGGCAATCTCTCCCATTCCACAATGCACCAGCAAACAATCAGACACGGGAAAGCTGAACGTTTTTAATAGTTGCACAAAGTTGGGGGAAGGTCTCGGACATCGCGCAGTTTCCAGAAGTGGAGATCGCCGTCTCGGGATCGCGAAGATGAAAGAAATAAAAGGCTGCGGCATGCGTTCTTCCGTGGGGTTCCTGTCCCGGAGAAAGATCACCGGACAGCCTCTCATGAAGGAGGAATTCCAGAGACGAAGACTAGCTGGGTGTAACAGCTTATACAAGAAGGACATGCTTGGGCATTTTGGCTGCGTTAATGCCATAGAGTTTTCCAACAACGGCGGAGAATGGCTGGTGTCCGGTACGTTGGCGCGTCTTCCGTCCTCCTTTCTCCCCGCAGCTAGCCGTTAGCATTAGTTTTAAAGCTACCTCGGCATTTCGCCACTGGCATCTAGGCACATTGCTTTAGACGTCGTTGACACATTTTGTCATTTAGCATTACGCCGAGATTGTGAGCCGGGTGTATAAAATTGTAAATGCGTAGCTTTTTATACATTTTCGATGCAGGCCGTACTCGTTTCGCTGGCTTACTGGCGTTTGATAATGCAAGTAGCTAGCTAGCTATCTAGCTTATCTTGAATAGCAATATAGTTCGTTAAAGATGCTAATAACTATTTGCTTAAGTAATTATTGTTGGAAAGGAACAGGGGACTTCAAAACAAGTAGTTTTCTGAGACTTGGTTCCATAAATATTTGCAGAAATATTTATTGCGTCAGTTAGCAATGTGCACAAACTAAATCGCCAGTACCTGTTATTACTGGTATTGCCCAGGTATTTTTGTTCTTTATTAAGTAGCATTTTACTCTAGCAAGATAGTTTTCACGTTGTATTTATTAAATTGCGTTTCAGGCAGTAATGTTGTCATTCCTGCACATTGGTTACTCAAGAAGTCAACTTCGGGTTTATTCTTTTATTTTTAGTTGAGTAAAGTAATTTCCGGTTTAAATTATGTTTATGCATCAATATTTTAGCTAACAAGGAGACTAGGATGCGGATTACATTACTCTTTAAATACTTTAGCTCAGATTATCATGTACAGAGGTTCAACATTTCATGCTATGGCGAGCTCGTAATTGGGGTGGAGAAATGGTGTAGTTCTCTCATCAAAACTGACACTTGTCTGACGATTAGGTAGGCTTAAGACTTAATAATGATAATAATGTTTATGATATTGATGACAGCAGTTATGAAATTTAAAGCGAATACATTGTGGAAGTTAAATGCTTTTGTTCACACCCCTTTGCTTCGTTGTAATTAGCGTATTACTTATTTAAATGTCAAGTTTTAAATAGCTGTTTAGGAAAATGGCATCTGAAGGTTCACCGTGTGTAGCAGGTATTCAGCCAAACTAACGTCACATAGCAAAACAACGGGAACTCCAACAACAGCTTCACTATGACCAACGTTGTACAGGTGTCTGGATTGTGTTCAGATGGTTCAGTCGGTCAATCACTTATATTCCCTATTTGAAAAGGGAAAAAAAAAACTATGTAGTTCGCCATATAGGGAATAAGTGAAACAAGATGACGGTTTTGGACACCACATTCCAACATCCTCTATTTTGGTATCCTACCATCATCTGATAGTTGACATTTGCAAATAATAAAATACAATGACAACATACATAGAGTAAAGGACATAAAGGGAATGTAAATATCTGTAGTTTAAAATGCAAAATATCTATCTATCTATCTATCTATCTATCTATCTATCTATCATTAAAATGTTATCTTAAGTCTGCAAAGATCACTGCTGACAAACTATATATTTGTACTTTTGTATACAAACTGTCTTCTTGGGCCATCTTAGTTGACAGCAGATGTCACCTTTGCACTGCATTATGGCACATGTAGTATATTTTTGTAGTAATGTACAGTGCATAGTGTGTGTTAATAGTGTACTACTTAGCAAATCAGTTTTTTGGGAATGTGGTGTGCTGTTTCTGTAATAGGGAGCGATTCTGAACATAGCCTGGAACAATATACTTCCACACATTCCACGATTAAGCAGAGTGGCACCTGACATTAATTTTAAGTGTTCAGTGTGATTGATATCTAGTCTACTTTTGATCCCATAAGACTTACATAATTTTTGTGTTTGTCAGACCATTTACTGACTTCATTATCTGTTAATGGGGCTGTAGAACTCCCCCCAACAGGTGAAAAATGATAGGAATGCCTTATGATTTCTCAGAATAACCTATTGTTTTTGTTTACAAGTACTTTGCTTCCTAAGTGATTAAACACTTAACCAGCAAGTCTGTTCTTAGAAGAAACACTACTTGTAGCATTATAATAATAAACACATTTATTAAGGCATGTATAATATTGTACATATAAAAAAAACTGACTCATTATAGCAAAAGTGCTTTTTAGTTTCACTTTACAAGTACACGCAAATAATGGACAAATAAAAGAACGAAATATTGTAAGATTTTGAAATTTGCATCAGAAAGAAATGTTGGCTTCTGTTTGTTTACTTCAGAATGTGTGAAAGACACTGTCGCTGAGGACTATGTTCTTGCACATGCACATAGCCAGACATTCCGCATTTGGGGTGCTGACGTCTTCAGTGGTTAAAAAGATCAGTGATGTTGCCACCAGTTGTATGAATGTTATCTTTGCAAAATTTGCTGACTACAGTAGATTGGTCCATGTCAGCTTTCGCAAATACAAACCATTTCCACGCAATCAAAATAAAAAATTCAGTTTTAGTTCAGATGCACGAACCATAGGTGGAAATTAGCGGGAGAACATTTTTAACTGAATTTGAGGAAGCACTTCTTTAGACAGCGTGCAGTTACAGTATGGAATAGTCTTCCTGTTAGTGTAGCGCAAGCTAAAACCTTGAGTTCCTTTAAATCAGAGCTAGATAAGATTTTAACAGCTCTGAGCTGTTAGTTGAGTTCTTTCCAAACGAGCTTGATGGGCCAAATGGCCTCCTCTCGTTTGTAAGTTTCTTGTTCTTATGTTCTTAAAGTAGAACCTTTTTTGGAACCAATTTTTCCACATCAGCATGCCGCAAACTATTTATGTGATGGCATAGCTGACCTGTCTGGGAACCCTGTGCTGTTTACTGTGTGAGACATGTACAGTATTTTTGGTCGTCCGATGGTGTGATTTTTTTTTAATTTTTTTTTTATTTTTTTTTTCCGACCGAGTTAGCTAACCGGTTAAAAAAGATTGTTTTTAATTCAAGAAATTGCCGCTACGTTTAGATAGACTGAAACAGATTGACAAAGAAGTGGGATATTTAGACAGCACTAAGATGTTATGCAGGCTGACATTGCTTTGTTTCAGACTGTCCATCAGTCTGTTTTTCCTCGGAACATGCAGGCATCATGTGATAGGCACTTGCCGGATTGTTCTGTTGTTATAATAATAGTACTAAGTGGTGCACTTGTAACTGGGCTCTGCTTATGCACACTTATGCCTATTCAAGTGTTTCCCAGGCTTTTTCCTGCCACAGTACACTTCACATACACAACATCACATATGCTTGTGATGTATTATTTGAATTCCTCGTATGTTCCTATGGACAACATTGCCTGCTAAATAAAAGTAAATGTAGTGCTGTACTGCGGTTCTAACGATTCTTCTGAAATGTCCTTTGTGGATATTATATTATACATAAATGATTACTCAATGAATCATTAGATTAATTGGCAGATTGATCATTAATGTAATCGACAGTGACATCCTTATATACAATTGCAGCCAGGTACAATAAAATATTGCAATCTTGCTCACCACTAACTTGGGGCAAAAAGTAATATTAACTGTTAAAGTACTTGATCGGCTCATAAAATTGGCCATACTTACTCTGATTGGCCGATTACTGGTCAGTGCAGATCAGGGCAAAAATGTGTCATTTCTAGTCACTAGCTGATTTATTGGTGCATGTCTATATAAAACTGCTTGATAATATTATAAATCCTGTAACTGGAGTTTTACTTTAATAGCAGTGTGTCCCCCAGGTTTTCAGCTTTGGGGGGGGGGGGCACAGGCACCGACAGGATTCATGGTGTTCATGTGTTTCTTTTAATGACAGCAGTCATCATATCAACTGAACTAAACATCAGAACATTTCTTTTTATGACAATTATCCACAAAGTGTGCAGCTTTTGTCACTGCAGTGTATCTTTCTGGGCTTCTGGAAGAACATCTCTAGAGCTTCTTGATATGGGAAGTGAGAAACGTCTGGCCCGTTTATTGAGATCCACATGCAGGCTGCGAGATGGTCTCCTTGCAGCCTCTTGTGGATGTTTGTCTTGACCTGCAAATACATTAACTGTTAGGCTTTAAAAGCTGATAGCTTAAAATAGTGATAGTTCTTCACCACCCTGGGAGCATTTGAAAAACGCAGATATTTTTGTCTGCTTTTCTGGTGGTTGACGCGACATATTTTCCGACGCGCGCTCTCTGTCCGCTGGTGGGAGTGTGCTCAGTCTGCTCACCTGTGTGTGCGCGCACATCGGGGCAGAACTCCGCCACGCGCGATACAGAGAGCAGAGGAGAATTGTAAACCCGCGACCGTGTAGAGACAAAAATGACAACTGTTGTGTAAATGAGATTACATAAGGCTATTTAGTTTGTTTAATAAAAGGACAATGTATAGACCTGTTATATAGGAAAGATAACCTTAAATAACTTCTGTTGTGATCTGGCGCTATATAGAAAATAAAATAAAATACTTGACCTTCTAGGGGGGGTGGGAGGGTGCCGTTGGGGGGGGACAGAGTGACCTTAATACAATGGTAGAGGAAACTCTGAATAGTTTCCCCAAACTCATGATGTTTCTCTGACTAATGTTGTTACCTTATTGCCACTGTTTTCATGAAATATTGGCTAGTTGAGCAGACTTTACTGCTGTCAGTCATACCCCAATCATCACTCTTCTATATATGTTGCTAATATTGCTTTCCAGACATGTTATAGCCAAAATAATGGCCAGTTGATCCTGCCCAGCAATGTTATGCTAATTTAGGATCCATCCCTATTTGAAGGGATTTGTTAGCTAACCAGTTTTAACCAGTTAGCTAACTCTTTTAATATACAGTTAAAATTCGCTGGATTTGAGACTAAAAGTATTGTAGTTTTCTGAATATTACACCATACTTAATGTGTATATTGCAATGCCTCAAAATCTTTTGGACAGGCCTGTCCTTTTAATTTGGAATTTGATATCCTGCCCTAAAGTTATCACTTTACTGCAGAGAGATTTCAGGTCCAGAGAGTACAAATCCAGACCAACATTTTGTTTCAACCAACCAGTTGAGTGTAAAGAGTCACAGTCACAGAGTACTTAACTGGTTGGTTGAAACAAAATGTTGGTCTGGATTTGTACTCTCTGGACCTGAAATACCCACCTCTGCTTTACTTTATTCTATAATGCTGGTATCAGTACTTACAATCACATTCACAGCACTAATGTACTAATGCACATTTTATTTTTAACACCTTAATGGTTCGCTCATTTTACAGTTCATGTCTTTATTAGTCTACTTTACGTTTATTTTCTAAGTTACCACCTGTATGGGTCTTGTTAGGCAAGCAGTGCCACAAAAGCTCGTATATATTGAATCATGCTTTACCACTGTGTTTACCTACATATTCCTCTGCCTAGTCCTAATCAGATTATTTTTGGTCGCCAGATATGTCCAGCTTTCTTACAACTTATCGAGTCTTGAACCCAGGTAGCCAGTTGTCGGAAAAAGCGCACTCCTCTGTAAGGTTAATTTTTGCATACAACTCTAGCTTTTTTATTACCATGGATCTCATAAACTAGTGTTACTCAGACCAGTCCGCGGGGACCAGCAGATGGTCCATGTTTTTGTGTTCTCCCAATTCCCTGGGGAAATGTGGACCGTCTGGGGTGCCTGAGGACTGGTTTGAGAAACACTGCGATTAACTATCGCAAGCTCTGTATTGTAATATGCTAGTATTAGTGGACTGTAGCTTTAGAGATCAGGGATAAATGCAAGTGCCTTCTGCAAGTTAGTAGATAAATGAAGGAAGTAGCTTGTAGGAAGAGAATCAGACTGCAGCTGAAAGAAACGTGTCCACATTTTGAGTTTTGATTTTTGGAGTCTCAGTGATAGTTGTGGTTGCTGCTGGTTAATGAAACGAGGAAAAGCCAAGTGTCTTTGTCAAAATTTGTGGTTAAGCCACGTTTCTGAAGTTTCTGGATCACCCATTGCCTGGATTTGCAGCTTTATTTTATTTTGTATGTCATTTGCAATTTTATTTTGCCAGATAAATGTACTAAATACTAATACATTGAAACTGATCTGTGGGTAAGTACTTTGTGAAAGGTGTTCGATTTGCACACATCTTTGCAATTCAGTTCATGTTTGTATTTAACCTGGTTTAAGATTTATACAACTTATTGTGGGTCTGTAAGGTAATTAAATTGAAAGCATGCAGAACAGAATATATTGATATTTCTTAAAACTTGTTAAACAGCTTATTGTTGAAAGATAAAAAAACTTTATAAATTGTAAGATATCTGGCTAAATTCAAGTAAATGCCCTTATTGTGCTATTATTTGTTATCCAAAATGATGCCTCATTGTTTTTTACTTTTGAACATAGGACTTGCACTGTCCAGTAATCATGATATTTCAGTTTTTACTAGAATATTTGATGCATCTTTCAAATTGACTATACATGTGCTTCTTTTCTGTGATTGTAGGAGGAGATGACCGCAGGGTCCTACTCTGGCACATGGAGAAGGCGCTTCATTCCTGCTCGAAACCTCTCAAACTGAAGGGAGAGCACCTTTCTAACATATTCTGCCTGGCCTTTGACAGCACGAACCGACACGTCTTCTCTGGGGGTAAAACATCTTACGCTCATGGGGCAAGTGGGAAGTGTTAAAGCTGAATCTTGGAAAAATTGCCTGGCTTTTAACGTTTATTGGTTAAAGGCACAGGTGTAAGCTTTGCACATTTGTTTTAAACACTTTTGTAGTTTTCTGAATGTGATTTTTCGATTTTTAATGAAAATGCTTTCTTCTCAAACACTTGGATTTCAAAATTGTTTTTTCTGAGAGCTTTTTTGATCTTGATGTGTTACCACTCACCAACTGGGGATGTACTGAATCAGTGATTAGAGGTGCACCAATCTCATATTCGGGACTGGTATCTGCACCAATCCAATTAGATGGATTGGGTATCGGGCATATGTGACCGTTCCACACCCGATACTTATTTAGTTTTTGGCAGTCTGAAGATGCTCCGATTTGTACGATCAGTCGCATGCCAGCTCTTTCCCATTTTAGATGTGTTTTCATGGCAGTCAAGCTGAACACTAAGGCTACATCCACACTAATACCTTAAAAAAATTTACGGGAGTTTCCGAAAGAAAAGATCTCTGGCAGCACTATCGTTATCACTAGCATTGAAAAAAACTTCTGCGTTCACTTCTCTGCGTAAAAGGCAAATAATGTAGCCGTAAGAGTGGTTGTTAATGTATGTATTTCTAACATTATGTATTTCTAACATTTTTCATGTGCGCATTTAACAAAAGCTAATATATATTTTTAGAAGTGGCACTTTTTATTTATTTGTTGTAGCTGGAGCACAAAGTGTCATTTGCATGTTTTTTTGTCCAACCAAATTTGTTATAATTCTAGAAATGGTGAAGTATATATTTTGAATCATTTAATTTCACTTTGACTGGTAATAAAGTCCAGTTTTTATAAGCACTTGACTGTTGATTAATCTCACAACTATGTGTTTAAAGTAAATGCACGTATTTTATTTAGCAAAAGCAAAATACCAAAGTACTCTAGCATCACAAACACAAAGCTGTATATAAAAGGAACCATCACAGCAACAACACGGGGATCTACAAATTTAGTCACTACACGTCTTATTGTCTTCCCCTCAGTTTGAGTTTACTCTGTTGTTCGATGCCTGGGTCTTTATCATAAGTTAGAGTTGCACTTAAACTTGGTCTTGTTTTGAGCTCCAAAAAAGTTGTAAACAGCATACAATGTATAAAGAACATGATTTAGCTGCACACAAGCAAGCAAAATAGCATATGTCAGGTAGTGAAAGTCCTGTGCATCCACCGTGTTCACATGTGGCTTACTTTCATGAAAACAAAGGAAAAGCATTCTTCATTCCCGTGAAGAATAACCAGTCAGGAAAAGAAACATCCAGACAGAGAGAGCTAATCAGGAAAGGGTCACGAGCTACGTACAGACCAGTCGGAGCTCAGTGATGAAGGTGTAACAAAATGTTTACGTTTATGAGCATTCACGCTAATGCATTTACAGAAAGATTAGTTGTTGGAGAGCAGTGAATTTTTTCTCTATTTCGGGGAAAAAAAGATCTGTGGTAGTGCTGACAGAGGGTTAATCAGAAGAATTTTTTTTTTTAATTTCTAAACGAAAATGTGTTAGTGCGGACAGGCCCTCCGTTTTTTTGCCAATCTGTCGGTGTGAGTGCAGTGACTTACACCTGCTGTGACGTCATGTGCATACCCTTTGGAGTAGAAGGAATGAAAGAACAGCAGATGTGACGAGAGCAAATGGGATTTGCATGCTTGCAAAGCAAACTAACACACGTAGTAGTGCAGTGATTTGCGATCTTTGTAAAAACAAAGTTCTGAGGGGTGGAAGTATCCCACTAAACCACGCTCGTGCAACTGTGTGAGACATCGCAAATAAAACAGCAGTGGATGATTTGGGGGTCGCTAGCTTGGGCTGTTTTGCGCAATCGCTACAGCTTGTGATACACGATTGGCTGCTATCGCAGCGAAGTGTAAGTGGTTCTGGTGCCAGTGCGAGAAAAACTGTGGGGCATTTTAATCATTCACTGCTTATGTATACTCGCTTGGAAGATATTGAAATTGAACTGCCAATGCTTCAAAAATGCTTAAAACAAGATGTACGAACAAGGTGGAACAGTACATTATGTATGTTTCTAGTAGCCAAATTAACAAAGCTTTTTTGGAAATTTTTTCTTTCTATTTGTATTAATTAGTTTAAAAAGAGCTCATATCGACTGATATCCTCTGTTCAGGTATCAGAATTATATTGGCACTGAAAAATTGGGTTGGTGCACTTTATGAATAATAGCCAAATGCAAATGTATTCTTTGTTAAATGTCCCCATTGGTGGTTTTGAAAACAGGGCCAGAGATCCTTTAAGTTCAAATACATTCAAAGTGGAGATTTCTGTTTGCTGCTTTGTTGCAACATTGGTTCATTCTCACTTACTTTTTTTTTGTGAAAAATATGTGACAATGAAATAGTGCTTGTTTTTTTGTGTAGAGTAATTGACATCACCTTAAGTTTTTAGGTTTATTAAAATTTAATTATCTTTAATTATCTTTAAAACCAGTTTCCCCAAAGAGAGAGCCAAAAAAATCTAAATACTAGAAGTTTTCGGATCAAATACAACACTAGATAAATGTTTTTAATTCTTTCATCTGTATTACATCTGCATTACATGTAACCCATAATAAACGATATGATATGGTCAATTTGTAAAAGAAGGTTATAGTTTTGCCTTCTTTCTCATCTCCATAGCTCTTGCACTGGATTTGATAAAATACTTTTGTTTTTTGCAGAAATAAATATTGATATAATAAAATTTATTAACTATCCCAGGGACAAAATCAGCAGTTTATGCAGTTAAATGTATAATGCTGGGGCACCACCCTAATATAATGTTAGGGGAGTCACTGTAATGTGAGTATGTCTTCAAGCTAATTAAAAAAACTAGACAAAACTGATATGTTATGCTAATGCATTGTGTGTTAGGGAGGACTGCAGCTTGGTATTTCATTTTATTTGGTCCCTTTGTTTATAAATGGTCTTTCTATGAGATTTGGGTGACGAGGTAGATGGGCTTATCATTTGTTGCAATGGCTGAATGTTGTTTGCTTGATCTATGTTAATAATTTCTGCAAAGGGGCCTTTAATGTCAGATGGCAGGATAAGGTTGAGTAATGCTTTGATTGTATATGATTCCCATAGTACTCTTAGGTGAAGGGAATTGGGGATGTGGGCTATGGTATGATTACAAGAGCTATTAATTTAAAAAAAAAAAAGAATCACATTCTCATGCCAATGGGTGTTCAAATTAGGGTTGTTTTTTTCCTCAGTGAAGAATAATACAATGGATTATAATGGTAACACAGTTTCTCTGGTCTCTAACTAATTTCAAAGAGAGCTTATACCTCCCTCCACTATATGGCTGAAGGTCTTTAGAACTGTGGTTCATTCATTGTCAAACCACTGCAACCTCAGTCCATTTACCAGATATTTTAATGCTCCAGTCTTTCATGCCTGTAGTATCTGTAGCTCTCTTCTCCTGTACTGGTATAGAAGGTGAAAGTTGCTGTATTTTCTGATTTAATGTCCTTACCCTAGATTTCTTTTTGTCTTTAAGGATAGACAATATTACTTATTGAGTACATTTACAAGGACCATGCATAAAATGTAAAAAAAAAAAAAAACACTACCTAACAGATAAAATTATTCATTTCTCTCAATTAGCATTTGTATTCTATAGGGATGTAATGGTACACAAAGTATTCTAAATAGCAAGTGGCTCAAATCTAAACGAAATATGCTACATTAAAACGCGTCTTATCAGTAAGTAATGCCTTAACTATACTCTGTATATGTGGTTTTGCAGTAGCATGTGTTATTGTTTTTCATTATTAAAGGTCTTATTTAGGTCATTATAGATGCATGGATAAAAGCTGAAATCATTACCATAATTTTAAGAATTACTATCACAACACTGACTTAAATTATGTGGGATAAAGTGTTGTGGAAATGAGCTCACATGATGACCATGAAAATGCGCAACATTTACCTTGTCTGTTTTTAATCTTCCCTTCTTTGTGATGCATTTGGAGTAGAGAGAACTTTATTGATATTAATGTAGTTTTGACAATATTTTGTAAAAGTTAGGGTAATGAGAAACATGAATTTTGTACAAAATTGGTTTTATTGTGGGAAATCATGACATTGTTATTTAATGAAAATATGTGGTGTATAACAAACGTATACATTTATTTTTATATAAAACTTTGATTTGTTTAAAATTTGTATTTCTTCGGTGTAGTACAATAGACAACTTGTTACAGTAAAGCGATTTTCAGTGAAAATATTGCAAAATATGCTTATAAGTTAATATGGACTTCTATGGTCCATGAAACAGACGTCACTTGCTAACCAGTCATAATGACAATATAAGATTTTTTGCAGTTTCTTCTCATATATTTAACAAAATTTAATTTGTTTGTGAGAATGACCTGACTGCATATGGTGACGCAACATTGTGAGATGGGGAAAATGGCCTATGATTAATTATTTATGAAGCCCTGGAATGGGTGAGCTAGATTCATCTGTGAAATTACATATGTTCATAGACTGTAGCAACAAATGTTTTTGTATCAGATTTATGTGCTCATTGTGCCTTGTCGCTGAATAGGGGAGACTGGGCTGTTGTCAGTGAAAACTGATGATTTATAGCTTCAAATGTGCAGTGCTGTGTCCTGTTTCTCTAAAGTGGGCCGTGTTTCCATGTTACGCATATTTTAATATTGTTGTTCTTTCTTTCTTGAAGGGAATGATGAACAGGTCATTCTTCATGATGTGGAGAGGTAAAAGTTTATCCATTATAGTCTGCATCATTCATAATCTGTTGTTGTAGGCCCTAAGGTTACATAATCTTTAAAAGTCATATTTCTTAAATAATGTCACTAAAATATTTAATTCTTATTTTTAATTAAATTAATGGAGGATTTATGTCAAAAGTTTTCATGATAGTAGTATTTACTTTCTATGTATATTGTACAAAATTGTTCATTCTGTTGTCTCGTGTATTTTTAGGGGTGAAACAGTGAACGTGTTTTTGCACGATGATGCAGTCTACGGATTGTCTGTTAGCCCAGTTAATGACAACGTGTTTGCCAGCTCTTCTGATGATGGCCGTGTACTTATTTGGGATACACGTGAACCACCACATGGAGGTACGATATTTACATGTGTATTTTATGTGCCTTGTAGAATTTTTTTTAATGGTATTGTCTATTGAGTGTCTCTGCCAAGCTTCACAATTATCTGTGCAGTGGATTTAGATGCCAAAATGCAAGCTCTACATTTTATGCAGTTGTTAGGCATGTAACGAAATCACCCAGTTCGTGATTTGGTTTGATTTGTGATATTGGGTTCATGATTTGATTTTCCCAAAATATTTTTGAGAAAAAAAATTGAGCAAAACAATGCATTTATTTTCCCATTCTTTATTAACTTAAATATTAATGTTAAATTTAAAAAAAAATACTTTTGAATCATTTTCTTAATAACCAACAATAATTTTCAGCATTTGTAAAGGTTGGAGTAAAATATATAGTAGCATATTAACTAAAATATTCCTTTTATTAATAATGAAAATAGTTAATAAAAAATAGGCCTTTTCTTAATAACCAGTTCTCCATTCTGTAGTGTTGCAACAATTGGTTACAAATTATTGCACCTTCTACTGCCCAAACAATGCAATTAGAGCTCAGAAAACGAATGTATTACGTAGCCTAATAATAATTTGAGCTGTTTTGCAGTTCATTTTTTATTTTCATGATTGGAATCATCATAAATCTGTACTGCAACTTATCCTCAGGCATGCCTAGAAGTTATCACTCATTTGGTAACGAAATAAGCCAGAATAAGAGTAGATAATGTATGAGCGCACTGCGGAAGCTTTGCTTTTGAGTGGAATTGATATGACATTAACTGAAGAATCCAATTCTGTTCTTTGTTGTAGAACCTTTTTGTTTGGCAAACTATCCATCTGCATTCCATAGTGTGATGTTTAACCCAGCAGAACCCAGACTACTGGCCACAGCTAACTCTAAGGAGGGAGTTGGATTGTGGGATATTCGCAAACCGCGCAGGTAAATATTGTGCTACTTGTTGAATTAGACTACATTTGTGATATTGACATTATAGTGCGAGGGGGTTAAAGTTTCGCTAAATTATTTTTATTCTGTCATAGGAAAAAAAAACATATCAAGTTTTGCAGTTATAATTATTATTCCTTTTATAGACTGCCTAATATATGTTTAAAAATCAATCTGAAGTTTACCTCCGCTGCTTTTGCATGATCGCTGCATCCGTTCTTCGAGACAATCATAATCATTTTCATCCTTGCTAATTAAATCAATCATAGATGGATTTGTAATTAGTCAATTAAATAAAAAAATTGAATTAATAAATTTTTTTTTGTATTCTGTCAAAATTGACTCTAGTTACTTCATAGTGTGCAGAGCATACATTTCTGTATTTTCCTGAACTGTTTTTTTTGTTTAATGCATTTTTTTTTAATTTAGATAAAATTAAAACTGAATCAAAAGGAAATGTTTGTCATAACTGTGGATTCATTGATAATTTTCTATGGCCAGTCCAAGGTATTTACCCTAATATTTTCTGATTTTAAATTGGCATAAAATGTATCTCAGACCAACAACATAACATACGTTTCCTTGGAATGCGTGGTCTGTTCTAAGCATCTAGTAGTAGGTTAGGTTAGATATGCTTCTTGAAAAGTAAGACGCATTTGAAAGAAGGGGCGAGAACGTCAGATGTTTGGTTTTGGGGCCTGAAAGACCGACCCAGATGTATAATAGATAAATTTCAAGGAAAAATCATGCATTTCTGAATGTAACCTAAAATAGCCCCAGTTATGAAGGATCTGAGAGGAAGACGGGTTGGGGTATTCTGTATATCTTTTCTTGTAAATTCTAGAAATAGACTTTAAGAATATAAGGTCTGAGCTGTTTTTATTTTTAAAGTGTTAGGTATTAAATTCTGAAAAGAATTTAATCAGGAAGACTGATTGCATAAACATACATGCATAACCTGAATGTAACTTATTACAATTTTGTAGAATTCAGTTTTTGCTGATTTTTTTATTTATTATTATTTTTTTGCTGATTCTTATTTTCCTTGTACTTCTATGTCTGCTCTATCGTAGACTTCTGTCACATACACATTTTTTCCAAAAATGAAACGGTACAACTCACAAGGGTTATGTTGAATTTATATTTTGGGAAGTGCAAAAATTGCTAATTGCTATGTGAAGCTTATTTATCCCAGCTTTTGCATATACGGCACTCAGGATTGATTTACCTCAATTTCCCCCTTTGGTTTCCTTTTAATTTAAGCTTTAATGACTGACCTTAAATTTTTTAAACCAGAAGGGTGCAAAAATGGGACATGAGCTTTTCTGGAAGAAATATGGCCTTGTTGGGATACTACACTGGGCCAAATAACCCTACCTGATATGCTCTCTCCATACACGTGCAAGCATTTATCCTTTACCTTTCAAAGGGCATTAAAAGCAATGGATTTTATGCATGCAGTATCTTGTGTTAAGTTGTTAGAAATGTATAAAGGCCCTTGTTGATTGCTTGTAGTCAGTAGTAGTGATGGCCAAACCAACCCTTTATGAACCATTTGCTGTATTTTCTGACCCACTAGATGGTGCTGTTGGTTTACTTTGAGGCATGCTTTGAGCCCTTTTTTTGAACAAAGACCACCATCTAGTGGGGTCAGAAAATGCAGCCAATGGTTCAAAAAGCATCTTTTTGACCATCATGAATCGGCTGTAGTGAGACACAGCCTCCATGTAGCCAGGCATGCAAACAGCACAAATACAATGGATTACAATATGTGGAAAAATGACTACAGAAACTACAGTCTATGAAAAGTCTGTGCTTATCATAGACTGTAGTTTTCTGTAAGCAAATATAAAACGTTGCTATTTTTCTTTTTATATAATTGTCATCTTTTTAGATTTTTTGACCTATGCAATATGTGGATGTACAAAAAATTTGATTCTTTTAGATTTGAAAACACGTTTCACCAATTCACTGGAAAGAACCAATCCAAAAGAACTACGAAAACTGAGCCATTTTTAAATCATGCTAATTTCAACAATCATAGTAGACATGTTCTGCCACATACAAGATTTCTTGTATTAACTTGTTGAAGTGAATAACAAGTGTAGGGCAGTCACTGTTGATTCTATCAGTAATCGAGTAATCTACCAATTTCACAATTCATTGTGTAATCGTTTATAATATGATATATAATATATACATGGCAACTGGTGCAAGGCAGAAACCAACTACACATGACAGAGTGCACACTCAGTCACCCATACATTCAATTGAGGCGGTCCAATTCACTTAATCTTTATGTTTTTGGAAAGTATAAGGAAATTGGCGCATGCATACACAGGGTGAACATGCAGTGCCACACACACAGGGTGAACATGCAATGCCGCACACACAGGGTGAACATGCAGTGCCGCACACACAGGGTGAACATGCAGTGCCACACACACAGGGTGAACATGCAGTCCCACACACACAGGGTGAACATGCAGTGCCACACACACAGGCTGAACATGCAGTGCCACACACACAGGGTGAACATGCAGTGCCACACACACAGGGTGAACATGCAGTGCCACACACACAGGGTGAACATGCAGTGCCACACACACAGGGTGAACATGCAGTGCCACACATACAGGGTGAACATGCAGTGCCACACACACAGGGTGAACATGCAGTGCCACACACACAGGGTGAACATGCAGTGCCACACACATAGTCTCGTGGTGTGTGGTAACAGTGCTACCCAGCGTGCCGCCATACCAACGAGCTTCAAAATTTGCGATATTAATATCGACATGGCATTTCATGCACATTGCAAGGACCGTGATAGTTTTGCTTGGGTTCACACTAGAGCTGTCATGATTATTCAATTAAACTCAATTACTCCATTATTTAAAAGCATCAGTTAAAATTTTCCTTCATGATTACTCTGCAATATGGTGGAAGGAAGACGGTTGGTAGCAGTTGAGGGTCTGATTAAAGAGCGAAAGCAACAGTTCAGTATGCAGTCGTTTGTAAGTCTTGCAAAGGAGAACTTAAATATCACCACAGAATGACGGCAATGCAAATATCTTAAAAGAAGACATTTGAGTTTGACGGACATAGATATGTCGCATTTAGCCTCCCGGAGTAGCCTAGGTTGTCCTTGTCGTCACTTTGACTTGAATTATTTTGCTTAATTTACTTTCTACGATTCTGGTATAAATTAGATTGCTTAGGAGGAAGATGGATTTAGTAAATATTTTCTAAATATAAGTTTATGGAATAATACTAATAGGGAGCAAAAGAAGTTAACGTTTATCATGAAGTACCCAGGATGTAGTTATAGCCTGACCTAGAAGGAAGATTATTAGAGATTTTTCCAGTTTACAATAGCGGTTTCAGAAAGGCTTGATCATCCTTGCACCTGGCTCCCATGAAGTTGAAACCAGTACGATTTCGGTAGTGTTTTGTCCACTTTGCAAAGCCCTCTGGGGATTTGTCTGAAATAAACTGAAATAACTGATCTTTTCTTGAATTGGAGCGCAGGCCCCGGACAGTTCCATCAGGGGGAGCCATTGCATTATCAGTTTCGAATTGTATTTAAATTGGCCCAGTTCTCTCCATGACAGCCACATTTATTCAGATTTATAAACATACTTAACTTTATGATTTTTTCCTTTGTGATTAAAAATATTGACTAGCTGAAGTGCAGGAATTGCTACACTGATGATAATTATATAATGATGTAATATATGAGAGTTTTGCTTGTTGGTTTGATTTTGTGCTTTATCATGCCATGCAGCTCACTTATTTTAAGTTACTAACCTTTTTCTATGCCCTTTGTTTTATTCTATTTTTTGCATTCAGTTCCCTTCTGCGTTACGGCGGCAGTCTCTCGCTCCAAAGTGCCATGAGCGTTCGCTTCAACAGCACCGGCACTCAGTTGCTGGCACTGCGTCGCCGTCTTCCTCCTGTCTTGTACGAGCTACATTCTCGTTTGCCCAGCTTTCAGTTTGACAACCAAGGCTACTTCAACTCCTGCACCATGAAAAGTTGCTGCTTCGCTGGTGATCGAGACCAGGTGAGACGAAGAAATGCTTTTTGTGTTTTGTTTAAACGTGAGCGCAGCAACTTTCCAGGGTATTATGAGCATAATCCTAGCTATTTTAAAACCTTTTGTTGTACATGAAATACTTGCACTGGATGATTAGGTTTGGGGTGATAAATTGGAAAATCATAAGAGGGACAGCCAATGGCTTTTCAGACATTTACTTTCAGGTTAATATTTTCCATTTCCAGTATAACCAAAATTGTCTACTTTAGACAGGATACATTTGTATACCCATTGCAATTGTCAGACTATGATTGAACCACATAGAATATTATATATTTGCCTGTGTCATTCAGAGGTGTAAAGAGTACCTGAAAACCATACTTGAGTAAGAGTACAGATACCTTACTGTATAAATTACTCCATTACAAGTTACAAGTCACCAATTCCAATAAGACTTGAGTAAAAGTCGTAAAGTATCCAATTTTAAAAGAACTTAAGTATTTTACTCGTACTGAATGTAGGCTCAAAGAACACCAAGAAATGTGGAAAACAAGGAACTATTTATTTATGAGGCTTTATTTCCTAATATAGACATTAAATTGAACACCTCAATGTTTCAAAATGGCAGAAGAAGAAAATAGAACAAAAAGTCAGTCTCAGTCAAACTCAAATGTTCAAAAAAAAGGTAAAACAATAAAAAAACTAATAAAAAAACAAATTCAGAGCTGACTTTAATGGTGTCTTAAGGGCAATTCTTAAGGGCAATTCTTAAGGGTATTTCAAGCAAAAATGGAGCACTCCTAGTAATAAAATAATGACTTGAATTACACCATGATAATTATCAATATCGTTTGATATGATCATGATAAAAATATTTTTGCTATATCGCACAGCCTTAATGGATGCTACCACAGTGGCTTTGCTAACTAGCTAATAACTAGTAACCCATAGGAAGCAAGCTGAACAGTCGTTTGAGCAGACAGTAATATCTGATGACGCACAAAGTCTTTAAGTGTCAAGTCTTGTTAACTACATGGAAGCTATATTATCAGCAAGAAGGTCTTTACCTAGTTACCATAGTTTTGGTAGTGAGTCGGCTAGATAGTCAGCTAACTGATGGAAACGTTTAACCAGCAGCAAAACAACCACAAACAACCATGCGGGTCCCACAGTAAAATCTTTGTGCAGTAATTGACAGTCAATAGTGTGTCTAGCAGAAACATTAACAAACAAAATAATAAATAATAGATAGCACTGTTATTACACTGGGATACTAAAGATTTTTAACTTAATGACATAACAGGTACTACAACGATTCCGTTCTGCGAGTTCGCTTTGGCTTCCGCTTTAAGACGTGTTGGACAAGGGCGTGGCTTTCGCTGTACGAATGGGCCGGGTTGGATGTGGGCGGGGTTGGATGTCCAACCCCGCCCTCCTGCAGGCTGCAGCCAGACATACTTGAAGAAATTAGCCGTGGTAGATAAAGATCCTGACTTGTCGCACGCAATCACAATGTAGCGAGTAACGGTAAGCGTCCGTTCAAATGTAGTGGAGTAAAGAGTACATATATTCAGTCACAAATGTAGTGGAGTAGAGAGTAAAAGTTGCTTATATTTTTTATACTCAGTACAAGTACAAAGTAGCCAAAAAAATACTTAAGTACAGTAACGAAGTCCATTTACTCAAGTACTTTACACCACTGGTGTCATTTATGCATTATTACAGCTTTTTGGGAGAATAGACCAATATATGAATTGAACTGAGATATTTTTTTAATTCTGAGATATAATAATCAAATAACCCTCAAATAAAATTGCAACGTCAATGTGACTGTCTTTAAACTCTTTGACATTTTGTATGAATTCTTAAATATTTCCATAAATTTCTGTAATGAAATGATGGCATGGGACACATGCCACACATGACACATGCAATGGCAATTTTGTTGTAATTGTAATTAGTAAGGCTGAACTCTGTCTCTTTAAATGTCCTTTAAGCATTCTTTCAACACACCCCATTTCACTATAATCTGTTGCAACTTTCTCTTCTAATCCTCAAATCAAACATATATAGCAAAGAATGTATCTAAAACTAGATGCCTTGTTTGTTTTATCATAACATCCTTATTAATAAGGGAAAACACTCCATGGTGTTGTATTTAAAAACAATACTGATATCAATCACATGGTTGTAAACTATTGCTTGGCTTGCAAACATTGGCCTTTGGTATCAAGTAGATTTTGAATAATTACTTTTATCAGAACATAAAGATCTTCAGTGTTTGTGTTAACTGTTCTTTATTCATGTGCTCAGGTCTTTTAAGCTTTATAAAGTTTTCTGTTTATATAATAAGATGTTTTTGCAGTTTTGATTGTAGTTCTGAAATTTCAGTGGCTCTAGTATTGGAGGAACTTTTTCTACAATCTCACCAATAATTGCTATCTCTTCTAGTTCTTAATTCATGTTACAGGATAACATGGAAAACAGTTCTAATTAAAATGTAAGAATGTAATGTTTTTGTTTTTAAAATGTAAGAATCATATTGGTAATCAGACTGAATAATTCTTTTAAATTCGCTAATTATTTGATCATTCTCGCAGTGTAATGGCTTTGTACAATTTTTTTTTTCTCTCTCCACCTCCCAGTACATCCTGTCAGGGTCTGATGACTTCAATCTCTATATGTGGAGAATTCCTAAAGACCCAGATGCAGGTGAGCATGAGTGCAGGACTTTTGTTATGGGTACTCAAATGTTTGTGAAACTGATTGTTCTTCTGTTATTTTAGGGGGTCCAGGTCGAGTTGTGAATGGAGCATTTATGGTTTTGAAGGGCCACCGTTCTATTGTCAACCAGGTTCGATTTAACCCCCACACATATATGATCTGTTCCTCAGGTGTGGAAAAAGTAATCAAGGTGAGTGGTGATTGTAGTCAGGTCCACATCATGGCAGGTTGCTAATTGATTGACCTATAATTGATTTTAAGTAATACTATATAACTCATCCTGATATGATTCTCCAAATAGCTCAGAGGATTTTACGGAGCCCCCAAGGGGATATGGGAAGAGGAAAATTATTAATAGAACAAAAAAAAAGTCTTTTGTCAAATGTCGCAAATGTTTTGCGTTGTGCTATAAATAGCTATAAAACAAAATGACCTAGACAAATCCAGTAAATTGTGCTTTAAGCAATAGACTGTGGGGGACAATGTACACCATTTGATTTTCAGATTATGCATTTTTATATGTATTAATATACCAGAATTTTAAATGTTTAACTTAATGTGATAAGTGTTAATCAGAGTATATTGTCCTGAATTTTAAACTTTACCTGTGTGTGTGTGTGTGTTTTTTTTTTTTTTTGTCTTTTTTTCATCTGTTGTACATTCTGAGAACCTTTTCTAATTTTCAGGTGTGGAGTCCATACCAGCAGCCTGAAAGTATAGGAGACCTTGAAGGGCGTGTGGAGGACAAGTCTCGCAGCTTGTACACTCATGAGGAGTACATCAGCTTGGTCCTCAACAGTGGGAGTGGCTTGTCACATGACTATGTCAGTCAGTCCATTCAGGAAGATCCTCGCATGATGGCCTTCTTTGATTCACTGGTGCGGCGGGAAATCGAGGGCTGGAGCTCTGACTCGGACAGTGACCTGAGTGAGGGTGCCATCCTGCAGCTTCATGCACGAGGGCGACGCCCACTGAGATCTGTTCGAGATGGAGGGAACACCACTGCCCCCACAGGGACCTCTCCTGCTTCAGGCCAACAGAGTGATGACTCCTCTTCCATAGTGGGACCCCATGGATCGGAGGGAGAGTATAGAGAGGAACTGGAGGAGTCTTGGCGGAGTGGGATAGGCCATCAGTCGATGCGATTGATGGATTTGGTCAATGACTCATCAGATTCCAGTGGGTTCTGGCCTGACCCAATGCCCAGACCACGCTCTCCTAGCCCAAGGAACATCTCCAGTTTGTCTAGTCATAGCAGCTCCCCAATTGGGTCAAGCTCCTCAAACACCTCCAGCTCCACTTCTAGTAGTGAAACGGAAGAAGAGGAGCGCCGGAGAGCCAGGACACGTCAACGGAATGCCACTAGGAGGCGCCACATGCGATTCCCCTGCCACAAAGTGGATCGCTCGGAGTCAGCACAAACACTGTATTCAGGGGTGGATTCTTGCAGTTACCCAAAGATTTCCCTTGAGGATTCATCATCATCATCATCATCTTCGGTTGAGGCACAAGATTCAGTGAAGATTGTGCCCCAAGGGACTTCCTCCACAGACAGGGACAGGTCTCATATTGAGTCAAGAAACCCATACAATTCAACCCCCATCCCCTCACCAGATAGATTGGGGGGTGAGGTGAGAGCAATCATGGTGGCACAGGAGCGGGAACCTGAGGCATTGCCTGACTTTTCACATGATGAAAACTTTGACAAGAGAGAGCTCAGGAGTGGGAAAGCAGACGAAATGGGAATGATCACTGTAGTCTCAGAGACTGCAAAGGAAGGGCAGGATGCGGATCTGGCTCAGAATCATACCTTTCAGTCTTCAGACAGTGCTTGGGGTTCTCCACAGCAGCTGGAGCCAGGGATAAACGGGCAAAAATGCCATGATGTACATGATAGGGACTTGGACCAGAACTCTGGGTCGTCTACATCAAAAGAGAGTGACGGTAAACTTGACATGCAACTTTTTGACTCTAAGACCCAGGAAGAAAAATATCAAGGATCATGTGCACTGGGCACTTCTAAGGGTTTACGCCTGAAACAGACTCGAGTCGAGCTAGAGGGAGTCGATTCTGATGGCTCCCCCCCAGAAAAGCTATTCAAGACGTGATGTGGTGAAATCTCGTGGGTGGAACGTGGGTGGTTCCTCGTCAGGGTTTTTCAGTTTTTGTTTTTAAAAGGAGACTGGTAACATTTATAATAAGCACTGCAAACTTTTGACGCTATTCATATAGTTTAATGTAAAGAGAGGTACCCCTTTATGTTCCATATACCATTTTTTAGAATACACATTTTGATTTATCAGTGTGTAGGTCAGCCATTTTGGCTGACCATTAAACTAATGCCTGACTTATTGTGCATTAAAATTGTTGGTGTTTATAGAAGTACTGGCCATAACTATGGTAGTGCATTTGCTAATCCAGTTTTATAATATTTTATTTTTGGAATTATTTTATTGTATTTGCTAAAAATAAATTTCTTCAAAACTTAGTTGTCCATATGTGGACTGACATCTATAGCTCCCTTGATTTATGCTGAGAAATGAGAGGGAGGTATGGAATCCTTGCAGCAATTTTTGCATATTAGGGGGTGGTTTGTAATTAACGCTCAGGCTGTTAGAATTGGTCCTGCAAAATCCACTACATTGAAACATATTGTCACGGTGTCTGTTTTGAGTTGTGCATTAATAGTTATTTCAGTACTCTGGCAGTAAATTGTTTTATCACTTTCTCTCTGCATTCAGAAAGGGTTTGTTGCTCTAAAGAACTGTTGGATAAATGCTCTGTATTGTCTGAGACTGTTTATGAACAGACATTAAATGTTCTTGAAAACTGAGTAATTTTTATTCATGTTTGTTACTTATTTGAATAGGAGCAGATTTAGTGGTCCTGTTAAACCTTTGATAAATGTTCAGATATATAACTAATCAGTAGCAGTGAAGATATAACGGAAGAAATTTGGCTGATGATACCAGGATCATACCCAGGATTTAGCCAGTATGCCATCCCTTTCTGCTTCTTGAAAATAAATTGTATCACAGTATTATCAGTCACAGTTCCCTGCAAAGAACTGCATAATATATATTAATTGGTTTTGTTTTTTTCAGTTTCCCAGCACAAGGTTTTCATTTTATATTAAGGTAAATTACATGGATGTCTCTTCTTTTTCAACATCTGACCTCTTCAATTTCAAATCCCGAACATCAAGTAACCAAGGTAATTTAAAAATCCTTGGAAGTGATTATACATGTTACAATGAACTTATTCATTAACATGCTATTTTTGTATAACTGATATTGGACACATGGCTTAACTACTTGTTAATATATTGCTAGACTTTAATAAGTGTACTTGTATTTAAAAAGGGCTATGAAAAATCCAGGTTACCTTATGCCATTCTTGGTGTAAGAATGTTATATAAATTCTTGTTCACTGGAATAGAAAATTGAATGTGGTTGAGGATGAACTGGAGTCCTCGCTGCAGAGCTTCTAGAAAAAAAATGTTGCAGGGATGAAAGCTTCATCTCAGTAGTGATGTGCCCACTGGCAACTGAGATGCTGCAGCTACACAGTGTCTCCAAATATCACCACTGGCTCAGAGCTGAGGAAAACGAAACCTCTTTAATTCCTGCGTAATGCATGGAAATTTTTTAATTTATGTAAGTAATATAGCTTAGTATAGTGGATCTGGCCAGTGTAGTTGCAGTCCTCATCACCAGTTCCTCTGAGAGCCATTTCTTCTGCCAGGCAACCATTCATTTAGTCCTTTTACATGTTGTTGATAGCTAATACTGTATGTAGCTGTATCAGATTAGGGGAAGGACCTGTCTAGAGGCAGAGAACACGTTCCTTAAAGGCTATCTGATATCTCTAGTATAGATTAAGCATAAATGATGGATGGCATGGTAGCCTCACACCTCCATGAGTCTGAATTCTACCTCCTGTACGTGTGTGTGGTGAGTTTGCATGCACTCCCTGTGTTGTGTAGATTTCCACCCTGTAGTTATGCTAACTGGCATCTTTACATTGCCTAGTGTATGATTTACCATAATTTGGTTATCAAATGTTTTTTTTTTTTTTCGAGTGTTATGATGTGCGAATTGGGGAAATAGATCACAAGCATGCGGTCGATTTTGGTACAAATTGGTGCCGGTTTCTTCTTGTTATTGTATCATCTACTGGGTCCAAATTCTATGTGAGTGTGAGTACACTTTATTCCAAGCCATTTTTGTGACTTTTGCATAATTGCTTCTCTTAAAGCGTCGTCTTTTGTGATACCTATTGAATCTATGGCAGCTGAGAACCCTTTTAATTTTAAAGTTTTGACCGCACCTTGGACTAGAAGAAACATGCATAACAGTAGGCTGTAATGTACACTGAGCGCCCATCTAGGGTGTAAGGCTTCCTTTGTTGAAGGAATTTGAGAAGGTGCCGTAAGGATAATCTGCTGCTCCATGCAGACTTCTGCTGCATGTCACTGCTAATTTTTGGTACCAGGAGGCAAATTAGCTTATTGCCATAACAAAGAATGATTGAATTACAGATCCTACCCAAGGGGCAAGTAACAGTGATGGCAGGTGTCGCATTAGGTAAGGAGCAAGCAGTCAAAGCGGTGGAAGCTGAGGCCAGCTTCTACAGTTCTCCAGGAACAAACCTTCAGGCCTCTGGTCCCCTCTTTGGTATCCCCCTTGAGAAGTTTCACTTGGAATCGAAACATCAAGCATCAAACGCAGCCCCTTCATGTTTCTGAAGAGAAACTGCGACGGCAGCATTACTGTTCTACTGCAACATCTGAAGTTTGATGCAAGAAGACTTATTGGTCTGGTATCACATTTTTGGAGGGACAAATGTGGACTGCTATTATTTTTTAAGTGTACTGCAACTTCATTATGCTGATGTGAAGATGTTTACACTGTTTCTGCAAGGCAAATTAGCCCAACAAGTATTTTTTTCTTTGTACTTCAAGCAGTTTGGACTATGGCAATTAGTCACTAATGAATTAAAGTACTAATAGCTGGTCCCAGAGGCCTTTTGGCAGCAGTTCATAAACCATGAAAAATCTAGAAAGAAATGCATGTTTTTTTTCTGTCACAAGCCCATGAATTCAATTGCTGGTTGTGTAATAATGAAAAGAAAGCAATCTTCCATGAATAGTATTGCACTGATCCCAACTACCTTGTTGGGATCTGAGGAATCTGCTAAGTAACAGGAACGGTGTACGGGCCGTTCATCTTGACAGGACTTGTGTTAATAGCCAAGAATGCCAAAAGCCTGTTACAGTATTATGAGAAACTAGTGCTGTTCAGTCTCTTTCAAGACTAATTGTGAATTTTATCTTTTAATCCAAGGTATTGAATTGGGTTACTTTGCAATTCACTTGAAGTCGGACTTTTGAGGTGAGGGTACAGATGTAACAGCCAGTTAATGGAGTTTCTTTAAGGCAGTGATTTAGCTGATGTAAAACCAGCCATAGGTTATAGATGAACCTGATCTCACAATTCAGCCTCCGTAGATGATCTGATTCAAAGATTTTCTGTGTGTTCCCTGCATATGTGGTAACGTGCGACAAGTAGATTTGACAATGTACATAAACTATTAGACCTTCCCGAGTTGTAGTAAAAGCAAAATGCTCCAGTTATGGTCTAATTTGGGCGGAATTCTATATATCAGATTTTAGAACCTTTCGCTGAACTTGTGGTCTGTCAAAAGGTAAACAGTGTAACCAGTGTTTTAATATAATGTAAATAACACTAATTCCATCAGTTATCTGTGTCAAGTGCATATAATCTGGAACCACAGATGATTCTGAAAAAATGTCATCAGCCTATGAAAACACCTAAAGTTTAGATGCATGAAACAAGTAAAATGTGGGTATACCACTTTGTTTGAAGTATGAGAAACTACTCTGAAGCTATTTGGGCTTAGTCCTGCTACCTTTTTGGACATACTGGTCATACTGTTAGTCTTCTTAAATAGAGCAGTGGATGTCAGGATCGGTTTTATTTGGGCAAGTACGAGTATCTACAAGGTATTTGTTCTAGTGTGTCTGGTCATGCATACTGCATATATTAATAGGCGTAATGCGCAGTAAGTTATTTTCAATGCAATGCAAAGCACAAGCTGTTCAACTTACAAGTGCAGACAGGGTAGAAAAGATAGACAATATTTAATGCAGTTCGTTAGACATTATGAGGGCTGGTTCAATAATCTTACACCTCTAGGAAAAAGCAGTTTAGGTGCCAAGTAGTCTTGGTTCTGAGAAGCTGGTAGCGTTTCCCAGAAGAATCAGCTGATTTGGCTTTGCTATACATCATGACTGTGCTGAGACTTGTGTCTTCCTCTCAATGCAGACTAAAGGCTGGTTATAATAAGAAGACTGTCATATATTTTTAAAGAAGGGGGCGCTTAGTCCTGGTGTCACTTCAGATTGTCAGGTGTACTCTTCAGGCTAGGTTTTCTGGCCTCTATATCATTAAGTGCAAATTAACATTGATCGTATAGTTTGCACCCCCAATCACAAACATGAAATTTGTATGTCATACTAATATATGTTGAAATCCTAGTTACTTGAGGGGCAAAGAAAAGTGTTTTATCCCTCCTATCATAGAATGCAGAAAGACATTTTTTCAGTTGATTTAGGAAAACTGTCAAGATCTTGCTAAGAATCCTATTATGCCAATCCGAGAAACTGTGCTATTAGGCAGATTGAGTTTAAATGTCTAGTACAGAACGGGTTCGCTGTGCGTAGAAGCATTTGTTCTATTTGCTTCCAATAGAGGAAAGAATGGGAGCGAATTCATTCTTGGACTTTGATACAGGATTGTCAGGGTTGGCAGCACAGAGAAAGGTCTCTGATTACTTTAACTCAAAGTGAACTTAAATTTTTTTTTTATTTCTAAAGTCCGTAGGTGAAAAAAAATGATTTTATGTTTAACAGTAATTAAATCTTAATGTGCAAGAGTATAATGGATACAAATCTGTATAACTCAGATTAACGTCCTAGGTAATGCTGAATAAGTGTTCAACTTTCCCACTCATCTTTGGTACCTTTATAATTTACGCAGGGTTGGCCAAGAAGAAAGTTTTTACTTCCAGTTAGTATTAGTTTAAAATAAAATAAACACCCAGTTTAGTATTTGCATTATGACACCAAAGGTACCAATGTCTTATCAATCATATTCGTGATTGTAATTCTAAACTCTATTTGGTCACGCGACTTAAAAATTATACCATAATGGAAAAAGGGGGGAATATATTGGCATAAATACGACTTAGCACTCTATTCACAAATGGAATGCTATCTCTTTAAAGAAAGAATCCCCTTATGCGTTAGCCTGTTTCTGCATATAATTTGTGACATCACTATGGAACTATACCCGATTGTAGGTTTTTCCTTATAAGGAAGGGATCTCTAGTTTCATCTTCTGTTGCTTCTAAGAGGCCGAGGTTGCATTTATATGGCTTCTCCCACATTAAATGAAGTCGTTTGAGTTTTACCGTACATGGCAGTGAGACTTGACTCTCGGTGTCTGCATGACTGTACCTGTCTCAACACAGCAATGTCTCTTCGCAATGCCTTAGGAATGTGACATAAATCGATATGATGATTGAGGAATCAGACTTGAAAATACTTACATTTCATGCCAAAGCTATGTTTTAAATAATAATTAATAAATATATGTCGTTGTTCTCCGCGAGATATTTGAATATTGTTAGTTTCTGTACTGCTTTCACACCAGTGTTACAAATAATTTCGGTTCAGGTGTTTTGTAGGTACTGCCCCTAGTGGAACTTTAATGGAGGTGCAGATATTTTGCTTTACCATAGAATGCAGGAGAATTTTAATATTTCAAAAACCGGTTTGACTCTAGTTGATAAGGCGAATTGAATTTAGCAGAGCATGCTGAATAACAGTCGACAGAGTATGATTCATTTAACGGTTTTTTAAAATCCTAGTCAGTGTTGCAAGAGTATGATATACAGTTCTAAATAACTCCAAAATGTCTTCCTCATGAAGGTAGCAATCGTAAATGATCATTTACTGGGAAATTGAGTATTCATTTGTGACTGCTCCACGTCTGAAAATTAAAGACCCATTAGCAATTATTTAACTGTTGTCCATTAATTTGAAATTTACGATGTCACTGACATTGTTTCGTAAAGGTAAGCACGACCGATGTATTCGAAACAATAGCCCATGGTCACACATTTCCTTGGAACACTACGGGAATCGCATTCGTGCGTATTATATTCAGGAGCCGGCAGATTCAAGAGATATCACCGGATTTTTTTTTGTTATTCATTACTGTTGTTGTCATTGACTTAATTTAATGTCGCTGATTTATTTGAGGGTTGATTACAGAATCTCTGTCTTAGATATGTGGTATAGGATATGAAAAAGATAAACATAACGATTTGATGTGAATAGGATATGATTCTATTGGGCTCTGGCTGCGTATGTTTTAGTTGTTCCTAATTAAGCTTTTAATATGAAAAAATATTACAGTATCATGCAGCAATTGTAACACGATTGATGTGTCGATTTCTGAAAGCTTAATCATTTTTTGGGCAATTTCCATCTACATATGAGCCGGGTTGGGGGATTTGACTGAATGCAGCAGTATATGGTATTTGGTTTGAATCAGATTTTCGTTATACTGCTGTTATTGATGGATGCCATTCTAAACTTTTATCAATGACTGCATATATTAACATAATAGTATGCAACTACGGAGTGGCTTGGTCAGCCAATCTATGTTGTAAACCTAGTTTGAAGCTCTCACACGGACAGCTGAGTCAGCCAATTAAATGCCACTTCTGGGTTAGGGTGGGCTGAAGAGAATGGTGTTTGGACCAACGAGGCAACGCGATTTATCTTTTTCTTTTTTTTTTTTATTTCAGGCAAAGTTTTGGGTTTTGTTGGCGCTGTCTGTGCACTTACGTCCTTGCAACTTTTTAGCTTCTTTGCTAAAGGAAAACCAGTAAGGAAACAGGCCGAGTGGACTGTGGAATTCTGAAAAAAAAGGATATTACGGAAAAATAATTTAAAGAGATCAGTTGGTTTAACCGGAGTGTCGTACGCTCGGTATAATTGTCACAATAAAGTCATTCTGGATCTGGAATAGTAAGACAGCTATAGAAATAGAGGTATCATCATGGATCATTACGAGGCCGATGAAAATGAATATATGCATCAAGAGGACGACTGGGATCGAGATCTTCTTTTGGACCCTGCTTGGGAAAAACAGCAGAGGAAGGTAAGAAAACAGTTCGGCTGCAATTTTCTGTAGAAAACAAAAGGTGGTATAGCGAGGACTTGGAGGAGCAGCTGTACATCAGACCCGCAGCAAGCTCCCGGAAATAGGATCAGGATTCTTCTGCTTTGAGAAAACGGGCAGCAGTTGATCATCATTTCTGTTGAATATGGCAAAGAAATAAACGTTTTAGTATTTGTCACGTGTAGGCTGGCGAACAAGCTGCTCAGGCCTTTATATGAAGTCTTATAGTCCTATAAATCAAGTGCCCTGGATGGCTTTTCAAACCTATAGTACTATAGTAACTTGATGTAGCTTGGAGTCAAATGCGTGGTACATTTATAACAAAGAATAAGCTGTTGTCTGTTTTGTTCTTTATTTTACTATTAGTGTGTATCCAGTCATAAACCGCACATTTTCTAGTGTCTCTGAAAACAACTTTTTAATTCCATTTTTTTTAGCGCAACGGATTTCATTCTGTGTATTTCTGACCCGTGCTAACCGCAGACATTCTTCATGAACAGCACATTCTCCATCCCCATCACTTAAGTTTGAACTAAATAGGTCATAGAAAATAATCTTTCCATGAAACAGGAGGCGATAGCCAAGTTAAACATTGGTCTGGTTAAAGGTATTCCCTTCTCTTTTGCTTCATCAGTGAAACTCTGGTTGGATTTTGTCAATAACGTCATGCATGGAAACTACGACATTTCTTTCTTTAAACGTATTAAATTAGTAAATATATATTTTTTGTAGCTTGATCTTTTGGCAGCATGCGTTCTTCCAACGTCTTTTGAAAACGTCATTGACTGTCAGTCAGCTTGCTTCATGCACGAATAGCGTTTTTCAGGAAACTAGCGAAGGGTGGCGCATTGAATCTCAAGGCTTTAGTCTGGCTTCCAGAAGGGGAAAATGTCCTGGAATCTGAGTAAGCGATGTGGCTTGGGCTGGGCTTGCATGAGAAAGAACTTGCCCAAAAATGGTAATAATCTGCCCCTCTTGCTGCTGTTGGAAAACATTTTCCCCTATTGGTTTCTTGTGTTAAACGTCGCCTCCTGATTTCCTGAGTTTTATTGCTGCTAGAAAGCTACCGTAGAACATGGGAGAAAAAATTAACAACGGTTTGCGATATTAGAATTCCAAAGTACCATTTAAATGTAATTATTTTGGAATTACATATACACTTACGATTATGTTATGTGGAATTTCATCTATATTCGCACAGTTTTTATAAAATAAATACAACTACAAAAAGACTAATGCGGATTCCCTGCCACGCCCGGTTTATCTCAGTTCATTTATGTTGCCTTTACGTGTAAATCAGATATAGTCGATTTAGCTAATTGGCCGGTTACAGTTTTCACGGTTACATCATTTAATCACAGCTCGTTTTAACGCGTGCAAAATACTTAAAATCATGGCTTCACATTAAATAACTAGTAAAGGCTACAGCTAAACGCTTGTTATGCGATACAGAAAAGGTAGCCGACTTGTCTTGATAACGCCGCCGCCCGAACACGTTCGCGCCGCCGCTGATCTTTGGCGTCTCGCAGGTCATGCGGATGGCGGCGCGCTTTGCATCAGCCTCTGGTTAAGCGCCGCTGCCTGGTTCCAGCGCTGTGCCACAAATATGGCATAGGACAGATGTTAAAAGGTGTATTTACTGCATGCATAAGTTTTTGTTGTTCTTTCCCCCTTAATAACTGGCTCAGTTCTGTGAGGGCTGGAACAAATAATCCTTTGTTTTAGCCTTATCAGTAACGGTACTTTGAAGATTTTGTCACGGCTCTTGTTTATTTTCCTTTTGTCGCGAGACAGAATTGGAAAAAAAAGTTTTAATGCAGAAGATGGAGAAGATTGGAGAAGGTGGAGCAAAACATGTCTTCTGTCTTATGGGAGCCCTATGCCTATAACTAGCCTCATCATAGACTTTTTGTTATTAATGGACCGTTTTAATTTAGATATCTGTATTATTTATTCCATTACCGGTCTTTTTGATTCAGCACTTTGTTACCTTGTGTAGTCTCCCTTTCTTGAGACTGTAATTCACTCCCTTCTTGATGAAAGGGGACACTACATAAGTTGCTGTTGTGCAAGTTTTATTACCCTAAATTCCTTGCTTTCAGATGCTGATGACTTTCTAAAGTAACCATCTCAGATTATTCCCTTTGGGTTTATGCGCTTTACAAACACGTAGTCGCAGACACTGGATGTCTTGTAAGTGGTCTGAAACAGGTTCTGCTGGCTTAATTTACATATGGATGTGTTGTTTCATTTCACTTTTTGGGAAGGTTTACTGCACAAATTCTTTTGTGAGAATGTACTTCGAAACCGTCTTTGCAACATGCATAGCTACCATTGTGTTTTATTAATTTTCTTATTCATATTGTGTCATAGTGGTTGAACTGCAAGAGAGCACTATAGTCCTATCTAAGGTACAACAGCTATTTTCAAAAGTACTGACCATCCCCTGGGCGAAGAATATCTGACTGAATAGGACAACTCGTACTTACGAACAGAACGCCATGAAGCCTATTTTAAAAATTTCGGTTAAATACAATGTTTCATAATGAACAAACACACTACTTTGTGATGCTTGAGAAAACATTGTGTGGCTTTAACAGTTCGTCGACTTGAGGTACAATCGTACTAAATTGAATTTCTTGAAGTCGGACTAAGATACCCAGATAATGCGATTGGGAGTCGATTTATTTCTGCATGTTTACGTTCAGTCGGATTCAAACTGGCCTATGCTCTCCACCTGCTCCCCAGTTAGTACTTATTAGTCTGGTTGAGCTGTTGCTCCATAATAGGTCAGCCAGAAAAAGCCCAATACTAGCAAGCTGAATGAAACCATATCGCCACCTATTGTAGCAGAGTCGGACATACTTCAGTCAATAAATCGATTCCCCTCCCCTGCCTGTATACTGGGACAAGGACAGTAGTACGATTAAATGGCGTAGTCAAGCTATAACCGTAGCTTGACTTAGCTATGCATGTAAATGTAATGATTGTTCTAACTGACCTACACATTTGACTTAGACTGCCTTAGGAAATATATCTTGTTCATAACCTAGGGACTGCCTGTATTTTTCTCATGACTTATGGCAGCTGTCATAGGTGTTGAGGAGCCTGATAGAATGTTACATGTCTGTAAAGGAGGGTGTAACATACATTATATGCTAAATCAGGACGTTCTGGGATGTTGGCAGTTTTGGTTTGTGAACGTGTGAAGTTATTTTTTTGTTGTGCCTCTATATTTGTTCATGTAGCTATAAGCGGTGTAAGTCGTAGGCCCCAAAGCAATTCGATTACCATTATTTAGGGAGCAATTCAGTACATTGGAAATCTTTAATTTCATTTTGATTAATCAATTATTCGATTATTTTGATGACCTATATTCAAACCTTTTACGCAGAAAAACTAGAAATAGTAGAAATGTAGGTCTTCCCATGAAGATATTGGGAATCAATAACATTCATTCTGGGGGCGGCATGGTGGTGCAGTGGTTAGCACTGTTGCCTCACACCTCTGGGACCTGGGTTCGAGTCTCCGCCTGGGTCACATGTGTGTGGAGTTTGCATGTTCTCCCCGTGTCGTCGTGGGGTTTCCTCCGGGTTTCCTCCAGGTGCTCCGGTTTCCCCCCACAGTCCAAAGACATGCTAAGTAGGCCTGTCGCGATAGTCGATAAATCGATTAATCGCACGATAAAAAAAATTACATTCCGGCCGCGATAATTTCATTTGCATACTTGTTTGTTATCCGCGACTGAATGACAACTCTCGTTTCCTTAGCGTAGGAGAAGCGAACCCTCTTGTCAGTTGCATTTTCTTTTGTGTGGGGAGCAGAGCATGTGAGCGGAGCGGAGCGGAACGTGAGCGAGGAGCAGAGCAGGCGGAATTTGGTCAGAGCGCGGAGCGGGTTTTCTAATTAAGACTGGAGCGGTCGCTTTGTCTCGCTCCAATTTCGCTCCGATACCGCTCACACTACAATTCTGAGGCGTACCCAAATCTACCCAGAATTCATCTGCACAATTATCAAGACTGTTACACAAATTGGCCGAGATGGAATTCGCAAAGTATTTCACAAAGGAAACTGATAAATCATACAAGTGTACTATTCTTATCAAACGTATAGATGACAAGAATGTACAGCAAGAACAACAATGTGGTGAAACTGTTTCAGTGAGTAAAGATTCACTTTGGAATCACTTTTCTCAGAAACATGAGTGTGCTACGCGAACAAGCGGAAGCCAGAGCAAAACGCGTGCAAGTTTTATATGGTTGTAGCATATCAAGTCTATAAAGTAAATTAAAGTATAAAAGCCTATAAAGTAAATATTGGTAATCAAATAAATTCGTTTTGTCATTCAAAGTAGGTCTAATAAGATTTTTTTTTTATTTCACGTAACGTAAAATTTTATTTTGGAGACGTGCTGCATCAACAGAAAAAAATTGAGGAATTTAAAACGTGTGTATATTCTTTAGGCTGTTAAACCCACTGATTCCTTTATTTTTAAGCCTATTTTTGTGTGGAATGCCATTTCCAAACCTTTCCGTTGTTGCCGATAGGTTGCTTAAAAATAAATATTTTCTGTTCTGACTGGCAATGTTGCCGTTGCTCATATTTCTTTATGACATAAGGCTTCGGTTTAAGGTGACATTTGTTAGGCATGCAGATTATTTGTTCCTCTTTTAAATTGGAGCGAGCGTGGAGCGATTTGACTGGAGCGGGAGGACATTTTAGTGGAACGAGGAGCGGTGTTGAGCGGAGCGGCTTAGTGCGAATTAGAGCGGAGGAGCGGGCGGAGCCAACAGCCTCGTGAGCGAGGAGCGGAAATTCTCACCGCTCCGCTCCGCTCACATGCTCTGGTGGGGAGGCGGCGCTTGTCAGTCACATGGACTTTGTGTGGGAAGGCGGGAGTGCTTGAGGCGACTGCAGAGAAGAGCAAAAAGACGAGACGCAAGTTGTGACATGGAATTGGTTTCAAAGCCAAACGCGACAGCTGCCGTGTGGGAGCACTTCGGATTCAAACCGAATGACCGTGGTGAACCACTTTTTTGCATATGGCTTGAGGCTTTTTGTTTGTTTGTTTACAAAGGTCCTAACAGGCAGTTTTGCCTGTTATGGAATGCATGTTGAGCCTATTGTTTAATATTTTTTGAAGTGCAATTTTGTTTACATCCATTTTATTTATTGTTTTTGGTATTTATTCAAGTGCATTTTTTGTTAACAGAGACTGAGAGTCCATTGCTTTTATTGTTTTTGGTTGTTTTGTTCATTGTTATTGTGGATATTTAAAAAGTTTTCCATTTTCAGTGTTAAATAGTCTAAAAATAAACGTTTTTGAATTTTGAAAGGCGTATGTGCATTATTATGCCATTATCATTATTCTAGATGAAAATGGTCTCAGATCGACAATATTATCGTTTATCGCGATAATTTCTTGGACAATTTATCGTCCAGCAAAATTTATCATGACAGGCCTAATGCTAAGGCTAATTGGCTTTGCTAAATTGCCCTTAGGTGTGCATGTGTGAGTGAATGGTGTGTGAGTGTGCCCTGCGATGGGCTGGCCCCCCGTCCAGGGTTGTTCCCTGCCTCGTGCCCATTGTAGGATAAGCGGGTTGGACAATGGATGGATGGATGGAACTAAGGCTAAGGCTAATTGGCTTTGCTAAATTGCCCTTAGGTGTGCATGTATGAGTGAATGGTGTGTGAGTGTGCCCTGCGATGGGCTGGCCCCCCGTCCAGGGTTGTTCCCTGCCTCGTGCCAATTGCTTCCGGGATAGGCTCCGGAGGGGGGTTCCAGACCCCCCGCAACCCAGTAGGATAAGCGGGTTGGACAATGGATGGATGGATGGAACATTCATTCTGTGGTGATTAAAGTGCCAAAAAAAATACATTGGAAAGATTCAGCAATGTCTCTTACCAGATGTCATGACCTGGTTCCTCAAGACAATCCACAATCTTTGAAGTGAGGAGTTTAATGTAGTAACTATTTTCTTCCACCAAGCTCTATGCATCTCCAAGCAGAACATACTAGATGATAAATAGCACCAAAGCCCTTCTAAAACACATCTTTTTCAGTTTTTTGGGGGAACTGCCTCTTTTAGACTGAGAAGGCAGACATATTGTCACAGTTACAAAAGGTTGTCCAACTGGTGGCATCATTAGTTCTCCAGTTTGACTGTTTGGAAGAGGCAGAAACAGCAAGACAGATGGAGGTGGGATTTGCTTTCAAGATCAGTGCTGGAGGCACTGGATGTGCAGTGACACAACAATGACTCAGTGCAAGTAAATCGTAAACGTAAGACTGGACTTTAAAGTATATTGCACAATTCCTGTTCACACTGTTACAATGCTACAAACCAAACGAGGCAACCAAATCTAAGATATCTACTTTGCCATAATTTAAGGATACATATTAAGTCATGCAGTGGTTGCGTTTCAGAGGATCTTATCACTCAGCAGTATGGCTGCCTAACAAGCAGAACCTGGAGGTCCTTCCACAGGTGAGGCAAATTTTCTGCTAACTGGCAAAAATACATTACAAGATTCGGGTCTACCAAAAAACGCAGCCTTTATCAAACATAAAAACCTTATTTCAATAGGGAAATGTATAGCAAGAGGGTTACTGCATTCAGCTCACGTGAGAGTTGAATTAACCTGAAACAAAAAAAAAAAAATGTTACGACAACAGGTTACAAACCTAATGGAAGCGGTGATATGCATTCTTCTACTGAATGTGACAACGAAGCTCAAAGGTAATGTTATTGATATTAATGCAAGAACAAATTAATAGTGTTTGTCAGCTTAACAATGAGACTGTACTTACACCAGGTGAACTGGTTTTTTTTTGGTATGTTATGCAAGGTAGTGGACCTTGGACACATGGATTGTACATCTGACAGATTCCTGCTTTTTGTGATGCATCGATCCTCACATTACGATTTGTGCAGTACTTGACATGGACTGTGTTGTACAATACTTTAAGGGCCTGTTGTGTGTTAATAAACTATAGTTGAATGCCTTCATTCTCAATAAAAATGTTCTACTCAGAGTGGTTTTCTGAGTACTGCGGTCTCCTCCCTTATGCATCATTACCTTTCTGTATATCAATATGCATAAAAACTGAGTATAGGGGGATACTGGGCCGTTGACCATTCTTCATTATGTCAGAGAAACACTGCAGGCTAGGAGGTAGCAGTGCACCCAGGGTGGACATGTAGTGGAAGTATAAGCAGGTTACTCACAAATCGCTCTTTCCTCCCTTTCGCCCCCACAGTGCGGGTTTTAAGCCACATCCAGGGAAATCTTCCCACCCTCTTTCTGTAGTAATTAGCGCTCTGTTTACGATTTTCGTGGCTGGATCTGCGGTTTCCTGCGGGTGGATGTGGCTGCTGTTCAGCAATGTGGTGCTGAACATCTTTCACAAACGTTTGATGGATCCCTGGGCACCTTCATGATGGCTATAAAGTTTATTCCAAACTCTGAAATGTAGATATCTGTATTCAATCATGCTCTGCATAACAACATTTTGGTCAACGCCGGACCGCATATGTTACGGCGGTCCCGTATGATTGTAACGGAGCTCAAAAATTCCTGTCTAGTGACTTAGTAGAGTCATAGCAAAACACATTGCTCATGTGTTTGTGGTGATGCTGGTGTAAACAAACTTACTGTGCTGCCAGTCATATAAAAGTATAGCACATACAATTATGTGCAGTACATAATATTTGATAATGATAATATACCACTGTTACTGGTTTATGTGTAATGTGTACTGTAATTTTTATCGTTATTTAGGCTATACCATGTAGCCTATGTGTGTAGTAGGCTCTACCATCTATGTTTGTGTAAATACATTCTATGATATTCGCACAATGATGAAATGAAATGCATTTCTCAGGATGTATCCCCCAGTTTTAAGCCACGCATGATTGTACATTCTGTACACCTTGCACGCAATGCGTTTTATGGGGCAGCGTGTGGCTCAGTGGGCTAAGCCGTGTGCCTGTAATCACAAGGTCACCGGTTCAAGCCCAGCCTCAGCACGTCTGCGGGTCCTTGAGCAAGACCCTCAACCCCCAGCTCCCTGGGCGACACTATAGGTGGCTGCCCTTCGCGGACAACTTACTTAAGAGCAAGTTGAGGGAGGCGTAAAAAAGAATTTAGGATTAATAAAGTGTAAATTATTATTATTATGTATATGATGTCATATAGCTCTGTGAGTGAGGATCCAGTGCTTGTACCTGGAAGGGCGTGGCCTCAAGTCCCCTGTCATAAAGGGGGGTAGCGTGCGGCTCAGTGGGTTTGCCCATGATTGGGAGGTCACCTGTTCTAATCCCAGGATCGGCAGAGTGATTTTACTGCTGGGCCCCTGAGAAAGGGCCCTTAAACTCCCATTTGCTTCAGAGACTTTTCGCACAACAAAACAATAACTTCACACTTTTCACCTTTTCAGTTGTACTTCACTTTGGATAAAATTGTACACTATATATATATATATATATATATATATATATATATATATCTCGCTGCATTTGTGGATGCAACGAGAATCAGTGTTTATTGATAATGGTTTTCCATATATATTATGAAAAGTTTAACTGTTTATATGTGCACTTTTCCCTTTTTTGTGGTTGATTTACTTAAACATTCTGTACACAAAAGTGCCGATTCTCTGCATGTTGTTGCCATGTGGCCTCCGCTTTGCAGGGTACGGTCTTAACTTGCATTTGTGGATGCAGCGAGAATCAGTGTTTATTGATAATGGTTTTCCAAAGTATTCATGCACCCATTTGGTTATATCCATCACAGGAGCATATTGGGCTTTAATGCAGTGCCGCCGCGGGGATCATGCAGGCCTCGACCCGTCCCTGCTCATAAACGACACCCTTTTTAGGATGGTCTTGCCACAGCTTCCTTTGGAACATGTGGCAGGCATTAAATATGGGATGAGTTCCCAGAAAATAAAGGAGTTGATGGATTTACAAATTACCATCTGCTGTTTTGATTTGCATTTTACTTACTGTGTCAACTTTTTTTGGAATTGAGGATTGTGAATATAATTTAATTAAAATGTGCTTCACATATAAGGAAAATGAACTGCAACTGCATAATAGTGCATTAAAACATTAAAATAGTGTTGATAAATGTAACGGTTGTGAGCAGGGTTGGGGCCATTCCGGAATGCATTCGTCAATTCCAATCCAAATCAGGAAATGGAACTAGAGTAAGAATTTAAATCTCCCTGAAATTCAAATTCAATTCCCCATGATTTTTTTTCCAATCCCAACTACAGTTCCATTTCCTGATTTGGACTGCAGTTGATGAATGCATTCCGGAATGGCCCCAACCCTGGCAGCGACATTTTTTTAAGAAAGTCGTACTTTGTTCAGTACTTTGTTCAGTACTTTGTTCAGTTTAATAAAGAAAGAAATAAGCTATTTATGTTTTGTTTGTTGTATCCCCGCCGTACCGAAAGTACACAAACAGGTGGCATTGGTGCATTATTCGTCTGACTAAAGGCCTTTTCACAGCGATGATTGAAAGGATGGATATTTCAGGATCGATTCATATGTCCCTATTAGTCTGTCTGTCTTGATAACAAGGGACATGTTAAGCTGTTTGCAGCTGTTCTAGTTGTTTGTGTTTTTATGTTGGGTTTTCCTTAACTTCTTAAGGTTTTGTAATATGGCTCTTGGATTATATTAAACTGTGGCTATTTATTAATATTTTCCAATATGTTCATTTTTTTGTTTCTTTTCTTTTGAGCAAACAAGTAAAAAAAAAAAAACGTAATTTCCGTTGCTAGTGCTTGTTGCCATTTGAACGGTTTCTTTTGGTATGTCAACCTTTCTTGATTGGTTCTTGATTGGTTGTGAAAATTTTGCATCATGTTGGTATGAAAGTTTTTGATCACCCTGCAATGGTTGGTTGATTCCTGCCTCGTGCCAATTCTGATGTATATATTATATTATATTGTATTATATTATTACATTGCATTACATGATATTATATCAAAACAATTTCTCGAAGAATCGTCAGATTAATCAGTAGATTACTCAGTTATTGTTTTAATCGATATTGACGGCCATAATTTTATGTGACTTCAGTTATCACCAAACAGTCTAATGTACATCCACGAAACAATCAGGCTTTTAATGTTCATTACTTGACCTATACAGATGGTTGACCTCAGAACACTGTAGGGGTGTATAAGCATCAGCGGAATGCATTAAGGAGTTGCTTGAGTGAGTTCCAGCTTTCTTGTGATTCGGCCAGAAATAAACAGGGAAGCTCTTTGTGTTTAAATGTAAGAAATGTGTTCAAGTTTTGAATGCACCGTGGTCTGCTCTGCAAACGGAATCGGTGAGAATTCCACTTGCAAAACTCAATATAACTCCTGTGATCCACAGACATTCACAGCCTGGTGCAACTCACATCTTCGGAAAGCAGGGACACAAATTGAAAACATTGAGGAGGACTTTCGAGATGGCCTAAAGCTCATGCTTCTGCTTGAAGTTATCTCAGGTAGGCAAATGTGTTCCATGTCTACATGCAGAGTTTGGTAATTCAGGTCCAGAGAGTAAAAATCCAGACCGGGATTTTGTTTCAACCAACCAGTTGAGTACTTTGTGACTGTGACTCTTTATGCTCACCTGGTTGCTTGAAACAAAATATTGGTCTGGACTTTTACTCTCTGGACCTGAATTACCCAACTCTCTCTACATGAACTATATTTGTGTGAAATGAAAGCAGCCATATCTTATTTTCTAAGCCTACATTAGACAAAATATTGATGCTATTCTTCTTTACTCATAAAATGCAGAAGTGTACTGCCTCTTATGATTTTTCACAATCTAGGAGAACGGCTGGCTAAACCAGAGAGAGGGAAGATGCGCGTTCACAAGATCTCTAATGTCAATAAAGCTCTGGATTTTATTGCCAGCAAAGGAGTAAAGTTGGTGTTCATTGGGGCAGAAGGTAAGCTTATTACAATAAAAGATAATTATTTTCTAGAATCAGTTTTTACATTACCTCTTGGTGAGGAGATATTAAGGTCCAGGTAGAAAATTAGATTTGAAAAGAAACTCAAATCAATAATGCATATATTTCATTTTGTTTATAATTTATGTAGTATGGACTTAGTTTTGATTTTTAAATCATTAATATGCACAAAAAATCCCAGTCTTGTGATTAAAAAGGTTATTTTTCAATTTTAACTACTTCAGTTGTATCTTATAATGGTTTGGAAAATATTTTGGTTCAGAATCAATCCTCTTAAACTCTAAAGTTTCTCCTAGTTTTTTCTGACTTTCCCTGCATTGTCATTGTTAAAGTGGCCTCCTTTAAAGGAAATATTAAGCTTAGTTTGAAAAAGCGGACTAGACTTTGATTCATTTTGAAAACTAGGTGATTGGTAGATTCAATCTTCGCCTCAGCAGCCGCGTTTAAGATTGCAGTTGATCTGGCCTGTTGTCTCCTGTCCATCCGGGGAGTCGATTCTCATTACAGCCTGGAAAAGGACTATTTTATGGCTGCCTTAGGACTGATGTTTCGAATCTCTTCTTGGGTGTTCAGTCTTATACCTGGGGTAGAAAAGGAAAGCTTGTAAAGACGGGCAATCATGTAGGTGGTGAATGAAAGTTGGAGGTGCTTAGGAGTAAAATACAACAAACAAATGGAATTTAAAGGATTTCTTATGCTTTCAAAAGTATTGCCCATGTTCTGCATTATTGGATTGTATACTGATACTTATATAACCACTTTTTGGAATTGAGGTTTGTAAAACAGTTTATCTTGTAATTCCTTTTTTTTTTAACTTCCAGGTTATTTTTCAGTTACAAAAGGGAACAGTTAGATGCAATTTTGGTCAGATAAATGTTATGGTTGATACTTTTGTTCTTGTTTTCCAACAGAGATTGTTGATGGTAATGCTAAGATGACACTTGGAATGATCTGGACAATTATTCTCCGGTTTGCAATCCAAGACATTTCTGTTGAAGGTAAGTCTTAGCAGACATAGCTGCTATTGTGTTCTTTTATGGAATTCATACATGAAAAACACCAGCATCACCGTAAAATGCTGTAACTGCTCTGATACATTACGTTAGATGGTAAACAATTGTCTGACAATTTTCAACATATCTATAGTACATTTGTAATGGCAGACTGCAGCCCCCTGAAATTGAATTACGAGCTCGTTGACTAAAAGTCCAGTTTGTCTTGCTTATTATTATTGTGTTTCTTGCTGATTTCCGGACCTTTTTTGAACCCTTGTGTTCACAGAGACGTCAGCCAAAGAGGGTCTGCTTCTGTGGTGTCAAAGGAAGACGGCGCCCTACAAAAATGTCAACATTCAGAACTTTCATATCAGGTGATGCTTCGTATTGATTCGCAATCCCAGGCATGAGTTTGAAGGAGATCTAAAGTAATTCTTTTGATCCATGTATCTACAGTTTGCTTGGAATTAAATTGATGAATTAATCACCCAGAAAAGCCAAAATTCTAGTGTTAAGCTAGAATTTATTTAGATGTACACTTCTGGGCAAAAAATGGGCCAAACCATAACTGCACAACACTAAGCTTTGGCCTATTTACCCTGGACCTTGTCGATTTGCACAAACGCTGTTCAGACATGCATAAGTCTATTATTTTCTTGCTTGACCTTCCTAATATGTCTGTTGTGGCAGCGTTATAACGTCCTTTGTTCTTCTTTCTAAGCTGGAAAGATGGCTTGGGATTCTGTGCACTCATTCATAGACACCGTCCAGAGCTCATTGACTATGGGAAACTTCGCAAGGTGAGAGAATCTGATACAAGTAAAACTTTGCCCACATACACAAAATCACACTGATTAATGGTTCAGTAAAAGCATGAAGAATAAAAATTATTTTAGATTAAAAAGATCAATCCTGACTGAAAATCTGCACAGGTCAAGCTTTTAACATGCACAGCAAGAATTGTTCTGACTACATTTATGCAGTATAAGCATAGACTTCTCTGTGTTCAATAGGATGACCCAATGACCAACCTCAACACAGCTTTTGACGTGGCAGAGAAGTACCTGGACATCCCCAAAATGCTGGACGCGGAGGGTAAGGAGGAAATGGAAGAGTTGAAAGGAAAATGGTTAGATTGCAAGAAATGGCTACTCAGGTCGATTTTTATTCTTACATTTTTCGTGTATTCTTGTACCTTTATATAATTGTATGCCGGCTTGTCGTCATGAAAATAAGTATCATGTGTCTTGTCCGTGGCACACACTAATGGGAGCAGTGGGTTAATGAACTGAATTTAAAGCCAACCACAGTACTAACCACAGTACACTCCTCACTTAACGACCGAGTTCCGTTCCTATGACTAGGTCTGTAAGCAAATTGGTCGATAAGGGAGGAGCTGCCCCTTATTGATAGTTCAAGCATACTGTACTGGTAGTGGGTTTGTGTTAGCCGACTTTAGATAGTGTTTTAATGTCACCTGTGCACCATTTATAGCATTTTTAGTATATTTATAAATGTTTATACAGTAGTGTATTGTATACTGTAATAAGCAGAGTATCGGAAATCAGCTCTAATATACTTTACTTAAGTTTGCATACTGTAAATATAGGTGATTGGAGATTGTGAATGCTAGTGTAGGGAATACTGAGTGACTATGGGAGCGAGACTGAGACTGACTGAGAAAGGGTGATGTGAGATGAGATGCTTGATGCTGAGACACCACACTGCTGATTCCACGACCAAAGTTCTTGTGCAGCGCGCAATACCAACTGTTCAGAGAGCTGGTCGTAAGTCTGGGCGGTCGTTAAACAGGTAGGTCGTAAAGAATAAAATAATGGATAAGTGCCACATCCTACATTATTATATATATTATTATTGCTTACATGTATTTTTTGCAGTCAAAGTGAATTCTTTTTTATAAGATACCAATATTTAAAAAAATTCAAAGTAATCAAAGATCATTAAAGAAATCAATGTCAAAGTAGTTGTGCTCATGTAGTTAAAAATGAAAATTAGATGCGTTTAACTCTTGCTTTTTTTGTCAGTTTCTGTCTGTTTTCAGTACTGTTAATACAATGCAACACTGTCACATTCCAAATCAGTAGGAGTCTTAATGCCACCATTCAAAATATGTTTGCTATAAGCTGAATGAATTAAAGGAATGGATTCGGTGATATAGCCGAGCTTTGATTGTCCTGCTTAATACGACCACGTACTGTACCTCACCCTTGGCTTGTATTCGTCATACAGACATCGTAGGCACTGCACGCCCGGATGAGAAAGCCATCATGACTTACGTCTCGAGCTTCTACCACGCCTTCTCAGGCGCCCAGAAGGTATCCCACGATGCACTGGTCTCCTCCTTCCCCAGCTCTCTCCTGTGGTTACTGCATCACTATCTCCTAACAGGGCTGTTCTCTTCCTGCAGTGCAGAGCTCTACCTTAATGGGTCACTCTTCTCTTTCCAAATGGTTTTAATTACCAACTGCATGGTGGGAAATGTGGCACTTTCACAGCAGTGGGCACAAGCAAGTCTCCAATCCAGATCTTCCCTTATACCATACATGTTTAGCTTGCGTCTCAAATCCATTATGGCTTTTATTATGGCCATTATTCAAACACTCTCTGCTTTTCGATGAATGCCCAGTAGTAAGCACGTTGGAGTAAGAGCTGTACAATGCATTAGAAAACATTGTATCCAGTGTTCCCTAAACATAACACCAGCAAATATCGGGTTCATCAAAGGAAATGTGGATAAATTGTTTGCTGCAGGTATTCATTTTTATGTTTTTATCTTTTATTTTTAAAGAAAAGAGAAATATATCCACAATAGGCTCCAGATCCAAACAACCCAGTACATTATAGACATAATATATTTATATATAAAATCTAATTATCTAATATGAATATATGGTATTATCTGCCAGACATGTCATACTAGCTTAATAGTGAAAGCAAAGCCATAATGGCCTATGGGACAGTAGAAATAGATTTACTACTACTTTATGTATCGTGTTGGAGACTATGTGTCCACTGCCTTGCCCTACCCTCCTGGTATTTATCGCCTCTGCTCATCTTATTTCTGCATACTTTTACTCTGCACATATCTCTTCCTCTGTTTTCCCCCTCCCCCTCTCTCTCTCTTCCCTGGGCAGATCTTATTAGCACCTTGAGACCAGATGAGAAAGCTGTCATGACATATGTGTTCTCAGGCAAGCAGAAGGTGAGAAGTAGCTAGACTCTGCCTCTGCTCCCGTTACTTTATTCCCCAAGAAGATGATGAAAGGAGCAGCTGTTGTGGTTGTCATCTTACCCATAAGCAGCAGTATAAGCACCCTGTGGGCAAACATTGTGTTCCCTAATGGTTAGAATATGGTCTCAGAATCATATATTCAAGTTGGAGCAATCTCATAGGTTTCCGCAAAAGTCCACTCTCAATCTGTTTCCTGCCGTTGACTTTAAAAACTTGCACGTACACTCAGAACAAACCACAAGTAAGATCTATCTAATCGGTGATATATCTGATGTTTTTCAATCGTTTCATTGATAATTTGTGAGTAGTAAGCGTAATCTGATGCAATCTTTCTTTGAGTATTAAAGTTCATTCAAGGTTTGTAATGGACTCATCGAGCAGGTTGGTTGGAACACATTACAAGCTTATTAAAGACTTTGTGTAGGAAAAGCAGCTTTGTCTAAGTAGACTTGTTGCTTCTGTTTGCTTATTTGCGTAGGATTATGTAGCTTTTTCTGATTATAGGCAGCACTCGACTGGCATTACAACATTTCCCGAACCCATGCGTAAGTCAGACTTTACGCAAGTCAGATTTACGTTCCCATACCATTCAAAACACCTTTATAGCAAAAAAAAAACATAAACCAAATATATACTAGTCATACGTATTAAAGAACATACTGAATAAATAAAAAGAAAGTCACAATTTACTTACAGATGTGTGTCACTTTTGTGAGTGGATTTGGATTCTGGTTTCAGTCGAGAGCTGCCTGTATTGTACAAGCATTCAGTGAATGTTGATATTTTGGTTATTGAGTAACAAACTGACTTTAAGCTGATCTTATGTTGATTTGTTCGTAGTGAGTGTTAAAACACTACAATCAGATTTGAAATCTGTGGCCGATATATCAGCTATGTAACTGCCCGGCAAATATAAAATTATTTTCACATATGACACCTGTCACATAGTTATTTATCCCAGTTCGCTAACTTCAACTATAGAGGGACTGTAGTAACACTTTAATATCTGAGGAGGTGTTGACCAGGAAACTGGACACCTGTACACGAGGATTTCTTTTGATCACTTATTGAGATTCCTTTCATTAAATGAAGCAGCCTGATGTTGTCATGTGCCCTATGAATCCCGAGGAGCAATGAGATTTCAGAGTGCTGGCATTGTTTTACTGTCAGTGATACTGCACACCACGTCAGTGATCCTGCACACCACGTCAGTGATACTGCACACCACGTCAGTGATACTGCACACACAGTCAGTGATCCTGCACACCCCGTCAGTAATACTGCACACCACGTCCGTGATACTGCACACCCCATCAGTGATACTGCACACCCCGTCAGTAATACTGCACACCACGTCCGTGATACTGCACACCCCATCAGTGATACTGCACACCCCGTCAGTGATACTGCACACCACGTCAGTGATACTGCACACACAGTCAGTGATACTGCACACCCCGTCAGTGATACTACACACCATGTCTGTGATACTGCACACCCCGTACTTTACCATCCACTTTCCCTCAGGCAGAGACAGCAGCCAACCGGATCTGCAAGGTTTTGGCAGTGAACCAAGAGAATGAGCAACTGATGGAGGACTACGAGAAACTAGCCAGTGATGTATGCAAACCCCTCTCTTTCCTACACTTCAGTCCATTTAGACTTTTCTCATATTGACCTCAGGTACGATTATCAAACTACAATCATTGTATATATATCTTTTGTCGCAATTCCTACCACTATACTTTACCATACAATCTGTTTTCCTTTTTTCAATTCACCTCAAACTGCAGTCCATCTCCGGCTTTTCCAACCCTGCTCCATCACTTCCTTATCCTTTCAAAAATGATGTGCTTTCCTAGCTGCTGGAATGGATCCGACGTACCATCCCCTGGCTAGAGAACAAAACCCCGGAGAACACAATGCAGGCCATGCAGCAGAAGCTGGAGGACTTCCGGGACTATCGGCGCCTCCATAAACCACCGAAAGTACAGGAAAAGTGTCAGCTGGAGATCAACTTTAATACCCTCCAGACAAAGCTGAGGCTCAGCAACAGACCTGCCTTCATGCCTTCAGAGGGGAAGATGGTCTCGGTAGGACCCCTCCCTCTGCCACATGCCGCATGTATTTCCTGGAAGATGGTTTGCTTTCTGGTTACGTTTGACAATAATATGTGTTGTATTTTCTTTTGTGAAGTTACTAACCATAATCACACAAGTACACATAATTTAAATGTAGAAAACAAGGGTTTGCTGTATAGTCCAGCCATTTATGCGTTTCATGCAGTTATCAGTTGTATTTAGGCAAACTGAGTGAAGAAAACACAGTATTCTTGGTGTAAGTTGAGAGCTGGGAGGGAGGAAAAGCATTAACCCCGAGGACTGGATTGGGGAGCACTGCTTTAATCATACGGAGGTTTGTTAGACATGTAACGCGTGTCTGGCTTTTTCACCTTGCGTCAGGACATTTCCAATGCTTGGGTTGGGCTGGAAGGGGCTGAGAAAGGCTATGAGGAGTGGCTGTTGAATGAGATCCGCCGGCTAGAGAGACTTGACCATCTAGCTGAGAAGTTTCGCCAGAAAGCTGCCATCCATGAGGCCTGGACTGAAGGTATCAGATCCATCCATCCATCCATCCATCAGTTTTCCATAACTGTATGGATGTGCTTCGTTATATGGAAGATATTACCAAATATCTCTAGTAAGATATTTGGTAAAATATGGGACTTTATTATACGTGCTATATGATCGATTAAATAAAAATCACTGTGTTGCCTATTTTTGATAAATCTACATGCGTCATTGTGCCCAAAACAACTGCAAATAAGTCACAAAATGAAGACATTAATGAATTCCATTCTGTTGTGCAATAGTGCTTCCCTTCCTATGTTTTCTTCAACACAAAAAAGTTGCACAGCGATGACAAAGTCTTGCTCAGGGCAGGATCAGTAAGTACAATGTGAGTGCAGACCAGCGGGGGAATGAGAGGGGGGGCAATATGCCCTTAATTGATTTTTGCTGTCGGAGGAAACGGGAGTGCCTTGATGAAACCATGGGGAGAACATGGGGAGAACATGGGGAGAACACAGAACGCCGCATGTAGAACCAGGGGTGGGGATTGAGCCCCAGCTGTGGAGGTGTGAGGGTACAGTGCTGCGTTTGGGTTTCCTGCAGGTAAGGAGGAGATGCTACAGAAGAGTGACTATGAGACGGCATCGCTGTCGGATATCAAGGCCCTGCTGAAGAAACACGAAGCTTTCGAGAGCGATCTGGCTGCCCATCAGGACAGAGTGGAACAGATCGCAGCCATTGCACAGGAGTTGAAGTGAGAATCCATTCCTCAGTGTCCTGATTAAACTTACCATCATAGCTTTTTTTCAAATGCATAAAGAACAGCAGAAAGACTGTTATTTAAAAATAATTGTCTGTTTAAAATGAAGTATCTCTCTTCTTTTTTGAGTGAGCTGGACTACTACGACTCTCCCAGCGTTAATACCCGTTGCCAGCATATCTGTGACCAGTGGGATGCTCTTGGAGTTCTTTCTCAGAAGCGAAGTGAGGCATTGCAGGTAAGGAAGGATTGAATCAAAATGCTCTGGAGCGCATCTCTAGTTTTTTTTAAGTCTCGCTGGAAAGCAATTTCATATTCTCCCTTTAATCCATTTCATTAACAGAGAACAGAGAAGCTGCTTGAAACGATCGACCAGTTGTACCTTGAGTTTGCTAAAAGGGCAGCGCCATTTAACAACTGGATGGAGGGGGCCATGGAGGATCTTCAGGACACGTTCATTGTCCACACTATTGAGGAGATACTGGTACGTTTGGGAGGACGGCCTCCCCTGGTTTGTGTGAGATTCCTTTCCCTCTGATCTCCTCCCACAAATCCCAGTGTGGTTTGGGTGGAGTGCTGTGTCTAAATTGGCCTTGATGCACGTGTTACTTTGCGGTTTATGTTTGTGTTGGTGTCAGGGACTGAGCACAGCCCATGAACAGTTTAAAGCCACACTGCCAGACGCAGACAAGGAGCGCCAAGCCATTCTGGGCATACACAATGAGATTGCCAAGATCGTTCAGACGTACCACGTGAACATGGCTGGATCAAACCCTTATACAACCATCAACCCTCAAGAAATCAATACAAAGTGGGACAAGGTAACAGCCGGGTGATTGTGTGTTTATGCCGTGGGACAGCGTCTGTGTGAATGTTATCGGTGCGATTATTGTCTTTAGCAAGGTGGACTTCGTTCTGTGTGCTTATAAATGGTCTTTTGCTGACTGCTGCTTGTGCTCGCCGACGTGGTCACAGGTTCGGCAGTTGGTGCCACAGCGTGACCAGGCCTTGAGTGGAGAACACGCTCGGCAGCAGAACAATGAAAGATTGCGGAAACAGTTTGCTAGTCAGGCCAATGTCATTGGGCCATGGATGCAGACCAAGATGGAGGTAGGTGAAATCGGGCTTATCGATTTAAGGTTACGATTCTTTAAAAAAAAAAAAAAAAAAACTGCATATTTTAATGCTGTCATGCATTCAAAATGTGACATGCCCTGTATCTTTCTCTTGGAATGGTTTTCAGGTTTGAAAATTAATCGGCGTCTACTTTGTTGCAGGAAATTGGGCGGATTTCCATTGAGATGCACGGGACCCTGGAGGATCAGTTGACACACCTTCGGCAATATGAAAAGAGCATCGTGAACTACAAATCAAAAATTGATCAGCTTGAGGGAGATCACCAGCTTATCCAAGAGGCCCTTATCTTTGACAACAAGCACACTAATTACACCATGGAGGTAAAGAAAAACATGGTCTTAAAGTCTATCTGAAAAATATGTTGAAGGGTTTGCAGAGGTTTCCGAAAAATGTCTAAATTTGGTCTTGCTGCTAATCTTCTAAGTATTCTTTTTCATTTTTATTCTCGTATCTTTACAGCATGTGCGCGTGGGTTGGGAACAGCTCCTTACAACCATTGCTCGCACCATCAATGAAATTGAAAACCAGATCTTGACACGGGATGCCAAGGGTATTAGCCAAGAGCAGATGAATGAATTCCGCGCTTCCTTCAACCACTTTGACCGGGTGAGTCCTTGATGACATGAGAAACAGGAAAAAGCAGAGAAGTGGAGGGGTAGAGGAAGCTGTTGTTGGGCATCATTTTTCTGTGATAAAAATTAATTCTTATATAGAAATTTAATTATCGAAATTTTGTGCATGCAATGGATTTTATGCAGTCATAACTGCATCATTGTAGGATTTTATGCAGTCATAACTGCATCATAATCTGTAATGCCATGGATGAAATTCTTTGATTAAGTTAAATTGAAAAGCGATAATTGTTTTAAATTAAGGGGTGAGCTTTTCTAGGTGTTTGCATATAATTTTCACTCTCTGAAAGCTATTGTTCATGTAAAAATTTCAGTCATTTGAATAAGAAAATGCTTTGTGATAATTCTTGCATTTCATCCACAAATGAATGTAGACCATATAATTCTTGATCAGACAATGATTCCATACAAAGCCTTCTAAAGAACACTTTTACAGATATGTTTGGGTCCACCGTGCATAAGATCCTCCTAGCATGCTCTGTATCTCATAGTCTTCATCGCACCTTGTCAAATTCATGGGTACAATCAATAGGAAACACAAATTGGCTCAGAGCCCCAATCATCCTTTCATGATTGGGCAATTAGGTTTTCCTTTGAAATATAATCACAAAGCTGATTTTGGAGTTAAAAGAATATAACTTTCACCATGAGGCCGGTTTTGCCTGCCACTCTGCACATTAACATCTCTGAATGCCCAGGTTTTGTACCCACTTGCAACATCTTAATGGTTGTGCACTTCCCCCCCCCCCCACCCCCCTTCCTCCATATCGTGCATGGTTCCAATGGTCCAACAACTTCCTCTCCATCCCAATCGATCTGCATGACACACTTGGATTTTCCGCCTACTTCCCCACATGCCACTTCACTGGCTTTCACCATGTGCACTGCATGCCCTGCGGTGCACCTCCCCCCCTCCCGATGCACTGCAATGGCTCTCAGGACCACTCCGGTACTTTGGGCGCTGAGGAGTTCAAAGCCTGCCTGATCAGCCTGGGCTACGATATCGCCAACGACGCGCAGGTACTGGCTACAGCGCCACCCAGTGGGCTCCTCATTTAACTTTGTTTTCTTTTTGTCTTCATATCCCTGATCCTACATTTTCCCTGATCCTCCTTTTTCAATATTTTACCTTCTTTCTTGCTGTGCTGCTGGTCTTATTTTGGAACCTTTTCCACTCCTTTCATCTTTTGTTGTTCTCTTGATCTTCTTTTGGATCATATCTATGTTACCTCCCCTATTCCTCCTGAACACCACTGTCCTGTGCACTGCCTTGTTCTGTTTGTTGTTCAACAAACTGTAGAAGAGAACAGGAATGATGGACGCAGAAGACTTCGGAGTCTACCTTATCTCCCTGGGTTATAATCTGGTAAAGCTTTGACCTTGCTGTAAATATTCCACTGTGTATTCCCATATCAAAGTACTGATAAATGGTGCAGTGGATATTCAGGTACAGTATTATATAGACAGAAATCTGTTTTGAAATTTCGTCTCAGAAATTAACTTCTAAGACATTTCATTAGCCAGTAAGGAAGGACCATTTACTAATCTGAAATTGGCAACGAGCGGGGTTATCCCTTCGTCTTCCAATGCTATTAACTGTAAATGCTGAAATATGTATTGCTAAAATAATCACTGTGCAAAGCTGGAAAGAAAATTTTTAAATAGTGTTTATGCATTTTTTGAATTTATACATTTTCTTTAATTGGGTGATTGAGTTGGTTGAATAGGTTACCTTATGTCATTAAATTAATTGTTGAGCATAGCTTTTTATAATATAATAAAATATGAGGAAAACAAGGAAAAATTAGTCATGAGTATTTGTTTTATTTTTTATTTCCTTTGTGAAACTAAACCATTTAGCAGTTTACAGTTTATATTACTGAAGATTAGATACATTATGGTTTAAGAGTGCTTGAAACACTGAAACTATTGCATATTTAATCTGATTTTTAGTGGCTCCTCCAATCAAAAGCTCAGTTAATTCTGAACTTAGTTGCAACATAAACCAGGATGCAGTGGATTTCTAAAACCAATATTGAAAACTACTCATAAAGGAAATTGCTTGTTGAATTTATCATCCGCAGGGAGAGGCCGAGTTTGCTCGAATCATGAGCATCGTGGACCCCAACCGGCAAGGCGTCGTCACCTTCCAAGCCTTCATTGACTTTATGTCGCGAGAGACTGCTGATACAGACACTGCCGACCAAGTAATGACCTCTTTCAAGGTGCTGGCTGGAGATAAGGTGAGTTATTCTGTTGTTGTGTTCAGTTGTGCTTGATCAAGATGACAGTTGCAGATGTAAGTTCTAAGGTCTCACACTAATTCATAAATGTGACTATAAATTGAAATGTACATTGTAACTATGTATTTGAAACATATATTGGTATTGTTGAAATCAGTTGATGGAATTTACATTCGAAGTGTGTGAAATTTTCAGTTTTTAAAACAGAAATGCTACGTTGTACAAAACTTCAATTTCAGTAACACTATGATACTTTCTTTTTTTTTTTTTTAGAACTACATTTTGGCAGACGAGCTTCGCAGGGAACTGCCCCCTGACCAGGCCGAATACTGCATTGCCCGCATGGCACCTTACTCTGGTCCCGATGGTGTTTCTGGTGCTCTGGACTATATGTCCTTCTCAACCGCACTCTATGGAGAAAGTGACCTTTGAACCCTCCTGCCGCCGTAATCACAGTCACCTCCTGTCGCCCTGGGACCATCATTCTTTTACAACTGTCATTTTTTTAGTAGTACACCTCAATTTACGGTCTGCTTTTTCTACAATACCTGCTCCCATGGAACCAGTGGCATCATTAAGAATGGAGCATCATTAAGAATGCAGAGATGAACAATCACAAATAAATTCCCAAATATGCAAACCGATAACAGTTCATTAATAAAAGATAGAATTATGTCTTTTTTATTCTAAACACAAGTGTGATTTTTTTTTTGTCATGGCAAACAATATTGATTACTCACTGAGTATTGAGATTTGAAATCTACCAATCAACTCTATTTTTAAAATGCACATTAAATGTTACGCCATCAGCAGCATTAGCCAGATCTCAACATGTGTCCCAAGGAAAGAAAGTCTATTGTGAGGGGAGTGGCTTCGGCAATTTAGAAAAAATATGGAGAGGCAACAGGTTATATTTGCGTTTTTCATAAGCAAACAGACCAATGGACATGACTTTATGGTGCCCCCCGTCCCACCCCACCCCCCATGGGTCATATGCATTCTGTGGTCTGTTCCCATGGCCACTCCCACCATCATTTTTAATGCTCCCAACTTTCTTCCATCTTTCCCTTACTTTGTCCATAATGTATTTGCTCCACATCCAAAGTAGGAGGTTCTCCAGGTTGACAAAAGGCTGTGAGATTTGCTCTCTTTGCATTTTTATAATTTTTTCTTTCAACTGAAAGTTACATATTTTATACAGGAAAAAAATTATTTTCATCACTTGATTAAAAAATGGAAAACAAAAACCACTGGTGTTTTTTTTTCCCTCTTCAACTCCAGAAATGTATTATCGCAATTAGCCTGATAACACATGAGGGAAATGCTACACTAATTTGTCTAAAGTCAAGTTCCATCTTCCTTCTGTTATGAGTGCATGCATGAGGAATATCAAGCTTTTTAATGAAATGTGAATTCTTCACTGACTAGTCATCTCACATCTCGCATACTCGGGACAGATGGCTAATTGATTCATGACCTTCAGCTGCATGATGCATGTCTTAAAAATTTACGGTAGTTAATGTAAGTATGAGATGTGGTCTTTCCATTAATTGCAGCATCAACTACACAAAGAGGCACAATTGGATATTTACATTCATTTATTTAGAAGCTTTTGTCCAAAGCAAGTCCAAAATAAGCAAATAGTACATTACAAACATTCAGCTGTGAATTATTCAGTGTGATCCTGTCAGCTGTCAGAAAATGTTAACTATTGAACAATACAAAATGGCCTAGTTCATAAACAGTATGTTGAAACAGTGTATATGAACATTTTTGAATACAGGCAGGGGGTGGCTGATATGCTTCACAATGTTTATGAATTGCCAACACACTAAAGTTATTCAGTTATAGAATGAATCACACTTTTAGCAAAACAATGTTCAAGCTGTCAGGCACAAATTTCAGATCTCATTCACTCCTTTTACAAAAATCTTCATTTATGAAACACATTTCTCCATACATTTGCAGTTATGATGCACCACTGATTAGAAAAATGGAAAACACAGGCCACATAATTTAAATACAAGGAGTACACTGGTCATAATTTTAACACAACTCAAAATTTGTTCACACCTGTTTTTAATCATGTGAACATAAGTTATGCGAGTAGTCGCGTCACCTTTGGGGCTGTACTGACATGGCGGTCAAGTTGGTGATATTTGTTCTACTAAAAAGGAATGACGAGGGCGGAATCTCAACACCAAGAATTCAAAGACCGGATTTGTGGTCTTGGCAAGACCGGTCTTGCTAACTTGCCTTCCAAGAACAAATTTGGGGCGCAATGAATCATGGGATTGGTTTCATTTGGCGGGGATGCAATCGATGTATCCTTCATATTTGGAGCGGAGCAAGACCAACATCTTGGGATTTTTACAGTGCTCTGGACTTGTGTTCTTAGTATTGCAACCAGTCTTCAGCAATGGAAGGTAACGTAAAACGGGAACACGACAACACAAGTACGGTCAAGTGTGCATATTGAGATTCACCCGAGCCGTACGAGTCCCAACAAACATGGCAGCCTCCATGGTACAGTTTTGCTAGGTTGCTGATGTAGTATTACTATTATGTTTTGTAAAATGACCTACACATCCAGCTATTCTTAAGGCAAAGGCATATAGCAGGTTAACTCTCCTTGGGCAACACGTGTGCATAGTAATTCCCTCCTGCGAGGTCTTACATGGGCTGTCATTCCGTTTTGTAAACCGGCGCAAATGAATCTCACTGAGCCATCAACCAGTCATTAACGTCCAGGTGAACAAGATGTGGATACTGAGCTACATTATGGCTATATTGAATTGGTTATGCACATACCTCACAGTAACCATCTGAAGACTTTAAAAAGACAAACATCTTTTAATTTACGTGTGTAATTTATGCACAGTGTACTTGTCGCCTGTTGTGTGTTTTTTATGCCATAATCGGGGTGTCCTTTAGCCGGGAGTGGGGGTGCAGGAGCCGAGGCGTGCGATCCTCCAAAATGACGAATAAGCTGCAAACGATGCTCGTTTTGCTTCATCCGCACGTCGACCTGAAACATCGAGGTAAATTACGGGGTTTCGGAGCGGCACCAAAGGGCCGTTTATATGTAAAGGGATGGCTGCGCCGCACTGCGTTTCCGATATGGTTCCGCTTAGAAAATATAATAATCTATATTTATTTTCTATTATTTTGATGTGGGGTACTTGGGATGGTCGAGTATTTACTAGGGATGACCGTGGCCACCTCCATCCGCATTTTGCCATCCTAGTCACGGTGAAGATTTGCTTTTCCTTCAAGGTATGTATGTACATGGTTCGTATGGGCGTTGATGGGAATACGTGCAGAAAATAACGATGTAACTACCACTGGGATGACATTTGGTTCTATGCAGTGTGATTACAGTCAAGTTCGTTATTCTTATTCGTATCCGTAATCACTCATTAGAAAGCTCTGAGAACACTGGTATGTCTTGAACCGTTTAGTTTAGAAGTGACACTCAGTTCTATTTTTTTGGACGTGTTTTCCCGCCACCGACTGAGCGATTTGCTTCACACAGCCATTGCAATAATGCAAAAAAATTGATAATTGATAGGAGTGGGGAAAGTGCACTTTGTGTAAGGCGAAATTGAGGCGAGCCTTTCTTGTTGATATCTTGTTAGATAACACAGTAGAAATCCGGGTCATAGGATCAGTACTGTTTTATTTCTGTTCTCTCTCTGTCTCTCTGCTGCTAAAAAGGGCTGTAGAGCCGACGAACGGAAGATATTCCTGTGCTGTTGTATTGATTACGATCTGTCTGCAGTGTAATTTATCTTAGCTGGGTGCTATTCTAACAACCCAATCACCATGTTGAGGTGGTATTTTTCGGCATGGTATTGGTTTAGATTTCTGTCAATCAAGTCCTTGTTTATATAGATGTGCCCGCCCCTTTCGGCACTTAAAAAGTTTGGCGAAGAAGCTTCGGTCTGTTCCGCCTGTGGCAGAGAACGAAAATGTTTGTTGTACATTTAATTCGTGCTGGGACTCGTGTGGTCAGGGGCGTACCCAGAAATTTAACCCCCCCCCCCCCCGACAAAATGTCACCTTGCCCCCCTCCCCCTCCACCCAAGTGCCCCTGTCAAGTACTGCCCCCCGATACTCCCAGGATATTCCTGCTTCCGCGACGCCCTTGCGTGAGGTAGCGTGCGTGCAGCCAGCGGTAAGTTCCAGTTTAACCGTTTGCACGTTGATGTACTTTAGCTGTTCCTTGTTATTCTCGTTAGACTATGTTGTTTGTTAGTGCGATAATAATGCGTCCTTACCGCAACTGTAATATGTAATCTAAAATATATATTAACCCAGTTAAAATACTTATATTCTGTGATTGTTGGTAACCAGAGGTGGAGATTTCAGGTCCAAAGAATACAAATCCAGACCAAGATTTTGTTTCAGCCAACCAGTTGAGTGTAAAATGTTTCAACCAACTGGTTGGTTGAAACAAAATCTTGGTCTGGATTTGTACTCTCTGGATCTAAAATCTCCACCTCTGCTGCTAACACATTATACAAAGCCATCCTATCATGTGTTATCTGTACTAGTCGAAGTCATTGTTTATTTGATCAACAATAGTACTAATGCGAGGAAGAGCCCTGCTTGGCCACAGTTATATTAAAGTTACCTGTTAATATTCTGTTGTATTGAAACATGTGCAATCGCTGTATATAGTTTATTGTTAATTGTTGCATAATGTCTGTGTATAATACACTATATAATGTTTATATTTTTATTTCAGAACTTCACACATACTCAGACACACACTCCCATAACAGAAGTTGATGAATGTCTGCTTTGTGCACAATAAAGGACAGCTGGAATAAAACATTTGCCTCCTTGTTCTAAGCGGACAACCTGCTGCCTGAGATTCGGTCGTAAGATACTTTAACCCCGCACAACTGTTGCGTTCCCCATATTTTTGTAGGGGGGAGATTTCACTAATCGTAGCGGAACTGGAAGAAAGTCTGTATATGCTCTGACATTCAGAGATGAATACTTCAGGTCAAAACATACTGACCAGGTAAGGTGTAACAAACACATGATAGCAAGTGCTGTATGTGGCGGAGTGAAACGGTGAGACCTGTAATAGCATCATATTTAGTACATTGGTTATTTATGACCCTAGAGATACATGTATTCCGGGAGCTGAACATATTTTTACGATAACAAAAATGGCTTCTTATCGGGGTTTTGGCTGTCCTTGTGCTCAAGGGACTAGATCCAGGCTGGAAGATTTCAGACTCAAGCGAAACCTTTTCTTTAGTGAAGCTCCTAACTTGGTGAATACCGAAAAGTTTATTTATGTGCATGTTTAACTTGCAAAAGTTCATTCTCACTAGCGTTGGCGGTTGTTGAATGAAATATCCATTTTCAACGATACATTTTCCTGAAATATAATGGTGCTAAGCTTTGCCAGCAGATGGAGACACACATTGTATTTTTTATATTATTGAGACTTTCCTGTATTACTCTGTCAGGGCTGGCCAGTCTTATCCGCAAAGGGCCGGTGTGTATGCAGGTTTTTGGGATAACCTGTAGGTCAGCTGTTCAAACCCAGGTGTGAGGACTTTTCGGCCAATCAGTCCTCTGATTAGTAATCTAATTAGGGAGTTGCAGCGAAAACCAGCATACACACCGGCCCTTTGCAGATAAGGTTGGCCACCCCTGCTCTAAGTCAACCATGTAGGTGTTTCTGTTGATGTTCTTATGTGTGTCATCAATGGCTTATTATGGGAGGTGGAAGTGTGGAAGTCAGTTCTTTGTCGATACAGTTAAAACAGAATGATGTAATGGAACCGGGAATTTCTGGGAAATGTTATTTTCATTCACTTTCAAGTATTTCAACATTTCTGTGCCTTTTTTGCAACAGAGGGGAATGGGGCATTTCAGAATGGATTATCAGACTGTAGGGAGTTCAAGCAGCCCTAGCAGGAAAGCTGGTAAATAATACCTGCCTTTGTGTGTAGTATGATTACCTTGATATAACAGTTTCCCTAATTGTTTATATTAAGTAGAAGATATTCAGTTTTTTTCCCTTTGGATTGTAGGGTGTCACTGTAGTAATGAATTTTTGTATCTGCGATTTGGATAGTAGAAAGATATTCGAGAATCTTCTTGAACACAGCTCTACTCAGGAAACATTGTGCAACATCATAGTGAATGTGCGACTAAATAGCTGTCTCATCTATAGACGTATCAAGGCACAAAGTTAATGTGACAAATTTAAGGTTTTAATTACACAGATTGTAACTAAGACATTTGAATAGCTCTTTATTTGTATATCCTTAATTTGTAATATTGGCAGGCTTGCCTCAGAGCAGGGTTGAGTACTCCTGCTGTGGAAATAAGAATGGTTCCTGAAGGTTCAGTGTAAGTACAAGCTGCAGATCTGCAGCTGTATCGTATTGCTTAAGTATTATTGTTGAATTTTGTTAATCACCATTTAATGTGCATTTGAGCCCTAGTTCCACTTTCCTTTCTGCCTTCCTTTTCTTTATCTGTGAATAAAGATGCCGCCCCTTACTGTTAAACAAGCCAGTTTCAAATGGAATTGGAGAATACCACAATGTTCCCCTGGTTGCAAATAAAGAACCAAAACAGCAGTGAATAACAAATTTCAGTGGTGCCACCTAGTGGAAGATAAAATATTTATTTTTCAGAAATGTCTTTGAAATATATACACTAACTTAAGTACATTAAACTGAAATCCAGACCCTTATTTGAAAAAGTTGCTTAAATGATTTACAATACTCAGAGTACACTATACTATATAATTTATGTATTTTACAAAGCCCCTCATCTGGTGAGTGTCATGTTAAGTAAATGAACCTATCAAAAAAGTTGAGCTGATTTGAAAAAGAATTTCGTTTCACTTTGACTTTTAATATCGACATTACTCAGGGTGGCTCAGTGGGTAGCGCTTCCACAGTCGCGGATTTGAGTCCTACCCCATCTCCATTTCTGTGCTCCTCTTGGCACGGGCTTCCTGTAGGTACTCCGGTTTCCTCTTGCGGTCAAAAGACATGCGCTTAGGTCAACTGGCATCACTAAACTGCATCCCGCCCACAGTGTTCTCTTGCCTTATGCCCTCTGCTGTCTGGGATAAGCTTAGGGTGCCCCACATCCCTGTATTGGGTGAAGCAACCAAAAGATTGGGCAATCTGTGGTCCGCTAGGCCTATGTAAACACGTAAAAAAAAAAATCAGGTAAAAATGTGACATTTTATAGAAAGGTCAGATTGCTAGGCAGGCTCATATAGTGCTTCATTATTGGGCACACAAACTGAAATGGGTATTTCGTAGGTAGCCTAGAGAACAAGGAAGGGACCCAGAGCAAACCCACACTATAAGCAGAGACAAGGTGAGACCGGGACTGGGGGCTGGGAAGTCCAGTGGTATCGCTCTCCCCACCATGCTGTCGTTTGCAGTTTTTTTTATTCAGCTTATGTAGATCAGCATTGTCACTGTGCCTCTGGGGTCATGGATCCCAATGCTGTGTATCAATTTTTTGATGTGAGTTTCCTTCATTATCCTTGAAGCAGATAGGCAGTCAAGTATGAAGGAATGATGGCTAAAGCACAAGCAAGAGTGAGAATGAGCTTCCTCTGAAACCTATACATGCTGTCAGACATGAGTTCAGCTGTCGTTTGTCTCTTTACTTTCAGTGATTTGTCATAAAAGGTAATTGCTTTATTTTATATTCCTTTAAGAAAAAATCTCTCTGTCTTTGTCTCTCACAGGCTGTAACAATATAAAGAAACTGAAGTGCATTAAACCTGAAGTAACTCTAGAAAGTCTGTGGAAACTACTGTTAAATTAAAAATTCAAGTTGCCTTACTAGTATTTCAATCCATCTAGATACAAACATCAGAGGTGTAGAGTTGGTTGAGAACAGAAAAAATGAAGAATGATAATAAAAATGAGCTGAAGACTGAATATTGGTGTATATAGTACAGAATTTTGCTTTTCCTTTTGTTTTTAGATTTCACATTAACATTTTATCTATCCTGCTCCACATTCTATATTAGATATGCAGCCGAAAGACTGAAGAATATGTATAGACTCAACTTTCACAGTTGCCGACTAGTGCTCTCCAGCTCGAATTAAGGTTTTTACAAAAGTACGCCATAGAAACACTTCACGCTACTTATATAGGATGTCAGCCCAATTTGCTCGACTTTCGACAGTCCTAATGGCTTAAATTAAGCTCCGGGTGGGGAACCCCACGTCTGCTCGCTACACAGCGGGATTTCTGTTACTGTACTTGTGTTCTGTTGGTTGCTCTTTATACTACTGAAAAATCATCTCAGGAGAGCATTAAAGCTTGTTTGATACTTCAGTCGGCGTGTCATTTACTCTGACAATTTCAGTCATTCTTTGTGAAAGTTGCAATATTTTTTTTTTTTATTGGAAAAAAATCTATGAGAATATTGCTGGAATAGCCTTTGATATTTTATTATTATATGAACCATAACACACATAAAGAGCCATTTATTGTTTTGGGATACCATTTGTATGCAGGTCATGAGTGAGATGGGCTTTTCAGAATCTCCTGGGGAAGGGAGGTGTGTACCATGCAGGAATGGATGCGGGGCTTACGCTGCACGCGCTCTACTGAGAACGCCAGAGGCTCGCGGGCCAGGCTGTTGCTAGGCAATGGCACAGACTGCGCTTATGATACACTGATTCCATCGACTATGTGATGTGAATTTAAAACGATGTTATATGGAGCCAGCCATTTTTAATTTGACATCATGCAAGATGAATAAATGAAATGGCCCTCTGCGATGTTTATAAACAAACTGATAGAGACCTGCCACTCATTCTGCATAGTCATGTTTGTTTAATTTCAGCTGTGGAGTATGTGATCAGGGTTGACATATTTTTGGGATTTATTTTATGAAACATTGGTCACATTTTGGATAAATTGTTGACTACATATTAGGAATGAGAGACTGATACATGTAACACAATTTCAGATGTATCGGCAGCCCTGACCAGCGTCAGGCACTGTTTTTGCAGCTGTAACTGACAGCGATATACTTTGGGAGTTTATACACCAAGTAGGACAGACTCTGCTGTCTCCTGCATGACGTAAAAATTAATCTTCCAGGACTAAAATGAAACATCCGATGAATAGTTTTATTTTCAAAGTATTTCAATCATGACACAAGTGTGGATCTATGTTTAATGGCTAAGTAGTGTTGACAGATTAGGCCATAAACTTTAACAGTGATAATGCGTATTCCATTTCCAAATGTAAATTTATTACTGATACTCGGGTAGCTGTATTGATTATTCTGGATGATTCATACTAAAAAGGATTATATTTTGATTTGAGAACAGGTTTCTACATAAATTCAGTGTAGAATTGTTACACGTTACTTGACGTGAACCATGTTTTTTTTCTCAAAATGTAAGAGCACGTTCCTTCTCATATTGCTGCTAGCTAATTTCACAGCTAATTAAAATATAGTAGATTGTCACATACATTACACGATGACTCGGAAACACTGTCCAACTGGCTTCCCATGTCTACATTTATTCCGTTAAACACCCGAGAGACTGACGTTGTAAATGGTGGCTGGAAATTCGCAGTATGTTCATTTTAACCAATAAATGTATTACATTATATATGTTCTTATATTGCGGTATACACATTGTATATTCATATTATGTATATTACATTTCTATCCATGTTTCATTATAGTAGGGTGATCGTATAGGTCCTCTTTTTTGGGACCTTAGTACCAAGTAATTTACGATTCTCGGGTGTTTAATTATCAGTTGTCAAAAAAAATCGCGATTGTAAACATTAAAGGCTTTGAAATCGTGGACGAGTTTTTGGTTGTATTTAGTGTCTATAAATATGTGGTCAGCTCCAGGCAGGTGGCCGTTTTAATTAATTACTCCACAAAGTGACGGGACACAAATAGCTACAGAAAGCAAACCGCGTAGGCAGCTGTGTTGGGGAAACGGGAGGCCTTATTCTCAAGTCCGGTCCTATCAATGGTATAAATGGAAAACAAGCAGTAAAGTTGAGACGAGTCTTGCAGTTTCAAGGTCACATTTAAAACAGATACGCACTGGGGGGAAAAAAAACCTTTAAACGGCAAACTTTAACGTTTCTATTGACGAGAGATACGAAGGTCTTGCAGTTGGAATTACACATTTACTTGGCAACAAAAATTTTAGCTGATTTTTAAAAACACGTCATTTGTAGGAAAATGACATCGTTTAAGTAAATATGACTAACTTTCACTGGCGATCGCACCGTAGAATGCTTGGTAGGTCTAAAGCGAAACTGCGGGAGATCGGCATGCACAGGCATCGCCAGCCCCCAACGTGCTGCACAGGTATGCTGCGCCTTGCTTGTGGTTCCGTAGGCGGCTTTCCCCCTCGTCGACGGGCTGCTTGACCTCTGACCTATCCCCCCCCCCCCTTTCCCCAACGCCTCCTTCCCTGAGATAATGAGTAAGGAGCCGCGGCGGTACCGGCGGCACAGAGAAAGCGCAGAGCGGTCCGGACGGTCATACTGCGGGAGCCCATTTCATGCACATAATACAGCGCTCTTGACATTCACATCTCTTCTACTTTGTGTCTCCCCCTCCTCCTGTTTTCTCCCCCTCCCCCCACACCCTAGTATCTGACACATTCTGCTTTCCCCAGCACCATCCACCTACCTACGCACCGATTTTAGAACTGCTCCTATATTATTATTTTTTTTTTCGTTTCATCTTATTCCCCTGCAAATAAACCAAATACTGAGATTAAGCGAGCAAACATGATGGCGGCAGCTCCCATCCAGCAGAACGGGACTCATACTGGGGTGCCGATAGACTTAGACCCACCGGATTCCCGTAAGAGACCGCTGGAAGCGCCTCCCGAAGCGGTCAGCACCAAGAGGACGAACACTGGCGGTAGGTAGCTGGCTGCCCACCATGGCTTGATTCCCGAGTCATCATGCTTATAGCCTTTTCCTTTGTTAGCGTTTGTTGTAATGTCGGAGCTGTTGCGTCTATGCGCGCGACTTAACAATGATACAATGTAAAGATTGTATAAAGAAACATGGCGACCAACGTTTTGCATTCACTGTAAAGACTAATATAGCTTAATAAAAGACAACAGATGTCGTCGTCGCTGGAAAGGAGCGGAATGAAGCGGCGCGGCTTTTCCCGAAAACAGCATTTAGCGTCGAACTTTCCCATAAGTGTGAGGGACGTGAAATGTCAGATGTCACTATGATAGGCGGCCAGCTGGTGAGCCCCGCAAAATCTGTGCGCTTTACTCGCACATCGCCTTTTAAAACAGTTGTTTAGCGTCCCAGTGCTACCAAACGCTGCCGCGGCACTGACACCGCAGCGATCCCCAGCAGCATTTTCACTCTGATCTTCTCTGGAGATGGTTAATATAGATGCAGCGTGTCGTTCCTACACATCCAATGTTACTAGACGCCGTCGGTCCGTCCGCCGCTAATTTGTTGGTTTGTTTAGCTCAAGTGTTGAATGGATAGTTACTGACGGGGGTAACGCAGGGAGAATTACGCCGGGGTTTTCTTTCGCACTGAGGCGTATGTTGGTCTTTTACTCCCACCTGCCTCGGTGTTTTTTTTTTTAAAAAGAAACGGTTTTACGCTTCACTTCATGTAATCAAACCCGTGCAACGGCGAACGGGTTGCAAAATAATATCTACAGAGGCCCCGCTACTCAACAGAAAGCGGAGATACTTGCGAGCGTTGCGGTGCCTTAACGGTCCGGTCTGCTGCGACTCTATAGGGTTTACAGAAATTGAACCGGAGAACAGATACAATATATATTGGTTTTCACGTTTCATGTGCATGTCACCTCGCTTATTCATATGCCTGCTTTTAAAACACATTTACACACGTTTTCTTTATTTTGCTGATGAATTTCTTCGCTGTCGCCGTATAGCTTTGCATAAATTAGGAATTCATTGTGCATCACGAAACTCCACTTTTTTGATCGTGTCCTGTTGCGATTCCGGAAATAATGCTTCAGACAATGGAAACTGGAACTCAAAATCTGAGTAAAGATTGGCTTATTTCTTATTGGATCTTAATGATTGATGTTACGATTGTGTGGTAGTCGCATTGACCGTAACCGTACCGATAACCCGAGGCGTTACGTCTGTGCTGCACGGTTTTGCGCACAGTCCCCTACCTTTATATCATGTTGTCTAGATCTTTGCCAGTCGAATCATAGGCCTTGAACGTGATGCTATTCTCGCCATTTTACAATTTTTTCTTTTCCCCCCAGAGGACGGCCAATTTTTCCTAAAAGTACTAATACCCAGTTATGCTGCTGGATCTATAATTGGAAAAGGAGGACAGACGATAGTTCAGCTTCAGAAAGAGACGGGCGCCACCATCAAACTGTCAAAATCCAAAGACTTTTACCCAGGTAGGAACTCTGTTCAATGCATGTCATAATTGATTGTGTATTGTTATATTGATAATAAAATGTCCCTTATTTAAGAAGGGTCTTGAAGCCGACATCAGTAGTGGCGCTTTTGGTTCCGGTGTTTTATCGGTGAGGTGTCTTGGTCCCCAGTCATCTATATGCTGCAGGGGCCCTTTTCCTCTAGCGCTACGGCTTCTCCCGTTTGTTTACTGTTATCAGGAGTAGGGTTCACCAGGGAGCTACACGTTTTCGCATTAGTAAACCTACCTTCGCCTTTGTTAATCTGCCAAATTAAACCTAATTTTACGAAAGCGTTGAAGGCCAACACGAACATGGTTTTTATTCGCGCGTCATTCAACTATTCGTAATCGTGAAATCGAAATTTTACATCATATCCATTTCTGTGATTTAATTAAATTTGGTTTTATTCGATTTTTTTTGCACCGTGGCATGAAGTGGTCTGCTTCAGAAATGAGATCCTCTTTTTCCTATATTTTGACACATTAATAGATAAATAATTAAATTTAAACTTATCCTTAAACATTTGTAGAGGGATAAATTTGCTAAACTTTTTTGGGGAAAATGCTTATATAAAGCTTTATGGGCCGCTAGAAACTATGTGAGTAGCTTGTTTCATGGACAAATTCAGTTTTTTTTGACCAACAATGCAGCAGGTTATAACCTCAAGCCAGCATGTTACATTGCAGTGTTGCAGATCAGTGCTGTGTCGTCATTTTTCCGCTGCCTGTGCTCAGAGCAGACCGGTCCTCCTGCTGTAAGCTTGTTCATCGGAGGTGTTTAGGACTGAGTTTGCCTTTGACCTTCAGCTGGTAAAGTTCCCAGGCCTTATTGTTATCCAGCTCCTACGGTACCAGGAGGATAATTTTATTTTTTGCTCTTGCCTACCATCGTATCGCAAACATTTCATTAGTCAAACAGTTTGATTTTATTAACCATTTCTTACGGAAAGTGTAAAGGTTAGTTCTTGCCATGATATGTTTTAAAAAATCTAAATCTTTATACATGAAGTTCTGCAGAGTGATCGGTAATGTCCATACTGTAGTCATGGAAGGCTAAACCTTGATGTAATATGCTAGGACTTTGTGTGCTCTTCTGAAGGTCAGTCAATGGACTAATGGTTGTGTTTTGTTTATATGAAAAACATGCACATGCTTGTTGTCTATGGATCATTATTCATTCCTTTTATGAACCTGTTGTGATGTCACTGCAATGTTGCACTAGTGAACTGAGGGAAAATGTTTTTTTCTAATATAGCTTCTGATTACTACTGGGCTGGTGCATTCTTTGAAACGTACATTCCAAGCATACGCTGTTATCCAAAGGAATGTATCTTCTCACCGATTCAAAGTGCTGGTTATGAAGAAATTTAAGTGCACCGCATAATTACAGGGGCGTCTGAAGGCAGTGTACTGCGTAATAGCATGACCTGTGACGGCAGCACACTGAGTAATAGCGCAGTTTGACGGTAGCATGGTGGTCTAGAAGGGGAACATTAAGAGAAGTAACTATTCTGTTTATGGCATGCCTGCTATCTGTAGATGCAGTAGACAAATTGTGCGTATAAGCATGGCTGCTCTGGTACTGGGCTGAAGGTTTATGCTCTGTGGGCACATGGGGAGTGTCTGGTCTGTGAGGGTCAGCAGGGGGCCACCAGGTGAAAGTTTGCATACCAAAGGTGATAGGATGCAGAGAGGCTGCAAAAAAGGATTTCAAATGGATAGTCAAAATGTATACAAAGTAACAAAAAAATATATAAAAATCAAAAAAAGTGTAGTTTTCATTATTAGATAAGTTTGTATGTATGTTTGCTGTAAATATGCTTTAGCAAGACAGTTTTCTTTTGATGGCAAATATAAATATAGGAAATAAAACTTTTAGATTTCTTAAATGATAAGCAGTTTGTGCATAAAAGGTCATTAAAGTTGGTTTTCAGTTTTTGGAAAAGTTTTCATGCTGCACTTTTTCACTTAATGTAGTGTGAAAACACCTTTAGATTTTAATGTGTTTCAGTAGCATAATGTTAATAGTGCAGCATTCACCTTGTCATTGTATGCCACAGGAAATCTAAGCTGAGTAGTGAGTGGATCACATTGTTAGTTCTCAGGAGGCAAAGAATGTTACAACTGAAAGGAAGCCTGTTTTGTCTGTTAGGGAAGTTTTACTTTTAGACGATTGTCATGTTTCTTATAATCTGCTGCTCACTTGAATGAATCTAAGCCTTGTGCCTCAACTACAATAGTAAGGATCATACCGAGAGACCCAGTGCCTTTTGTGCAAAGAAATGTTTTCTGTGCTGTGATCTAAGCCGATCTCCGGCAAGTTCATCAATGGCTGCGTTATACCCATTTAATCTTAACTGGAAAGGCGTTGTTGGCGTCAACCTTGCCTTTCCTCTCAAGGTTTTGTGAGATTTTAAGACTAAATATATTTAATAGTAACTCTTAAAACGCTCTTGTGAATTTGTTGTGATCATTGTGGTGTTCCAGGATAAGCTCTTGGCAGAGTGATTTCGCTGGAAATTGGGGGATTTTGTGATTTCTCATGCAGTTTGAGTTATTATTATTATTATTTCTTTTTGTCAGATTTTATGGTCTGGTGGAGTCATTTGTCTTCTGACAATACGGATTATCCAGAGTCCTTGACAAATGAGTAACATTAACATGGTATGTAGTAATTTCTATAAAGAGTAGAATACACCTAATCCATGTGCTTATTTGTAGTCTTAAGTGTGTTGCCAGAGTGATATAGTGTTCTTGTTTGCGGTACACAGATATGCCTGGGTACAATTGAGAGTGGCTATCAGGGTGTCAGTGGTGGGGAGGGGTGACTGTGTTCTAGAAGGAGTCTGAGCTGAATCATGAATGGTGTGATTGAAGCTGTTGCCTAGGTAACGGGCCCCGAAGATAGCTTTTGGTGCAGTGTGTATGATTTCTGTGCTAAGCCGCAGCCAGAGGAAGCCAGCTGACTCTGCTTTGTCCCTGTAACTACCTGCCGTCCCTTAGCTGTGCTGCATCTCCCTGTGCCTACTTACCTGTCTGTGAACACAGGTCTGCGGGAGATGTGAGACGGACCCTGCCTGACTCCAGATGCTCTGCACAAGATAGGAGGCACATGTCTGATTTGAAACCTGATCTACCCACAAGACTCTGAGACCACAAAATCAAACCATACCAGCACAATTATGTAGCGTTTAATTAAAAAAAAAAAAAAAAACCTTCTGCCAGTATTTTGCTGGAGACTGGCACGTGAGCTGTTGCCGTTATCTCGGATTCTTTACAGCTATTTGTGGTTTTTGTAGATAGTATTGATATGCATTCAGCTGACAGCAGCTGCATGAGCTGAAAATGTCTTTAAAGAAAATCTAATTAAAGATCCACAGACTGAGTGACCTTTAAATATCGTCTTCATGACTGTAATATCAATGGTCGAAATTTTGTGTGTGCTGGAAATGTGCTGTTTGTATTAAAGACCGATATGGGCTATTTATTTTGTTATACATTGCATCAGTATGATGGACCCAGAAGCTGCGCTGTCTTGCAGAATTGGAATGAGAAATTGCTCATTTTGGTTCAAGGAGATTCCACTCTATGGTTGAATTACATTTACCACATTAACCAACTGCTGTTGAGCCAGCCTTTCCCGGAGCGTGTGAATTGTTATGGTAGTCAGGAGCCGAGCCAGCCTGTTCTAAATTGCAATCTGTTAGATGCATGCTGCACACAGTGATTCAATTACTACCTGCATAACCCACTGTTGACTGCTGGCTGATCTTTGTTGCAAAGTCAGATCTGTTGCCCTGGAGATAAATGAGATTAAGTGCATGTCAATGGTAGGATGGACTCAACCGAATGAACACGGTCGGCGCTTTTTGAGACGGTGATGACGTAACTGTGATCCCCTTGATGTATTCGCTGGCAGGACTTATAAACATCGCGAACTCGGACAACCAATGACGTGCCGTCATGTGAAAGACAGGTGACTGCAACTGTGTGACGGTGATCGTTTCCCTCTTCTGCACCCACCATCTTGTCCTCCTTCAGGTGTCTTTGATATGTCGTCATGCCGGGGTTGTGACGTTGACGGCTGCTGCCTTGACGTCCAGGTCCCTGGCTTGAGATGGTAAATTTACGATATGTTGACAAGAATGTCCACAGGCAGCGCTGTGGAATGCCATGCTATGCCATGCAGCCTCTGAGCTGTTTAACAGAATTGAGTTACAGCTCCTCACAGATGGGGAAATGATTCGATTCCAAGTTAAGCATGTGCTGTCATGGCGATCTCATTCCTATAGTTATTATAAAGATATCTCTTTGGACAAATTGCAGTTCCGTCATTTTGCACCCTGGCGAGATGACCTGCATTGTGGTCAAGACTGTGCTTTGTATCCAATATTTTCTTGAAGCGTTTCTTCTGTACTTCACTTTGCTCTTATTCAACAGGACATTAACTGAAATGTTCTTCGAGGAGAAATAATAGCAATTTTCAAAAGCATTTCCATCTGAACCCCTTTGGGTACAATAACCGTATGGTTCGTTCTTTTCTGGGGTGTCAGAATAAACCTTAGCGTTCAGTTTTGATCCCAGAACCAAAAAATGGCGATTTGCTGGAAATTCATGTGTGGATTTGAAGTGTTTGTCTGTGGGTTTGATTTCTGTGCGTTTGAAGCTGCCGCCCAAGTGCAGTCCAAGCTCCGAATGTGGTGGGAAGTCTTGATCTGCTGCTGGCTGATCTGCTGAGGTTCCCTTTCATGTTCCGTTGCCTCCGGACCGTGAAGCAGAGCAACATCTGCAGTGGCCTGATTGACAAAGCTCTCCCTGGGACGTGCTACTGCCAAGCGCAGCAGGTGCTGCCCCCTGCCCCCCCCCGCGGCGGCCCGGTCGGGAGCCCCACCACGCCCTGGGAGAGAGTGGCCTGGTGTGTCAGTTGTTGGCTGCTCATTTCCTGCAGGTAATTGGGCCGGGCCGGCCGGACCCGCTGGGCGTCCGATGGCTCGTGTTGCACAGCAGCTGCTGTCGAGAAAGCGCTGGTCCCCGAGGATGTCAGCCCTGCAGACTAGGCTGCCGCCGCGTCTCTGTCTATCTCCCTCTCACTCTCTCCCTTCCGTTTTAATGACAGCGTCCGTTCGTTGAAATCGCTGATTTGTCACTCGATTCGTGGCTGATAAACGCCAGTCCGGAAGTGAGATATCAATACTGCCGGTTCCCGTTTTTTGCTCCTGCCGCTTTTCCCCCCGAGGTACGAGATTCTTGGGAAGTTGTCACTGTTGCTTTGTTAGTCCGAAATGAGGAAGGATGGTATGACGTGCATCTCAGGAACTTTGCAATTAAACTTTCATCAGTGTCATTACACTGGTGTAGTTTTACTGTCGTTGGGTGGCTCGCTCCTTATCGACATATAAGGGCACATCAGTGGGTGATAGAAAAGAATGAATGACCTGACAGCTGACTGGACCACAGCTCAAACAGTTGCTACTCAAGGGGGAGGCTAATGGCACATGCGCTGAAGCGTAATTAGTGTGCCGTGGCCAGTAATTAAGATGCTTTGGACAAAGGTTAGTCTGTAGACAGCTAATTGATACAGATTTTGTGCTTTGTGATGGATTTGGGCATCATTACTGAACTGTAAATGCTTGCCACCTTCTGGAAACGGTGGCGGTTCGATTCGGCTGACCTTGGACGTGTGACTAACGGTTTAACAGACACTGTATGAAAAAGGGGAGAAAGACTTAGATTTTGTAATGTATTAGGAAATAAGAAGACAAACCAAGTGCAGACTCCTATCCCTGTGTTTATGACATTCAGCGTGTTTCTATGATTAATGCCCCCCCGCTCTGTTTCCCCGGCAAGCAGGATCGGTCATTTACAGTTTGAAACGGCTTCCAAATTTACAACACTCTGTTCAGTGGCTTGGGGGGGGGGTTGCTCCTCTGGCAAAGTAGTGAAGATCTGCTTACTTATTTATTTTTTGAATGAATCCATATTTTAATTTTAGCCTCTTTCTGTGCATGCGGACAGAGTATCTCGCTCTTCAAAAAAGAAATATCGCACTTAACATGCAGAATTGTTTTAGAGAACCAATTTATTACATTAAAATAAATAAAACTCTTCTGCGTATCCGTCTTAGCATCCTTTCATTTGTATGAAATCCTAAGTGTATAAAATGAAAAGTATTGCAAAAGCACTTATCTGAGGAGAATGACATCGTTAGTAACAGGGCACATCAGTCTTTCCTTGGATCAGTTAGCATCTTTCAGGCTAAATGGTTGAACCTAACAAGCTGTTGTCCCCATAGACTGAGGGAAAAAATGTAATTCACTGATGGATGAACCAAGATACACAAGCAATTTTTTTTTTTTTTTTTTTTTTTTTTTTTTACAGATTATTGAAATTATTTTCTTATGCTGTTTTGTGCTGTTTTAAGGCTACTTAAAGCATGTTTTTGCTAGCAGCTCTGTGTCCACTGAGAAACTGCTACTGACGCCTCAAATCTGTCGCATTTGTATTGTAGGATAATGTAAAATATGCACTTCGTATGTTTGTGTTTTTTTTCCCCTCGTATCAGAAACAATGTCCTTTAGTTTCTTTAGTTTTTGTGTTAATTGGCCAATTCTGTTAAGGCAATGGTTCGTCTTGTTGATTTGCAATATTGTTCCTAACAGAGTAGAAGAGTTTTGGCCTAAACTGTGAGTAAATGAGGGAAAGCAGTCATTACTTTTGGAATGATTCCGCCTCGCAATTCTCAGTGACATGTCCCTAGAAATTAAACTTTTAAAAACATTTACTAAAAATAAATTCTGTGCCTTCATTTTTTTAACGTGGTTCTCTGGTTGAAGGGCTGGACTTCATGGGTCCTGTGGCCTTCAGTTTCTTCAAAAATCATTGTTCTCTGGGGCTGTGCAGCAATTCCATTTAGCTCCAATAAAATCCAGGTTAGAAATTTACTGCATTACAATTTTCTTTCTGTCAAATTCTAATGGAGAGTTACAGAGTTGCGGATTTTAGCATAATGCGCGGAGTGCGTGGCTCTGCTGGTTTGGTGCTGCGGTTTTCAAAGTCATCCTCTTACATTGTATTGGACACCATTATGCTTTTACACGTTGTATACAGTAATTTGAAAAGTATGTGTAGCTCTTACATTACACTTGAAACTGATTTTGTGGCAGTTGCATGTTTATTGCAGCGATTTATCAGTAGTGGTTTGATTGTAATTAGGGGAATTTAAGATCAATTTGTGCAAATATAATTGTGGTACAAAGTAATTTAAATGAGATGATTAACAAACTGAAGTCACTAGTTATACTGCTCGGTTGCCTCGTCTGCCTGTTGAATCGATAACTGCTTACCCATTGCAAATCGGGGTGAACTGTTTTGCAGAAATCTCAGACTTTATGTTGCCAGTTTTTTTCTCCCCTCAGTGTCACTCCTTGGCTTTCTGCTGCTCTTTCATTTGTATTCATTTTCCGGTTACTTGTGGAAATTTAAAGATTGAGCAGGGTGCATTAGTGCCGTGCTCAAGCACTGGGCAGAATGTCACCGCACATTCTGACACGTGTGTGACGCGGCAGGTTGGTGGGAAATCCTGGCCCGGCAGCAGACCGCGTAAGTTTAAACCAAAGGCCTTTTCCTCACTCAGCAAGTGGTGCTTAAATAGGATCGTTAGTAGGAAGCTCACTCATAGGATTAGCAAAAGGCTGAAGCAATATGGCTTGGTGGAGGTGGGACCCTCACACCTGAAGGTTTATGATTCCTTAGAGGTCACGGGGTTTTATGTTGATCTGAGCACATTTAAGGCCAAAGGCTTGGCAGCTATTGCTGCTGTGGCTGTGATTGACCAACTACCAAGCCAGTGGGCTCTGATATCACTCACTATACAGACTTACAACTATACAGACTTTCTCTTTTGGTTCTTATTAAGGGCATATAGTTTTATTATTTTTGCACCCTAGGTGATTGTCTCATGTTAAAGAAATATACACAGCCGTTTTGGAACGGAGCAGGGGGGGAGAGAGGGTACAGGGCTTTGACACCCCAGCAATGATGACTTGCTCGGGCTGAATGGCGCTCTCCCTGAGCACGAGGGAACCGCGATGAAAGACGGCGTCTTTCTGCTCCCTGCCAGAATAAAGGAGAGAGAAATGAGGTCCGATCCTGAAGCAACCCATCACAGCTTGTCCCCTCTCCTCACGGGACCCTATCATGCTGCCCCAGTTTCTGAGAGTAATGAGGAGCACGTTCCCCATCTTCAGTACCACTTTCGGGAATTGCATATGGGTCACTCAGAACGCCATGCCTTTGTTATTCGCTTCGCTATAATGTCTGTGAGAGTAACGCGGGCAAGAAAGTTGAAGGGGTTGGAGCAGCGACATATTATTTTTGCTTCCATTTCTAAAATTTCAAATGGTGGATGATTGATTTCTAATTATGTATACGTCCTCATAAATATACAGGCTGTTAATCGCGTGAATTTGTTGCTAAACAATCAGGCGACTCAGACTCTTCTTCAGTGGTGTTTGTGAGTGCAGCTACGATAAAATGGGTTTCTTGATTTTTTTCTTTTCTTTTTTTCCAGGCTCTGACACATTTTGTCTCCTTTCTACTGTAAATAGCTCAGCCTGGATCCATGGCTGGATATGGCCTTATTCGGTCTAACTAGGCTGAAGTGCGGAGCTGTGCTGTCCAGGCAGGTCATAAATCACGTCTAGCGGTGGCCCGTTACAAACAGAGCTGGGTCACTTTACTTTAATTTTGTACCAAACTAATTTCTGCTTTGTGAATCTCTCTTCTTCCTGACTGTTTAAACTTGGGTTTGATTTACATTGTGATATGACACTTTTGGGTTTTGTTTATGTTTTTAAATTAATGCTAATTCCTTTTCCTCTGTTTAACAATAGAATATCTATTAATGTCTTTAGCTTTTGCTAAATAGTGCTTAGCATATCCTTATACTTTTCATTTTTGTAAATATATTTTCATTTTGTTCTTGTTTGCCAGCCTTTCAGTAAATTTACTGCCGTTTGATGACAGTGACGCGGTTTTTATTCTGCCTTGGATTTCCATTGGTTATTTTATTCTGTCTTCTAATTCGGGTACATTTTTTGTCCTTGATCACATTTGAAATTGAAACTCGTTAAATAGTTCTAGGGGGGAAATTCCAATTCCCAACCTGGTCCTCAGGACCCCACCCCCCCCCCCCCCCCCACCGCGACAGTCCTCATTTTTGCTCCCTCTTAGGAGCTGGGAGGGAGCAAAAATGTGGACTGTCTGGCGGGGAGGTGGGAGGGAGCAAAAACGTGGACTGTGCGGGGCTCTCCGAGCACTGGATTGGGAAGCACTGCGCCTGGCATCCTGCTTGCTTCTCAGTGGTTGGGTTGCAGCTCACCATTTCTCTCTTTGCTGCTGTTATCGTCTTGGCATGTATTTCTGCAGGGACAGGGATGTTTGACGCCAGAGAACATAAAAGGTTGCGCAGATGTTAGTTTCCATATGTGAAATTGCTTCTTTGATAACCTGACGGTACAGTGTCTTAGCTGTGGTTTAGTGCTTAGTTGCTTAGTGCTGTAAGTGCTTAGGCGCAGTTCTTTGTGTGTGTAACTGTATCACATATCCCAAACTGCTCATAAATCACCATTATGGTTGAACCCCTGTGGCTGAACCTTAGATGAGTTATATTTTTAGATAATATTGTGCCGTAGTAGTGGAATTGAATTTGGGGTTTTGTTTCGCAAAATGGTAATTATGAGCTACAAAGAAGGCATCAGCAAAATTATTTGAATTTCGTTGATCCTTCCTGGTCATTAAGGGGAGATGGTTTAGACAAACTTCTATAGAGTTGTATGGTAAAATGTAAATCTGGTGAATAAGTGAATGAGACCAAATTCAGATTTGTCCTTTCTCTTCAGATAATTTTCATTAATTAAAAATAAATCATAATTAAATGTTACTGTAAAATGTGACGCAATTTCAATAGTATTCCTGGCAAACACAAAAGATATTAGGAGAATTTGAATTCAGGTGAGTATTGTGATTTGGTAAACAGCGGATGAAATTTATTCTTCTGGAAAAGGCTGAGTTTTAGCTGTTGCTTGTGCTGTGCTTTGCCTGTATTTGAGGAAATGAGTGACAAGCCGCCTTTGCTTTCCATACTTGGAAACCTTTTGTATTAACAAATGAAATGGGCCACCTGAGTAAGTGTGAATGTATCACTTTAACTTGCTTTTACCCTCTGGTGTTTATTGTGATTAGGGTTTGCAGTGATGTTATGATGCATAACTGTGTTGTTAGGTCATACAATACAGTGTTTCAGTGTGTACATTTGGCATTATCATCTATGGTACAATATGAATGGATTTTATTGTTTAATATGCAAAATTCCGACTTTGGTGACAAATATGAAATAATTGTCAATTAAATGCATAGGGGTTTCTAGCTGGAATGTTATAAATAATTAAGAATGTATACATGGATATTAAATATAATTATGTATCTGTACAGTATAATAGCTTTTGCTGATTTATGGCGTTTTGCAGCTTTTGTAAAGTAGCTAAATAAAATTGGCAGAAAAGGCCGCATGCCCGTCGTTCCCGGAGGGCATTGTCCTTAGCGCAGTGAGTGCGGATCGTGAGTGAGGTCTGCACAATACATGAGGGTCGGCTATTTTTGCCTTTGTTACTTTAATGGTTGTGTTTTTTCAAAGGTAAATCCCACTGTTTGCTTCGTGATTGTGGAGCTTCGTCTGAAACACGTGGGTTGATTTCTCATTCTTATTAATTTGCAAGTGGCAGCGTGCCGCCTCTGCTCTTCAAAGAAGTCGCTCCACAGAGCCTCATCTCACCTTTTTCCTCCAGCTAGGAGCGAGCGGCACCTCGGAATACTGAAGCGCTTTGTTATAACGAGACGAGACACAGAACCATTGCTTTTCTTATTTCCTCATCGCTTTTGTGGCTCTGCTACTGAACCTCTCACTTATCTTCCATCATTTCAGACCATTAATTCCATAAGTGCACAACTTTTTAATTGTTTCTTAACCTTGTTATTCTCACTGAATTAAATGAATGTCCTTAGTTGCCATCTGTGTACTGTACTAGATGGTTTTGATTGGGCAAGAATTTCTGCTGTCTAGACAGCATACACTGATGTGCCTCACCTGTTATTAGGTCCCTATTCAGTATACAGACGCTCCTTTACTTCCGAACTTTCAACTTACGAACTTTCAAACATACGAATGAAGAGGACTGTAAGTCCAAATTGTTAGTTGGGCTCCCATTCCCTGTCCGCAACATCAATTTAAAAAATTTTTTTTTTGAGTGCCAATTCTGCCTTCTGGTCGCTACTCCCGCCGTTCTTTGTACTTGTGTATACCCTTAAAATGATGTTGAATAACCACTTATGAACATTTCAAGTTACGAACGGCCGTCTGTACATGTGGGAATAATGTCTGATTCTACTTAACTGTTGCCAGTCATATATGAAAGCTTAAGTTGTGGTAGCAGCAGAACTGGTCAAATCCTGCGTGACACTGAAATCTGTCTCTGGGTGTTTCCATTTGGAGGTGGTTGGCATCCAGTGGAAGGGATCCGCTGTTCGGATCTCCTTGCTTATGGGTTCGGTTTGAACTTCAAACTGCTAACCTCTTGTAACTCACTTTACTCATTCTTTGTTTTTCAAAAAAAAAAATCATTGTATTTGCGCTTTGCAGAAGGTAGCAGGGCAAGAGCTTCCTGTGAAAATAACGTGCAATTGATGACAGTAGCTGGCAGTGACTCTAATGGCGGGTGACAGTGGGTTTTTAAAGATAAGCAGCCTGTGCTCTTTAATTCGCCTGCCATAGTATTGCTGAAGCTTCTGTTGAGTCTGTTTATCAGCATAGTTTTCTTGCCATTGATTTGACGGCTGTGGAGCTTCGTGTTGAATCTGGGGCTACATCCATGCTGCTCACCTGCCTTCTGCCTGATTAGACTGGCGTCTGTATCAAAGATGCAGCCTTAGTCTTGGCTTGTTCTCAGCTTGTGTCTAGTGCATATTCACTGTAGCCCCTTTGGACTCTCAGGTCCTGAGGCTTGGTGGAAGCAAAGGTGAGTAGTTTTACTGAAATGCCCAAGGTATTGTTGGATACGTGCTCTGTTTTTCCTGCTATTGCTTTGGATGAGGAAAATGAAATTTACAGAAACGTAATGGCGTTAATGAATCGTGCAGCGTGCTTTGACTCATCCTCAAATTACCTGCTAAACCGCTCAGCTGGTCTCCCACAGGCAACAGTGCTTGTAACGTGTGCGTGGCTGCGGTGAGACCTGGAGCGAGTCTCTGCCACGCGCTCTGCGGTCTCTCCAACCTGCACCCAAACCGCTCTCGGAATGGGAAGCAGAGGAGACTGGAGGGAATCTTCTTCCTGCAGTGGAAATTATGAACTCGAGGGACTCTAATGTCATGAAAAGACCACCCTCATTATCTAATTCTAGTCTAAGTAATTGCATGAACTCTCAAAACGGCATAAATTATTCACATTGTTTGCCGGTAATTGCTGATAGCTACTATATTTTAAATATTAAAATTTGTACATGCTTGACTGCCCCAAACTTATGTAATGGCATGTATCCTGATCTAGTATAATGCGGAATGTCTGCTACCGCTGACACGATGCCATGCAGTCAGATACGATGGCGACGAAGGGCTCGCGCTGAAGGTAAAAGGCAGCGAGCGCTCAACATTAACGTTTGAAGGAGAGCCGAGGTGCTAATGCTAACCGGCGGCGAATGGAGGTCATGCTAACGGCAGTGTGAGAGCCACAGCAGCCTAGCAGCGGACACTTGGCCCGCTGGCTCGCTAGCGGTGTGGGGAACGGAGAGATGTGCCATCCCAGATACTGTGTCAATCGGCAGGCGGGCGGGCAGGCGGTCTGTGCCGTGCAGCTGCTGTCGCCCGTCAGCCTGGGAATGCGGGGCTTAATGAGGCTTTAATCATCTGCTCTGTTTTCCTTCTTAAACACACATCTTGCATCAGTGTTCATACTTTAGCCTTACAGCAGAACCCTTTTTTTTTTTTTTTTACATTTCTTAAAGCTGTTGGTTCACCTTAAAAATAAGTATATTTTTAGTTATTTTTATCGTACATAATACGTACGATACATATTTCACTTAGTTCTGTACTTGCTTCAGATTTTCTATTTCTCATTCTAGATAAAACATATGGAATATGATTTCTTATTAGATTTTTACCAGAATTAAGCTATCTGCTAAATAAAAAAGTACCCCCAGAACACTGTAGTTCAAAAAACAGAAGGATAGTATGTTAACCCCTTCTCGAGTTCTCCCTAATATAGATGTTATAGAGAAGACTTCATTTATATTAGCAAAATGCGATGTTTTTTGGCAAAGCAATGTGAGCTTTGTTTGTTTTCAGAGGTATTAGGTTATATATGTATATTTTTTTTGGGAGCAGATGCTCTTTACATTGATCAGTGACAGCTGCTGCATGATATTACAGTATCCTGCTTTTGTACACAGGTAACAGAATACATTTCGTCAAATAACAGAACATGTTCTGTGGTTGGATTGTCTCACCCCATATAACCAGTGATGCATGCAGTTAAAATGTATTCAGAGGTACGGTTTCAAAAAGGATATTGTACAAGATCTTTTACATTTAGTCTCAAAGTGACGGAGCAGAAGACAAAGGTCATCAACATGCAAACATAATTATCAGTTTATAATGAACCCAGTTTACGGGATTTGATAAATGCTAAGATGAAGAGAAAGTTGTCCAAGGAAAGTGGTATCCGGATGAAGTATGAGCCTAATCCCAGAACCCTTAGAAGCTTCATCTGGGAAAGGCACCTGTTATGAATTACATCTCTACCAGATGTGGTTGCATCAGAGACAGTGATGGATCATTAACTTGGCAGCACCTCTGCAGTAACTGAGCTTTTATTTTCTAACACCAAAACTTTTCAGCGTGAGAACTTGGTAATAATGATTCCTCAACAGACTAGGCAAAATTTTGATCAAAATTTTGAGCTACATTGCTGTTTCAGGGTTGTTTTTCGTAGGGGGAAAAAACAGTGTGTTTGAAAATTCTGCAGCAAGTTTTGGACCTATGAAATTTGGGTCAATGATACCAACCGGACTCCTCATTGGCTGCTTGTCTGTCAGGTGGTCTCTGCTTTCCCTCGTCCCAGAGGTAGCTGACCTCCACGCTGGTTCCATGTACAAACATCTCCATGATTAAAAACAGTCCACATAGCTCGTTATTCCCCAAATGCCATTAAATAGTCTGACATCATATGGAAAATTGAACTAGGGAAAACATGGCAGGTTTCCTGTGAGTTGGAACAATCTAATAACTTTATGAGTCTTTTTAAAACTCTAATGGGTCAAAAAAGAGGACTGCTTTACTCTGTAACCACAAAAGGAGGACCATACTTTTGTGTTAATTTTGCATTTTGCCTTGCTTTCATTATCATCTTGAAATGCTGTTGCTCTGCTGTCATTTCATTAGCTGCATTTGTGCTGTAATCAGCCTATAAATGGTTTGTCGTGCTTCTTCTCCTAGTTCCACTGCAGAGAATTAAATGGCAGTTTAAATCCCAGAAACAAGATACATGTTCTAATCTACCTTTGCTAAGCAAAAACTGTGGAACGAAGTGGACTTGGATGTATTGACATCTGCTAAGCTCTTTTCCTAAAAGATATGTAGAGTCAAGTAGGCTATTGATGCCTAAAATCTCCAGATGGTGTTTGGACGTCTTTGCTGTCATTCGGTTCCCCTTCCCTTTTGGTCTGATGTCATTCTTCACATTTAATGTGCTGTATTGCCGCCTAGTGCTGCAGACATGTGCGTTGACCTGATCTTCATCCATTGGGGAATTTTAAGACCTTTATCCTGAGATCAACTTGTAGGGTCTGATTCAGACTTGATGTGTTTTACACACGGTGGTTTTGGGAACGGTCCACTAATTGAGTTTAGGGCTTGGTAGACTGTGTATTTGTCACAAAAGAAACTTGTGTGATTGTGCATTTACTGTACTAACTACTGTACTAGTAGGTCAGCATTTTCCACATTACTGCTATGTGATATTACTAATGAAACCGAACCTTGATTTGATACAAGCTGGTATTGCTAGTGTGTGCTTTCCCGGGGTAAGATAAACTCTACATGCTTTAGTAAGAGTGTAATGCTATGAAAATGGCTTGATCTGGATCTCTTGAATAGCCTGGCAATCTGTTTGTTTTTGTAGTACATGGCGTCCATCTGTGGATGTTTTCCTGGGCTTAGCCCTTCTCTCATTGTGGTTGGGAGACCATAAGGTGTATCGTATCCCACAAAGCCCTCTTAACACAGTTTGGAAGTAGAACGTGCTGGAAGAACAAAGACTGGGCGGAGTAATTGACAGAAATGCTCACTTTGACGCATTAGCGTTTAGTTTCTGATAGGCGAGCTGTAAAAATTTGAGATGCACACATTAGGTCCCGGGAAGTGGAGTGGTGATGTGGAACTGACTGCCTTGCGACCAACGGAAAAAACGGCATAAATGTTAAAATCACTTTAAAGGTTGCTTTGCTCTCTGACTGTGGCAGTGTAACATGTGATTGTATTTTGATTCCTGTTGTAAAGCCCGGCTGGCTTTGCACGTGTCATTCAGTGTTGGGCTGCAGGAATGGCTTCTCTGTTCTCAGTTCTATACTCAGTAATGCTGGTCAGAGGGATGGACCTCAGGGACAGAGCCATGTGCCCCGTGTCTCACATGGATGATTTGCCCTTGCTGCAGCCAACCTGCCCCAGCTTGGGGTAGATTATCAGCTTTGGCTCATAGGTGGCTGCCCATGGACACAGTTGTTAGTCGCTCCACAAGGATGCTGAGACACATTTATATAGAAAGCCCTGCTTTTGAGACTTAACAGAGTTTAGCCGGGTGTCATTGAGCTATTTATACCTCGGCCGACTGGTGGATGCCGTACAGATCCAGAGAAATGCCGGTCAGGAAAGGGTCTCAATATAGGCTCATTTTCCCCCGGACAGCTGTGCCCGTGTGTGTGTGCGCGTTAACGATAACGAAGCGGAAAAACAGCGTTTAGGGTTTGGCCGAGGATAACTGCCGTTTCCCTGGAATGTTAAGGTGGATAGTGGTGTGTGTGTGTGTGTGTGCGTGTGTGCAGCCAGTCCCCTTTGAACATGTACAGGCACATCCATCGTGATTTTGGATATAAGCTGTATCCTTTCTTGGCTTGACCCGTGCGAATATCGGTGAATATTTCACAACTGTCAAATGCTCGGTGAGACCTTGCTGACCAAGGCTTCGCCGCCGCCTTACCAGCCAGGAAATGCCGGTGACCTTGCTACCGCTCAACAACCGATGGTGATCCCTTCTCTCTCTCGCTCACGCTTAATATCGCTGATCGTCAGAGATGGATAGTAATCGAATAACCAAATCTCAAATCTAAACCAATACGGTAACATGCAAGTGCTTCTTTAACCAAAAATGTTAAATTAGCTACTTTGCATCAAAGCTGTAAGTTTGTGATTAAATTGGACTGTATGCGCAAGGCCGCTGTTTCACACCTAATGCTGCTAAAGCACTGTGTTCCACCTCTGGAACACCAGACATTCGTTCGCTGCGTTTCCCCCTTGGAGTGAGGGTAGTGGTTGCCATGGTAACCGCTCTCGTGATGCCAGTCCGCTAGTCTGGGGATGCAGTCACTCAGGTCATTAATGATTTTAATCATGCGGTCAAGGTCACAGCGTGCTATTGAATGTGATGTAGGTGTCTGCCATACCAAAGTCATCAGGATGATTTATTACATTGTCCCTTAAGGCTGGCAGTCAAAATTCTCAGTTTTAGTCCTTTGTGGTGTCTTGCCACATTCTGGCTACTGTTACTTACTGTAGACCATCTGAATGACTGCAGACCACTGCAGACACCTAGAATATGACCAAAACATTTTCACATTCTCCTGCAGTCCAGTGAACCACATCTGTGGGAGACGTAATAACTCGAGGGTTTGCTTACTTCTTGTTGTTTTCGAAAGCATTTTGTTTCTGTAGTGACTCGGTGTCGAAAGTTTAATGCGACTCCCAGAGCATTGTGTAATCCTCCGAGCAGCTGCTAAAAAACAGCGATAGGTGCCAGCCTTCTAGTCCGTAAACTTACAGCTCGCTGCATTGCAGGCTTTAAAATGCAGCCCGTCTGTACCAGTATTGCAAATCCAAAGGAGTTGATTGGAACTTCCTATGCGCAGCAGGAAGTTGGGGGAATCTGCGTTTGGCAAGCTTAAGCGTGACGCTTAAGGCGCGACCGACAGATCGTCAGTGTTTTCCACTTTAATGGCCGTCTGTAATACCCAGCACAGTGCAGAAGGGCCAGCTCTCTGTGTGACTCCCTGGAATGGCATCTCCCTTTTAAGCAGTGTAGAGAGCCTCTTAGTTTGTTTGGCAAACCCCTCAAAGTGCAACTGTTACAGCAGAATATTGCGGCTTAAAATCACAGCCTTATAAATGTGTCATTTTCCATGTTTTGATGCTTAACTGATGCCTTGATAGAAAGCGTCAATCACCTCATGTTAAACCGTGGAGGGCGGGCGGGCGGGCGGGCGGGGGGGGACTCTTGGGATGTGAACTTTGAGAATACGAGTGTGCATTTAACCGTCATACTAATGTCTGCCTCTAGATGTCAGTAAGATCTCCTGATCAGATTAATTAAATTCATTAAAAGTGCAAGCATTAATGGTTTTAGACATATTCCAATAAATACACCACACTCTGTTTTCCCACACTGTAATTTATCAACCCGCTTTGGCATTTGTGGAGGTCAAAACAGAGCTGTGAAAAAAGCAGTGTGTATTGTAGAGTGTATTGGCTTTCTTACAAAGTTAAAGAGGGAGCACCTGTGAGAAATGTTCCAAAAATGTTCTTTATTTCAAGCTGGATGCATGACAAGTTTAGCGGTTTGTGTTTTGTCCCCCCCACCCCACCCCCCCCTCAAAGATCCTAATCTCATTAATGAAAGTCTGCAATGGTTTTTGGCACCGGCTACTTCCAGAAGGCTCATGACGTGTGCTGGAAGTGCGGAGCCTTTCATAAGAATACCTGAGTGTGTCTGCCAGTCTTCTATTAGAGCTCTACACATACGAGTACTTTATGGCCAGGGTGTCAGGGATCGAGAGCCCGCGTGGGAGCTCCCCCGGGGATAGAACAAGGAAACATCTGTCAGGTAGAGAGATTTCTTCTTCAGTCTGCCCCCCTCCCCCCCCCAAAAAAGTGCCTTTAGAAGTGTCAGGCCTCATACCTTGTGGAAAGGAAGACTGAACTAAGACTGCTGGGTGCATTAACACTGATTCATACTGTATGTAATCTAAAGGTAAAGTATTAAGCTGATTTATATGCAGGTATATGTAAAATGTCTTTGCTGTACTTTAATGCCGGGCAGTAAGAACATAGCATATTAATGCAATAATACAGGTGCTGTGAAAGTCTTCAGTACAGGTATTTATTTAGTTGTTTCCATGGTCATATAAGACTAAGAGCAAAGGAACAGCCAACGGTCGAAAAGGCTGTGACATGCATATCTGTAAGTGGAGTGGTTGCACAGATAAGTCTGGCTTTGTTTGGGCTTAAGTGAGGGTAGCTGAGGCTGGAATCTAAGTGTACAGGTCACTGAGAGTGTGGAGTGAAGACGCCGTGAATGGCGCCGTGCTTTGTGCCTTGTGCAGCCAGCAGCTCTTTTTGCAACTAACTTTATTAATAGGAAGAAGCGTGCTGTTGTGTGTCTGGGTACAGAGGACTCTCCGAAGCTAAGGGGCTGACATATAACGGTGACTAGGTGGCTCTGGCACTGCTTCAGACCCCCGGGGGCAGCCTTCAGCGCAGACAATGGGCTGCTGTGACTCTGGTATATTGGGAGCGCATCCGTCATGAGTCTAATAGTTTGGCTGGTGCTGCCAACTGCCAGCTAGTTATCGGCTGTGTTTTATACATCCTCGTGACATGGAAAAAATCATAATTTCTGAAAATCTGCTACAGATCAATCAATTAAAACCAGTGATTTCCCCCCCCCCCCCCCCGCCAAAAGAAATAACTTCATTACAGATTATTCCTTGGTTTAAGTAATGTTTATGATCTTTGTATCAGTGATGGATTTAATGTTAATCTTAAATTATGCGTATATATTATTGTTTAATTATGTGAGCTCTGTGGATTGAATGACTTTCAGATGAATTGTACTGGTTCGGTGCGTGCTTAAGCTGGCTGGGCTGATAGTGGTTTAATGGTATATTATGGGTAAGAACACTTGAGTCTGCTGTACTGCTTCAGCCCTGGGGATGTTGTTCAAATTATAGTAGCCAATATACACTTCATAAACATTGGTTTAAGTGAGGCTGAATGTTACCGCCAGGGCAGTTTAGGCAGGGTTCAGTCCTGGAATGTGGTATTTGTAATTCAGTGGTATAATTTGTGTACATTAGACATCTTGATTTCATTGCAAGCATTCAACACCTCGGACAGCAAGCGAGTGATTTGACCGCAGCACTGACATGGTGTGCTTTGCAGGTACCACAGAGCGAGTGATTTGACCGCAGCTCTGACATGGTGTGCTTTGCAGGTACCAACAGAGCGAGTGATTTGACCGCAGCTCTGACATGGTGTGCTTTGCAGGTACCACAGAGCGAGTGATTTGACCGCAGCTCTGACATGGTGTGCTTTGCAGGTACCAACAGAGCGAGTGATTTGACCGTAGCACTGACATGGTGTGCTTTGCAGGTACCAACAGAGCGAGTGATTTGACCGCAGCTCTGACATGGTGTGCTTTGCAGGTACCACAGAGCGAGTGATTTGACCGCAGCACTGACATGGTGTGCTTTGCAGGTACCAACAGAGCGAGTGATTTGACCGCAGCTCTGACATGGTGTGCTTTGCAGGTACCACAGAGCGAGTGATTTGACCGCAGCACTGACATGGTGTGCTTTGTAGGTACCAACAGAGCGAGTGATTTGACCGCAGCACTGACATGGTGTGCTTTGCAGGTACCACAGAGCGAGTGATTTGACCGCAGCACTGACATGGTGTGCTTTGCAGGTACCACAGAGCGAGTGATTTGACCGCAGCACTGACATGGTGTGCTTTGCAGGTACCACAGAGCGAGTGATTTGACCGCAGCACTGACATGGTGTGCTTTGTAGGTACCACAGAGCGAGTGATTTGACCGCAGCTCTGACATGGTGTGCTTTGCAGGTACCACAGAGCGAGTGATTTGACCGCAGCTCTGACATGGTGTGCTTTGCAGGTACCACAGAGCGAGTGATTTGACCGCAGCACTGACATGGTGTGCTTTGCAGGTACCACAGAGCGAGTGATTTGACCGCAGCTCTGACATGGTGTGCTTTGCAGGTACCACAAAGCGAGTGATTTGACCGCAGCTCTGACATGGTGTGCTTTGCAGGTACCACAAAGCGAGTGATTTGACCGCAGCACTGACATGGTGTGCTTTGCAGGTACCACAGAGCGCGTGTGCCTCATCCAGGGCACAGTGGAAGCTCTTAATGCCGTTCATGGCTTCATTGCCGACAAGATTCGGGAGATGCCCCAGAATGTGGCCAAAACGGAACCTGTCAGCATCCTGCAGCCCCAGACCACCGTCAACCCCGACCGCATCAAGCAGGTGAGCCCTCACCTGGAACTCCGGGGCCGTTACCACTGGGACAGAAGCACGACAGTCCACATGGCCTGTGACACCATGCATGCCTGGTCACTTTATTCTGGAGTTAATGGAGGGTCAAATTTTGACTTTTCAACCTTCAGCGTCATTAATTCCCCAGACTGAAACCAGAATTTGAAATGGTGTGGAAATGGATGGATAAGAAATTGCTTAAAGTCTCATCAGAAGCTTGTCATGTTGTAGACAAGGCTACTGCACCTTATCTTGCTTTTTGATGATACAAATTCTGACCTGCCAGTTAAAAAGGATTTTTATCGTTTGTGTGTGTGTGTTTGAGAGAGGTGATTCTTGTTTTAATGCATTTTAAATTTCTGATGAGTTCTCTTACTCAGCGGGAACAGTATGTTATTGTGGGAGGTAAGTGGTCTGCCTGATGCTTCATCAGATGGCTCTCACAGTGCACTTGGGTACTTCCCACAGCAGTTAGAGGCTCTCTTTATGCTCCCTGAGTATTACGCCTTAATGTGGTAAGAGTAGCCATTTTGTTTCTCCATTGGAATACAGGTATGGCACCAGAGTCCATGATCAGATTAGCAGTGTCTACATGCAGTTTGTTCAATACATGTTTAGTAAATTGGTCTTTGTTCATAGTGGCTTATAAAAGTATCGACATTGTAGCTGCATTACATTTAGTGCTGGGTATCATTTGAGTACTAAAACATTTAAAAAGGTGCCGGGGCTTAAATGCTGCCTGAACTGGTACTTTTTTAAGAAATAAAGCACGAAATGAACAACTTCAATTTGAACAATACATTAACTTCATGCCTTAAATATATAAATACACCTAAATATGAAAATATAGCTTTAGTCCTTTGATCTGTGTAGCTACTAGCTGACGGTGGGCATCTGCTGACATCAGAGCAAGTGTAACGTTAGCTTGCGATGACACGTGAGGTACAGTGATGCTTCTGTTGCCTGAGCCCTAGAGGGAAAATATTTCAGTCCATAGCTCAGGCTTGTATGGTCCAGGACATACTGACCATATAGGAACCGGTGCCATATTGGCACTGGGTTTTGGTACCTAACCCTAATTAGAATAAAGATTTTACTGTGCTGTTTACCATGTTTACAATCAGTTAAGTACAAACATCCTCTACTCAGTATATCAAGGATAACTATTGGTGCTTTTCCACTGGAGTACAGGAACCGACCGGCACCCGAGCCGTACCGCAGAGAGAGGTCAGTTTCAGCACGGTTCCAGCTGGCTTCGGTTCTCCGCTGCAGATGGGTCGGCTCGACAAAGACATCGTTGAGTTTGGAGAGTGATAGTGACACAGAACTGACGAGACGCTTATTTACTGTTCACACAGTGAAGCTTGTGATTTCGAACCCCTGTTTCCAAAAAAATTGGGACACTGTAAAATGTAGATAAAAACGGAATGCAATTATTTTCAAATCATATAAACCCACATTTAATTTAAAATAAAACAAAGACAACATATCACATGTTGAAACAGAGAAATATTATTGTTTTGTTGAATATGATGCCAGCAACATGTCTCAAAAAAGTTGGGACAGGGATATATTTACCACTGTGTTGCATTGCCTTTTCTTTAACGAGGCTCTGTAAATATTTGGGAACTGAGGAGACCAGTCACTGCAGTTTTGAAAGTGAAATGTTGTCCCATTCTTGCCTGATACAGCATTTCAGCTGCTCAACAGTTTGGGCTCTCTGTCGTATTTCTCGTTTCCTGATGCAGCAAATGTTTTCAGTGGTTGAAAGGTCTGGACTGCAGGCAGGCCAGTCTAACACCCAGACTCTCCTACTACAGAGCCATGCTCTGAATAAGATGTTGTCTGGATGGCAGCATATGTTGCTCCAAAACCTGTATATATCATTCAGCATTAATGGTGCCTTCCCAGATGTGCAAGCTACCCAAGCCATGGGCACTAGTGCACTCCCATTCCATCACGGATGCTGGCTTTTGAACTGTCCTCTGGTAACAAGCTGGATGGTCCCTCTTCTCTTTAGCTCGGAGGACGCAGCATCCATGATTTTCAAAAAGAGTTTGAAATTTTGATTCATCAGACCACAGGATTGTTTTCCATTTTGATGAGTCAATCTTAAATGAGCTCAAACCCAGAAAATTTGGTGGCGTTTCTGGATCATGTTTAGATTTGGTTTCTTCTTTGCATGGTAGAGTTTCAGCCTGCATTTGTGGATGCAGTGACGAGCTGTATTCACAGACACTGGTTTTCGTAAGTGTTTCTGAGCCCATACTGTGATCTTGTCTGTTTTTAATGCAGTGCCGCTTGAGGACCTGAAGATCACAGCTGTCCAATATTGGTTTTCGCCTTGCCCCTTGTGCACAGAGATTTCTCTGGATTCTCTGAATCTTTTAATGTTATTAGATACTGTAGATGATGGAATTCCCAAATTCTTTGCAATATTATGCTGAGGAATGTTGTTCTTAATTGAGTGGTGCACCTCTCCCTATTCTCACTGCACAAAGATTTTTACACTCAGTCATCTTCCTGACCTGTTGCCAGTTTACCTAATTAGTCGTGATATATTCAATCCGGTGTTTTGTTTTAGCTTTGCACAATTTTTCCAGTGTTTTGTCACACTGTCTCAACACTTTTGAATATGCTGCTGGCATCAAATTTAAATGGAGCTCTGGAAAAATTTAAGAGACCCCAGCAATTTTTTTTTGTTTCACTCATTTCTCAATTTATGGGTATGTTTCTGTGTAAAATATACATTTTCTTTGCAAACTCCTGCCTGGCTCTTCCCTGTTTCTCATTAACGAAGGGCTTCCTCCTTGCTTTATGGGTCTTCAGTCCTGCTTCTATGAGTCCATTATGAATTTCCTAGCGATGCACTTCATACCACTTAATGTTTCCCATTCCCTTTGAAGGTCACTTGAGGTCATCCTTCGATTTATGAGGGACTCTTGGATAAGTTGACAGTCATCCCTGGCATTATAAAGTTTCTTCTGCCCTCTACCTGGCTGGTTTCTGGTCGTTCCCAGTGTCTCCTGTTTCACCTGGTTCTTGTGTACTGCGGTCTTAGAAACTTTGAGCCTGGAAGCAACCTGCCGCTCAGTGTAGCCGCCTGCCAGCAGAACCAGAAGTAAACCAGGATTTAATAATGCAGTTTTTAAAAAATATAAAGTGGTCTTGTGATTTTTTCCAGAGCTGTATTTATTAAACAATAAAATTTCTCAGTTTCAACATTTGACATGTTGTCTGTTCTGTTTTCAGTTAAATACAGGTTTATATGATTTGCTAATCATTGCATCCATTTTTATTTACATTTTACAGTGTCCCGACTTTTTTGGAAACGGGGTTGTACTTTGTGCGATTAATGTTATTTTTTTAATGTGTGCTAGGTCTCACATGTCTGTGTGAATCGCCATGTTACGCAACTATCAAATGCTAGTGGAATTAGCATTGGCTTGTGTAAATTTGCATTATGAATCCATTACTTTCAGCTATTCTATAGTACGTTTTTTTAAGTAGGAGGTTGGAAAGTTTCAAGTTCTGAGTTTTCAGGAATGCACCTCAATGCGTGATGCTAATGAGTTATATATAGACGACGTATATCGTCTGCGTCTTCCTTCTGATAATCCAGGCGCAGAGCAGCGCTATCCCTCGCCTTCGGTCACGCTTTCGGACCTGCTAGTAAGTGTGATTACGGCTCGGCTGTGGCACGGTTCTTGGTGCCTGTGGAAAAGCTCCACGTGACATTTCACCTAACAAAAGTAGTAAAAGGGCAATATACAGGTACTGTCTAGTAGGGTTTATTGGCATCCAAGTATCCAGTTATGGCAGGTTAATCGGCTGGATATGATGTATCGTAGTATATCGAAATTCCTGCTGAGGTGGGTTTACAGTTGTGAACCTTGTTTGGTGTGAAGCATGTTCACCAGCTCGACTCCAAGATCAGTGTACCGGTAATACTGCAGTGTGTTTGACATGATGTTCATCAGTTCTTCCTTTAACAAACCAACAAACAAATAAATAGAATGGAAATTAATACAATGACCGGTTGAATCTATGGTTATTTATTTTTTTAAAAGGCTGTCAAAGATAATTGTGCTTGTTGGCGATAAGTACAGTCTTGGTAAATGGTTAATGATACGTAGGTAGGGCAGGTGCAGAAGATGGCAAAGAACTACATAAAAATGTGCAATAGTAAATACAGATGAGGTCACACTACGCAAACGTTTTTTTATGTCTCTTCCTGTATGTCCGCGTGTTTTATAGTCATTGTGTTTACACATCATAGTGTTACACCGTTACACTCCTGTCCATGAGGATGGCAGGTGTGCAAAGACAAAATCAGCCTCACCCCCCCGATGGAGCGCCGAGCTGATTAAAGCAGCACGACCCATTATCAGTTAATGTTTTTTTTATTTTTTATGTATGGTATATGTGTGGAATTAGAACATAAACACAAGTGTTTAGAGATAATTACAGCGTGATTTCCGTTAGTATAAGTTCATCTCTGTACAGGCTAAAAAAACAGCAGGCAATGCAAAAAGGCTGCAGTCTGTATAGGAAAAGCCAAATGTTACTTACTGTATGAAGCATTTAGTTAAAATGTGCTCTAAACAAAGTTGCTTGATACACTTATAAGCGTAGCTTCTGTGTTTCAGTTCTTCGAGGAAGTGTGCAGTTGTAATAAAAAAGCTATTCTGTCCCCCCCAATGTTTCTCTGTATTTAATAAATGAACAGAACAATAAGTAACATCCTGATCTCTGACATGAAGGAGTGATGACGTAAAAATCTTCATCTGAGATATTGAGGAGAACAAGTGGAATCTCCCATCTCTAAGCCCCCCTGTGACTTGCGTAGGTTTAGTCTTGCAGCTGGACAGGAGCTCTGGTCTCCCAGTTTGAGGTGGCGAGATCAACAAAGAGTATTGTCCATCTCTAGGTCTTCATTTTCATGCCAGATTCCCATTGCCATAAATTGAGCCATCGTTTTTGACGTAGGCCTTGGTGATCATTCTTAAAAACTGTTAGACATACACCGATCAGCCATAACATTAAAACCACTGACAGGTGACGTGAATAACATTGATTTTCTCATTACAGTGGCAAGGTGCCATTATATATTAGGCAAGAAAACTGCCAGTTGATGTTGATGTGGTGGAAGTAGGAGAAATGGGCAAGTCTAAGGATCTGAGCAAGTTTGACACGGGCCCAATTGTGATGGCTAGAGGCATCTCCAAAACGGCAGGTTTTGTGTGGTGGTCCTGGTGTGCAGTGGTAAGTACCTACCAACAGTGGTCCATGAAACACCAGCTGGTGAACCGGTGATGGAGTCATGGTGCCCAACTCATTAATGCAAGCGGGGAGCGATGGCTAGCCCGGCTGGTCCAGTTCTGCAGTAGAGTCACTGAAGCACAAATTACTGATACAGTTAATGCCAGCTGTGATACAATGTGTCGGAACACACGATGTTTGTTTGCATATAGGGCTGCGTAGCTGCAGATCGGTCAGTGCGCCCATGCTGACCCCTGTCCACAGCTGAAAGCACCTACAATGGGCACGTGAGCGTCAGAACTGGACCGTGGACCAATGGAAAACAGAGGTCTGGTCTGATGAGTAATGTTTTCTGTTACATCATGTGGACAGCCAGGTGCCTGTGCACTATTTACCTCAACAGTGTCTGGCCGTAGAACTTGCCTATCAGTCCATCTCCAACCGGAAACCCACCTCCTTCCAGAATCCAGGAAATGCTGTATTGTACGGAAATCACATCGTTGAATATGAATGGGGACAAAATTAGTGACCTGTTGCGGTGCTCAATCAAATCGATGTGGAGTGGTTCGCAGTGTTGTCCCGTATTTTCACACATGACGAACATAAGAACCACATTCAAATCATGTTTCTTTATAAGCCGTGTTTGACAAGCTGTAGTACACTACAGCTCTAGAAATGACACACATACGAAGGCAAGGTTTTCAGTGATGGGTTTAAGGCAGTGAGGTGGTCAGTATGCCTGTGAAAAGCTTTGTCCAAATCACCACTTCACCAGCATTGTAAAAAGGCAGGCGTTTGTTTTTCAACTGGGTGGCCTGGGGGTTTATTGGGGAAAGTGGGTCTTTATGTCTTAAAACAAATCTGTAATGAGCTGAGACGGGGGTGCTCAGTTCTTTGATGAATAGAAGACTAGTTGCGTAGACATTCTTTATTGATTAATATAGAGCTTAGTTGACTTACTGATATTTTTGTAAGATCCTCATCCTTCACCACAAATACTACTTATTTGGTCATATATGAATCAGAACGATCAATGCAGTTTTGCTTAATGATGTTTTGTGATGAATGTGTGTGAATGCAGTGTTGGCAGTAAAGCTACATCCTTTTATTGCTAAAAGCTGCAAAATGACATTTTGATGTAAAAATAATAATCAGGACAAAAACAATATGGATCAGCTATCATTGCTTGTAGTAGTAGTTTTAATAATAATAATAATAATAATAATAATAATATTGGATTCAATGTTATTCCCTTAACATTCAGATTCAAATGAATGTTATTCAATGTCTTATGGTTCACAAAAACAAGTATGGTGATCTTGTTTAATGACAGAAGAAAGAAAATAATTGTTCACCCTGGACACTGCAGTGTAAATTTCTCAACATGCGTGGGATTTTTTCATTTTATAATTTTTTGCAATACCCCTCCAGGACAGTAGAAGGCAATAATGGTTGTAATTCCACATTCATGTGGATGTTACTTTCATAAATGCAACCTACCTAAATATTGTTACAAACCAAGTGCACCCTTTCATGGCAACGGTCTTCCCTGATAGCAGTGGCCTCTTTCAGCAGGATAATGCACCCTGCCGCACTGCATGGTGGGACGTGCTGGACAAACACGTCCAGATCCCTGGAGGCCCCGTCTCACAACTTACAGGTCTTGAAAGATCTGCTGCTGATGTCTTGGTGCCTGATACCACAAGACACCATATCTTGTGGAGTCCATGCCTCAGTGGGTCAGAGCTGTTCTCGCAGCACGAGGGGGACCTACACAATATTAGGCAGGTGGGTTCACTGCTATGGCTGATCGGTGTATCTTAATAGGAAAGGCGGACAGTTTCCCTGTAGTGATACTATGGCAGTTTATTTAATGTAGTGTAAAAATGATACAACAGACGCATCAGCACGTCAGCTGCTGTTTGAGTCCTAGATGTGTGGTCCTTGTTCCCATAAACATGTAATGTGTTTCATTTCCCCACATGCAGATTGAGAATCTTAGTTAAGTGATTTTATGGCCAAAAGTTGTTGTGTTTTACATTAGCGCACTAAAAAGAAGCAGAAACCCTGAGTATAAGAAACGCAAGACTTTCAAAATGAGCTATTAGTTAAGTTCTCCCCAAACGAGCTTGATGGGCCGAATGACCCCCTCTCGTTTGTAAATTTCTTATGTTCTTAAAATCTGGGTTGCAGATTGGATTTATCTTCTAGTAATTTTTTTCTTTTATTGAACCAGCTGCTTCTGTTACAGAAATGTAATGCATGAGCCATGCATTATGTGATAAAGGTTTAGTTTTTTCTCCCCCCAGATATATTTGTAATCACTATAGTCTCTTGCAGCACCAAATCCTCAAAATGTCATAATTCAAGGGGTTTTCCCCCACACTTATACGCATGCTGAGTCAAATGCGGAAAACATCCCTTCATATTTCCTTTCACTGTAAAACGGATTAATCTGAGAATAGCCCGTATGGTTTCTTTTGGTCCTTGATTGTATTCAGTGGTCTGGCTCTGGTCCTGAGGTATGATACATAAAGGCTTTGCAAAGACTGTCTCCTTTTCCTTCCAGTTTCAGTGTTACTTATAGGCAAATGGGATCTTGAGCTGTGACCTCAGTCTGGGTTCAAGGAATTAGAATTAAAAATGATTTAAGCTTATCGTGAGTCACAGTGGACTCCATTACTGAATCTCATTTTTTCTCCTTTGATTTTCTGGTGAAAGGATCACAACATGCCAAAATGTCATATCTCCAGTTCAGGTATGAACCACTGCATGTCTGCCCTTCCCTCTTCCCATCTCTCTTCCGTTTAATGACCCCATGAGGAATGTTTTATTTTCAACCCTTTTGGAAGACACGTTTCCCAAACCTAACGCTCCTTAGAAAACCCTAAAAGTCGCTAAAGAAGACTTTGACCAGTCTTCCAGAGAACCTTTGAAAATTTGGAAAACTTTCTGGGCCGTTTTGTTCAAAATTGAATTACTCATCACTATCTGGGTTTTTTTGCCCAAATAGGTTAAAACATATTGGCGTGTTGGCTGCTTAACTACTATGCAACATTTTCTAGAAGAGTATAGTCAGTCTAGCTTTCCTCATGTATAATATGGATAATGAGTAGTTTCTTCCTCTCAATATTGTGAAATGGTATACCGATCGTTATTTTCTTTTTCATTGATTTAAAAAAAGGGTCCACATGCAGATTGTGTTGGCCAGATTGTTGGTAAACCCAAAACCTCAGTAGGTACCCGTATTCCCCGTACTTAAACTATACCCCAAAATCACAATGTACCCTGACCCTCGGTGTACCCCAAACCTCAGTAGGTACCCGTATTCCCCGTACTTAAACTATAACCCAAAATCACAATGTACCCTGACCCTCGGTGTACCCCAAGCCTCAGTAGGTACCCGTATTCCCCGTATTTAAACTATACCCCAAAATCACAATGTACCCAGAACCCTCGGTGTACCCCAAACCTCAGTAGGTACCCGTATTCCCCGTATTTAAACTATACCCCAAAATCACAATGTATCCCGACCCTCGGTGTACCCCAAACCTCAGTAGGTACCCGTATTCCCCGTATTTAAACTATACCCCAAAATCACAATATACCCTGACCCTCGGTGTACCCCAAACCTCGGTAGGTACCCGTATTTAAACTATACCCCAAAATCACAATGTACCCTGACCCTCGGTGTGCCCCAAACCTCAGTAGGTACCCGAATTCCCCGTACTTAAACTATACCCCAAAATCACAATGTACCCTGACCCTCGGTGTACCCCAAACCTCAGTAGGTACCCGTATTCCCTGTATTTAAACTATACCCCAAAATCACAATGTACCCTGACCCTCGGTGTACCCCAAACCTCAGTAGGTACCTGTATTCCCCGTATTTAAACTATACCCCAAAATCACAATGTACCCTGACCCTCGGTGTACCCCAAACCTGCTGGCTGTAGCTGTTTTTGGAACCACTGAGGTTGTTGATCCACTACCTCTCTGCACCTGCACCTGACCAGGCCTTGCCTACTGAACGTCACAAACCTGAACATCTCACCTGGCCTTGCCTGCTCCACTGAACGTAACACAGGACGCACAGCACGAGGCTCAACACAGTTTTATACAGACTTTTCTCCTCCCTCTGCGCCTGTCCTACTTTGGTATGTTCGTACTTATTGTTGTTAAAAAGGAATTCATCATAGTCCATCCATAGCGAGACATCTGAAACCGTAATTTCCTGGAGTTAAAAGCCACTTCAGTAGTTCCCCAGCAAACGTCTTGACAGTCACAGTCAATGCTAAGTGTAATGAGAATAGGGTCACATGAAAACCCCAACAATTGTACAGCGAATAATCCTCTTATTGAAGCATAATTTGCTCATGTAACTCCTCACTTTAGCCTGCTACCTTTTATACAAACATGCGCGTAGAACAGGCATGTCAGTGTGTCTGAAGAGTGGGCAATTGAACTACCATGTTCTGATTCTGAGACCTTTTTAGAGGAAGCACCATATGAATGCTTATTGGGATTTGTATGGAATCAAAGGGTTGACCCTTGTCTCCATCTGCCATACAGTTTTCAGGTGCGTTTGTGCATTGTGAACATGGCTAGCAGCTGACCCTGTGCAGAGCAGGATGTAGACACACATGCACATTGCTTCATGTCACCATCACAGTTCACCGTCATTACATTCTTTGGCAAACTTCTAATTGCCTTTAGAGTGTGGTCTGATCATTGTTAATAAGTGACCGTATGCCTTGAATATTACATTAAAGAAGAACTTTAATCTTTTGAGTTAATTGTACATCTCTCTGATATGTGAGTGTGCAGCGTTGAATGTGTTTCGCTCACTGGTTGGTGATTTGTGCTCAACTGCTTTGTTCCCAGACATTGCCATCCTCCCCAACTACCACCAAGCCCTCTCCATCTGATCACATGACCACCTCCAGGGCCAACCAGGTACAGTATCATCCTTTCATCCCAGCCATGTCCTCCTGCCACCAGTTCGTTCAGACGAGGGAGTGCGGTTGTCTTCTGGGGGACGACAGCTGAAGACCACAGACATAGGTGTTATGGTGTCCCGGCTTTTGGTGGATCTAACCTTATTCAATTATGGGACTGCTTATGGAACATAAATCCTATTATATTATGGGGCTTCAGAAATGGGATTTGAATTTTTTTTTACTGAAGACTATAAAATGAAGTCCCCAAGGTTCTGTGCTTAATCTGAGTTTGTATTATGTTTGAAAGTTGGAGTGTACACATTTTCCCAGAAGCCTTTAAACGTGTATAGGCGTTCTTTGCAAGAGTGGCTTAGGAATGTGGTTGTATGCATGATTTGTGTGGTTGTACATACAAGGTTTCTTTCGCACGTGTGTGATGATTCTTAATGTTTGAAGGGAGCATTTTTTTTTGTTGCTGCAGTATGACTCAAGAGCCGTGCCTTTACTGGCCAGCAGTGAGAGCTTCCACCATTAACCGGCACACTTTCTGGGCCTCTGTCCGACGCGTCGTCGCATTTACTGCGCTTCCATTACTTGCCGTTTCCCACAGTCCTGCTTTGGTGACAGATGGAGAATTACTGCAGACTTTGCAACACAGAAGACTTTAGCCTGTGGACATAGTTTTTTCCAGCCTTTTTTCTTTTTGATTACATTTTTTTTCCAGCTTTTCTGGAAGTTAAAAATATCTTCTGGAATAACGACGTCTAGCCTTCTAGTTAGTAATAAGTAGACTGTTTAATTAAACTGTTCAGCTTTACTGAAATTTGCCAAAGAAAAACAAATTCTACAGGGAGTATGGCAGTATGGAAGTACTTCTGTTACTTTGTAACCAGATTGTTTCATCTAATTGTGAGGTTTATTAAAGTATGTTTTTAAATAATACATCAGTGGCATATGTGACAGCTTGCACAATAGCCAATTAAACTGTCGTTGATATTTTGTTAGTTGTACGGAAATCAGATCTGCAGCGGTAGCATGTTGCTCTCTGTAATGATGTCTCTGCAGGCAGTCATTCCCGTGCTCTCAAAGATTCGCCACTGAAGCCGAGATCCGTCACAACAAACGACCCCCTTTTCACAGTTCCTTCCTCTTGCCAAGACTCACCATTGAAGCTCCTTTATAGATAACTTTCTTCAGAGTTCTTTTTGAATCTGGTGTTTCATTCAGAGTAGCCTAACAGTACTGAAGTTATGCTCTCTGAATTATTACTGATAGATTACAGAGAGTCGGGACAGAAGAATGCTGATTACATTGTTGTATTTTCAGGATGTTTGAAATCACGCAGTGAGTTATTGTCGGACTGTTGGCTCCAACCTGCTCGGAAGCAGATGATGATTGACTCTGTGCTTCCAGCTCTCTTACTCGTCACCCAGTCCTCTTCTGGCACTGCTCCTCTCTCCTGCTGTTCACAACTAGCAACTGATAATTACTTCTGCTTGTCAAGAAATCATGTTGCGTGAGTTCTGGTCAAGAACTCTTATCTTCCTCACGTGACCAAAAGGGGATGGAGTGTGTTTCTTCCACTGTAGTAATGCTTTCAGTACTGCAAACCTTTTCAATCTCAAAAACAATCCAAATGTAGTTAGTATCGGGTTAATGTCATTGTCAGACCAAACTAAAATTGCAAGCAAGTTAGTTAATATGGCAAGGGGCCTGAATTGTTTGTCGTCCTTTCACATGAGTATGGTCTAAATGAAAATACAGAATTGCTCGTTGAGTCATGGTTTAACTCATAATTTATCTTCCTGCCTTCTGCTATTTTAACAGGCCTTCCTGTGACAGGGTCTCTGCCTAAGGCCCTAGGGTAGTAGAATTTTATTTTCTCTCTGAAAGCTGCACAAATGGTACCTGCCGTCCCTTTTGCAAAGCCATTAATTTGTATTAAATGCTTAAAATAAATCTCTAGTACTGAGGTATGAAACAAAAACGTTATTTTTTATAACTTTTTAAATTCCACGAGAACCTTCAAGAAGCTATGGTCTCACTTGCCAGTCGTTTATTTGGTTTGTCCTTCTCCATCTTCGCAGGTAAAAATAATAGTCCCCAACAGCACAGCGGGGCTGATTATTGGCAAGGGCGGGGCCACTGTGAAGGCTATAATGGAGCAGTCGGGAGCCTGGGTGCAGCTCTCCCAGAAGCCCGACGGGATCAACCTTCAGGAGAGGGTAGTGACCGTGAGCGGTGAGCCCGAGCAGAACCGAAAAGCTGTGGAACTCATCATTCAGAAGATCCAAGAGGACCCTCAGAGCGGCAGCTGCCTCAACATCAGCTATGCTAATGTGACAGGGCCCGTCGCCAATTCCAACCCTACCGGCTCCCCCTACGCCAACACTGCTGAGGTCCTGCCCACGGCCGCCGCCGCCGCGGGTCTCTTGGGACACGCCAATCTGGCGGGGGTGGCGGCTTTTCCCGCCGTGCTGTCGGGGTTCACGGGGAACGATCTGGTGGCCATCACCTCGGCGCTCAATACTTTAGCCAGCTACGGGTACAACCTCAACACCCTGGGGCTGGGTCTAAGCCAGGCGGCAGCTACCGGGGCTCTGGCCGCAGCGGCCGCGAGTGCCAACCCAGCGGCAGCAGCGGCAGCAAACCTGCTGGCCACCTATGCGAGTGAGGCCTCGGCCAGCGCGGGCTCCACGGGCGGCTCCGCAGGCACATTCGCGTTAGGTAGCTTGGCAGCTGCCACTGCTGCCACCAATGGATACTTTGGCGCTGCGGCTCCACTCGCGGCCAGTGCCATCCTGGCCACCGATAAGACCACGGACGGCTCCAAGGACGTGGTGGAAATCGCTGTGCCGGAAAACCTGGTAGGTGCGATATTAGGAAAAGGCGGGAAAACGCTAGTAGAATACCAGGAATTGACTGGTGCAAGAATACAGATCTCCAAAAAAGGGGAGTTCGTGCCCGGCACAAGGAATCGCAAGGTAACGATAACCGGATCGCCAGCCGCCACGCAGGCCGCGCAGTATTTGATAACGCAGCGAATCACATATGAGCAAGGGGTTCGAGCTGCCAACCCACAGAAAGTGGGTTAACACCTCGATTTACTCCGTAAGATCTCACTTTATCGTTTCACAGAAGGATGTACTGTATTTTGAAGTAAAATTATGTTGTTTTTTTTGTTCTCTTGTTTGTCTTTTCTTTTAATATATAATATGCAAATGAATGAAATTATGTTTAAGATGTGTACATGTAAATAATGTGTTTTATCAGGAAGAACTTTTCTTGGTATGTTTTAGTTCTCTAATTGGCTTGTGTATATTTGTATATTGTTTCTAGTGTGAGAAGATCTTAGCCTGCCAGTTTACCAGCATTATTGTAGTTTTAAAAGAAAAACAACAACTGAATGTACAGGGATATGCGTGTAGTTTTCAGTATTAGTTAGAACTAGGAGTCAAGCATACATGAACTGCTGTTAGGTGGGGTGTGGCTGGGCTCGCGTCCGGAAAAGAGCGCGGCCAAGCTCTGTCGAAGCAGTCTTACTTCTTACATAAGGACGTAGAGAAGTAGGAGACGACCTTCTAGGATTAAGTAACAAAAAAGCAATATAGTTGCAAAAAGCACTGTAAAATATTTTAAGGTTAAAACTGTGGATTATTGTATTTGGTAAGTTTACAAATCAGCAAAAGCACCAGTTTCCCTCTGAAATAGACCATTGGGGAACGCTGCCTGGCCAGGGACCCCCACTCCCTCCCCCTCCAACTTCTGCTAACGGCCATCTGTAAGGAAGGCCTCTACGATTGTACCCCCCACCCCAACTGCCCTCGCTATCAAAGGAACTGCTGGTGTTCCTCCCTGGCCAAGGACCCTGCCATTACTCCATGAGCACCCTCAACGTTCAGACAGATCGCTGTTGATGCAGTGGATCGGGGATTTTATAAGGGAGAAAATGTGAAAGTGCCAACAAAAACGACATTTTTTAATTAAGTGCACGCTCGGTGATGCGTGTTGCATTTTAAGAGCTTCTATTTGGATATATATAATTTGTCAACACTAGAAACATTAGTATTCGTGAATGTAGACTTTACTGTGAAGCTACCTGTGATGTTAGCCGTCTGCCCCATAGAGAGGGGCTCGCAAGCATGGCGCCCCAGCCCCGTGCCGTCGATGCTACTCCGTAACCTGCATGTACGTGGAGCAGTTTTATGTCACCGAAACCACAGAGTATTTTCCTGCATGCTTTTTAAAAAAAAAAAAGAAAAGAAAACAAAGAAGCGATAAAAGAGGCAGTTTATTTCGAAAAAGTGCTAGCTAGTGGGTGAGACCCTCACTCTTGAAATAGGTCATTTTTTCAGTCTGCCTTCTCGCCCCACCTCAACCTGAGCTCCCTCTTTCTGTTCCCGAGTGCTTACCTGTCCCGGCCATTGACTCCACCTGTCTCACCTGAGTTTGCCTGCTCTCTGAGCACTTGTGGAGTTGCCCCACGCCTGCTGTCCTTCATGATGTGCATGCAGTCTTAAATTCAATGGACAAAACAATCAAACAAACAAAAAAAAATCATCTGGATCATCCGGTTGAAAAATTGAATTTTAAACCAAGAATTCCTTCCATCTCAACTTCAGCCCATTGATTCCGTCCATCCAGACAGCTCTTCCTGTGCAGCCAGTCAAAGAACAGCTCTGCTACCCGGCTCGTCCAGCCTCTTTCTGAACTGTGATCTGTCTTCATGAACTGTCCCTTTTGTTCATTGAACTATATGGACTCCTCATTTCATATTGATTTGCTGTGCAGTTTCCGTTTGGACATAGAGACAGCCTGAAAAGATAACCTGCCTTTCCCTTGTCTTCTCCCTTCACTCCTAAGAAGTCCTCTCTGTCAAACTGTAAGTGTAGTCCAATTTTCCTTTTAAACATTGGAACTGTTGTTTCATCTAGACGTTGTTTTTCTTAAAGTCTCTAATACGTATTTTAGAGTTATTTTTAAGGGGAATGATTTGCTTGTTAATGAAAGAGAAAAAAAAAAGCTGTAGTAAAAACTGTGTTACTTGGTAATGACTATCGTCAACAATTCTGTAGCTGTGCAAGTTTTGACAAATAGTGTATATCGTGAAAATCAGTGGTTAGCTTTGCGGCTATTATATTTACTCATTTTATCATTATAAATGTGCTTAGTTCATCATGTAGCGTCACTTGTCTCCCGTCTCATTTTTTCCTTGCATGCCACAAGTCTCAGTTCATTTATAATACATTAACAATAAATGATACCTCAAAGTCTCCCACCGCTGCTGTTGGTCAACACTGAAACAGCTCATTGGGGCCATTAAGAGGTAACCATTGCATTGTCTGGTTTAAGGAAAACAAATATCTTTTCAGTATATATATATTTTTTTTATAAAAAAAAAAAAAGGTGACTTCCAGCCTGAGATTTAAGTGACCATTGACACGGAATCAGTTTGTGTCGCTTCTATCACCATCTTGCTCAGATAAGTAAAAGGAGCTGCTTGTGTGAGCGACAAAGGGATTCCTGACATGTTAAAGGTTGAGGTAAATGACCAGGACAAGGAAAGGGACTTGTTAGCGTTTAACTCTTTCATGTGTATGTGAAGGGGACCGATATGTCGGGGGGGGTGGCTTCGTGGCAGTGAATCAGGCCGTCCGTAGAGCACGCTTGGGTGGGTGCGGCTAGCCGTTAGCAGTGTGACTGCCGCAGACAGGAGGAACACTTGTGCGTGCCGTCCAGCCTCGTGAGTGGCAGCTGTGCAGTGGCCTGCTTTGCTGTAGAAGGCTGGGAGAGCAGCGAAACAGAATTACCTCAGTCCTGCAGCATTGTGTGTCTCTTAATGCATTCTGTTTCGGGGTCACTTTCAATCAATATTTCATTTACTTACTGAGATTGAATGGGTGCTCTGAGACAGTGCTGTTTATCACACAGATTGAACACCTCATTCCAGATTCCAAATTTCTCCTACAATGTAGAGAGCTGTCCTTTCAGCACCAAGAAATGACAATTAGTGCTATTTCCTCGGCCTCATGTCAGGGCGTTCGTTCAGCTGCACCACACACATCCTATCAGCTCCTTCATGCGCTGTTGACATTCTTTGATACCACACCTAATGGTGATGATTTAGAGCCTGTCTCCCCTCACCTGAGCGCGTCCCCCCCCTCCCCCCCCCCACCTTTCCAACCCCCATATACTGGTTGTGGGATCCATTTCTCTCATTAAACCAAAGACAGAAAACAAAGAGTACTTTCTAACCTTTAGTGACTCATTAAGATTCATTGCTCACAACAGGTCTAAGCTCTTTTTTTCTGCTTATCGATTCAAACCTCTCATTGCATCTATAACAGCTGAGAGAATACATAGAACACGCCCCCTGTATGCAGGGCTGGGGCTCCTGATTGGTCTGTCAGAGTCAGGTGCTTCTGAGGTCCCAGCCTCGTGTTAGTAACCTTAGTGTCTCACTTTCTATGAAAGTGCTGTTTGATTAATGTTTACGTTGCGTTTGTAAACAGTGTTCTAGGGAAACTGCTCAACTTACAGAGATTTGTTTTCATTTTATTTTGTGTACAACTTCAAATGTATACAGTATATTTTTCTACTGATAATAAAAAATATGAAAGCCTAAAGATGGAAGCTTTAGTGATTTAACAGTGCATCGATTACTGCAGCAGTTTGATTGACCAGAACAAAACCCATATCATACTTTTATTGAAATTTGGCTAGTTCTATATTTTTCTCAACAGTTAATGGCCAGGAAGCTGAGTCTATTAAAACAAATCATCTTGGCAGATGGGTTATATCTCATCATTGAGATTATTTAACATAAGAAGTTTCACTGGAGAACCAATGGGCTTGAAGCTGTTGAGTTTGATTTTTAAACTTCAAACTTCAAAGTTAATCATTTTGCTCAAATATGAAACATGTTTGTTTTAGCTGGCAGCTAAATTTACTTCAGCACTGAATGCTTTTAATCCTGGGTAATAATCCTGCAAGGACTCACACCAAAAGAGTCGTCTTTGAGAATCTAATCTAATCCATGTGGTACCTGAAGTGAGGCATGTTTACGGAGAGAGACTGGAACTCTGCATACAAACAGGTGTTACCACTTCCTTGGCTGTTCTACACTGATTCTGGACTACCGAGGCTCTGTTAAGGGTTACATGACCCCAACCCAAGCCGACTTGACTGGACACATCTCCGGGTATTCTTTTCTGTTTGCAGCGTGGAATTCATCTGTTTCTAGTTGGAATCACCATAATTTGTAGTCTGAACCAAGTCAGGCATTTTTGAAACATTGTGTGATTAGAGAACCTGGGCTCTCATTGCTCTCCTCTTTTACTGTTGAGACTCCTGGTCCTAGAAGAGACACACCACATCCATAATTGCCCCGTCCCCTTGCAAAGCTCACCTTTAAACTAAGGCCCTTTGATGTGGCATGGAATCTGAAGGAAGAGGAGGAATCTTCAAAAAAAAGTACACCCTTATTGCTCTAAGTTTCAATTCGCGTCCACTTCAGGAGACTTAAAGGATATGGAAAATTCCCCTAAAGAGCCAATTTGGAGAATCCACTTCTGCTGTTTCCCGCTAGCCACGTTATCGAAGTGCTCCGCAAAACGAATGTGGTATGCTATGGTGTCCTGAAATATTATCCTTCTTGTACGTTTTTGGAAATATCAATGCTAAATGGTACTTCTGCAATGTAGCAAACTAATTTCTGTTACTGGATAATCAGTTTTGATTTTTTTTTTAAATTTATTTTATTTATTAATTATGAACATGCTTTAAATTGTTGATATTACCATGGTCATTCAGTAGTTTTCTATCATCTTGTATACTGATTTTATTTTGTTTGTTCATTCCATTGTAGTGTTGTTTAAAAAAAAAAATATTTAGGGAACATTATCTTCTATGAATATTGCACTAACAAAGACCATAGCAGTTTGCTGCTCACTAGTGATGAGAGAGTCATACCCAGCCGATGTTTCCTTTTCATATTGCTGCCGGTGAGTGTCTGTGTTTGTTGTGTCACTGCTGTTTGTGTCGAACACATACATATGTGGCCTGTTATTAATAACTGTGTGTGGCCTATTTATTAACATTTTGTATTCCATTTTAATTTTGCAGTAAGAACGTGAATGATAAGTGTATTGCAGTCAAACAATAAAGCCTTCTTATAGCAACACCTCATTTCCTTTATGTTTCGGCCTGTTGCAGAGTCGCCCGCCTCATTGTGGTGTTGAAAGCCATGTTTCTTTGAGTGCCACATTTCCCACGGAGTCCCCTGTATAATCATTCTGAGCATGCTGCTCATTTTCAGGGATTTTTGCAGACAATTGCAAATGAGGTCATTTGAACTCTGTTCTAATTTATGTGCCATAATAATTTTCAAGGTATAAGAGTTCTTTTTCAGTCTGTGTTAATCCAGTTGCCCGATATAATAGGAGCTGTGATATTACGGCTCTTCATTACCATTTCGAGTGCGAATAGAGATTCTGTCATCAATACAGAAGCTGAAAGCTTTGACAGGTGAGCACTGTCACAAAGTCAGAGAACGTAATGACTTCCCCTTTATAACCAAAGTGCATTTGGGGTCCTATTACTGCAGCAGTTCTTGTTAGCAGGCTTTTCCAATGTGTGCCAAAAACTGGTAGGATAGAACTTGAACTGTACTTTTTTCCAAGAAAGTATGTGAGGTAATAGAATTGTATTACCACACTTCTTGCCTTAAGCACACAGGTATTTGTGGTAAATAATTCCATAGCTTTTTGTAGATTCTGCAGTGGACATGTAATTTCTGTAAAATCACTTGATTGTTGATTGTTTAATCAGTTCATATGTTTTTTTCCCCCCTGTAAACTGTATCACTGAACTGTGGTTAGATTAAAAATTCTCCAGTAATTACATTTAAAGTATTTTTGTACTGAACAAATATTTTCTGATGGGAAACAAACTTGCATCACTGGAAAAAAAAAATAAAAGATCTCAATGAGACTGTACTGTACTTGGGTTAAGTTCCGTAATCCAGTATATTGCAGAATTGTTATGTATGATAGAGGAAAGATCCCCATCTTATCTGGGTGTTTGAAGTTCCTTCATAAACTCTGCTGTCTATTAACTACCCCCCACATCTACTGGCCAGGGTTACTTCGCAGGTCACGTGGGGAGAGAAGCAGCAGCACTGGTTGGAGTGTGACATCACCAAGATCCACTGATATGAAGGTATGACCTGCGTTTGCTAATACAAAAAAAGAAAACAGTGTAAGATGGAATCCAGGACAGGATCATCACTTTCTGCAAACAAGAAGCATCTGCCAAGGACCCAGGCACTCTGTTGCTACAAGGCAGGTACTGGGGAGAAGAAAAAAAAATCAGTTTTAAGGTGTAAAGGTCCAGTTTTCATTTGATGAGCTTCTCCACAGGGATCTGTGTTGGCACATTTCTGGGGTCTATTGGTATTCCCATTTGGTCATGGCTGACTGAAATAGCTTTTTTTTCTTTATTTTCTGAAGCAATGACTGTTGCAAACTATCAATCTAAACAACACAGAACTACTTCAAAGACCAAAGTGGTGAATGAATACTAGTGATTATAGTTTGCCTTTAAGTCGTTTTTAATCATTTGTATACCAGTGAGTTTAGGCAGGTTTGGTCCCGCATCACAGGCCCAGCGCTCCCGATGAGAACTAACTTGAAGTCTACTGACCGAGAAGCAGCTGACATGGTGAAATAATGTTCAGCTGAATGGTGCTCAGTTTAAAAAATGTAAGTGTGCATGGTTTCCATGGAGACTGGCTTTGCGCATAGCAGACTGCAAGGCATGAACGTATCGGTGACACCTATGAAACACAAAGAGGAACATTTGCCAGGCCCAGAGAGTAGGACGTCAATCTCGATATTTACCTCAGCATGGAACAGTGGATCAATGGGAAGCTTCCCCACCCCCCCCCCCCCCCTTTCTTCCCCCCTGGGGTTGGGAAATTAGTTCTCACCTGTGTGTGTGTGAGAGAGAGCGAACGAGAAAAAAATTTTGGTTATGTGCTTTCATTTATGTGATTTAAAATGAATAGTTGTAATTGCATGTCCCAAATTGCATTCTGAAAGCCCCATGACCGCTGCTCCTTGGGGTGGATCCTGTCCTGGATTGTGCTGGAAATGCTTATTGGATGGGTAAATATTTTTTAATACTAAGAAGTTGATTATATGAAACTACATAAAATTGTGGTTTTGGTTATGCACTTTCAATTATGTGGCGTAAAGTAAATTGGTTGTAATTGAGTGTCTTTTTAAATAGTCAGTGCGGGAAGTAAAATGGACGAGAAATAATGCACCCAAACCAGCCAGCCGTTATGGAATATGCCTGTTTTTATGAATGGCATTTACAGAAGAACGGGGTGATGAGGAAGACCACAGGTATGTGAATATGAATGATGAAGAGCAGGCATTCAGGAAAAGTAGCAGGACCCCCCTGCAATGAGAGAGCCTAGATGTACAGTAAGAGAGCCCAGCTGTACAGGAAGAGAGCCCAGCTGTACAGGAAGAGAGCCCAGCTGTACAGGAAGAGAGCCTAGCTGTACAGGAAGGCCTGTTTTCCTGCTTTGTTGCTACGATTAAAAGATACTTAATAACATATCCTGGTCTGGAGTGTGTGAGGAAATTCATTTGAAGAATTTGCGTAATCTCATATCACTGATTAAAATTCCTCTATTAGGACGAGCCATCTGGGCCTGCTTTCTAAGCGTAATGCTTTGTGGAATTACAAGGCAAAATGAGTTTCACCTCCGTAATAGGCTTACTAGCAGAAACCAGATTCCAGGCGATGACTCTGTCTGTGATTACCTCAGTTTGTAATCTGCAGAAGAGCTCGTCTATCTCTCTCCGCTGAATGACGGCTGATTTCATTAGCTGGCCAGTAATCCTGTTTTCTCTCAGTTGTTGGCTGTGTTTTAAAGCCCGATATCCAAAGCATCCTCACACTAGGCTGCATCACCCCAAACCACGAATCCTGGGCCCATCCTTTAAGGACACCTTTTAAAATGCAAATGAAGATGTTTCTTATTAAGCAAAGAGCTTGTCTGTGTGACTGCTTAGTAGGAAACCGGTATAAGCTGCTTCAGTCCCTGTGTCTTTGGTGTGCTGTGTGCATAAAACAGCCGTATGCGTTACCATGGCAACAGGAATAGTAAGTGGTAGTTTTCCCAATAGAAACATTATCTAATGGCAGACAATTGTAGTGAGCGGTGTTTCCATCCAATACTTTGTTTCAAACTTCCATGTAATATGTGACAAATGTCATTAACGGGCACCTTATGTCCCCTGAGGCCAAAATGTCATAGGAAAGCAGCGTATGTAAGTGTACCGTACTGGTAACCAGTATAAGTAATGCTGGGTTAATTGCATTGCTGTGTCATGGTGGACCTCTGCAGTGCTGAGCCACACACAGTAGGATGACCAGTAGTGACCTTTGTCCTTAACTCAGGGGTCATGGTTGAGGTCACCGCAAACAGATCTCATGTTCCTCCTGTGGACCAGCAGTCTTGCTGTTGGACACTGAAATCACAGATGCTGCTGCTTTTCTGCTCACGCTCGTAAGACGCTATGTTGTCATCTGTAACAATACTTGCGTTATATTACAGGGAATTAGAGCCAGAGTTTGCCCTACAAACACATTCTTTTCTACTGCTCCTTTCTACTCGTAGAAAACCACACGTTTCGAAGTGAAAGTAACCCACAACTGAACTGGTAATGCACCACTGCGACCTTGCTGTGAGGTGCACAGCCAGTTTTGTGACCGAGGGAAAAATAATCATCTATAACCTCATTCTATATCTAGCCATTAACTTAAAAAAAAAAATAAAAAAATAAAAAATCGTAAGGAAATTTCAGAGCTTTTCTCCCAGATGAAAAGCCTGACAATTATAAAATTAGTCTTTGCAAGGTCATCCTGATACACACTCCCATTTGTACACGTCCTTATCTGTGACACACATTCCTCTATAGCAGACATGCGCGCCTGGTTTTACACCATCCATTTCTGAGCTTCATGTACCTTGGAGGCTCAGAGATGCTGCACTGGTGGGGGAGGGGGGGGGGGGCGGCCCAAGGACGAAGGAACGGCACTAAATAACCTCCATGGAGCAGCGAGTCTTCCGTGCCAGACTGCGTCTGGCTGCTTTGCTGCCGGAATACTAAGCAGGGTAGGATCCGCAGTCTAGGCTGCTCGCAGCACCGGCTTCAGACTACACTGCTTTTTAACTGATGGCGATCATTTCATTTTTAATTATAGAGAAGAGCCATTACGCTGCAGTTTCGCAGCCAGGAGAAAATTGCCATTATTAATCATGTCTGTTTCCTACCCACCATTTAATTTAGTTCCTTCATCGCCTGTTGTTTTGGGATTAGGTTGCGCAAATGTGCATATGTGTAAATGAGCTGATGTTGTGCGTTTCCACATATGAATGTGTCATAAATAGTTATGACACCGAAGTGCCACTATGCAGATCTGCTTATTTATCGATGCATTTGCTATAATAAGATAATTGAACAAAAAATAATGCGCATCCTGCCTGATCTGTTTCACGAGTGGTGACTCCCAACCACACTGGTACTGTTTTGCAGGGTAAGATGTACTCGGTTTTTGGAGATGAGTTGTGTGTAAGCAAGTCGGGTTAATAAAACATTAACGAGTCAAAACGTCTTTGTAGAATATGGATTTTAGACTAAGCAGAGGGAAGAGACGGTTATAACACCCATCAGAAATGCATTAGTGTTATAATCAAAGAGTAGGCAGTGACACAAATGTGTGATCTGAAAGCTGAGGTGATTTTACCTTGTTGCCAGGACAACATAACCAATGGAGACCAAAAATGGAAAAGTCAATGTTTCTCGATGAGATTGACGTATAATGAGGGGCACAAAGGAATCTGTGGGCAGGTTATGTATGGAGAAAAAAAATTATATTCCAGATGGTAGCTCATAAAAAGTAGAAATGGTAAAACTCTGATTGCGCTAATATTTTTAGATTGACTGACTCTTCTGAATATTCAATGGCTGCCGATTGGAATGTGATGTCACAGTAATCCCTGTAGAGGAAGATCCTAGCTTTGCGCTGTTCTACCACACGTTGCTTGGAGCGTCTGTCTCTAAAGCATTGCTCTCTTCATATTACACTGTGCAAGTTTACAACTGGGACACTATACTCATTTTTAATTCGAGTCAAAAGAACAATATTGGAACTGGACATAAAATAAAGGAGTGATGTTAATGTCTTTTTTTTTTTTTTACTTAATTTTTGGTCTCAATAACTAATAGATGAAAAGCTATTTTTTTGTCGAAGGAATTAGTGATTATAAGTTACGACAGGTATACTAGGGAATTTTTAAGTTAGTTTTTCCTTTAAGCTTTTATTTGTTTCCTTGCCTTGTCAATTGCAAAGGAACCATCAATGACTCATTAACATGTATGGATGTGTATAGAGGCTGGTACACTGACATGTCATGTTCCACAGCTTCTTAAGCCTCAGTCTCCCAGCACTTTCAAATTCCATAGAGAGGTTGTCAAATATTATTGTAAGACACTTGCAATTAAAAGTCTGGTAATAGAGTTTGAATAGATGTTTCTGCAGGAGAGGCAGACTTAATCGGCAACTCATTTGGCATTAAAATAGTTCCTGCCTTTTCTTGTTAATAATTAAATATGCAATGATGGTTTTTTTTTTTTTTTGTCTTTTCCTAAACCTACACTGGGGAACATCTGGAGAATATCATCAGCATTTGTCAAGAAGTGGAAATATCTTCTTCCAGACTTTAAGACACCCACAAAGTTTAATTATAATTGAAGACATTTCAGAACGTGGCTTTCTTACTAGACAGGATTCTCCTCATCAGTGTAGTGGTGAATATCCTCACCTGTCCTTCAGTAGTCTAGGCTTGATATAGACTTTCCTCCTCAAGGAACACTCATTTATCTGGGTGAGGTGGCTTGCACCACAAAAGCCTGGACCTGCGCTGTCTGGTGTTTTTAATTCCTCTCAGGGACATACATGGCAGGCAGGTCCTATGTGGTGGATAAAATCTACCACCTTTATTGGGCCGTGGTGAGATAGAACTGGTAAGATGTAACTGAAAAATATTTCTGTGCCTTACCAAGAAAACCTTAGGGAAGGACACAGCAAAACAAATGATGTAGGACTGGAAGATGAAGGCACACAGTGCTACTGAGGCAGAGATAAGGATTCTTTGGAGTATGGCTGGTGCTTCTGACATGGTTCAATAAAATTCTTTTCAGTATCTAATTGCCAGTGAAATCATTTCAGAAAAGAAAGGATCTCAATGAAATCAGGACGTAAAGATGGAAATTGCATGCAACTTCTTAGGCATTAGGAAACTTAAATGCAGGGGACTAGGGCATTTTCAGGCAGGCAAACGTACTTGTTCCTTTGCAAATTGACATTGGAAGGACTTGTACTGGATACAATTTTTATGAATGCTGAATTTGATTCTGCAGGTACCACTGCAATATTTCAGTTAGGCAGGCTTATGCCCGACATACTGATGTGGGCTAAGCATCGTTTTATGAGCAGGTTCAGTCTTAAATAGGACATGCTAGCAAGTAATATTCCTGGTTATTATAGACTGGAGTGCTAAAGTCATAAATGAGTAGATGAGACATATGCCCAGTACAGGAAAAGGAACCAAGCCGCAGAGCAACTAATCAGCTTCTGTGAATCCAACTACCTCTTCGTTCTTCAAGAAAATAAACACTCATCTTTACACCTGGATATCTCCTGATGAAAGTCACAGAAATCAAATAGGTCACATTTCTAAATGTCAGACTTAGGTGTGACCTGAAGCAGACTGTGGAACAAATGAACTACTGCGTTCCAAGTTCCAAGTAAGGCACGGGTGGAACAGCAAGACTGTCTGACTTCCAAGAAATGACCTGGAGAATTTAGCCATTACCTTCAAGGAAAACATTAGTAAGCAATTTGTGATGGTGGGCCTATTTGACAGAGAACCGAAGGAGCTGTGGATGGAATTCAAAGATATCATCCAAGAAGAATCTGAGAAAAAATTGGTAACAACGAAAAAGCCAAGGAAATAAAAGTTGATGACAAGGCACAGTAAAAATTGCAAAAAGAGACCAGAACCCAAAATCAGGAAAGCTAAAAATGTCTTGAGTACTGCATTTTGAATTTCAGAAAGTTAGCAGGAAAGACAAAAGACTCATTATTGCAACATATGCAAAATACTCAAAAAAAAAAAAGAAATACAGAGGCAGAGAAAAAATAGAGATCACTGCTGATGCAGTGGGTAAGTGAAAAAATTAAGGAACGTCTGTTGGAAGTCAACACGTGTTTTATTGAGTAGAATAAAGCCTCCGACTGTGTTGATCACGTCGAACTATGGAATGTACTCAGGAAAATGGCTGTACCATAACATCCAAAAGCCAATGTCAGGATGCAATGTGGAGAAAATGAGTTTTTCCAAAATGTATAGTCGCCATACCCACTTAAGTAGTACGATGTGTGTATATATATATATATATATATATATATATATATATATATATATATATATATATATATATATATATATATAATGAGAGAAGTCTGACTGGAAGAAGACAACTATGGACTCAAGTCTGAAGGAAGAAACATCAGCACCCCAATTATAGCATAAAATGAAGAAGATGTGAGAACTCTTATAAGGAAGGTCAAACAGAGGAATATAAATATTATGACCACCTGATCAGTAGCTAACTTTAGTGTCGATGATTAAGACATAGAAGTTGTATATGGGCTGGTTGTATCCTTGGAACAACCATCAGTGGCAAATGGTCCATCAGTCAAAAAATACATTGCAGACTGTGATGAAGGACATGTGGGGGAAAAAAGGCCACAAGGCTTGGAAAAGTTGAAGATAAGGAACCGGTAATAAGATGGATGAATTCAGTCATCAGTACAATGAACATGCCTTTGGGTAGCTGGAAGATCAGCGCAGAATGGAGGAATCAACATTAATCAACAGTGACTTAAAATACCCATCCGTCTCCCACCTTCCATTATCAGACAGTGGAATGACCTGACAACATGGTATCATACCTTCTTTTGCTAACCCACAGTGACCTCAGAGGGTCGTGATCATCCCATCTTTTTTATATCAACTTTTAATGACTTCCTCTAATGACCGTTTCATTTATTTGTTTTGTTTTTAAATCCAAATTCAGGCATAGTTGTAAAACATTGCCAGTAAGTTATTGTGCTGCATAAATAGTTAAGCGAATATATCACGACTGTATTCCTGTGCAAGCTGCTGTTTGTCATAAGTTGACTATTTTACATTTTTATTGATTTCTAGCTTCCCAACCGATGAGAGAAAATCTAATTTTATTTTCATATTTTATTTCATCCTTTTACAAAGAATGATTTTCAACTCAAGAAAAATACTGATGTGACGATGTGGGGCGATGTTAGAAAATCATGCTTACCATGTCCCTTCGGTTCAATTACCTAATCAATCCCCTTTAATTGCAGAGTTTTACAAAAATCATATAAAATTGTACTATATCGAAGAGATCGCATGCATGATGTCATCAGAAGTGAACAGCAATGTTAACTGTATGTTTAATGTTGAGAGAACCAAGTCTATGGGGATATGTGTATGACAGCATTCTTTCCGGTGTGACTCCTCAGAAATGATCAGAAATTAACTGATAAATGCATTAATCAATTGCAAATTGTGTGCCGAATTGTTACCCTTAATACATGTAACACGATTTCCCTTTTCCCATTTGTATAAGTTTAGGAGCAGTTTGATGACACAGCTGCTGTAAATCAGATCATTCGGGGGGGGGGGGGGAGGTTGGCTTTCTTTTTTGTTTTTCACCAAATAATTGAGTGGATTATTTTCAATTAGCCACAAAGGATTAAATCATCAAAGGATAAAATACCATTTTTCACAGGATGTGGGAATATTGCCGTTTTTTAAATGTTGGACCTTTTTCTTTTTTGTCTTGTTTAAGCTGCACCTTGTGAGACTTCATATCTGGGACAGTGCTGTGCTTCCAAGCCCAGTGCAACAGGCCACTGTGAATGTTTGTGAATGTTATGTTGGCTTTGAGATATACTGACCCTAGAGGAATGACCACTAAGGCAGGGGAGTAATGAAGACGTCCTCTTTGTCCCAGTGGCAGCCCGCCTGTGGTGACACATGACAGGTGAGGTTGCACCTCCACTCCTCAGTGGATCCCAGACACGGCATCACCGTCTCCCACAGGGGGGTCGTTCCCGCGGGCTCACGTTTGCTCAGCCCCTCCGCTTCCACCACTAATATAGAGATATGTGTTTTTACTAGACGACTCACTAATTTGCTTGTTCTGCTTTAACTGACTGATGTTTCCAGGACATTGTTTGTAGTTGTTTTGCACTGTCAATAGTTTGTCTAATCATCAAAATATGTCTTTGCACCCAGATGATGTTCCTAGGACTGATGCATGTTACAGACCTTGATCAATGGGCAGCAGAGAATGGCTCCTCTGTCCCTCTCAACCACCCGCTGCTTCCCCCCACCCTGGCATTGCTGGCACCACAAGAGTCTTGGGATGTAAATCCAATCATACAGGAGTGCTTTTGTGCTTGCAGGCTGCCATGTTGATGCATAGGCTGGGATTTATCTGGGACAGAAGCACCATCAGACTGGTGGAATACAAGCGCACCACTGACAGGCATCATGTAATCTGGCTGTTGGGTGCTGGGAAAAATTAGAAGGGAGGCAAGCCCAGGTTGTCCAGAAATCAGTTAGGTGCCAAGCAAGGGAAAAAAAACCTTTGGAATATCCAATGAAAGAGGGAACTAAGGCGTAGTGAGCAAGAATATGGGACATGATTTCTTTTAGACTGAACTGGCTGTATTCTGTAACATTTGGCCCCCATTACCTGGTACATTGGCTGAATTATTAATATTAAATAGGGCTTGCCCTGAGAGGAGAAAGATGAAAGAAAATAACTGGGTCTAGTCTGATCAGTTGGACAATGGAAAAGACAACTGGCTTTCACATTAATTCAACAGTGACTCAATAAATGAATATTATTAATATTTAGCATTTACTTGAAGAAAGACATGTACAAGCATCATGCATTTAAAAATAAGTGAGAGGCATACAAAAGTAAACAGGTAGAACAACTACATATCTACGGGGATGCATGGTTATATGGGGAAGATTCAAAGACACTGATTTCACTATGTAAAAAAAACTGAGGTGAATAACCTTAGCTGGATAGTGAGAGGAGGCTTTAACTTGTATATTTATGCTTGTTTCTTGACTGTGACTGCAAGGCCATTGTGGTTATGGTAGGGTTAGTGACTGGAGAGGGAACTCGTGCCAGGATCCCCAAAGATTCAAAGCCATTCTGCAAGGTTTTGGAATAATCTGGTGGGTATATAACTCATTGGATTTGTGGATTGAAATTTTATCCTCATGCAGTTTAAAAGTTATTTGGCGAGCCACTGGAGCTGGGTAATGATCGTGTTCAGGGGTTATAATTGGATGTTTTCACAGCAGTCATTTTCCAAAATGCAATGTACATGGAATATGATGCAGTGTGAGATTTTGGGGTCTTGGTAATGTTGACAGAGGCTTGTAAAAGGCTGCTCTGGTTTTCCAGTGTTTCTGAGTCTGGAGGAACCTCCTCCCGGTAAATAACTGCATGGTAAATGTACGAAGGTTTGTAAGCAGGAAGAGGCTTTCCCTAGTCAGCTAGCAGATGTATCCTATCTTTCTGGCTGTGACAGTTCCCCCTAACTTGTGCCAGGTCAGCGTGCTCCACAGCGTGTCCCCTCTGGCACACTTCTATTCACGAATCCACAAGAACAACATCGTCTGGCCGAAAGCCCAGGACAGAACAGCAATCCCATAATGCATCAGCATCTTCTTACCTAAGGCCTAAGACAAAACAACAATCCCATAATCCCCCAACCCCATTAACCTTAAATGTCTCCTCCACGCTGACCAGCAGCTCACTTCGTTAGCTTTCACACTCCGCCTGTGGGATGCCACACAAAAGTCATTTGTTTTTGTATTCAGAAAATTCCCATTCGGCTGTCCTGCCAAGGTGTTTGCATTCGAGCGAGTTTGATTTGGCGATCTCTGATTATCGCCCAGCTTCACTGATGCCTAGTGTGCTCTCACACAGGGGAGCACCATCTTATCACAGAAGAGTCGTCGTGATGTATCACCTCTCACTATGCCTCTGCTCCATGACAGCCTCTGTGACGCTGTTTCTGCTGGGAAACTAGATTGTCACAGGCAGACACTCGCTGTGCCGAGATGCCAATCCCCTAGGTGTCTTGGCTGCATTAGCATGAATATTTATCAATCATTTGCTGATAGCATTTTATTGCAGAACCGTGTCAGATGCATTGTCTACTATGTGTTGGATGTGGACACAAATAACAGGACTGCGGAGGGAAAACTCAGCAGTCAGTACGGCTTGACCATCATCATACAGTTGCTCTCTGCAGTGTCATCAAAGCCCATTACTGACTGGCCAGCATCACACCAGGTGCACGCTGAATCGTCACTGATTCACCAGCGTCACCCGAGGTCCCTGTTATTGACTCACCAGCATCACACCAGTTCATCATTATTGATTCACCAGCATCTTGCAAGGTCCCTATTATTGACTCACCAGCTTCCACGAGGTCCCCATTACTGACTCACCAGTGTCACCCGGGGTCCCCATTACTGACTCATCTACAATTCCCAAGGTCCCCATTACTGACTCACTGGCATCGCCTGAAGTCGCCGTTACTGACTCACCGGCATCGCCTGAGATCCTTGTCACTGACTCACCGGCATCGCCTGAGATCCTTGTCACTGACTCACCGGCATCGCCTGAGATCCTTGTTACTGACTCACCGGCATCACCTGAGATCCTTGTTACTGACTCACCGGCATCGCCTGAAGTCGCCTTTACTGACTCACCGGCATCACCTGAAATCCTTGTTACTGACTCACCGGCATCACCTGAGATCCTTGTTACTGACTCACCAGCATCGCCTGAAGTCGCCGTTACTGACTCACCGGCATCGCCTGAGATCCTTGTCACTGACTCACCGGCATCGCCTGATATCCTTGTTACTGACTCACCGGTATCGCCTGAGGTCCCCGTTACTGACTCACCGGCATCGCCTGAAATCCTTGTTACTGACTCACCGGCATCGCCTGAGATCCTTGTTACTGACTCACCAGCATCGCCTGAAGTCGCCGTTACTGACTCACCGGCATCGCCTGAGATCCTTGTCACTGACTCACCGGCATCGCCTGATATCCTTGTTACTGACTCACCGGTATCGCCTGAAGTCGCCGTTACTGACTCACCGGCATCGCCCGAGATCCTTGTTACTGACTCACCGGCATCGCCTGAGATCCTTGTTACTGACTCACCGGCATCGCCCGAGATCCTTGTTACTGACTCACCGGCATCGCCGGAGATCCTTGTTACTGACTCACCGGCATCGCCTGAGATCCTTGTTACTGACTCACCGGCATTGCCCGAGATCCTTGTTACTGACTCACCGGCATCGCCTGATATCCTTGTTACTGACTCACCGGCATCGCCCGAGATCCTTGTTACTGACTCACCGGCATCGCCCGAGATCCTTGTTACTGACTCACCGGCATCGCCTGAGATCCTTGTTACTGACTCACCGGCATCGCCTGAGGTCCCCGTTACTGACTCACCGGCATCGCCTGAGGTCCCCGTTACTGACTCACCGGCATCGCCCGAGGTCCTTGTTACTGACTCACCGGCATCGCCTGAAGTCGCCGTTACTGACTCACCAGCATCGCCCGAAGTCGCCGTTACTGACTCACCGGCATCACCTGAGATCCTTGTTACTGACTCACCGGCATCGCCTGAGATCCTTGTTACTGACTCACCGGCATCGCCTGAGGTCCCCGTTACTGACTCACCGGCATCGCCTGAGGTCCCCGTTACTGACTCACCGGCATCGCCCGAGGTCCTTGTTACTGACTCACCGGCATCGCCTGAAGTCGCCGTTACTGACTCACCGGCATCGCCCGAGATCCTTGTTACTGACTCACCGGCATCGCCCGAGATCCTTGTTACTGACTCACCGGCATCGCCCGAGATCCTTGTTACTGACTCACCGGCATCGCCCGAGATCCTTGTTACTGACTCACCGGCATCGCCCGAGATCCTTGTTACTGACTCACCGGCATCGCCCGAGATCCTTGTTACTGACTCACCGGCATCGCCCGAGATCCTTGTTACTGACTCACCGGCATCGCCCGAGATCCTTGTTACTGACTCACCGGCATCGCCTGAGATCCTTGTTACTGACTCACCGGCATCGCCTGATATCCTTGTTACTGACTCACCGGCATCGCCTGAGATCCTTGTTACTGACTCACCGGCATCACCTGAGGTCCCCGTTACTGACTCACCGGCATCGCCTGATATCCTTGTTACTGACTCACCGGCATCGCCTGAGATCCTTGTTACTGACTCACCGGCATCGCCTGAGATCCTTGTTACTGACTCACCGGCATCGCCTGATATCCTTGTTACTGACTCACCGGCATCGCCTGAGATCCTTGTTACTGACTCACCGGCATCGCCTGAGGTCCCCGTTACTGACTCACCGGCATCGCCTGAGGTCCCCGTTACTGACTCACCGGCATCGCCTGAGGTCCCCGTTACTGACTCACCGGCATCGCCTGATATCCTTGTCACTGACTCACCGGCATCGCCTGAGATCCTTGTCACTGACTCACCGGCATCGCCTGAGATCCTTGTCACTGACTCACCGGCATCGCCTGAGATCCTTGTCACTGACTCACCGGCATCGCCTGAGATCCTTGTCACTGACTCACCGGCATCGCCTGAGATCCTTGTCACTGACTCACCGGCATCGCCTGAGATCCTTGTCACTGACTCACCGGCATCGCCTGAGATCCTTGTCACTGACTCACCGGCATCGCCTGAGATCCTTGTCACTGACTCACCGGCATCGCCCGAGATCCTTGTTACTGACTCACCGGCATCGCCGAGATCCTTGTTACTGACTCACCGGCATCGCCTGAGATCCTTGTTACTGACTCACCGGCATCGCCCGAGATCCTTGTTACTGACTCACCGGCATCGCCTGAGATCCTTGTTACTGACTCACCGGCATCGCCCGAAGTCGCCTTTACTGACTCACCGGCATCCCCCGACGTGTTTGGTTCTGATTCACTGACATCATGCAAGATCCCTGTTACGGTTTTGCTGTTATCACACATTTGCAGTGATTTTCCTGTAACTATTATTACTTTTACCAAATTGTTTTCTAGCTGTGGAACTATACATATGGTGAGTGGTGGCGTACAGCTCTGCCAATTATGGCATCTTCTGCAGTGCTATAGTGAAGTAAACCGGCTTGATGGTGCTTCCCTCTGCAAACAGGCACAAAGAACAGAAATAAAACAAATTAATGTGACTGTGCTAAAACCAAGCACTGATTGATTTTTCTTTTTCTTTTATTCTGGAAGGTTCCGTGTCTGCCCAGCTCTCCCCATCCAAACCAAACACATTCTCCTTCAAAGCAAAGAGAATATACGAATAACTGAGGAAAGTATGTACAGACCACACCTGCACCGACTGAGATCAAACAGATTACTATTTAAAAGGCACAATGGTAATGCGTTAGTGATGGTCTGTGCCTGCTGACTGTCTGTCGTGCTGTTTTTGGGTGTTGCTGCATTCATCTGATCTTCTCTGATGAAGCACTGCTTGACTGCTGCTGGTGCCCATTCTGTTGAGCGAAGGCAGCTGCGAAGTGTAATTTTTGCAAAGATGTGGTGAGCAGAGCTACCCTGTGTTACTGAGAGAGAGCTCTACACCATGACCTGGCTCAGGCATTAATAAGACTGCCTGGCAATGGGGCAAAATGCTACCAAAAGCAGGCCTGCAGTTGATGATTTTTATCAGATCTTTTTTATGCATGCGTGCTGTTCAAATGTAAGAGAAAATCAGCTTATTATAGAAACAGCATAGTGGATTTCTGTTTTTTTCTCACAGAGATTTAGTGCTACCAGTATTTGTGGTTCTATTATTTCCAAAATTCTACATTATCTATGCACAGGCATGTCACAAATTTGGAGTATTAAATGCCTTAGTTGCATTAGTGCTCTTTAGCGAGTCAGAAAAGGGAGGTAATTTCTTTAGGTTGTGCAGAAGATAACATTATGTTCAGTTCATGTTCAGCTCACATTCACTTTTGTGTTAGTGTTCGGTTCATGATCACTTCATGGTTTGCACACACTTGTGGAAGGATTTGTTCAGTTCTGTACTAAAGAACATTAAGGGGACTGTATGTAACGGAATCGTCGGGTCCTGAAGAAGAGCGTCCTACTGTAAAACCTTAATCTTGCCAGTATGTGTATAGAAGGGAAAATTAAATACTTGGAATAATATATTTTCTTTGGCATGAATGTTACCTTGTTAAATTGGAATAAATGTTCTCTTCTTCATGTCTGGTGATTGGTGAGATCACAGAGGATGCGTGACTTCCTCCTGGTGTTCCAGAAAGTACTTCTGTTCAGCAGTGTGCATGGGGGCATTGTGGGCGCACTGTCTACACCATAGGATGCACCTGGTGTCATGTTCTTTGGCCACTATATGATGGTTCAGAGCAACCATCAGACCTAATGAGGAGATGACTCCTCATACTGACTAACATTGTTGCTGAGTGGCATCCTTTGGCTTTCTCTAAATATAGGCCAGTCTGGATGCATGAAGAGGGATGAGAAATGACTTGCCATGTAACGTTTTTCTGTTTTTTCTGTTGGGGTTCCAGGTTTTGGAGCAGATTATGCATCTTTGTGCACCAGCCTTGGATATGAATGGTTTCTGAACAGCGACCCAGCCATAAATTCAGCTTTTGTAGAAGATGGGTCACGGAAATGTCAATTCAGTTTTGTGTTAACTTCGAGATCGTATGGTTGTGAGATTTAGCTACATCCTGGTAAGTGTCCATTTATCGTAGCCGCTATTCCCCTTTCCCAAAGTTGCAGTTTGTCTGTATTGAACACATGCTGTCATATGATTTTTGAGACTGTTCTCCTTGACATGAGTTAATTTTGCAGCTTTTGTGACTGATACACCTGCAATTGGGGCATCGATTCTTTTGGCTCTTTGAAACCCTGTTAGTCACTTTGAAAACTTACATATCAAAGTTCTAAGGGATGAGCCTCTATTATAACCAACAGAGCTGCATTAGTAATTGTGGTTTAGTTACTTCAAAGTGCTTTTTTTCCCTTATATGATGTTTCACTTGACCGTGAATATTTGTTAACATGTGGACTTTTTAGCATCACCTAGTGGATAAAAATGGTAAAGCGGCAGCTGTATCTTTGTCCATAGACAGCTGACAAAACAGATGCAAATAAGTAAATATCATTTGCAGTAATGGGCGCCAGATTTCAGAACAACAATACACATCGATCTGAAAGATTTTTCTGAAAGAACTTTATCCTCACTGCACACAGCACTAGTATCTGGGAGAAGGGCTTGGTTTGGCAATCTTTCCTATACCCAACCACAGATATCAGTGTAGGCTGGTCAAACACCGTTTTCCTGTGGTTACAAGAAAGCCCTCACTCTTTACAGCTCTGCACATTGGTGTGAAGACCTTGACAATTCTTAGCACTCACGAAGAAAATGCCTCTCAGGATGCTGGCCTGAAACATCCATGTGTGATTTTAGGGAAATAGTCTGCTTTTCTAGCACTGGCTATTCCGAGGGAGGGAGGGCGGAGATCCGTCTGTGTTCTCTGTCCCTGAGGTCTCTGCTGCGGCACCACTGCAGTCAGAGATGATGTCATTGGCCCAGCGAGCGCAGTGGTGTGGTGCAGAATTGCAATGAGGCTTTCCCATCTCGGGTCGTCTACTGACGGTTTCACCAGGAGGGACTCGTTCATGTCCACAACCTGCAATGTCGAACCAATAGGTTGATGCAGTAAGATGTGTATGTTCTTTGTTTTAATTGCTGAATTGCTGCAGCGGTAAAGAACCAGAAGATGTCTCCAGCATTCAGATGCTCCTTGCAGTGGTGTCTTACTTTGCAGTGGAGCTGTGTCTCTGATCACTTCAGGGCAGACAGGGTTATTGGAGATTTATTATACGGCCTCAATCTGAACTATGGCTCTAAGTGAAATTCCTGTCCCTTCTTCTTATGAATTTCCCAAGTGATATGACCTACTTTGGTCTTCAGGTGTCCATTTGAACTGGTCTTTGTTATGGTCCATGTTACCCCGTCTTTGCTTTCTCAAGTGTCTTGCTGTTGACACTGAGGTGGTGAGGGAGAGTGTGTGTGGGGTAGTGGTGTGACTCCTGACTGTGTTTACCATGTGAACCACGGTGAACCACTGTGGTACATGCAGAAACATCAAAATGATGAATTGGGTGCTGTAAGTGAGGATGGCATCTCAAGGTGACTGAGGCTACATCCTGGGGTTTGTAGGGTAGGTGACAGGGAGGAAAATGTTCTGGGTTTGCTTTGGTTCTGATTGGTGCAGCATAAAAACCTTATGCCAACCGAATTGCCTGTTAACGACTCTAATTTTATTATAATTCAGAGGACTGTGTAAGAGATTTAAAAAGGACTGAGATGCATAAATTATTCTGTGTCTATACTGAGGAAAGACTATAAATGTTCTCTGGTGTGTTGGGGCTGTAGATATTGTGGTTGTGAAAGTAAACTTTACATTGGCATCAGAAGGAATTTACTGCATATAGTGTTATAAACTCAGGTAATATCCTGAAAGGATTTGTGAATATGAATACAAAACTAAGATACAATGTGACTAGTTGGCTAAGAGATTGAACTAGAAAACAATGGAAGGTTGGAGGTATTCTGCTACAATAACTGCACAGTTTCTGAACTGGCATGTGACCAGATAGTAAAATTATAAGTTTGAACCGCTCACCCCCCACACAGCTGAAGCTAAAAACAGTCTAATAACTCCAACCAGGATTCCTGCATTTCCCTAACTGGGTTACCTGTAGGCACGGTGTAAGAGGTCAATCACCATGGAAAAAGGAGTGCATACTCAGTCCCAGCCCCTCGCTGCTGTTGGCTCACAGCTGAAATGAATACCGGTCAAAACAGTGACGCAAAAATGCTAAATATTGTAACATAGGTTTGAGTCAGATGGCTCTTCGCCATTTCATAAATAGTTTTTATTTTATAAATAATTTTGCCTAAAGTAAGGCACAAGTGAAAGAATTCAGGGTAGAAAACCCTTCAGATGGTACAAATCGACAAATAATTTCCCAGTTTTGGAAGGAAAGCACACGCAACAGTGGAATGCCTGATTGGGGCTGCGAAATCTGTGTCGAAGTGCACATACGCTCAATGGCCACTTTATTAGGTATTCCTGGTTAATACTGTGTAGGACCCACTGAACTACTTCAAGGGTAGACAAGTTATGTGTTCAGAGAAGCCTATCTACACATCACTGCTGTACTGATCTGTTATTTTTGCACTTGTGGCCCTTTTGTTACCTGGTAACAAGTATCCATTCTCCTCTGACCTCTTTCATTAACAAGTTGTCTTTTGGCCACAGAGGTGTGACTGACTGTATGTTTTTTGTTTATTGCACTACTCTGTAAACTCTAGAGACTACAGTGTCTTTGTCTGTCTGTTTTGCACACTATTTCACTACAGAGCCGCGATATTTTACATTTTCTATGAGTTTGCTAAATACTGGAACAATCCTGGGGATGCATGCTGCCTTGGAAGTATCCAAAGAAGAATATTTCTAACAGTTTAATAGCAGATTTTTTTTTTAAGCTTCCAAAATAATCAAATGTTTGAGTTGCCATAAAGTGCTCAGATATTTGGCAAAAGTGTGACAGGGCTTTTGTTCAAGAAATTATAGCCACAAACAACAAGGGATTCACCTGTTTCAGTGTGTAGAGAAACAATGTTGTCCCTTCCAGCAGCTGCTGTGCTGCAGGACACCAGCAGGACTGAGAAAAGCTGCAATGAATGATTTTGAGCGTCAAATAACTTCTGTTTGCCCTAATTTGTATTAAAGTCTCAGCTTCTCTATAATTTTGAGTGGGATCCAGCACTGCTAGTGGCTTGGCTGGGTTCATAATGACTGCCAGCTTTATAGTGCACACTAAATATTTCTATTCTAATCATGCCTTCTCTAGAGCTGAGGCAGTTGTTATGGAAACAGTAGTCAAGGTCATAAGTGGAAAGGACTCAAAATGGAGCAACAGCAGCTACAGAGGAATAAGGAGAGCCCTATAAAATAAGCATGAATCATTGTGCTCGATGCACCCTTCAATAAAGCATTTACTACGAATGTACTCAAAAATTATTTTGGATTAAAATAAGTGAAAAATGTCTGCCAGGCTGGGGAAGCTGTACTGTATGTTTCTCTTAGCTGTGTGAATGGCTATGTGTGACAGAGACAGAGATTTTACAACCTTTGGGGCAACTCCTGTACTGCCCGCTATAAGTGTTTCATTCATATCTGAAGAGCCTTGCGTTACATAATTAAGGGTAGAGTAAAAACCTTGAACTCCTCCAGATTTCCTCCTACAACTCTAAGTGCATGTTGGTGAATTGGCGTTCCTAAATATCCCGCTCGCCCACAGTGTGCTGGATCCCCCCGCGACGCTGTACTGGATAAGCGGCTGAAAGATGTATGCATGTATGCTTGGAATGTTCCCTTATATAAGTAGTATACGGAGAAAGATGGTTTTCTCTAAACTACTCTGTCACAAAGAAATGAACATGTAGTAGGCTACTACAAGCATCTGATGGTAAATAAAACGTGAAATCTGTTGCGCTAAAAAAAACATTGGAAGCTCTGTGTGAAATTTCGTCTATATGGTATGAAAAATGGCGCCCTCCCCTGGATACGGATAAGAAGCGCAGTCAGGTGTGGAGTAAGGTCAAATACAGAATTACGTAATGGTATGTTGCGTTGTCGAAACACCGTTTAAAATGACAAACACTTTTTTATAAACAGAAATAAATACCCTTATTGTTCACCTTACCAAATATACGGACAAGGTGTAGCCTACTTTGAGGGATTTAAAACGGTACATACATTTATATACGAGTATGAGTTGCATGGTCACACTACATTTACAACATTTAAATTTCAAAGTATAATGAACAATTTGCGCGTAAAACAATCATCCACTAAGCACATTTTTAGAAGAAGAAATACCACCTTTCCTGCTTTAGTTTTCCGTTCAGTTTGCACACATTAGAAACGTATGTACAACCGCTTTGTTTCGTTGCTGTGCTGTGTGTGTATATAATGTGATGCTCGATGAAACGTTCGTTTTACACACTGGTCGCAGAGTACAGATCAGAATCTAAAAACTGACTAATATGTGAATGTTAAGTTAAATGACTGAATGCCTGAAAGCAGTTGGCTCTAAAATTGGTAAGGCTGTCATTTTGCCAAGTCAAACGGCATAATGTACCACGTTGCACCGTATAGTGATATATAGTAATAGATGTTAGTGTTAAAGCCCCTCGGGGCTTGAACTACAAAAAAAAATAGTTTTTGTAATATATAGATGATATATTGTTCTTTTCCCAGATTTTTCTAATATATAGTTCTGTCAATCTGTGAATTGCGCAAGTAAAAGGTGCATCAGTCTCCAGCAGGAAGTTGTGTTCGTCTTTATTTTGAATAGTTTCCTTGCAAACGGTTACAATAACACTTAGTGTGCAAAATCCCTGGTGGTTTGTAGCATGTTTCCCTTTTGAGAGCCTGTTAACTGCGTCGCCTTGGCGTCCGGTTCCCTAGCAACGGTGGTAGGCTATCATACAGCATGGCGGACGGAAAGACGGGAAACAATCATTGCGGCGAAGTCCGCGTTTTCATAAACCTCATCGACCTCTTTTCTTCAAAGTACATTGGGAAGGTAATATTTACTGTCCCGGTGTTTTCATATGTAGTTCTGCAAGACGGACAAACGTAGTCGAGCCTGATTCCAGCTGTTATTAATCTGATACGCATGTGCGTATGTTAATCTCTTACAGCTAAATCTATTTCAGTAGCAGAGATGTTTGCTTTGGAGTTTCACACCACCTACTGATAGTAGTGAACACCGGATAGCGATGCAATAAAATGTTACATGAAACTGTTACCGTGTTGCTCTCATCTGAAACGCGTCCCGCCTGAGGTGCACCGTTGGAGTGAAGTTCCCGTCTCTCATGTCTAGTTTCTCTCCGACCGTCTTGTTGGAGCTTCGCTGGAGGCAGCAGATTCGGGGGATGAAGAGGAGCTCCGGCAATCGCACACTTTCCGAGTCGTCGGGACTGTTACCAAGCCGACAGCGCAGAAAGGGGCCACTTTTGCGGCCGAAGAATACTCTGTGAGTGCAAGGATGAAAACACGCATTGACGCTTTAGCCGTTTTTATCCCAGCATCGCTGTGACTCGTTGGTTATTAATTTTGCAGGCTTCAGACCGGGAAGTCCTCCTTGCGCGATTGATGGAGTGTGATGTTGTTATTTACAACATTTACGGAAACGCCGATCAAATTCATGAAGCCATTTGGGCAGTTTCAGGTAATGGCCAGTGACTTTGTGTCACCGTCCTGCTTGACCCTGATTATTGATTTTGTTGACAGAACAACAAAATATCTTTAACGAACAAGCTGATTATATTTTCAGCCCTCCATGCAGAATTGGACAATTTCAGTCGTCCAAAGATATTCATTCTGATATCAACTGTGCTAACCTGGGCCCTCAGCAAGCCAGTCGATCCAGTAAGTGTCTGTCAGTGTTGTTTAATGTTAACCAGTTCCGTCCAGATGATTAGATACATGTAATTAGAAAAAGCAGAGAAGTCGTGTCTGGACTGACTTGTAGCGTTCATACGGTTTTATGTCACAGTAAATGATCTATTTGATAAACAATCCTTATTGTCTGAATGTTTTATTTAATCATTTTAATGAAGGGAATAACAAATTATTATTTTTGTCATTTCAACCATTCCCATTGATAAGTCTTGAATGCAAAACTACAAAATCTTTAAGTTTGTTTCAGGGTTTTGAACTGTCAGGTAGGTAACTGATAATGAAATAATTGCAAATATTGAAAAACAACATACAGTTATGTATTCAAATATTTTTAAAAGGTCACTTAAAAAGGAAAAACGTCAGTGATCCTATTGTGATTTTTATTACTTAAACATTTTGCAAGTAGATAACTATGTTTATCTAGCTTTTTTCTAACCCTCCCAAGTGCCGCATGGTTAGTGATGAACACTGTGTGAAGGTCAATGTGCAGTATGACCGTGCATCTTCATTGTAGGATGATCCAGAGGCTGCTTTCACCGAGGATGACTATCGTAGGAGAAGATCCCACCCCAACTTTAAAGATCATATCAGCGCTGAGAAACTCGTCATTAAAATGGGGAAAACGGTACCTTAATCCAAACTAATTTAAGAGCGAAGATTTGTGTAGAATCATTAGGCCTATCACTCACAGATGAGAATTAAGATACAACCCTCCTTGATTCTCAGAAGCCTCAAATATTATGTGTTTTCAGAGTTGGGTAATTCAGGTTTTGAGAGTATAAGTCCAGACTGGGATTTTGTTTCAACCAACCAGTTGAATACTCTATAACTGTGACTGAAATGGTTGGTTGAAACAAAATCTTGGTCTGAACTTTTACTCTCTGGACCTGAATTACCCAACTCTGTGTATTTTTAATCAATCAAACATTCTAGATATTGTTTTACTTTATCATCAGATTCAATGTTGTTGGCCTGAAATGAAGTGTGTGTACGGTGGAAGTATTGGCACCTCTGACTTGAAATGCACTAAAATACCATAAAAAATAAATAATAACCTTAGAGATTAACTCAAAATGCCAAGATATGAAAAATATCACGGTTTATTAATATTTCAATGGAATCAACCAATTTCATTTCTTAACTTAATTAAGAATCAATTTCCTACAAATAAAGGTTTCACAATTATTGCAGCCTGTAAAGATTAAGATCATACATAAAATCTACCAGATTTAAATGAAATTGACCTTATTTAACTTCATCTAAGTTTTACAGAACTTATGACATTGACTTTCTGTTTCATTAGGGTTTAAAAATAAGGTAACGCACATATGAGATCCCTTTGTCATCCAGTGCCATAATGAAAACAAAAGAACCCACATTTCGTAAGAGACAGATGTATGTAGACCTTCATTAATCTAGTGACGGCTAAAAGAATATCAACAAAGTTATACCGCCGCGCTGTCAGGGCAGTTATTGAATGTGGAATGGTTGAAAATCTGGCAGGTAGAGGATGTGAATGAATTTTGCCCCCCATGATAGAGAGGAGGACAGTGAAAGAAGCAAGAAGATCCCCAAAAGTCACCATGAAAGAATCACAGGCCTTAGTGGTATTTTGGGGTCACCAGGTTTCAAAAAACACCACATTAATAAACTATGATATTTTTCCACATCTTTGCATTTTGAGTGTAACCCCACATGCTATAATTTTTTAACGGTATTTTTAGTGCTTTTACAGTCAGGGGTGCCAATAATTATGGAGCCCACTGTTTGTGTTATATGCGCTCTGCCATAGTTACTCCTTACTTCCAGTAGGACTGGATGGGCTTCAGTGGATGCATGGCACAATACCACTTCAGTAAAACTATTTCCTTTCAGAAAAAATCTAGGTTTTCTACCTATGTTGTGGCATCAGGACTTCAATATGGAATGGAAGAAGATATATTTCACTACTTTTTTAAGGTACAGCATAACCCATATGTACTGTATGTATGGGATTGCATTTTCTGAATGATGTTACCTTAAAATGAATATGCATTATATGTGAACCGTGATCGTATTTTGTCAGATAAGGATTCAATACTAGCAGTCTAATCTCAAAAGAAAAGTGTTTCTGTTGACAGATGAAGTCCTGCAAAATTCAGTAACTTGCAGAATGCAAAATTGAATTTACTCATTGGTGTAAACAGGCAAATTTCACTGAAATGGAGCCCATGACTAATGTTTTGGCAACGTGTGATCACATTCATTACAGGATTTAAATTTTTATTATGGTGTTTTGTAATTTAACAGTACATTGTTTTTGTAGATGTGTTGGTTGGGAGAAGCTTCGAGAATCCCTGTGTTTGGACTAGGCAACAACATTCTTCCTACAATTCACGTGAATGACCTAGCAGGGTTTGTCATATATACTCATTATATATGCTGCGCAAATGAAGAGATCCATTATCTAAATATAGTACCATAAAAGGAGGAACTTGAATTCTGATGATCAAACTACTTAAGAAATTTGTCTTGCTTTTTTATATGCAGTGTGATCCAAAATGTCATTGACCACAAGCCAAGGACACATTACTTAATTGCTGTGGATGAATCCAAGAATTCATTGGAAGATATTGTGAAGGTTAAGTCTATCAGTTAGTGAAGTAATTTGTGTTAAATGTGATCCTGCTTGAAATTACTTTAATAAAATGTGTCTTTTTTATATGCTACTCAGGCAATAAGTGCAGAACTTGGGCCTGGAAAAATAGCAAGGTTACCAAAAGAAGATATTTTCCTCACAGATGATCTGACGGTGTGTAAAAGTGTTCATATATCAGGTTTCCAGATTTGGCTCCATTTTCTGCTTTTGAAATTACAAATGACATTGTACTTGCTCATACATAAGGGCTTCATTGATTTAAGTGTTTGAAACCGTTTAAGGAAACTATCCCAGAATACATCACAAAAATAAACGGTTTGTTCTGCTTTTTCAGCAAAAAGACATTGATTCTCTCTTTGTCAACCTGCACATGGAGGCCGCCTTTTTGAAGGAGAACTTTAATCTTCATTGGGTGTCAAAATTTGGAATTATTGAGAACATTGATGGCATTGTGGAGGAATACAAACAAGCCAGAGGGTTACTGGTACTGTAAATGTTCCTGTTGAAAGGTTCTCATCCTGAAAGATTTTTCATGAGCTTTTCAAATTTGCAGTAAATAATTTTTTTTAATAAATAATCTGCTATGCATAAAACGTGGAACTGAGCTTGGGGTAAATTTTGGCACCATTGAAAGTGTGGCACAATATGTGTTCAAACAGCAAAATAATGTTTTGTGAGTGGTGATGATGTCATCGGTCCTTGTTATGAAATTATTTCCAGCCTGTTCGAGTCGGCATTTTGGGCCCTCCGGCTGTGGGGAAGAGTAGTGTGGCTGAGAGGATCTGCAGGCAGTACAAACTGCATCACGTCAAGCTCAAAGATGCCATAACTGACTGTATTGCCCAGTTGGTCAGTGTGTCTTTTACAGTGTAAACATTTGGAATAAGTGCCACTAACTTGTACCAACAGCATGCAAGTGTTTTGTTGTTCAAGATTCTGTGAAATACTATGTAAAGTCTGGGTTAATTTCAGGAGAAACAAGTTGCATTGGAAGATGGAGACGGTGATCGTGAAGATGCTCAGAGGTCTTTGGAGATGCTGAAAGAGAACATGGATAAAAATGGAGGTATATAGCAGAATTCTGCCTGGAAGCTTTTCAGCACACGCAGACAACACAGGCTGACGAAAAGATCATAGACAGCTTTGGAGTTGGTATTAATATGGCATGTTAGGTGATGTTATGTTAACATGTGGGTGTTTCACTGTCTAGGGAGACATTGATTGTTACTATCTTGTGTTTTTTAGGTCGCCTGGATGACCAGTTTGTTATACATATTGTGAAACAAAAACTGAAGTCAAAACCATGCAGAAACCAAGGATTTGTTTTGGACGGTTTTCCTAAAACATATGAGCAGGCCAAGGAACTGTTTAGTGGTAAATGTCATGCAATTTTCCATTTCTGTCGGCACTTCAAGTATCGATTCTCTTCTGATAACGGGTGTGTTTCCTTTCCTTCACATGAGCCGAGGAAGATGAGTCTGATGTTTCTGGATCTAAAATGCCACCAATCGACAATAAAATCGTCCCAGGTTTGTCAGAAGTGTGCGTAGAAGTGGTTTTAAAAGCTTTGAGACAGAAACATATATTTACAAGAGTAATAAAAATCTCACTGCCAGTGTAGCTAGTTACATGTACCGGTGTTAGATAATAAAAATAAATGTAATAGGTTACAGTTACTGAGAAAAACAATGTAATCAAATGACCGTTACTAATGAAAATGTTGATGATTACATGGGGGTTACATCTGAACACATCCTTTTTGGTAAAAAGGTCATATGTTGAATGTAACATTCGCTTTGCATCTTCACTGTGCAGAAATGCCGCCTTTTACCATATTTCCAGATAACACGGGTCAGCAAAGCTGTTGGGATTTTTCAGCTTTATTGCCCAGTTTAAAACATTTGTTAGAAAAGTAATCAAAAAGTAATCAAATGCATTAACTTACAATACTTTGAAGTAATCAAAATAGTTACATGGCTTATTGCATTTTTAATAGGGGTTTTACGTTTCAAAAATCCCAACTCTGGCCTTTGCCCATGCTGTTGGTAAATGGCAGTTGAGTACTAGTTGGTATAGTTGTTCTGGTGTGTGAGTTTTCTTCTTTCCTTTATCACAGAGTATGTTTTCTGCTTGGAAGCCAGCGATGCATTCCTGACTAGTCGTGTGCTGAATTTGCCAGAGAGCGTAGTCCAGGGAACCCACTACGCTCAGGAGAGGTTCCTTCAGCATCTAGCATCTTATAGGGACATCAACACGGAGGATGAAACAGTGCTTAACTACTTTGATGAACTGGAGATTCACCCTGAGCACATTGGTACTGCAGACATAGCATGTGATATTAGGCTGAGGGCACTGGCCTGTAATGATGTTTTACCCAACTCTGTATGATTATAACAGTAGATGTCACTTTCTTTATTATAGCGTTAGCTATGCCCCAAAGCAAACCAAGAGCACCATCTAGTGGTGTCAAAAGAATGCAGCAAACGGTTCATGGAACTTCATTTGGCCTTTACTACTTCTTTCTTTCTTTCTTTATTTATTTATTTAGAAATCTCCAGCAGTGATGACGTGGAGCATATGGCAGTGATGGAGAAGATAGGTTCGGCTCTGGGGAAACCCAGAAACTATGGGCCCAGTCCAGAGGAGCGAAAGCTGCTGGAGCAAAGGGCAGCTGAGGAGCATCTTAGGAGTGTGGAAGCTGAGGCAGCTGAGAAGCAGCGCAGAGAGGCGGAGGAGGAAGCTGAGAGGGAGGCCCGCTGGAAGGAGTGGGTGAGCCTGTTTGATCCAGCCACATTCGGTCATGCAGAATAATCTGCTTTCGAAGCCGAATGCCAGCGTTAGCATGGAGAGACCTTAGTCTCCTTTGTGCTGGTTGCAGCCTCACGCTTCTATTTGCTTGTAATATCAGATTGCAGGGTTTGTTTTTTTTTCTAAGGCAGCACAGTAAACTTCTGTCTCTTGAGCTGTTTTTGGAAACAATGTTGTCCTGTGTTCTCAGTGCCTGAGCGACGCAGGATGGTCGCAGCTCTGCCTGCGCTGTGCCGTGTCTTCATCTTAGAGCTTGATCTGTGTTACCATTATATGCCCCCCCCCGGTGTGCGGTTTAGTGGGCTAGGATGCTGTTTCTCAGATCAAAAATCTGACAGTTCAAAGCCCAGGAGCGGCACAGTGATTGGACCTTTAAGCAAGGCCCTCATTGCTCCTCAGAAATGCATGTCGTTTTGGATCAAAGCATCTGCTAAAGGAATGAAATGTAAATGCCCTGACCGATGTCGTCGTCTTAGAGTGCACACCTAGCGGAGGTAAAGCAGCAGGAGTGGGAGCTGCTGGAGGTCCAGTCCATCCCCCTGAGGAACTATCTGATGAGGAATGTGATGCCAACACTCACCCAGGGACTAATCCAGTGCTGTGCCCTCAAACCTGATGATCCAGTGGACTTCTTGGTATGTAAACCCTTGGATAGTTCACATGAATTATACATATTAAGAAAAAAAAAACAGTAACCAGAGAGCATTCCTGACACAAAGGGCACATATATTGCATTCTAAAAAAATAACAATTATGTAAATCTTTGTTTTGTTTCAGGCTGAATATATCTTCAGGAACAATCCTCAAGTTGATTGACCTGCCATTTAAGAATATAATAAAAATCATAGCAGTTTATGGTGTTTAATCTGTTTGTTCAGAAAAATGTTACAGATTACATGGAAATCTCATTCCCTGTTGAACTAAAAAGGTGCACAGAACCTATACAGTCCAAGTAAGGCAGTGAGAGGCTGAAGCAAAAAAAAAAAAAAAACTGTAAAAGTAATTCAGAAGTTTCTAGTTCTGAATTACAATCAAAATTCAATCCAGCACTGAGACATTCTCAATTTAGAACAAGTTAAAAGCTAATCTGCAATAATTGCAGTTAACAAGGGTGTACAGCAGGCTGCATTAACTTCATTTGCTGCTGCTGTGCCGTCAACACACAATTGTGGCCCTTTAGGGCTTCCTTAGTCCACCTAGGCGGGACACCTGGCATGCAATTCACCAAACGGGCTGGAACTGGCCATGGCCATCTGACATCTTCCTTTGCCTGGTACATCTGTACCCGGTCTATCTGTACACAGTCTTGCACCATTTGCTCTGTCTTCATCTGGTCTACCTACAATGACTGATGGTTATACGTAATTTCTGTACATAACATGAAATTGAAACCTTTTTTTAAATTATTATTGTTATTATTTACTATTATAATAACGGCAAAGTACATAAGTCTTAATATGTTTTTTGTGTTGGTAAATGCCTGTTTTTGCTGTTTAACATTTAACATTTAGTGCAGTATAGTGCTAAAATAATCTGTTCGTCAATTATCTATTATAATGTACTTATGGTTAGTATGGTTGTCAGGCTGTTTTTCAGATTTGTTATATTTATAATATAATTATAATTATTTCTTCATTTAAGATTCAGAACACAAGCTAATAGTTAAGCTAATATATAAAGAATAGGCTTTTTCGTTTTCTCAGTTAAGATCCTGTCAACAAATACACATGTTGGGATAGAATAATCTTGTATTGCTTGACATGACAAAATGTCGTCATGAAAATTATTGAGAGAAAAATTGGGTTCATGAATAATGTAGATTTTGATTTTGTTTTTATATTATGTATTCTTTTTTTTTTTTACCACCTCAGAAAACCCTTTAGACTAGTCCCATTGCAATTTAGGCTCTTCTCTCAGGATATGGATTCTGACACTAGATGGCAGACTTACTTCAAAATTTAAACTGCTGACAGAATTAGAAGATCAATTTTAAAATGCACTTTAATCCACCTGCTCTTACACCAGTAATCGTCTTAATGAAATCATGATATTTGTATATTCTCACTTCAACAGACACAATTTCTTTTAATGATTCACATTTTTCAGGTTTAATCAGACAAAAAAAAGAGTATTTTTTTTCAAATGTGTTTGACTCTCATCTGAGTTTAAAATAAAATGGACCATATGAATTGATCATTAATGTTCTTATTATTTTCCATTTAAAGCTTCTGACTGTCAGGCTTCCTCACTGTGGGGAGGCTATGTGATAAATGTGTGGTTAGGTTTGTGAAAACTTCTGGCTGTAGCACAGAGGAGGATCCTGGCACTGTATCTTCTGCCTGGCTGGACATCCCTTCCACAGACGGAGCAGGGTGAGGCCCAGCCAGGGGCGGAATGCGTCCTGCCGGGCGACACCTCATAACGGATTGTCTGTAGCATCGTACTGACAGAAGAAGCAAGTCGTCCACAGATGCTCAACTGCTGGGTACCTGGAAGCTTTGTCCCACCTGCCTGTGATGTGCATCACATGGGTGTCTGGCAGGATCCTCACGTGATACTGGGTGTCATGCAGGACTGTCACGTGATACTGGGTGTCACGCAGGACCGTCACGTGATACTGGGTGTCACGCAGGACCCTCACGTGATACTGGGTGTCACGTTGGACCCTCACGTGGTACTGGGTGTCACGCAGGACCCTCACGTGATACTGGGTGTCATGCAGGACCCTCAGTGAGGACCCTGACATGGAGGTAAAACCCCATGGAAACCCTTGCATGAGGAAACCTTCCAAAAGGTTTGTGTCAGGTAATGGGTAATGTTACATTTAGTTTTACTTATTAGAAATGATATCTTAGAGGAAACAAGATTTATTACCTGCAACTGAAGTTGTGATTCCTAAACTGGTATATGATGGGAATACGTAAATGCGTCATTGCATGGGTGAAGCTGAGAGGCTGGATCAAGGAGAATATGTTGAAATTTCTGGTAGTGGGGGGGGGGGGGGCAGATTTGGTAGGATCTGAAAGATGGAGATAGGCTGAGAAAGATGAAGTTGTTTGGAAGGTAAGTTGGATATTCAGGAACTGACGTATCACGGGTATTGTAGACTGGAGGGCCACTGCATTCTGGGATAATGTTGTCAGCATAGTTAGGTGGCTTATTCAGTTCTGAGGAAGATGGGCTTGGGTAATGTGTGTGGGCCACATGCTTGATGTATCTGAGTGGCTTAATTCCGTAGATGCTGGGCTGTTGTGGATAGATGGATGGATTAAATATGCGGGTTCTATGGTAACGTCGCCGATGTGGCTGGGTGGATGCATTAATTCTGGGGGTGTTGGGCTTTCGTCGCTGGACCGATCGCTCGACCCTGGAGAGGCGGGCGGGTAGCTTAACTCCGGGGCTGTTGGGTTAATGTAGCAGGCCGGATGATTTTGCTGCGATGACTTGGTTCCATTCGTCGTAGCATTATTTTTCAAGCGTTCAGAGATTTTGCAGAGAAGATTTTTCTGAGTTTCAATCAGAAAGTCGTCCTAAAAAAAATGAAAGAGAAAAGCAACGTGGCACGCAGTTAGTTTTTGTACGTAATTTTTTACTGCTTAGCTGTTTCTGTAGCTCATAATAAGAAATAGTCCGAATGAGCACCTAACATAGATTTCATGCACGGCGACACATGCCGCGTCGCTGAGCCAAATTTCTGGTTCATCATGCTTTTCCACTCCTTTAACTGCTCCTCATCAGTCCTAAGGGGACTGGGTGGGCGAACTCCTGCCAGGCAGAGCTGGCCACCCTCTTGCCAACCGTGCCCGGCAGTGGGAAACCAGCTCGGCTCAGCAGCTACACTTGTAAAGAGATTGATTACGGAGCTGTCAGACAGTGGCAGCTGGGCAGGGCTGCTCCCCAGGAGCAGAAGAGGGCATCATGCTGGAATCCTCCGGCCAAGAACGGCGGCAGCAGCAGCGGCAGCATCGCACTGTGGCGCTGATGTATGGGCCGGGTTACTGCAGCTAAAGGCCCAGCCAACCCACAGCTACTGCTGAGCCAGGACTGCTGGAGCAAACTATGGTGCACATTCATTTCAAGATGCTCCTTAAGCATCATTTCAGCAATACATACTGTGTGTGTGTGTGTGTATTATAAATATGTGAACCTACACACACACACATATATATATATATACTGTCTCTGATATATACACATATATATATTTTTTTGTCTTGTTGTGGTTGTAGGTTGTAGAGCATGAGGAACATCTGTAGATACTGAGCAAAGGTAACTAACTTTAGTGGGCAGTCTGTTATTTGAAGTAATCTTTCTTCTTTCCCAATGACAGCTCTCAGCCCACTCACTTTTAAAGAAACACAACCATTTTGTAACTAAAATATAAAATTAAATATATTATATATATTAATAAATTATCAAATTAAAATATAATTGTCAAATTTTGTCTTTTTAAAAACCACACCACGGAAAGTGTACCCAGCCTTTTGGTTCTGTGACATTTGGAAAGACGTCGGAAGGGAATGCAGGGTTACTGGCCAGATGTATCAGTAACGTGTGACATTTTGTTTCTATTAATATGGTATAGAACATACCAGAAAGTATTCCCACTGAGTCTGTACCTGACAATGCAAATTCTTTTGTTGCATTTTTAAGTACTTATAGCAGTTGGTGCTGTTTATGACATTGTCCAAGCTGCAGAAAGGATTGACATGTATGTTTTATGCCTTACCAGTTACAGTAAGTCACATATATTGTTATAGAGTATAACACACTAAAATGTTTTCTGAGACATGACGAGGATGCTACATTCTATGCAGATATTCCAGATTTATAAGTACGTATTTTCTGGCATTTCATATTGGAAAAAAAATCATACAGACAACATGTTGGAGTTGGGCAGCCAGTCTGCTTTGGAGCCCCAGAGGTATTTTTTCCTCCCTATTTGGGAGCTTTTGGTTCCTCTCCTCTGTTTTTTCTGGCTTTTTCTTTCCGTCTGTATAAATGATATAAAGGCAGACTTCACACCCTTGTCAAACACCCTGCGGAGACTTTGTTGCCAAATGTGCTATATAAAAATAAATTGCACTGAATTGAGCATTTTGGAGGATTATCTTTGTGGAGTATTTAATGTTGGCTTTGGACAAGCAGCTAAAAACTGTTTCCAATGTTTAAAGGTATGAAGCCTCTTCCTCGACTGACCTCTAGATGTCACTGTTGTACTCATAATGGCTGAAAGACATTGGCTAGAGCAGGAGCTGGTTCATTTGCATTTTGAGGTGGGGTTTAACAAAGGCTGCCCTTTGGGTGTCCTATAGCTTCACACCTACAGGGCTGCAGGTCTGGTTCTCGTTTCTGGGTCTGTATGGAGTCTGTGTGTTTCCTCTATGTTTGGGTGGGTTTCTTCTGGGTACACTGGTATCCCCATGAAAAACACACAAGCTAGAGTTTTTACATTAGCCATAGTGTGGGCCCTGTGATGGAACAGCATGCGACCCAGGGTGCCTTGTGTTTTCTGGGATAGGCTGCAGGCTCACTACAGCCCTCTACTGGACTGTTTATGTAAGATTGATAGGTTACAATTAATATTAGTGCATTTTATTTAATGTCTTATTCTAGCTTATATTTTCTGTGATTATGTAAATGATTTAAGACTAGTGCAGACCACTGAGTATGTTGTATTCTTCTAATATGTACGTAGTATTTTTTTTTTTATTTTAAAATTCATTTTTATGTAGCTTTGCAGTAAATCTGTATGGAAAGCTGCTGACTGGCCTGTATAGTGTAAGTGTGTGTGTATTACTGACCTGCCCATATTTTTGCTAACTAAGCATGTGTATAATTAGCTCCAGCAATTTTATGTAGACATATCGTGAAGTTAATGGATGTGTAAAACCTCGTATTTGTGAGTCTAATTAAGACTGGCTATTCTACTGATTTGCAGCCATTACCCGGCTGTTCAGTAACCTGGGTTGATACCTAAGGGGATCTTCTCAGTGCTGTTAGCTTCTTTCACAGATGATGCAATCGACATCCACAGCTGTACATGTAAATGGCGTCATGCTAAAAAGTTATTAGCGCGTGTTTGGTTCTTTTTGTGCACCGTAGGGCACCACACACAATCTAATTAAAATTGCATGACTTGCTGAAGTGTACATGACAGCAGTGCCAAGTGAAATCATGGAACTCACTCATACTGTACTGAAATAGTGTTCCTGAGTGTGAATAGTACCTAACATTTCATGTGGAAAAACAATACATGCGATGACGCTGAATTGACATGTTTAAGACATAATTCCAATGATTACAGTAAGCCTGTCTTCGCTGCATATGAGATACTGTGCCCCCCCCCCCCACCCAAAAGGTGCCATGTTAGAGCCCACAGTCCCCTGGTAAGGTGTACTATGTTTCTATTAGAGGAAGCCATGCTCAGGGCTGCTGAGGAGTGATATCCGTACCCTTGTGCCACATCACCATCTGCACGAGTGCACGGTGCCTGCAGTAATCCTCTCTAGGTTGGCATGGCAACGGATAGCAAGGTGAGGTCAGCGCAGGTGTGAAGACAGCGTGGGGATAGTCACCTGTGCACAGATCGGAGCGATTCCAATGGGCCCGAGGGTGACTGGTAGAGTTGCCAAGCTTATACTCTACGCTGATACCTCTTCAATGCACTTACCTGTATAAATACGCCCACTCCTTCATTCAATAGTACTCAACCTGCTACAGTTATCACCTACAATCAGAGTACTGACTGAAATCTGCTACGTATAACAGATAGTCAGACAGACAGCTGAAATCTGGCACTCATCAGATAAGGGCCAGACTGCTGGCTGATACCTTGCACTCATTAAAAATGGTCTGACTCCTGGCTAAAATCTGGCACTCATCAGAGACAGTCTGACTCCTGGCTAAAATCTGGCACTCATCAGAGACAGTCTGACTCTCGGCTAAAATCTGGCACTCATCAGAGACAGTCTGACTCCTGGCTGAAATCTGGCACTCATCAGAGACAGTCTGACTCCCGGCTAAAATCTGGCACTCATCAGAGACAGTCTGACTCCTGGCTAAAATCTGGCACTCATCAGAGACAGTCTGACTCTCGGCTAAAATATGGCAGTCATCAGAGACAGTCTGACTCCTGGCTGAAATCTGGCACTCATCAGAGACAGTCTGACTCTCGGCTAAAATCTGGCACTCATCAGAGACAGTCTGACTCCTGGCTGAAATCTGGCACTCATCAGAGACAGTCTGACTCGGCTAAAATCTGGCACTCATCAGAGACAGTCTGACTCCTGGCTAAAATCTGGCACTCATCAGAGACAGTCTGACTCCTGGCTGAAATCTGGCACTCATCAGAGACAGTCTGACTCCTGGCTGAAATCTGGCACTCATCAGAGACAGTCTGACTCTTGGCTGAAATCTGGCACTCATCAGAGACAGTCTGACTCCTGGCTGAAATCTGGCACTCATCAGAGACAGTCTGACTCCTGGCTAAAATCTGGCACTCATCAGAGACAGTCTGACTCTCGGCTAAAATCTGGCACTCATCAGAGACAGTCTGATTCCTGGCTAAAATCTGGCACTCATCAGAGACAGTCTGACTCTCGGCTAAAATCTGGCATTCATCAGAGACAGTCTGATTCCTGGCTAAAATCTGGCACTCATCAGAGACAGTCTGACTCTCGGCTAAAATCTGGCACTCATCAGAGACAGTCTGACTCTCGGCTAAAATCTGGCACTCATCAGAGACAGTCTGACTCCTGGCTGAAATCTGGCACTCATCAGAGACAGTCTGACTCCCGGTTAAAATCTGGCACTCATTAGAGACAGTCTGACTCCCGGTTAAAATCTGGCACTCATTAGAGACAGTCTGACTCTCGGCTAAAATCTGGCACTCATCAGAGACAGTCTGACTCCTGGCTGAAATCTGGCTCTCATCAGAGACAGTCTGACTCCTGGCTGAAATCTGGCAATCATCAGAGACAGTCTGACTCCTGGCTAAAATCTGGCACTCATCAGAGACAGTCTGACTCCTGGCTGAAATCTGGCACTCATCAGAGACAGTCTGACTCCTGGCTGAAATCTGGCACTCATCAGAGACAGTCTGACTCCTGGCTAAAATCTGGCACTCATCAGAGACAGTCTGACTCTCGGCTAAAATCTGGCACTCATCAGAGACAGTCTGACTCTTGGCTGAAATCTGGCACTCATCAGAGACAGTCTGACTCCTGGCTGAAATCTGGCTCTCATCAGAGACAGTCTGACTCTTGGCTGAAATCTGGCACTCATCAGAGACAGTCTGACTCTTGGCTGAAATCTGGCACTCATCAGAGACAGTCTGACTCCTGGCTAAAATCTGGCACTCATCAGAGACAGTCTGACTCCTGGCTGAAGTCTGGCACTCATCAGAGACAGTCTGACTCCTGGCTGAAGTCTGGCACTCATCAGAGACAGTCTGACTCCTGGCTGAAATCTGGCTCTCATCAGAGACAGTCTGACTCCTGGCTAAAATCTGGTACTCACCTAATACATTTAGACTGCCCACTGATATCTAGAATTCGTCATAGATACTCAGATTCAGACTGCTGGCTGATATCTGGCACTCATCAGAGACAGTCTGACTCTTGGCTGAAATCTGGCACTCATCAGAGACAGTCTGACTCCTGGCTAAAATCTGGCACTCATCAGAGACAGTCTGACTCCTGGCTGAAGTCTGGCACTCATCAGAGACAGTCTGACTCCTGGCTGAAGTCTGGCTCTCATCAGAGACAGTCTGACTCCTGGCTGAAGTCTGGCACTCATCAGAGACAGTCTGACTCCTGGCTGAAATCTGGCTCTCATCAGAGACAGTCTGACTCCTGGCTAAAATCTGGTACTCACCTAATACATTTAGACTGCCCACTGATATCTAGAATTCGTCATAGATACTCAGATTCAGACTGCTGGCTGATATCTGGCACTCATCAGAGACAGTCAGACTGCCCGCTGATATCTAGAATTCAACATAGATGGTCAGGCTGCTGGCTCAAATCTGGCATTTATCAGTGCTCCTGCACACCAGTCAGCTGTTCCACTTAACAATAGGTTATCTGCCCTCAGCAGTGTGACTACCAAAGCAGAAAAAGTGTTTGTAACAGGAGATTCAATAGTTAGAAACGTTAGAGTTTGTAACAATCATAAAGCAGCGGATTGTGTAAAATGCCTCTCCGGGGCCAGAGTTTCGAACATTGAGGGGAAATTGGACTCACTCTCCAGCAATGAAGTCTCCACCTTTGTTGTTCATGCTGGAACTAATGACATAAAGTCCCAACAATCTGAGGAACTTCATTTCTATGTGTGCACATGCAAAAACAAAATGTCGGAATCTAATTGTCTCTGGTCCCTTACCAAATCTCTGTAGAGGGGATGTTACTCTCCCTAAACTGCTGGTTAGAGACTTGGTCTTAATTCAAAACATAGCCTTTATTAATAAATGGGACTTATTTGGGTACAGCCTGGCTTCTAAAGACGGGACAGTCTCCATCCTAATGGGAGGGGATCATTTGGATGGCAAAAAGCACCATCCAGGCCTCGGCTGTTTATTTTCCCACTGTTTACTCATGTCTGGCTCTGAACCAGGTGCTCTATAGCTTGGCATCCCCTAATTCTAACAATTACTTAGAAACAGAGTTGAATGAGCTAGAAAGAAGTAACTATTACTAATAATGACTATTACTAGACTGTTAAGATTAAATGACTCGGCATAAACCCAACATAAAATGCTCATTAGAGAATATTTGCTCTCTAAGAAACAAATCACTTCTTGTCAATGACATGGTGCTTGACACTGGTGTAGACCTGTGCTTCATCAGAGATTCCTGGCTGAGACCCGCAGACGCTGTTCCTCTGGTTGAAGCCTCACCTGACGGGTTTAGTTTCGTGCAGAAACCGTGGGGCTCTGGGCGTGGAGGCGGCCTGGCAGCTATTTCAAACTCGCTGTTAAAAATCAGTCCCAAAATCATAAGAGATTTTACAGCATTTGAAGTTATGCTACTTCAAATGGCATTTAATCCGCCCATCCACATTCTTACACTATACGAACCACCTGGACCATTCACAATGTTCCTAACTGAATTAATTTATATTTATATTATTTAATATTATAATACTTGGAAAATTCAATACATTTGTGGACATAGAGACTGATGCCTTCAGCAAAAGTTTCCTGTCCCTCCTGGACTCTCTTGAGTGTCGCTGGCAGGTAATGGGACTAATGCTGTGCATTTGTTGTGCATATTGCAGGTTTTCCGTTGTCAAAACACTATGGCTGGTGGCCGGCCAGGTTATTTTAGTCAGCACTGACAAAACACTGCCGCTCACATTTTTCCTAGTGTTTCTGAAATCTCTGTTGATTAGTACTGTATAGATTTCTAAATTTTACTGTGGTCTTTCATTTTGGATTTTGCTGGGTTACCCTTACTGGACAGGTTGCTTTTGACTGACTTGCTTTCCTTGCCCTGATGTTTTGAACCTGCCTGAGTTAACAATGGCAACTGATGCTGACAATGAGACTGTACTCATGCTTCTGGACCTTAGTGCGGCCTTTGACGTGGTTGATCATTCTACTCTAGACTTCAATTTGATATTGGGTTGTGATTGGCTGAAGAGTCCTCACACCTGGGTTTAAATAGCTGACCTGAAGGTTATCCCAAAAACCTGCACACACACTGCATGGCCATTTGAGGACAAGACTGCCCACCCCTGGTCTAGCACCTGCCTACTTAACAGAAATAATTCAAGCTTACATTCAGATCCCAGAATGCAGACTTCCTTGTCAGCCACTTGACCTTGGACTCCCACAGTGTTTTTATTTTTCTCCCTTTTTTGGAGTTTTTGCTTCCTCTCTTCCATTATTATCTGGCTTTTTAAATTTTATTTCTGTCTTCCCTTTTCCTTGTTTTTGAATTATTCTGTACACATTCATGTAAAGTACCTTGGGCCGACTATTGTGAAAGGCGCTATATAAAAATAAATCGAATCGGAGATGTTCAGACTGCCGGCTGATAACTGCCATTCATCAGAGATGGTTAGACTGCCGACGGGAATTCTGGCAGTCATCGGAGTCTGCAAGACTGCCGGCTGATATCTGGCATGCATCTGATATGGTCAGTCTGCCGACTGATAACTGGCAGTCATCAGAGGTGGTCAGACTCACGGCTGAAATCTGGCACTCAACGGAGTCTGTAAGACTGCCGGCTGAGATCTGGCAGTCATCAGCGATGAGCAGACTCACGGCTGAAATCTAGCACTCATCAAAGATGATCAGACTGCTGGCTGAAATTCTGGCACACATAAGATACGGTCGAATTTTTGGCTGCAATCTGGCACTCATCAGACATGGCCAGAGATGTCTACTCATCTTCAAGAATGTCAGAAGTGTTTGATGCAGCCCTAAGCTTTGCAAGTTAGTAAAAATCTGAAGCTAAACTACATTTGCATTTATGTGAATAAGATGAATTACATTGAAGTGAATGAGCTGATATTGTCTGTCTTCTCAAGATTGAACGGGAATTTTTGGCATTCTTACTGTTTTCCTTTTTTATTTAGTGAAAACTCAGGACTGAGTAGTTTTGTTTTCCAAAATCTTGGTCCTTTGCAAATCAGAGAGTCAATTCAGCTCATTTATTCAGGGTTTTCTTGAGATCTTCAGGGCTATAGGAGTTAATGTGAAGTTTTCACACCTGAGGGCCAACACTCAGGCTAATGCCTAATGACAGTCAGGTGGTTCACTAAAACCCGGGTCTTTTGCAGCTTATTATCTGAATTGCTCATAAATGGTTTTTATATTCTGTTTGAAGAGTTGCACATCGTAGGTCTAGGGGAGAATCCTATGGCCCTTACCGGCAGCTCTTAAGGGTTTTTATTTTATTAGGTATTTGGGGAGAATGGGAAGAGTAGTGAGCCAACAGATGCATCTAGCTCACACCTCGACACCCCATATCCTTGGGGACCATTTCACAGTGTTCTGTAAGGACTGCAGAGGCAACCCAGAAGGCACCAAATCAAAGCTTGAGCGACGGCAACAGACCTTCAAACAGCTCTGTTTTTAACTTTACAATAATGTGAACATTATTATGTGATCATGAACATAAATTTATTCTGTTCTTTCTTTTCTCTTTCTTTGGGACATCCTTCCCTATGTAGTTAGTCCACTGAATGTATCTGACTTTCCCAAGACATTCTACTAAATTAGCTTCAAGCACAAGCCCAGCGCCCTGATGTCAGTAACAGTATCTCCAAGCCGGACTGGTCTCCCTGCTCAGACCATGTACAGATATTTATCTTCGTATTATACACACTTAGAGTCATACTGAAGGAGCTTCCAGTTTTTTTTTTAACTCCTCTGGAAATCAACTGTAAAGCTATTTATGTGAAATTGCACAATATGGAGCAGCATTTGACTGACTGACAGACCATCACTGAGCAGCCTTGGCCTCTTCTTCTCCAGCTGGCAAAGCGGACAAGAGCTGGAAGCCCCATCTCTGCCACAACTTGGAGGTGTGCTGAACAGCTGGTCTAACCCTGGCTGCCTGGACACTGCCCCAGCCTTAACTGGCATTGCCAGGATGCCAGCTGATTCATTCTCTGGGCCCTGTCACAGTGATGTCTTCATTGCTAACCACAGCAGACGCCAGCTCCTGGCAGCTACTGGAGGTGACAACAAATCCAATTATCTCCCCTCCACGGTGCCCAGGCAGGCAAACCAGTATGACAGGGACAGAGGCTGCCGTTCTCCCCCCAGTGTGCAGTGTCCTTTGTGACCTGGTACTCCAGCTGGAAGGACAGACATGGAGGGGACCCTAAGGTCTACTGCACAGGGGAAAGGAGCCTGTTCACTAAAAAAACAGCCCAATATTTTGAGGAAGTAAAACCGAAAGCTGCACCTACTGCTCAGATTGTAAAAGCTCAGCGTATTCATGATGAGGCCTAGAACATTTTAATTCCACCCTACGTACTCAGCTCCATTAACATGCATACATATCCTCCACCAGTATGACTATGAATCGTAGCTCAGAGAGCAGTAGGAAGTGATGCTGTTAATGTGAAAGCAAGAGCCATCAAATGTGAGACTTCAAGGAGCCTGCAGGAGTGAGCACTGCCGTGTCATGCCCCCATGTGAGCTGGAAGCAAACATCCCGATCACGGTGGCCTGCTCACCACAGGCCCTTTGCGGCTAACCCCTGGTGACTGCACCCTGAGCTCCAGCTCTGTGCTACGCGGCACTCAGAGGGGCTAATTAATGCCTCGATATGGAAATGAGTGTCACAGTAAATTACACAGCTAGCAAGCAGGGCCATTTCCTTTGAACATGTCAAGAAGTTGTACTTGATATGCAAATAGAAATGTACATGAAGACCATGAATACAGAAGGAGTGCATGATGACCATGTTTATAGGAAGCCAGCATGAAGACGACATCTACGGAAAGATCACACAAGCGGGTCCACAGAAGGAGTACACAAGGACTATGTCTATAACAAGGCGGAGTGAAGACCACGTCTACAGAAAGACCACACAAAAACTGGGTCTGCAGAATAAGCGCACAATGACTGGGTCCACAGGAAGACCGAAGGAAGACGTTCATCTACAGAAAGGCCACACAACCGGGTCAACAGAACAAGCAGGATCATAAAATGACTGTGTCTATTGGAAAATGGAATGAAGACGTTCATCTACAGAAAAATCACACCATGACTAAAAAAGGTCAATATCCTCAAAAATGTGTCTGTGCATGGAGATCCTATTAGCTGCTAAAGATGACAGCATTCCTAGGAGCAAAATGACCTTTTATCCTAGTTAACCCCCCTGCCCCCCTCACACACACACACACACTGTTTATTCCAACTTCATGTGTAGTTAGAATCCTGCCCCAGAAACCCTGTTGCTTTTAAAACACTGCATACATAGCATTTGGTTTTACAGAAATATGTGTTTCTATACTATTTATAGCTGAGATGGATGTTTTCATTAACACACAGATATTTAACCTTGTGTGTAGAATGTTTGGCAGTGATGTTTGATATGTTGTTCATTAGTCTGGTTGACAGATGTATCCGGGGAGAAATGCTTCCGTTCCATGGTGGCCTTCCAGCTATGCCTACATCAATATTTCAAATGAGTAAATAATTGATCGTCACACCAAACTGGGCGATGATCAAATGGAGAAGCTCGGAGATGGATGTAAAAATGTAAGATGTAAACAAAGATACTATAAGCGAGCATTATTTTACCTGGAAATAGTGCTTATTAGCGATTTATCTCCGCCAAAAACATTTATGATTGTTTGTAATTAATGTGAATTTATGCTATATTATGATATAAAGTCATCAGGAAATCAAGCACTGGTAAAATATTAGTGACATGATCTATCACACCTGAATGAGATTTATGAGACCAACAAACTCTTTATCCTGCATTAGTTACCCCAGTAGTTACTCCCTTGCAATTCAGGGAGGAAGCTAAAGCCCTTTTACTCATTCTGACACAAAAAAATTAAACATGATTTGTGCATAAAAAGATGATACCTAGTAATTATTGGCAAGCAGAGTTAATCAACCTGAATATCAGCCAGATATACAGCTTTTTTGTTCTTAGAGATTTTGAGATTCACTTAGAACATGCAACACAAAGATAATATACAATACATCAACGTCTTACTGTATAGCAGCATACAATTAACAATGTTAATATGTATATGTAATACAGTTTTTTGCAAAGGACTGAACACTAAATGCATGACACAACACATATGTACACTTATGTAATGGTGATTTTATCTGTCTTTAACTTGTGTGATACAGTACCAGACTCTTAATGCTCAGAGACAGGATGATGGTAGCAAGCAGCAGATATACACAGCAGCTGCTGTTTATCCCGTCGTGGCGTTTAATTGGATACGACTGAAAATGACTAACTAGAGGTGGGAGAGCAACATAAGTTTGCCAGCTAACATGGACCCTGAATGAGTTTCCACAGATATGAATCACCCAGAAAACAGACTGTGTCACTGAGCAATTCCATCATGCTCTAAGCAGGCTGTATAAAAAGTAGAGTTTGAAACTGACCTCTTCCTCCTTAGGCTTTTTGTCCAGCTCCACCTTGACCAGCGTCCGGTTAAACTTCAGAGCGTGTGACAGAGCCAGCAGGCCACCAGTGCCAATCAGGTTTTCGCAAATATCAAGCTGCTGGATGTGACGACTTTCAGCGATGAATTCAGCCAGGACCACAACACCTGACAAAGATAAACCCAGACGGAATGAAAGATCATTTCTTTTGTTTGCTAATGTGTGAAAACACCGCAGACAGTGATAAACTGTTATACCTTCGCAGGTGATTCCCGTAGAGCTGAGGTCCAGCTGCAGCAGTGAGGGGCTGGAGATGAAGGCCTCCTTCAGGGTTTGAACGCCTTGGTTCTCAAGACTGTTGTTGCCCAAGTTCAATATTTCCAGTGTTTTTATCGAAGGCTGGAATAGAGCATGCCCAGTATGAGGCTACATGCAAATAGGATTTTCAGAGACTTTTTAAAAGAGAAAACCATTTTGCTAAAAAATCTGGGAAAGGAGTTGGGTGCGGGGGGGGGGGGCTTTTCATTATGTTTCAGCGTTTAGCTAATTAATTCAACTGTAGAGAGGAAATACCACCATGCAGATGTGAATAATTTACTGATTTGGCCACTTTCCAGTCAACACCTTGGTATTTCATACTATTTTTGCCCCAAACAATGACTTTAATGAAGGAGGGGATGGGCTGGGTATCAACAAAAACCCCCAAACACCCCACAGCCCTTACAGGCCCTGATTGGAGCCTCCTAAACTATCATTCCCCAAACTCTTCACTTGGCACACGTGCGCCAAGGCAGAGAGCACAAGCACCAGCTTAATGCCACAGAGGGGTAAGGAGTTGAGTTGCCTTCTGTATTTCGAGTGCTTTGAAATTATTCATTTTTGTCACTACAACAAATGCGCTTTTGTTGCTTCTATGTTTGTGGTAATGCAAGCTGTAACAAGATAAATAGGATCAGGCAGCCCCCCCCCCCACCTTCTCTCTGCCAGTCTGCAAAATCGGTTGCCGGACACCCCATGAAATTTTATTTCTGGCATTGGGCCTGGACCGGGAAAGCCCAAAGTAATCAAAGGCTGATCCAGCTATTGGTGGAATCTTTTACCCTTTTAAAAATCTTTGATTGTGTCACATCCTGAAAACATAAATCATTAAAACAAAGTCATATGATTTCAGGGGGAAAAAAAGCTGTGGTCAATGGTGGAATTTGCCTATTCATAACGAATATAGTTTATTGTTGTGTTATTTTATTTAATGATGCCTGAGACTCCAGTGGAACAGTTTCTGGTTCATTGTTTCTTTTCTTTTTTTTTTAGACAACACAGAAAAAAGGTTAATAACAGCCCTTCCAGTGTCATATTCAACAGGACCAGCCTTTGGGCTAATTATGATCATTATAGTCACAAAGACATCCACGTATCCTTCTTAATGACAGTCCACAATAAGAAAAAACTCCATAACACATATGTATTATTTAATCAAAGTGATCCCATTCAGCCAGCTGGAGTGGTGAGAACAGGCTTTATTTTTACCCCAGACTAACCAACCTGTAAGCCAAGAGGGGAGAACAGCAGACCCTTAATTTGTATCCATTTAATTTCTCTTGCTGGAATGAAAGAGCATGTGCTTTACTCTGACAGTCAGCAGATCTGATTTTACAGGAGGTCCTAGATAGTTTGTCTTTTACTCTGTCAACGCTGAGGTCTGATACTGTGGAGTCTGACTCCAGAGGAGGAACACGGCTGTTCTCAGGCAGCTGTTCTAGCAGCCTTTGTGGAGTCTTCCACAGCTTCTCTCTCCCGTAAAGTGGTGTGAAGTCTTGGGGCAGCAGACTGTACTGAGTGTCAATCGTACTATGCACAGAATCCATAAATGTGTTTTAGTGCAGTGTTGCCTAATCCGATCCTTGGGGACCCACACACAGTCCGCATTTTTGAGAGCAAAAATGTAGACTGTCTGGCAGGTAGCTCAAAGGGAGCCAAAACGCAGACCGGCTGTAGGTCCCTGCGGACCAGACTGGGTAACACTGGTTTAGTGTGAGTAACGCTTTGTCATTGCAGCCTTCTCTGGGTTTTTCTTACCAGAACGCCAGCCAGGTGGAACATGCCATGGTTTGTGAGATGGTTACCCCACAGCACGAGTTGTTGCAGTCTGCTTCTCTGAGCTTTTAGACCATCACAGATCTCCTCCAGACCTGCTGGGGAACACGAATCCCATTGCAAAGCCACCAATGCAGTAGACAGAGTTGTTAACTGTGAATTGATGTAACATTCACCTGAATCAGTTATCAGATTATTGCTGATGTCCAGACACTTGAGATTCTGGTTGAACTTCAGAAGGTCTCCCAGTTGCATTGAATCTTGGAAACTGTTCAGCTTGTTGTTAGCCAGATAAAGCTCTCGAAGGGTGGTATTCATCTTAAGAATTCCAACTGAGAATCAGACCAGAAATACATCAATGAAGTACTTTGAGAAGAAAAAAAAATAACTGTAACTATGATTGTAGATACAGAAGTATAGTTGTGGGCTCCATAGAGGGTCACACCATCCCTCTCTTACAGCTACTATCATACAACTTCTTTGAAAGAGTTAGAGACACATCTCAGATGTTTTTTTTTCTTCATTTTTTGATTCCTTTTGAAGAATCCCCTGAAATTACTGCCCTTTGTGATGAACTAGATGTAAGTAAATAGAACCACATGAGTGTGCATGTCAGTATCAAAGAGCTGACAGACATTTCAGGACTTGAGTGCACTGTTCCTAGACGTTCTCCAGTCATTCATAAGTGCTTCCTCTCTGTGTTTTGCTCTGTTCAGTCAACCAGCATCAGTTTGCAGTGTCAACATGTGAAGCTTCTTCAGCTACTTGATTGGATATGCGTTTTGGGTTTTCTTTGTATTCCGACCTTTCAAAATAATACAATACAGGTGTTTATGATTTTTATGATTGCTGTGGTTTTCTTGTAACACACACAGTGGCTCATCAAATATATTTGGTTGATGTTTGATGAAGTACTTTTATTTTTTATTTTTTTGTCTGTCCACGTTGTTGTAGTCCAGACTGATTCTGGTGAATCTAATGTGTGGACACCAGATCTGCATCGACAGCCTGCCGATCAATAGCTGTGACGTGCGGCCAACATCCACGAGCTTGGCCCTCGGCGAAGACATGTCAAGGATATGATAGGAGCAAGTTTCTATTCAGTTGTACCTGGGACTTTCTAAGTCTGCCAGGGCAAACATTTCCCTTTCTAACTCAAAGTCACAGCAAACATTTGGTCAACTTTTCTTCATCAGGAATTCCACGAATTCATCTGGAACTGAAGCATATGAGACTGGTTCTCTTTGGACTCTGTTAGTCAGGTGTAGACCACGCAAAGCAGACCACTCCATTTCCCAGCATTGCTTTTAGTTTCTCCTATTGTTCTGTAACATATAATATTCGTATATAAAAAGCGCATGAACTATATTTCAACTTCTCCATAGTTCAGAACCAAATAATTTCTCATTGCCTGTAACAGCAGCATTATCAGTGAAAGTGACTCCAATATCACAGCTAAATCGGGTTATGAAGTTACTGGCTGCAGTGGTACGTGCAGATCGGTGCAGCATTGTGTAAAGTGACAAGCAGAAGATTAGGACATCTAATCCTGGGTGATTCTTGCTGTGTGGGTCAAGGGCCAAAATCTGGCTCTCCTTCTCCTATCATCTGTTCCTGCTGGTCAGCCTGGCCGGCTCTGTCCCTGTGCTGGGCCCTCCCAGGGAGGCCTTGGACAGACACACACGTCAGCGACCACTACGTTTAGGTATGTATTGTTTCTGTGAAAGGAGCAATATGTAAATCACTCGTGAAACACTGTATTATGATCCTAATAACCTTTTCTTTGTTAAATAATAGAAATTCTACTCCACAATGAACTGAAATGCACAGTGAGAATAGGCTTTAAATGTTTGTCCTTTCTTGGCACGCTCCCCTGTGACCCTGGACCTGTCCCCAGGAGTGCAGGCCTACCTAGAGTGAAGAGGGGTGTTCCACTCAGACTGCTGTTGTCCAAGTGCAGAACTGACAACCTGCTGGTAAGGAGAGATCCTGACAGCAAGCGCGCGGGTCGCTCCAAGAGGGGCATGTCGCTGGCATCCAGCCTCTCCAGGGAGCGGCTCTGCGGGAGAAGCGTGAGCCGTAAATGATCCCAGGACCTGCTCACCTCTAACCCCAAGCCCCCTTCAGCTCTTCCTCCAAGGCTGCTCCACCCTTCCTTCTAGACTATGCGTTTCACACGTGAAGGGTTTCTTTCCCAGTGATATATGACATTTCATGTAGCCGATTACATGTGTGGTTTTTGCCATAGACCTTTCGGTAACACTTATCATTAACTGTGTCTTCGTAATGCATTAATGACGCTTTCAGTGCACCGTTATTTATAATGCACTTACAGAACATTCAGTGCAGCTTGATAACGCATTCATAAGCAACACGTAATTATACCTCAATATCTAACATACCTTAACAGCTGTAATACACATTAAGAGCAAACATGATATGATTATATGATTACGATATTTGTTATTATCATATCAGGTTTGTTATTAATGTATATTTAAGCTGTTAAGGTATTTTAAGATCTGCTTATGAATGTACTATAAATGCATTATGAAGGTGCACTGAATGTTCTACGAATGTAGTATAAAGGCATTATGAAGATGCACTTAATGTAACATAACCAAACTTTCTGCCTATTCACACAGTTCAATTTGAATTCTTAGAAAATGGATCCACTTCTGCAAACAGTGTACAGCAGGGTTAAAATGTTGATAACTGATAATCACAAAGGCTTTAATAATACACTGTTAATACAGGTCTTAGAAGGTGATTGTTATTGAACTGTACCTGCTGAATTAAGTGCGAAAGTGCTTGCCAACCTGAAATCCCAATATTTGCATTGAAAGATATGTCCAGATGTTTTGCTGATTCATAGTATAAAATCATGTCCAACAACGAAGCAGCACCCTAAAAAACATCACTGAGCGTCAGACAAGGCAGGTTAAGGCTAAAGACAGCTGTTCACAAAGCTCCACCATGACAGGCATAAATGTCCATAGAGCCAACAAAGCTGTTCTCTCAAAGCACTTACATTCTCCTCCAGCTCTGTCTCCCGTAGATTGATGAAATCAAACTGCAGTAATTTTAGAATATCTTCAAGAGTCTCGCATGAATGGTTATCTAATCGTTCACCTGAAAAGCAATCAGAATTTGTATAATTATGATTTCCTCGCAGCCAAATTGCCCATCTCTGTTAGGAGCCGAAGCTTTCTGAAGGTGGAAAACAGAGTTAATAGTGGGGCCAGAACAGCCCCAAATGTTTGCACTGACTTTTCAGCTTTCGCTCCCTGCAGAGAAGAATAAAAGCGACTCAGACTTTCCCTACAAAGGAATGAGCTTGTCTAGCCCTAAATCTGATGGTGTTTCCAGGAACTAAAACTCAAAGCACGCAGCTTACTGTAGAAGCAGTTTAATGCCCAGTGCCATTGTCCTCACTGCACATGCAAAGTTCTGCTTCTTGCTGTCATGATTGGACCAGAGGATTTATTCCACAATGAAGCCCTCTGTACCGATTGTATAATTTGATAATCTGACCTGATGTATCTGCAACTCTACATTAATTGAGTGGAGACTGACGGATCCCCTGAAAGTAGTCACTGCCATGTAGGTGTAAATATCATTAGGAGCAGTAAATGGAGAACCACGGTGGTAAATACTAAAATTCTATCCCTTTTCACACAGGGATCGATCAGAAGACAGTAGCAATGTTACCTTGCAGATCTAACTGTGTGCACCTGCCTTGCAGTGTCGCCCCCTCCTGGAGAAAAAGTAAAAGAGACTCATCATGCTGATGCATGTAGCAGCAGGAACATAGTGCAGCAACAAACATACATATAGTTGCAAACAGACGAGGCACAAAGACATAGTGCAAACAAACAAACATGATGCAAATTTAAAAAATAGTACACGGTACACAAATAAATGAAATATTCTGGAAAACAGAATGTGATGCTAAAAAAATATTTAAATATGATGATAATAATTTAGTGCAATGCTGTTGCTATTTGGAAGGCCTATATGGAATTTGCTGGATTTGATGAATAGTGAGATAATAATGACGTGTTAAGCAGCTAATTGGGTGCCTTAGGGGGTAACACTGTCAGCTCCCCCCTCCAGGGCTGGGTTTGAATCTTGCCCCCCCCCCCATGTGGGGAGTTTTCTCTGGTTTCTTCCTGCAGTCCAAATGCATGTAGCTAGCTGAAGTGAAGTCTCCCCCTGCCATGAAGCAGTATCCTGTCTGGGGGTGGGGGGGTTCCCTGCCTCGTGCTTTACCTGGTGTCAGATATGGGGGTCTTTAGTAACGGCGTATGGCGTAGTATGTAATGGGAATACAGGATTGACAATATTTCTATTGATTATATATTGTCTGTTTTTTTTTCACCTGGGCTCTGAATTGCGATGGAAGCTGGGAGAAATGCAGATTCTCATTTTTTGTTTAGGAATTTTTGTACCGTTTTGTCAAAATATTAGAGCATGTATGATGACATTAACCAAGCACGTGAAGCATAGTGATCCAAAGGCAGGTCCTCGTGCGTCACACCACAAAGGCAGGGAAACACCAGGCAGCGTTTGGACCTGAGATGCGACCATCGTGATGTAGAATTAATGAGCTGTCTGGTGCAGAGCAATGTCGCAGGAATGTGTAGAATTGGGGCTAAAAAATTATTCTTTCGTTTCATTTCATGGAGCTTGATAGCGAGAAGCCTTTAAAACGCTCACATTGCAATAATGGCGTCACGAGGAGAGTGACGTCCGCACGTATGACCGCTGCAGTCTGCAGCTTCTATGACTGCAGTGACACCATGACTGAATGGCAGGGAAAACCAGGGATGACCGTGGAAGATGTGGATTACGCTGGAATGATGAGATCCGGCAGCCGGCTCCCGTTCCTCAGCAGACTAACTAAGTCACAGGAACAAGACTAGGAGCATTTTACAGTTCATGAGTTAAAACACTAGAAATATAAGCAGTGAGTACTGTAAACGTTCCCAAGGGTTAAAATCAGCAGCATATTTCCTTTCAGCGTCTTTTCAGCAATAAAGGATAAATTATTTAAAATAACACAACCTTTTATCTCACGCCCTTTGAAGGCAGTAAATTAAAAATGTAAATTGGGGGACTAATTAATATGCAAATGTATTCATTCCCAGTTAACAATTAGCAATTAAACCTGCAGTGTCTAGAAAGAGCATAGACAAAATTAGTAACTTAATTTATCATTAAAAAAAAATGAAAACGTACACAAAATTTTAATTGACTTTCAAAATATTTTCACTTTTTCCTTTGTTCATCTACCTCGATTTGAAATTGAAGATAGTGCTTTCTAAGGTAAAACCATTAATTGGAGTCATAAAATGTGCCATAACCCTAAAAATTCATTGTATATGTTTACGTTTCTGTGGATGGTGCATTATGAACATCCACTACCGATTGCTGCGATACCAAGTCGAAGTTACAGTATAGGTTAGACATCCTTAGCAGGCACCATTTAAAGCAAAGGATTTTAGGCACCGTTCAGCTACTGGATGCTATATTTCAGTTTTCTGCCTTGAGTAAAAAGGAGACCCAGCTATCCGATTGTCTTAAACCAGAAATGATGTGGGCATGCTTTTTAATATTTACCCCGGAAAATGAAATAACCTTCTCTCTCCCATATTAAGCCACGTCCATTAGTCACATCCACTAATGCAGATCATGTCCAGCTGCTGTGAACACTGAGCCCATTAGGGATGCGGAATGAAAATATACGGTGTTCGGCGTCTGCCTTTTCATCACACGCGGTCTTTGTCTACTGCCTCCCTTCAGCTTGCTGATTTGGGTATCTACCTCAACATTCAGGGTTTCGGTGGGAAGGTCCGCTTAATGAAACCCATCTAAAATGCTTCACCAGCGCTGCGCATTGAGGCTATCAATGCGTCTGCATCACACCAAAAGAACTGCAGCCACTGTTTGCCCAACTCCGATATTGTTTTTGTGTCTTATGAAGATCTAACCAAAAGAAATGCTCTTTTATGTGGTTTAAACTGTTCAAAGGGAGCCGAAAGCCCCAGAGTACAGTAAATGTTTTAAACAGCCTTCTACGGTCATCCCCAGGCACTAATCTTCCTCAAAAACTTCATTTAATAAATATGCTTGTTAAGCCGTGATATTACATACTCTTATTATGAGCGCCGTTTTAAATATATCTCCTTTCAGCTATCATTAAACTGTACATCTGTTTCTGTGTTTGGAGAGACCACCTATACTACTCTGTATTTGAGCTGAATTATGCTGCATGCATTTAAATGCCCAGAAATAGACTGGCCTCCCATTCAGAGGGTCCCCAATTTTGGGTCTTTGTCTCCCTAACATTGGGACCCTATACTGGCTAAGCAGTTTGGATGGATGTGTGTAATGTCCACTGCTGTCAGCAATTCATTCACTTGATGTGTTCTGTGTTCTATGCAAAAATAAGCACGAGTAGTTAAAGCAAAATATAGTACAGATGTTCCTCAACTTACGATGGGGTTTTGTTCTGATGAACTCATCGTAAGTCGAAAAATATCGTGAGCCGAATATGAATATGATACGATAAAAAGTCTCAAAGTCTTGGCTAGAAATGTTTATAATGTGATATTTTACAATTTCTCAGCACCTCTGAAAATAGGCTTTGGAAAATTAAATGTTTAAAGTTGATTTTAACAAAAAATAGAATTATAACATTCTAAGTGGTCTCAGATTATTGGTACTGAGTTTGTGCTAAATAAAAGCATTTGTAGCACTTTGACATAGATGTTTTTTAGATAGGTGAAATATTTTAAAATGTCAAGGCATGTCAGACGACCCCGAAAGTGGCTGAGAGGCCGCAGACCCCAGAGGGTTAAGTAACTATACGATACATCGATAAACACTGTATGAGATGTTTGCGCTCACAATCGCCACAGAGACTAGAAGTGTGGCTGCGTAGAGGCTGCTGTTACCCGGCAACAGTGTGAAGAATTGTATGGCATATTGCTGGCCTGGGAACAGATCAGAAGTCAAAGTTTGGTCTGATGACTATTGAGTGTGAATCGCTACTGCACCATCGTAAAACCGAAATATCTTAAGTCGAACCATTGTAAAGCGAGGAGCATGTGTATATAAAATTTATAAAAAATGACTGTGGGACCTGCATAGTATTTGTTTACAGCTTTGTCATTTTAATTTTATTAACTCGTTAGAGTTTTGTGGGAATATCCTCGTCTGGAGAGCTGTGTTTTGATTGGAGGAGAGGCAGGAATCTGTTAGTGTCAGAGAAGCCGTATGAGGGACTGCCATAATCACTGTGCATACTGGCATTAGCTGGCAGGGTAACATGCATTGAATTGTAGTAATAGTACTATACCTGAAGCTGCTGCAGTACTTTCGATATGGGTTCCACACGGTATTTGACACAACTCTGCTTGTAAGCTGACATCACCTCCGTCAAGGTAATATTGTCAACTAAAATAAAAGAACAAAACAATCAGCGGTTCAGTATTTATCTGCTGTATCCAGAAAGGGATTAAAATATAAACAGGAATTTGAAGATGCATGTATTTCCTTGATTACCAGCTACAGTGAAAAAAAGCAATACCAATGAGTATGAAGGTTCCCTGCTATGTACAGATGTGTGGGGCATGACAGTCTACTAAGCTTATTGGGGCTGTTATTTTACACTTTGTGACAAAAAAAGTTAAGCACCCAGAAGTAATGGTCCGATTTGGATGTAATTTGTACATGGGCAGACCAGCGATGGGCATGTAGATGATTCGTTTTGCCAGGAACTGGCACATCTAGGCACCAGACACAGAGGATGACTCGTAGATGCATTAGACAGCATTACCAGCACTTGGCGGAGTTTGATAGGGGTCACATTGTGGGTTTGCATGAGGCCAGGGGGTCGTATCGTGCAATTGCCCAGCATGTGGGGCATGCAGATGTCACAGTTTTTGTTGGAACCAATGGCCACGTGAGGGCACCCACACATCTGGAAGGTTCCAGTCGCCCAAGACAGACCACACCAAAGGAGGGTCGCCGTATTGTGCGCCAAGCATTACAGAACCCCATGACATCTGCGTCTGCCATTCAGATACAGGTATTGGATTCTCTACAAAACCCATGTCATCCCGCACCGTGTCTTGATGCCTGGCATCAGCCGAACTCTGGGTTCACCGTCCCATGCGTAGGCTGCCGTTAGCGCCAGCGCAGAGTCGGCTGCATTTGGAGTGGTGCTGTAACCGGGAGGCATGGACTGACGACAAGTGGCGTCGTACTGTGTTCATCGATGAATCTCGGTTCTGCATTGGACTTGGGACCAGCAGTGAGCCCATACTGCCGACTCCGTTGTCCGTTTGATCTGATATTATAATCACTGTGATACAGTCACATGACCACATGCAGATTCATTCCATTTCCACCACTCCGTCTGGGTGCTTCATTTTTTTTTTGTCACTGAGTGTATATGGAATGTGTTCATGTAAGACTGAGAGAAGATGCACCACGATACAACTCAAGGAGAACCAGCAATGCAAAGAAAAGTCACTGGGCTGCTGGGTTGGTTGAAAACCAACCTTGAGATATTTAGACAAACAAACCATAAATAAAATTTTAACTTAAATTATTTTAACCATAGTTTCTGTTTTTATTTTTTTATTTTTTTTTAAATAACTGATTGACATAAGAGAAGAACAGGTATTCAGGTCAGGAGAGTGTTTAATAGAATTGATATTCCTAAGTGTCATGTTTATATTGAATTTAATGATGAAATTTTTGCCTAAAAAATACTGCTCCTGCAGGCAAATAATTACCATGGTAGACTAAACATTAATGGCAGGCAAGTGTGTTATACCTCACTGTAGGACATGACGCACACTGACGCAAAAAAATCATGAATATATCAAATTCTTCAGAATGCATCACAACTTGCTTTTAAACAACAATTCCTAACAACATTTAGCTGAAGTGGGTGAGGAAAATGTGTCTCTCTCAGCTTACCCAGCTTCGACGGTGTCCTGAGCTCTTCAATACCTGACACCATGTCTTCATCCGGAGGAAAAGACACATGTTTACAGCCTCTGCGTTTCTTTGGTGGGCGAGCTGGAGCCGACAGCGTGTCTGTTTGGCTGTCCTCATTGTCGGCCATCCTCAGAGCGAACACGTCGTGTTTCAAGCATGGGTCAGCTGAAATTCAATGTGTCATAATAAGTCACAAAATGGACTGCCGTGTCAGTTTATCTGTCTGTCTTTGCTTGATGAGGAAACGTCCACCTTCAAGTCCTTAAGACTTTAACATTCAATCATGACGGCAATGAAAACAAGCTGCAATGGAGTCTCTTACGGTGCTGGAATAGACCTGGCTCCTGTCCGGCACTGAGCTGCCTGAAATGGGATAATGCAACATTCATTATTTATCAATCCGTCTTCCTAGCATGCATGTGAAATTCAATATTTCCATATCAAATAGCTGTATAAAAGAAACAGAAGCTAAGAAGTCAAGAAGTTTGTTTGCACAACACGTCTCAAGTTAAAGGATCTCCTCATTCTACTTTGAGACTGCAGAGAGGAGAACTCTGAGAAGATTTGTATGAGCACCATGTGTTGGTTAATAACACAAAGACATGCATACAGTACACCCCTCAAAGTATTGTTAAATATCCCTACAAGTGCAGTGTTAGGGGCGGATGCCGTATGTGTAATATACTGATTACACAATGCTCTTCATATCTAGCTATGTAATTGAATAAATATATCAGGCCTTTTTTGGTTTTTGATGTATTACGACAGCTTTTAGCAGACATAGGCCTACATGTGGCAGATAAGAAGCTGGTGCCTGTTCTCTTATACAGGACATACCTGCGGCATTTCTGCAGAATGGGGACTGCTTTTAAGCGGGTGATGCATTCATGCATTAATGCAATCACATCAATTCTGTGAACTTTTACCACAAAAAGAATTGTGGGCCCCCCAACTCAGACCAATCCAATTTTCTTCCAAATTTTTCAGGGCCGCTGTCACTCAGGGGCCCCTGGAATCTTCCTCACTTTCCCCCCTGCACAGTGCCCCTGGCTGGCTGTCTCTGTTCATTCCTCCGTTAGGGCCTCCCATGCTGGCCATTGGGTCAGCTTGTGATGTCACTGCATCTGCGGCGCAAGTCGAGGTTCAAGGCCTTTCAGCTCATGCATGGTTGATGTTCACCACAGATTCATCACACAGGGGAGACAAGGAGACGTATATATTTCATATTTGTTTCAAGCGGCATGAGTACAGCTATCTGTAGCTTGAATGGTAAGAATCTGTTTTAATTTTGTAGTATATCTGAGCCTCAGAAAATCAGGAATGTGGTGCTGGCATAGGTACTGAAGCACCGGTCTGTTAGTTGGATCTAAGTTGAGGTGATTCAACAAAACAAAAGCAGCAAGCTAAGAACTGATAACATATCTTAAATCTATTATTACCACCTTGTAATACCAATTCATTCTTGAGACACAAAAACCTGTTGATTTTTTTTGGGGGGGTTAGAGTTTCCTTTGGTACATTGTTTTCTTCCTGCATGCCAATTTGGGTCGTCTCTAAATCGTCTTTGTGAGTGTGTGTCCTCGGATGGAGGTAGACATTGGGGGTGGGCTATTGGTTCCCTGTTAACTTGCACTGTTCTTGTTTCGACAAGGTATGCATTTTCCTTTAGAAGTGCTATATTGTTGATAACTCATATATCCATCAAATTAACCATCCATCCACAGGGTTGCCAACTCTCACGCATCTGACGTGACACTCGCGCTTTCGTACTGTCAAGCTCGCTCAACAAATCCATATTATTCCATTATATACCTTAAATTAGCTACATCAAAAGTGTTGGGGTAGTTTGCAAACCCTACAGACTATTTACAAGGTAATAATTGTTAAACACATGTAAACGTATATGCAGACTTGTCTGGAATTGAAAATCTCCCGCCAGCCAGTTGACCAACGTTGACAACCAGTACAAGGTCATGGTGAATGTGTCTCCCTGAAGAAGCTCAGGGTACAAAGCAAGTGGACTCCTGTACAGAATTCTGCAATATATGTTCTGAAAAATGAAAGAAGTATGTCTAATAAAATATGAGTTCCATGAGAGATCGGTGCACCTGACGAGGCTTTGCCCTAGTACTGCGGGAATTTTGGAGTATGCGACTGGGGTACTAATAAATCATAAACTTGATAGTTTTCACATAGTGTCATTTTCGTGCTATATCTCAATGAAAATGAAGGGTGAAATTCGCAAACATTATTATTTAAATCATGCTATTGGCATTAAGAGTAGGAAAGTTACGTTTTGTTTTTTTTTTTAGCTGTATATACATTTTTTTAATTCAACCTGTGGATTTCACTGCTTTTTTAATGTGGAGGGTGAGTGTATAAGAATGATGACGTAACTGGATTATGTACAGCGAAGTGCTGCTTCCTTCAGTATGATTATTTTGAAACAGGAGCCCCTACACACTCATAGCCAGGGACCGAAGTCAGGGGAAGAACACTGTCCATTAATGGCTCTGCAATAGCTTGGGGTGAGACCTTGTCACCTTGATTTGGGTGGTGGTTACTTAGGGTTCTTTGGTTCTACATCATGTCAGCATGTTTAGGCATTTAGTTTTTTGTTCCTCCTCTTTTTTGTAGCATCTGAAACCGCTTAGTGACATCTGATAGGCTAATGTAGTGCATTTCCTGTTCTATCAAGCTGGTTAAGGGATTGGGGTAGAAAACACCTCGTAAAAGTACATTTCAATATATGGACAACGTTTTTTTGTGGTTGACAGACATTTACTAGCTGTCAGTCATGGCCTTGAACAGTAACAATTGCTTGGGCATGTGTCTTCTGTTAACTCTGTACCCTACTGGCAGGGCTCATCATAGTTGCTATTTATTCCTTCCTACCGTATCACAAATTAGCTGACATGGTAACCATGATTTGGTAACCAATCGGCGAGTGGTTCTACCGCAGAGAACGTCGCACTGGGCGCTGTCCTCAGTGTCGTTTGCATATGGACAGTGGCACCAGGGAGCTGGCCTTGGTGACCCCAGGGGTACCTGCCCACTGCAGTTAGAGTATGTAATTATCCAGCCAATCTGTTCCACTCAGCAGGGGCTGGACTGCAATCATGAGGCAGCAATCGGCAGATTGGAAGGATGAGGAGAGGTAGCCATGACAGTTCAACTTTTGAGGAGGGGGGTGGTTCGTATGTTATATGGCAAGGACAAGAAATAGAGATGTGATTGCTGATACTAAGTAGATATTTTTTGTCACTATGTTGACTTGATGAATTTTTCTAATCTGTCCTTTTCTCTACTGGAGGATGTACTTAAGGTTTATGGATTGGTTAATGGTACGTCGTGAGATTCTGGTTTTTATTTGAGGCACTGGCTTGAAGTAGAGGATTTTGGGTGGAGAAGGGTTTCTTCAGAATTTGTGTCTCGGCAGGCGTTGTTTCTGCCTCAGAGCGCCGAATTTGAAGTACTTGGTTCTCTTGAGTTTTCGTTGGGTTTTGATGAGTGCTTTGGTTCTGTAATTCATAGACGGTACTTCACGTGAATGCTACCTTTTGTTTGTATCAGTGTGCACAATTGTCCTATCTAAGGTGTGCCATGCCGTAAGCTTCTTGGGGTCCTCGTTCGATACGCACGTACTGAGCCGGTTTCCGTGGGCCTTGGCAGCAAAGAATACTGTGTCCTTCACAGAGAACCTGTCTAAGTGAGATAGCAGTAAATATCTTGAAATAAAAATGAAGAGTGAACTGGTAAACCGTCTGATAAATAAACCTTCTGAAAAGGATAACTTTGCTGAAATTTAGCTGTGTCTCAAATGTTCAACGTTGACAGCTTTGGTTCCTGATAGTAAGCGAAGTCCTTTTTGTTTCACTTTAATTTAACCCAATTAAGTGATTATGGTCTTTTAATGTAGGTGGGATTGTGCAGCACATTCTCCATTTCTGCTCTGAAAATTATTCAGTTATACATACTTACAGCTTATGATGCAATGTGTTCCTAATGATCCATCTGGACAGAAGATTTTCCACGAGGATTTAATTTTACAGCTTGAGGTTGCAGTACTAATTGTTTTCTTTTTTCTCTCAGAAATACCCCTGACTAGTGGGGCTGAGTGATGTGCAGTATTAATATTGATATCATGTTTGCACATACAGTTGTCATATTGCAAGGACCAAAGACCGTGAGAGTTAGCTGGGTTGAGATTAGCCTTAGGCAGCATGTAATGTTTCATACCATGAAATTTATGGTATTTATCAAAGTAATGTTATTTTGAAGTACAGTGTACTGTAGGTATTTTCGAAATTTTGTTGATAAAATTCGCGGGGGCTTCTCATAAGATTTGTTGAATGGAGACCTTTAATAAATTCTGCTATTATTTTAAAGATTTTAGATTCTATATAAAAAATATAGACCAAAAGCAAATGATGTGGCAATTCCACTGACCTATTCCATGAACTCTATTGGTAGATAAAAGCAAGTTATGCTTATACATTTCACATACACACACACACACACACACACACACACACACATATATATATATATAAGTATTGCTGAATAATTTAATTTATGAGACTATTCATACTGTGAAACATGCTACCCTGTCCAGACCAGGTAGTAGTAGGGTTAGGCCGTCATTTGTCCAGATGTTGTGCTGCAGTGTGACCCAAATGCAGTTTTGAAGGTTTTCTAAAAACCTGTATGTTTGTTCACTATAGTGTCCGGCTTTTCAAGGTGTGTCTTGTCGTACATGGTGTTCTTCCTTGGCTTTCTCTGAATGGCCCCAGCTTGATAGTTATTGATAAATATTAGTTCTCTTCTAATGAATAACGTGCTCCTCTTGGCAGAGGACAGCTCTAATGCGTACGGCACTTGTGCTCTCGTTGTGGCTAATAGCTATGTTCGGCTGAGAAGCAGCCGGCGATGGGTCTGCGTGGGGCTGAGAACCTTGGGCAGGCGTGGTCTGTGTCGCTCTTCGTTCGGCGTGTCTCTGTCTCTGGGAGAGGCAAGTCCCTCTGTGAAAGTAACAAACAGGCCTACACTCAGCCTTCACTAGACCTTCGCTGCCATGGGATCACACATGCGGCCCAGTATCTCTGTAATGTTGCTCAGACTGCCATAGTTCCACTTCTGCACACATCTGCTGGGACCATCATACTCACACCAGAATGGCAACAGCTGCAAACTCACGAGTGAAGATTTTTAATTTTAAATATTAATAATAAATAAATAAATAAATAAATAATAATAATAATAATAATCCTTTTCTAGTTTTTTTTTTTTTTGTTTGCTACTGTAGTTTGTTCCAAATATCTGTTGTTCTGATTCTGTCTCAAGATGTATTACACCTGATGCGTGTAACCTGAGAGACATTCTGATTTCTTGGGATTTTGATAAACTCTTATGGGGAAATGTGACACCAACCATGTGATCCTGAGAAGGGTGGGGGTGGAGTCACTGGGGGTGGGGTTTCTTATTCCATTTAGACAAATGTCATCTGTGGAATCCTTGTGGAGGATTGATCTCTGTGCCTTTTCATTTTATTCTTATTTTCTGGACCCCACTGCCTGTGTAATGGTCTGTTTTATGATCATAACTTCTGCTGGTGAATGTTTGGGATATTTCTGGAGCTGCAGCATTCCACCTTTGTCCCCTTTTGGCTGTGACATGTAGGCTGTCCAGCAGAGGGCAGTAGTAGACAATGTTGGAGTGAGGGAGGCAGTCACCCAGATCTCACAGCATTTACTTCTACAGTATAGCAGTTGTTCATTGCCTTACAGTTTTAACTGGCAGGCTCTCCCTCTTATTTGTGATTGCTTCTTCTGGGTCCACCTACTGGCTGATTTTGGTAAAGCACCAGTTGCAATTAGGTCTGACCCAGCCTTTGACAAGCTGTGAATTTCAGCCTTAAAAATTGTAGTTTGGTCAGTTGAGCCAAAAGAAATTTTCCAAGAAATAGGTTAACTCTGTTTAAGCCAGTGAAAATAAGCTGTTTGTTAAAAGGGATCTCTTATTATGAGAGCACAAGGAGGCTTTTTTGGATAGATTCAGGGCCATCGGCCCTCTCTGCTGCAGCTTCTCGGCAGAACTTGACAGGGGCCCTTAAATGCGTAAAATTGGGTGGGGGTCCCAAGGTGATATTTTGTCATGGGGGCCAGATATGCCCCTGCAGAGGCTTACAATGGTATCAGAAGTTTAAAAGATGTTTCAGTAGACAAAATTATATTTGTTATACTAGCATGCAAAATTGTAAGTGATAGTAGTTTCATGTGTGTGCTCTTATTATCTTCCTCTGCTTTTGTGCTTTGCACATCTTGCCTTTTTGCTGTTTTTGTCCATTCCTTCATGTGTTTGCTGTCTGATTTATATTACTCTTCTCTAGCAATTTGGAACTAATGGAAGTGCCACAGATTTTGCAGTTTCTCTGAAAACAGATTTGAAAGCTAATAGAAGCCCTTTTATTTCCACTAAGGCCCCTCTTTTTTTCAGTTTTAGTGTGTGTGTGTGAATATTGGAACATTTAGTGTTCTGGTAACTGTGGAACACTGGGGCAAAGATGCACATTCCTCTCCCTGCACATCTTCCTGCTGGGTCTAATCTCAGAACAGCACAGGGAACAAAACCGGACAGGCATTTATTGTCCCACTAGGGGGTGCTTGACAAGACACTGTTAAACACTCCGCTACCTGCAATTTTCTGAGACTGCGGTCTCCGTGATGAAATGTAGATATGCATTTAATTTCTGTTTTCGCTGAAGAGAAGCATGCAGCAGTAAGCTGGCTTTGCATCCTGTTTTGCGAGGCCTGGTTTGTGCCCTGGTACATGTGCAGCTGTAAGCGTGTGTATCAGAGGTTTATGAGGTCTTTCTGTATGTGTCACAGCCCTCTCTGCTGCAGCTTCTCTGGATGAAGGCGAAACTGCCAGACCACGGCCATGAGCCAAATTGAAAGACTCTAACTCGGTTTACCCTTGGCTCCATGGACAGGATTTAGTGGTCTTCAAACAGACATGTTTATCAGTGCCGGGCTGTGGATGACTCTCTCTCTGTGTCGCAGCCTGATCCATGTGTCCCGTACACACACTTCTCTTTTGGACAAGCAGGGGCCACTAAACCAGGCGTGAAAACTTTCTGTGACATTGCAGAAGTGACAAGGGCTGTGTTCTCAATTAAAGTCACATATCTACATATAGAAAGAGATGCACAATGATGTGATTCTGAGGAGGCCACTTGTTACCGCTGTTTTACTAGCTCCTTTGGGTCGCTTTTACATGGAACATTAAATATTTAGCAGTGATGGACGCGAGTTGCTACTTCGTTAGGTCACAGCACAGCAGGGACGTGAGTACACAGAAATGAACCGGAGGCACGTTTCTTATCGTGTGTTGGTCTATCATGCTATGGATAAAAGTGGTTAATAAACTGTTCGGTTAGCTGTTTAGTTACGTTAAATAACAGACGTTATTCTATGTATTACAGCGCATGATAACTGAACGGCAAATGACATCACGCTGCCGTTTTAGATCCTTTCCTGTGAGTGTTGGATATGGGCTTTTTTTTATATAAAGTTGAGGATGGTTGTTGAATATGGATTTTTTTTTACATTTTTTTTTAATGGGCCCTTTGGAGACGGTACCTTACTGGATGAGCCAGCCTCCCCTTTAAGGCAGCAGTGTTCAAAGGGCCCCGATGTTTTTCTAGGCTGCGGGTGTAATTACCTGGTGGCTGTGGTTCAGATTTCACCAGTCCCACCAAAACACAACGGCAGCTTCACTCGCTCTTCCTTTTGATTTGTGGGCAGAGTGGGGCAGCACATCAGCTTGTCGAGGAATGGGGGAATCGCCGTGTCCATCCATCTGTCACTTAGGGCTCGAATAATAGAGTTTCTGTCCTAATGTGAGGATAATTACAGTCTCTCTTCCATTGCCACCCCTAACCTTGTACTTGAGAGCCTCTGCAGAGCAGGCTGGGCCAGATGGCATGTGTTTGATATCTGATCTGAGATCAGGTCAAGTTGAAGTTCAAGCCAAAAGGACTGCTACACCTCTATTACAATAATGGGTATAATTTAAACAGCGATATTCCCAGGCAACGGAACGGTGGAAGAGATGGTAACCTGTATACTGACAGCGGAGGGTGTGTGTGAAGCCCAAAGGGGTGTAAGGGAACCAGGCTTCCAGCATGTGAGACGCCTCGGCTGATTGGCTGGTCGATTCCACGCAAAGCGTGATGCTGCAGAAATTCTCTCTGTTCCTTATTACAAAGGCATCTGTCTCTGTGCAGTATGTATAGTTCAGGGAGTTCAGGTGGATTGTTTCTGCATGTCTGTGTGCAGCCCGAGGCCTGACACTCCTCTGGCCCCTCGCTGCTGTGTTCCCTGCTCTCATCTGCTCACACTAGAATCACTCTCCCTCTTGGGGTGACCCGACCCTGGTAACTGTACCCGTGGAAACAGATGACAGACCAGCTCTTTAATGCCTGCCTCACTAATTATTCTTGTTGACGTAAAATGTATGCAACTTTGTATCAAAAAATGATAGACGCACTGAATTTACAGTTATCCCTGTGGTTAGGGCTACATACAGTCTATATAACAAAACGTATGCAAAGGTGGAAGGGTGTATATGAACCCCTGTTCGGTGTGATCCATGCACAAGGCAGTTAGACACTGGTCATGCTCCCCAGAGTGAGTTTCTGCAAAGCCTCTGTCTGTCTTTGGTCAGACCTAAATAATCCAAGTAGCTGATTTCATTTGTACCATGTTTTAATCTCGCTTGCTTGCTGCAGTTCCACAATTTTAAAAAATGTAGTAATATCTAGGCACACATTTTGTGGTTCCCAGCCTCTTCTACGCGGGACGACTCAAACAGATAAGGGCAGAAAAATATAAGTCTGGAAAGCATGCATAATAAGTTTATCTAATAATTGGTCAAATATGAACAGGAAGATATTTACAGCTGTCAATATACAGTTTTTGCAAGCAGATTTGGATTCAGGGTATTATCTGTCCAAGTGTCCTGCTTTTCTGGGCAGAAAGCATGTCCCGTACGTGCCATGGAAGCAGGGGCTGTACTGGACTGCCTCTGTGCTTACGGGTGTTGATGGTGATGTTCTGGGGGTGCTTCTTTAGCCCTGGCTGTGGAGAGCTATGTCAGACGTCTCCTTTAAGGGACGCCATCATTGTGAGGTAAATGTGACTATTGCCTCATTAATGCTGCCACAGAGCTGCGGGGGCTGGCGGGGGGGGGGGGGGGGGGGGACACCCGATTAGTTCACAGTTAAATGCTATATAACTATATAAGGCAAGACACCATAACTCCATGGTTTATCAAAATTGAGTTATGACAAATCAGCTCTTAAACTCAGTTTTATCTTGTGGCAAAATATCTTGGTAGCACGTTATTTGGATAGTCCGCCTACAGAGGGTATACTGTACATTTCAACAACTTATTAGTTGAGATTCAACGATTTATATAACATCGGTTGAGTGAGTAGTCAAATTCAATTAAAGTGTTCTAAGAATATATAGATATGTTCATGAATCGTCACATATACTCTATATACTGTATATTCTGTTAAACATCTACAGACACAGTGAAACAGCTGAATTGCTGAATCTCAAATAAGTTGTTGAAATGCTACAAAGGACTATTCAAATAACGTGTTACCAATATCTTCAGCTATGCTTGGTCTTCAAAAAAAAAGTATCATTCATCTACCTACAAGGGCTGGGAGGTAAAATGATAAGAATAATTATCTCAGTATATTTTTCCTCAATATCAATATAACCACTGCGCGATACAACTGCGATATAATTTAAAACCCAACATGTTGCCAGTGACACATTTTGCATCACAATGAACTGACACCACTTTCTCTGTGACTCCTTGTCAGATCCGGCAATGGAACAGAAGTGCAGACACAGCCATAAAAACACAAATGGGGGATTTATTGAACAAATAAGGGAATGCAACAGGGCAGGCAGAAGGAAGACAACACAGTCAGAACAACAGGGCAACTCACCAGGAGAGCAGGAAAGTCCAAAGCAACCCGTCCCACATGGGCAATCATGTCATGCTGGTTGGCGAGTGTTTCTCATGTTCTGATGTCAAAGAATCCTTTAAAACCACGATTAACCACCTGGTTTCTTCAACTTTCACTCAGGTGCAAAAAATCAGGCTTTAAACTGGAAAGAAATGTCATGATAATTATCGATATTGAATGGTACGAAAATTTTTATTGTGATAACATTTTGGCCGTATCTCCCAGCCTTGCTACATACTGTATGGGTGAACAGTCAAAAACCTTTGGTCAGTGCGTGTTATTGTAGTTACTGTTTCGCCTTTGTAGGCCAGTATTGTTCAGACGTTTTCTAACTTTCTTTAAACCAAATGAAAATAGATTAGAAATTAAGGAACCCCCCCCCCCCCCGCCCCACCAGTCTGTTAAGGCCTTCGTGAAACTTCTGGACCCTAGGTTGAAACTATAGTCGATAAGGTTTGGGATCAATATTGGAGTTTGGTTGCAATGTGTGAACTACCTTGAATTATATTTGGTTGTTTTTAGTTGCCTCTTGGTTAAGATCTGGCGGCAGCTTTATTTCCTCAAACAGATTTTTCTAAAACAAATTAGATGGGACAGATAAATACATGGAAAGAGGAGATTGAGGCTATGTGTGTTTATGGGGTGAAGGCAAGTGTGTTGGTGACCTCACTCTGGCTTTAATGATGTAGGGACTGTGGGACTGGCTCCCTCTGGGTCATGGGGCTCCTCTCCCAGACGCCGCTTCCGTGTTTTTTTTTTTCCGCTGACCTAATTTTTGTGCTGAAAAAGGGCCACTCTGCCCTGTATGTGAGGCAGGAGTTTATCCTCTGCCTGCTCTTTGTAAACAAGGATGGTCAGAAGTGGACAGAGGTGTGCTGGGGCAATTGTGCGAATTACTGCCATCTCCTGCTAATTATTTCTGAGGCCACTTGGCTAAATGCAAGCCCCTTTGAGACCAGTACACCCCCCCCCCCACACCCACCCAGCGGCTCTGCCAGCGTATGCTATCCGCACGAACGGCGCGACTGCTCGCCGTAATTGGACACTCAGCCCCCAATTAAGGCTCCGGCCCAAAAGGCGACCATGGCAAAAACAAGGCCGTTTAGCGGTGTTTCTGTGGGGCTTCATTAGTTGGCTGGTGCAGGCTGTCCCGGGGGGGGGGCAGGGGACATAAACACAATAACAGGCTGGCTCCATTTTGCAAGGCCCTGGCGCCTACGATGAGGAGAGGCTGTCAGCCAGTGGTGCTTCATCCTGACACATACATGCGGTTTGTTAATAGGAACATTCTGCTGCAAAGTGAATGATCACAAAGCGTCGGAGCCTCTCAGTGCTGGGAAGGTTTTCACTCGTCTCTATGCGACTGTCTGCCACCCCCTCAAATGCAGGCATTGCTGAATAGTTTGTCTTGCTGTTTTAGCCTGAACAAGTGAGCCATGGATCCCATCCAGTCCTTTAATGAAGAATAATTCTTTAGTAGGCCTGTCCTATGCCTGGTAGACCATCACGTCAGATTTGTTTATGCGCGTTGAGACCCCCCCCCCTGTGCTGGTGCTCTGGAAGACATCGCTTGCTTAGGTAATCAGGGTGACTGTGAAAGAGCTGCACCTCCTGCTTTGTTTCCCTCACAGTCCTGAAGATCTCGTGGAATCTCATATTCGTTTAGCAGTGAGGGGAATGGGGTGGGCTTTTAGAGGCAATGCTATAGGTGTGGTCTACAGCAGGTTGGGCATTGGAGACGGTGCTGTTGATGGTGCCTTCCTCTGTGGATGCATGTAGCGGATATTAATGTGTTAAAAGGCAGAAATACTTTATTCTTGGTCTGTATGTGTTAGAGAACAGAGTCTACTTGCCAAGACCTGAGCAGCAGTTACTGAATTGGCTGTGCTCTGCACTGGCAGCCTGGGTCAGGCATATAAATGACCAGACGCTTTATTGCCTGGTTGCCTCAGGCCTTCTTGCCAGACCCGTTCTTGCCGGAAGCATTTATAGATGCCCCGGCCTCTGGAGGCCTCGTATTCCTCCATGTTTGTGGCTGCACAAAATAAAAGGTTTGAGGGTAAGTCTCTTATCTGTATGGATAAGTATCCCAGCAGTGTGATTTTATGGCACGATTTTTCAGGAATGTGTTTTTTTGGTGGTGTTCATTGCCACCTTAGAAGGTGGAGAGTGTCTGTTATGGTCTTCTTTTTCCAAATATATGTGGAGATTGAGGCTGGCCTTTGCTCTCCACCTCTGTGTGTGTGTGTAAGATGATGCTGTGATTCACCAGGTGTATGTGGAGAGCTGGGGGTCCGTGTTTTGTGTCCAGAGTGCCGGTGGGACTGAAGCATATCCCTGCTAATGAAGCCCCAGTGATGGGCTGCTCCTCTGGGTCATGCAGCCCTAATTGGGCCTTAGCAGCCTGCTAATGGCCAGGCTTCTGTGACCTCTGGTGGCTACTTTATAATCGCTAAACTGAAATTTCACATTGGACCTAGCAAAACAAGAGGGACCATTTTATTTTCCTTAAGGCCTGCATTAGGCTTTTGTTGATGCGATGGCCATTATTTTCTTGCGATGGTCCTTAATCGGGGGAGGGGAAGGTTGTTTAGGTTTCTCCACAACGACCTCTAATCCCAACACATGCCCTAGGATGCCTGGTGTGGCCTGGACCTGCTGCTCGTCCTATCCTTAGCCTCTCCTCTTCAAAAACATGTCTTCATTCAGTGGAAAGGTTTGTCATATAAAAACTGTGGTATAGCCCATTAAGATGACTGAGTTGATTAGGTTGCGTCAGATGTCAGTGTGCTGAAAGGAACTGGTGAGTGTTAACAAATGCTGAGAGGACAATGGATTTTCTGACATTTGGTGCTCTTTATGTGGAATAACGGTAATATTATGTATCTATATTCCTGAAATTTCATTCATTCTGTCCAGGTGTTTTTTTTTTGGGGGGGGGGGGGGCTTGGGCCAACATGCTCTGTTGATTAGGGTTAGATAATAAATGTCAATGTGTGTTATGTGTTATGTCTGGTCTGCCACCATCACTTGGTTTGTGGTTCTCTGTTAAGTCCCAAAACTTGGATTAATGGTGGTACTAGTAAAAAGTTTCTGGACGTTTAGGGGAATGTACTGTAGCATTGGACACTGATGGTGTCACAAGTTCATTATAGATTATAGATTTGTATGTCTCATGGTTCATGGGGGAACAAATGACAGGAAGCCAAGTATCTGACAAGCTGTGCTTTGCGATGTGCCGCAGTGGTGCACGTCTCTCCCTTACGGCAGAGGCTCAGTCAGGTTACCCATATCCCTCTAGAGCAAGCAGTACCTCCAGATTCCATTAATGCCATCTGTACCTTGTGTCTTGGGGGTCCATGGCCTGCGCCTTGGGGGCCTCTGGGTGGCCTTTGGTGGGGCTTCCCCACATGGGGTCCCGAGCCATAATGTCTGCCAAAGCCGCCCACTATCAGGAGGGCCAGAGCGGCAGGACTGGCTAAATGGCATTTCCAGAGCACGTCAACAGCTCGTCCCTCAAGTGCTCCAGGCCTGGTAAATTGGAAGTAAGGCTTGGTTGCCAGCATAAATAAGTCCCTTTGATAGTTAGTGGAAGAAGTTATGACACTCTGGGGTACGGGAGAGGGACAGGGGCACTGTGGTTTTATTCCTGCTACCCAGGCACCCCGGCGCCTCTGATCTCGCTGCCGATTCAGGGCACGCTCCCTTCATTACTGCCGGCCACTGGGGACTGGTTTCTTCTGCAAGATTAATGAGTACCGCGGAAATTCTCCAGCGCATCTCCATAATTAAGTCTTTGTTTATCAAAAAACAAGTTATATTAGGAGCAGGAAATTCGCAGTAATTATTCATAATCCTAACAATTCAAGTGTAGCTACCTCATTTGCCTGTGTAATTCTGCTTTTTAATTTCTTGCATACATTTGCATATTAATTTAGCCCGTTGGCTGCAGTAGGGCTCTGACAGTCTTTTTCCGCGTGATGTTTTTCACAGGACGAAGCTCAGTTGGGTGGCATTTCAGCTGGGCGTAATGATAAATTATGAATTTTTCTAATTTGCTGCATAATGAAGTAACCCCTTCTCATCCGCCCACCCCTTGCCGGCGGCCTATCAGACGCGGGCCTGGAAGCCTGATCCTGCCTGCGAGGCCGTATGGTCATTAGAGGCAGTGATGTCAGTGTGTGTCAGCGGCTGTTTCGTACCCTTGGGTGTAAGGCCCCACACTCCCCTTGTAACCTCTTTTCCACTTGGCAAATGCTGTCAATCCACTTTTACAGTTCTGTCCATTGCCACTAGACAACTTAAAGTCCCAGTTGCACCAGTGTCCGGTACTCCTGTGATAGTACAAGGTGAACATGTCCAAAACCTAATTTGTGCATCTTCTGGCTGCCTAAAGCAGGGCTATCAGACCACGATGAATATTGATCACTCCTGATAGCGTTACTTGTTCATGGCATGTGCATGAAGGCTCAGTGGGAGCTTACATGGGGTCTGTAAAGATTGAACACATTTCCTGTAATTACCTGCTCGCTGCCTGAATGGATCAACTGCATAGTCACAGGTGTTTGTGCAAATTATGTTTTTAGCCAGATTGCTTACTCCAAGAAGTATTTTTATTTATGCGCCGGATGAATATCGGACGCTAGCTCTCCATTTGAATGGAACAAGTTGCGTCAGCATGTGTAGCATAATAATGAAATAGCTGAAATGTGTCTGTTAACCCTTTCAGTCCTGCATTTATCAAGGCCTGCGTTAACAACAAAATATCAGTTTATGGATCTGTATCACACTGAACGCCCAGCCGTCTTTAAATACAGTGCTTGTCCAATTTGTGTAAAGTCCTAAACTGGTTTCAGAAATAGTTCCTTGTTCCTAAATGCAAGTCTTATGATATAATCCATTACTTGTGTGTTTGTGTGAAGTATCTTCTTAAAACCTACTAAAAGTGTTTCTAAAGTACTAAAGTGTTTGTAATAAGCGCACATGCAAGTGTATGGCTCTGTGGGCTAAGCCTGTGTGCTTGTAATCAGAAGGTCGCTGGTTCAAACCCAGCCTCTGCGGGTCCTTGAGCAAGGCCCTAACCCCTCAGCTCCCTGGGCGCCTCTATGGGTGGCTGCCCTTTGCGGACAACTTACTCTCCAAAGAGCAAGTTGAGGGAGGTGTAAGAATCTCCCCATGGAGATCGATAAAGCATTGATCATTATTATATATGTAGCCTATGGTAGATGTTCGCATACATAAAAGCGGTTTCACACACGGACGTACCTGTCATCATACCTTAGCATAGTATTCTTTAGATGGAGGCTTAATTGAACCCTGGCTGTCCTACATAAATATGTAGTTACGTGTCTAAGTCTGTACTGTTATACCATTTTTTTCTTTTCTGTACTTCTTCATATTTATCAAATTATAATTCTTTACCTAGCAAATGAAATCTGTATAACTTTGTGATTTATAAACGCGCATAAGCTAACCATTGGGAGTGTAGGAAACTGGGAGAAGATTACTGCTGCCTTTCTCAGTCCACCGCATATTTATGTGCGAGTGTGGAGAAAGGAGTAGTAAGTGTTTGTTATTGAGGGGACATACTATAGAGTAAGATGTTTTATACAGGTCTCTGCAGGTACGAAGAACTGTTTCTGAGGTTGAGGTGGAGCACAAATATATTGTGTGATTTATACAAGTGATGGTTGATAGGTAAGTGTCTGAAATGTTTGGTAGGTATGAGGGAGACTGAAATGAATAACTGAAATGGTGGGTTAAGTATTTATTATTACAGAATGTACCAATTGTTTGTGCCAAAATTGTTTAGTGACTTTCAGATGAAGTATAAATGGTTTTTGGAGCTGGGTATGCAATTAAATGCTTGATACTTTAGGTCCCCCCTATTCAAATCTGGACCTGGATTCTAAATCCAGGCCTTGTTTTCAGTTCTCCCAGGTAGTTAGTTTAATAATTACTGATTCTGATTGGCCAGAGGCTTCACACCTGACTGACAGGTAAAGGAAGGCTGGAAAACCAGGAGCTCGGACCTCGAGGACCGTGATTTGAACAGCCCTCTTTTATGTGTTTAATCCGGAGTTGTTTATCAGTCAGTTGTTAATACTTTGAGGGAAGTTGGTCCAAGGATGAGGGTGAAAACAGAGTTTTGGGGGGCAAGTGGCCCCAGAGTGAATAACGCCAATGGAGACATAGGTAGGGGCTGTGGTCAGCTGTAGGCCTGCTATGGTCCGCTGACATGGAGGAACGGGGAAAGCATCCACGTGGCCTGTCATGTACGCTGAACAACCAGTATGCTGTGCGATCCTGAAATGAACAATGAGCACAGACACCAGTGTCCGGACGCACTAAAAACGTATATATTTGATTTTCCTTGCTAGCCCTTTTCGGAATGTTCAGATTCAATCTGGATGCAAGAACAAGCATCACTGTTCAGGTTATGGATCATGCTAATGTACGGAGGTGCAGACATAAGGCTTTGTGTGTATACATGTGTCTCCTTTTGATTGTTTCTGCTGATCTGCTCTCACAGCTTTGACCTCTGTAAATTATTATTTTTCTGTGGTTTCTCATCACTCGCAGGCGTACATCATACACAGTTCTACAGAGAGGTGTGTGGCATGGGTTAGAGTGTGAGGTGAACAGCAGAACGGTCACTGCTGTAGCCTTTCATTTGAAAACACGAATCCATCCAGCTGCTCTCATCTGATCTAGTGCAGGGAGGTGAAACCACAGAGTGGACGGCACTGGCAGTGGATGGAACTGGCAGTGGACGGCACTGGCGGCTTTTACACCAGATTAAAGCAGCAAATCCGACTGGATCTGACAGTCTTACACTTTTTTTTCTTCATTCTACCATTTTAATCAGTACATTGTTAGATTTCAGTGCAAAATATGTACTTTATACTTATTTATACTGTGCTGTGAGAGGTTAGACCCAATGCATGTCTATGTGTATGTATGGCGGTTGTTCATCAGCTAATGCAGTGCCAGTGCTTTAAATTCCATATATACTTCAATCTTGAATTATTTGCAGTGGTGGTCCCTGTTTCGGGAGAAAATGGATACAGTGAGCACATTATGAAATCGAACAATTTTACTGCTTAAATATTTCTTTCGAAAGCAATTAAGCAGCTCGTACAGGTTGCCCAGGAACACTAAGGTAACATTTTTATCTTAATTTTGGAGTAATCTGTGTGGATGTGTGGATACAGTGACACGTTTCACAGCTGGAAATCTTACTCCTGATTTCTGGTTTGTGTAACCACAGCTTGTACAAGTAGTTAAAGAACTTCGGCGAGGAGAGAGAAATGAAGGAATCTGAAGCTTATTCTTTTGTGCGGCTCTCTCTGAACATTTACATCGCGTTGACATTCGAAGAGTTGACTCTGGGGTCTGTAATTGTATTCTTGAGCCAGTTCTGCATTGCCAACCATGAAAATGGAATGTTATCATCCCTGACCAATATTTAATGTAAGAAATGAATTGGCAGACATTCAAAAAAGCAGCTACAATTCAAATCAGGTGAATGATACGTGTCGTTCTCCTTAACCCTCCTCCCTGAGACACTTTTCTGTCATGTGATATTGGATTTTTAGGAATATAGCAAGTGCTTTGAGGGATGCAAAAGCTTATCTTAAAGACCTAATTACTAATAACTATAACATATATATTCTTCTTTATTATTCAGAGTACTAGAGACTGGCTGGTTAAACGAATGCTGTGTTCCAGCCGTTTGTATCTGAGGTGGGTTATCGGCTGGTGGTGGTCCTGCAGCTTCACGCACACCAACATGACTGCCTGATGGTTTTACTGGTGCGGTCCCAATAGCATTGTTTCCTCATGGAGGTTTGGTGATGGTCTGCTACCGCAGTTCATCTTCTGCAAGCTGTATGTGTGAGCACAAGATCCAACTGTCCTCTGGGGTCTGAAGACGGGGGGGGGGAGGGGGGGCATGTAAGCCTACAGCTGTTGGCTGCCCTCTTTAGAGGTAAAATTATTACTTATTCAGTTAACAAGTATTACTTTCCAGTGGAGGTTAAGCGCTTGTGGCACCCTAGTGCTGCCTGTATTACGATACTCTATTTTCTAACGCTGTGCAGCAAAGCCCAGGAAATGGGTGTTTCTTCCATCTTTAGGTTAACACTTCCGTGTGTTTTTTTTAAAAAGAGAGGAAAGAATGGAAGCGAGACGAAAGCTATACATATGTTAAAATCACATCAGTAATAAAGATTAAGTAGAAGTTAATAGCATCCTCAGTCACGCTTGTGGAGGTAATCTCTCTTTTTTAAATCAAAATTAGATTTGGAGGAACGAAACAAACAGAGGGCGAGACTTTGGAGTAATATTTTAATCAAATTGTCATGACTGAGTGGATACAATTAGAGATCCTGTCAGTCACTGAAGTGGGGGCCCTTTGCGGCTCAGCTGTCTCTGTGGCCCAGCAGTGGGAAGTTCTGAGCTGGGATTAGATGTGCCCTTTCCCAGGGTCCGTGCATGTGACCCCTTTGGCTGCTCCGTTTGTCATATGGTTACTGTTTGGTTTGTTGGGGCCAGGCAGTGCTCATGGGGGGGCGTGGGGCGATCCGGCTCTCGGCGGCGGCAGGCGGGTGGTGCGGAAGGCGACCCTGCTCCATTTGAGTGTACATTATGGCAGTAATGCATCATGCCATGTCAGACTGTCTGTCAAAGGTAGACTGAAGAGATGAATGGCTATTGAAGAATTGTTTTTGCTCCCCATTTTTTCGGTCCGGTGCACTGACACCTATGAAATGAGCAGGAAAACGAAAAGTGTGTTCATATCTACAATGACGGCTGGACACAGATTTTCCCTCTAACCCACTATCCAGTCGGTAAATGCTGCGCTTCCTGTCAACTGATGTTTTATATTCAGTATCAGGCTTCGCTACCAATCACATCCATTTTGTGTAAATGATCATGTGCTTTGGTATCATTGAAAAAAAATACTTCCCATTAGTATCTTGCCAAAGAGCTGAAACTTACCTGTATTGAACTGCACTATTGCTATTGAGTAATGAGTATTGAGTAATGAGTAATGAGTATTGTTACACAGGCTTGTGCCGAAAGTTTAGGCTCTCCTTTAAAACCGTCATCTTACAAAGGTGACAAGGAGGCGTTTATTTTAGTGTATCGTGCTGTTGATCATTTACTTGGTTTTGTAAACAATGCACATGATATTGAAACCAGTGCTATTTTCGTGTCTGAAAAATACTAAAAAAAAAAAAAAAAAAAAGTCTTATCTGTGCCTGAAAAATCATGTACATCCTGTAGTATTCTGATCACATACTTAAATACTCTTAGCACTTCATCTAAGCGACTCGTACTGTATCCAAAGGAGGGACGTGACACTGGAAGTGCGTGTTGAAGGGATGCAGGCCGAGGAGAGCGTTCATCAATTCTGCTGACATTTTAAGTCGCTGTCTCTCCCGTCCGTCTCCTCTACGGGAAGGTGAGGTGTGAGGCTGCCCCGTGAAATATAGCCTCTGCTATGGCAGGCGTCCCGTGCGCCCGCGGTGTGCTCCCAGTCGATCACATTTGCATAAGTAACCTCTTAGTGGCTGCGCTCCGCTGCCCAGGTGCTGCGCTATTTGCATATCGAACCAAGAGGCTCCCCAGAGTCACTTTAGCCCCCGGCGGATGTTGAGTGAGCCCACAGGCTGCAGCCTCGATGAAATGACAGCTGTAGGCGACGGCATGCAGGAAAGGTGGGGGGTGTGGTCCGAATGTGGGACAACACCCCTTAGCCGGTTTACCCACGGTCTGACTGGATCTGAGGAAAAACTCATTAAAAAGAAAATAAATCGTAACCCAGTCTATTCAAAAATATGGAAATCCTCCATGTTTGTCAGGCGGAATGATATAGTGCTCAACCAGGTATCTGACCTTGAAATGCAAGTGTTTGTAACGAGGCTGCCTGCTCTAGGAATCTCTGCACATGCGTGTGTTTCCAGTACAGAACTGTGTGCTGGGTGGTGGCTTTTCCAGTATCCTCCAGAAAGAATGGCAGAAGAAAGAGGCCACCTTTAACAAAGATTTTTTTAAACGAATGTGAGGCCAGACTGCTGATTGCTGATGATAATGCAGCACATTATTCACAAATTTAGGATGAAAAGATGCAGGGAGTAAATGGAAGTTATTTTATTTTTATTGAAATACCCCTATACCATCTGCTTCAGATGCAAATTAGCAACAGCTTAAAACAGCTTTAGTGTGCTTTCCTTTGCTGGGGGGGGGGGGCACCCAGTGCCTGGAAGTTATGAGACCTTCAGTGAACGATCCCGTGCAGCATAAAGAGGAGGAGGCCGCAAGCTCTTCATCTCTCATATATAGAAAGTGCAAACGTTCACCACGAATGCCTCTCGCTTCGGCTGGATAGCATCGCGGCGCGGCCCTGTACCGGGGGCGACTTTCTGCGGGGACCGTGGCGCGAACATGGGCTGGACTAGCGTGCCAGCTTAATGCTCGGAGTGCGAGTGCATTACTAATAGAAAGCCACACAAGGACCCGTCCACACAACAGCGGGTTAACATAATGGCTTCCCCTTCTGCCCCTGGCCTCGTGTTTGATTGATACTTTTCAATTACAGTTTGCCATTTCCCAAACATTCAAAATGCTTTTTTCCTCTTTGATAGCTTCAGACATTCGGGTCTACATGAGCTGCAGAACCTGTTTAGCTGTTGCAGTAAATTGGTTCCATGTACGACATAATAGTGGTGACAGACTTTTGCTAAGGAAATCAGTCCTGCAAAGGGGCATGCCAACGATAAGACATCCAGCTTTGAAATTCTATTTCTTGGTATCAGAATTAAATCTGGACTTTATATTTCTTTGCCAGCAAGCACTCTGTAGTTCACTCCTGTTGCTACTATTTGATTATAGGCTGACAACTAATACTTACTGAAGATGCAGCTTCCCCCATTTTGGGATTTGCTCCCCTCTCTTGCCTTTCTTCTGTGATTAGCTTTTCGTATCTGGCTGCTTGCTTTGTTTTTGTCTTCCTCTTGCTCCACAGCAGTTCTTCGCCCGGCACAGAGGAGCTCCCTCCAATTCTTCGCTTCTAGATTACGGAAAATGGGCCGAAACGCAGGCACGGCGAGCTGGAGAGTAATTCAGCATGAGCACTTTTATTTTCGTTATTTTTTATCGATAAGGTGTCGATAGAAAAAAAAGGGGAATGAATACCACAGCTAATGACCCTTATTGCTGCAGTTCTGACTGCACACACGGTCTGTTAGCACTGTTATGCCCGAAGGGTGCGTCTGAAACTACTAATGGCAGAAATTTAGGGTTATTTGTTATACAAGTTTGCTAGAAGTGGGTGAATTTCAATTTCTGTTAAAGCCTGACAGCTATTCTCATGTTGTTTCACTCGTATCTGTATTTGTCTGGGTGTGTTGTGTGTGTGTCCCCACAAAACGCAATAAAAACCTGTTATTTCTTCAGTCCCTACAAGGAGATGCTCAGTGTAATAAAATCTGTAACTGCAATCAAAAAACTAAAAATGCCAAACGTCTTGTATGAGTTGTCTTTGTTGGGATTAGGGTTTTTCCCTATAGAAACGAATGGATGGTCCCCACCAAGATATGAATACAAACGTGTGTTTGTGTGTATATAATTTGGAGGCAAAATGTCTGAGGGCTAATAACTTTATTTGGCCGTATGTTGACTTCTAAGTCATTGTAAATGTGTGTTACTTCAGTATTAGCAGAGATCGTAAATGTATGCTCACCCAGAAGTCAGGTTTGGGGTTAAGGTTAGGATTAGTATTGGCTGCTGTGGCCTCTCTGCCATTCCGCACCTGCAAAAAAGAGTCTTGTCTTGCACAAATTAATCCCATCTGGGTAAAATATACACATAACATACAAACAGATTCTGTAATAATTATCTTTGCAGTCGCACAATTCAATTATAGGTTTTCCTGTGTCGGGCTGGCTTTTGTAGCTGTTAAATGGCTTGTTTGGAGTAGCTCAAGTTGCACAACAACTAAAAGCTCCACCCTTCTGTAAGGTAGTGTGCTTTTACTGAGATGACTTTAAATGTTTGTGAAAGAGATGAACGCCTTCAAGTTTAGTCAGGTTCATTTATGATTTTCTTGCATCTTGGCTTCATCTTGATAGGAAGCATGGACCCTGTCTAATATGAAACAATTAAAGCAGAGGTGTGAGGTGTTGTGCTGCCTCCAAGCTCAGACTGATACCTCTGAGGATTAGGGATTCCAGGCATGCCCAGGAGGATGGCCTTGTGCTGGAGCTGACATTGTGAGTGTCAGCCTCAGATCACTCTAATCACAGGGAGGATATGCATGATGAAACGGATAAGGGACTTTAATCAAAAAAATGCGCTGGTCTGGAAACGTGACACACTCCGACAATCACGCCTCATCCCTGCCAAGACTCCTCCTCATGAATATTCATGCTTCCAAGGTGCTACGCTAAAATGAGCCTTTGTTTGTTCAGCTGCATGTCACCCCGACAAAGTCCCCGGTTTGGGAGTCCAGTGCTGCCTGCGTTCCTCAGCCCACAGCCCCTATGAACTTGGCCCGTTGAGTGTGTGCGCTGAATTGAACATGCTGCCCCTCCCCTCTGTTAAGGGGCTGACCTACGGTACCTTTATTACGAGATGGTGAGTATTGGCATTGGTCATGTTTACAGAATGGCACGATTACACGTCCCCTAATGTGTCTTTCTTAAATGTAAAATGATCCAAACCCATTATATAGAACAGGGTTGTAATTTTATGTGGATAATTTAATCCTCCACAAACCAGAATGCCTTATCTGTGATAAGGCTTCAGAAAATGTCATTCCCTATGACACATATGTGAAAACGTGGATGGGGAGAGCTTGTTCATTGCGTTTTTTAAATGGCCAGCTTGATGTAGATTTAAACAATAAGCCATTTCATTACTGTAATGGATAACATGTAAAACTTGTTTTTTTTTTTAAATACTGTTTCAGGCACTAAAAAATTCTGTATTATCTGTTTAATAATGGGGGTCTGTTAGTAATGAACACAATGACTCACCATGAGAAAGCAAAGTATTCAGGGATGCAGTATTTATTCACAAAAAAAATCTGGGATATCATGAAACAGTACAAAAGTGTTTAAAATTCAGAATAAAAAAGTTTTCCATGACTATTAATAAGCAGTAACATACCTGCCATTGGCCTTTTCTCAGATGTAAAAAATACAGATGTCACTTAAGATGTTTGGAAGAATGCGCACAATAAAGAACGACTTGACTCAAGCTTGAATTTGTTTGAAAAATATATGAAAAATATCAGGCTTGCTTATCTTGATGTGGAGATCTCAAATCTGGCAAATCCCTGAAGTGTCGAGCTGCGGTATGGCGAGATGTGACTCTGGAATGATGTGTTGCTGCTCAAAGGAGCTCAGTCAAAGGGCGGGAAAAATCCGTTTGTGTGAGTGCTGCACAGGGTATTCACCTTAGGCTGGTCATCAAAAGAGTGGTGAAGAGTACTGGGATAAACATGAAATTACCCCTTAACGCTGAATATGAGTCTAAGTGAGTGTCGGTCTGTTAACAAGAAATGTCCTCGACCATGTGAGAGCATCTGGATGTGTCCATTGCTGATTTATGCATGTTTATACGCATGTTTGTGATATAAGCTGTTTATACGCATGTTTGTTTTATAAGCATTTACTGTAATCGTTCGCTTTCATTTGTAACTGGCATATGACAAGTGTTATTTCCATGCTACTTAGCACAATAATGCAATAGTGTGATCTTGGTGTGATCAAAGCACAGAAATTGTGCCATTGAAATGGTATAGATGTGAGCAATGTAAAGTTCTCATTGCATGATATAATGTTAGAAGCATTACAAGCAGTTTGCTGTACATGGAAATTACACAGTTGAAATGTCCCAAGTTAAATAATTCCTTAAGAGAATTGATTCATATTAAAACGAAAAAAAGTCTCGTCATGGAAATGAGAATTCCGTTTTTTTCCAAAAGGGGTATCTTAGCCTTTTGCTAAGCAAAACGTTTCTTTTAAAGACATTTAAGTTAGTGCTTTTGTTTCTGATGCTCCACCCCCCCCTACCACGAGTAGTAAATTACACAGGGTAGTATCTGCAAAGAAGTGCATGTGACCCAAGGCTTTAATACCTGATGGTGTCTCACTAGAAAACCGAACTATCTCAAAGTGTCCCGCCTGAGAGGGCCTTCAATAGATATTACGGCAATGATATCTACTGAATTGAATACTGGCCCAGTACAAGTTTTAAAATATTATTGATCAACATCTGATTTGATCACTTTTAGCATTTTTAAGTTAAAAGTGATCAGTTTCAATGTTTCCCATCTGTGAATCCATTATAAAATACAAATTTGTTTTTTACTTAAATTTCATGTCCTGAACTAGTACAATAATCTTTTTGTTAATAAAGGAAGTTTAGCCCCTTTAATCTTAATGCTCATTTTGCTCCTTGTGACACTGAAGTTCGTTCTTCGTCATACTCTGGCTGTTTTTATTATGCATTGAGGTTTTTGAGGGGAAAAACAGCACCGTGCTGTTTACAGTTTTTCTTTTTGTCCTTTTTGACTTTTTGACTCGAGTGTTCTTGTTTTTTAAATTGTGTTTTTAGCGTTAAAGAGATTACTAATCATGCGATTTGATGCTGAAATCCTTTCCGTCTGTGGTGGGCTGAACTTAATAGTAAATCTGTAATGTAAATTGGAACCCGATCATCAGACTCTCAGGCCACAACACTGCACACATAAGTGTGCTATTGCCTGCAACCTTGTTGTTTATTGTTTTTTGTTCCTTTTTTATAGTTGTGTCATGTTAGAGTTAGAATTAGAATGTATCCATCAAACCAGCAATATGATCCCAGTGCAAAAAGGTCCACAAACACATATATGTTGCTGCTTAGTAAGCTAGCTAATATGCTAAGGACTTCATTGTTAATGGGCTTTCCCATTCAAACGTTTTAACATTCCCATTTGCAGCGCATCCTTGGAAAAAGGTAATATTTTCCCTGCTGTAATTCTGGACGGTATTTGAAATGGACAGTTTAGGCTGTCAGCTGGAATCTTTAAACAATAACAGTTAAACAGATGGGAATCTCTTTAGTTTGCACAGCATATGCTGATACCCAGGCCACATCCAAGAGACGGTCCCAGACCTGCTACGAACGAAGACAGTAATGAAGGTGCTTTAAGCCATCTGAGTCGTGTGTTTAATTCTTACTTTCCAAATGCACGTGTTCAAGACGCACTGCTGCAAAAATGGCCGCATGTTTTTGTGTACATGCAGTAGCACGACTGTTAATTTGCGTGGCAGACGTAGGGTGGCATTAAATAGCGAATGATTGTGGAACCTCTAAGCCAGAATTCATGTGTATCAGTGTGAGCCCATGCAGAAAGATGCCCCTCTTTATACCCCCAATGGCATTAACCCTTTCAGCCTGGTCCGATTGGCATGCTGGATCCTTTCCCCATTGCAAATTTATCTAGTGTGAAGGATACCCACACATCCACTCCGCGATGCCTCCTCTCTTCTCTGCCATTAAAAATGCAAAACTGTTTACATGATTATTTCATTCTAGCTTGAATTACGGGCACAGCCAGTTACTGGTGCACCTTCCAGAACAAATCCCCCGAATGCATTGGATCGTCGTTTAGAAAGCAAGCGGCTTGTTAACTTTCTGATTAAATTTAGCCAGCCCTTTAAGAATGTATGGACAGAGGCCAGCTCAGGCAAACTGACTCATGCTGGGTAAACAAGAGCACTAGGAATTTGCTGCTGTAAGTCTAGCAGGCCGGGAAGGGCATAGGGTGGTCTATGATTTAGGGGAGTTTATCAGTCAGTAAGGGCCCTTTATATATGCTCTAGATTTGGAATAGTAAAGAGGACATTCCAAATGTACTTTTTGTGAGAAATGGAATAAAACTGGGCTAGAGAAATAAACAGAGTCGGCTACCTGAAAGCTGGCTAACAGCCTTTGGAACATCAGCCTGGGGTGTGATGCACTGACACAAACAGAGAGGACTTTGTGCTGCAGCCTGCATGCATGGGGGTATGTAGATCAGGGTTTGTTTAAAGGCTCCTCTGCATTGATACTTCAAGGTTCTCTTGCATGTGCCTTAGAATGGATGCCCCGCGGAGTGCATGTTAGTCGATGCTTTGATCTGTTCAGTGCACTGCTTCTCCCTCTATAGATAACGACTGTGATTGAAAACCCAGGGTGACTTCTTAGAGGTAATTGCTCTTAATTAATAAGTGACTATGGTGGTATTTGGTGATTTCTTCTGCCGGGACTGGTTAGTTTCTGTAACTCTGACATAAAAGCTGATGACAGAACTTTGGTCTGCTGAAAAGCCTGTGCTTTCCCAGGCTTGACCTGGTTATTTATACGAAGTGATTTTGTGTCACAGAACAGGAGGACCTGCATGAGGAATGCGCTCTGATGGGATTTAGACTTTACTTTTAATCTTGAACTGAGGAGTATAACATGGAAATTTAATCTACCCTCATCTCAAGGAATTCTCAGGTAAGCAGGTAAGATGGCAAGAATGCAACGAGTAACAAGGAGTCCCCTGCAGAAGACATGAAAGCAAAACAAACTGAAACAGAGATTTGTGAGACATTAATGGCTTTTTTCATGAAGCATCCAAACAGTTGTACTGAAAACTTAAATTGGATCATTTTGGAAATAAGCAAAGACTCTTAATTATGACAAATACAACAGAATATTTAGTATTTGAGTAATTTATTGCCTTTGTTGCAGTTTATTTGTAGGTATCCAAGACACACACAGAAAAGTAATTAACACTGATATATGTGGTAGATGGGAGTCAATTGAGTCAGAGAATCAACATTCATTTAATGCTGTGTTTGTTATTTTTGTAGAAGTACATAATTTTTGTCCATTTTAGGTGGATTATATAAGAATTTAGTGCTGGGCCATGCTGCTTGTTTCCTTTCAGAGCTAATGTCTGAAAAATGGTAATGCTTACATTAATTGTACCTTCACAATGCATCTATAATGCATTCATAGATCATCCATAAGCAGCATGTAACATCTTAACATACCTTAACAGCTTTGATATACATTAATAACAACCATTATACGATTAAAATGTTTATCATATAATGTTTGCTATTAATGTATGTTAAAGCTGTTAAGGTATGTTAGGATGTTAAGGTATACTTACATGCTGCTTATGGATGGTCTATGAATGCATTATGAAGGTGTATTGAATATTCTACAAATGCATTATAAAGGCATTATTAGGGTGCAGATAAATGTAATACGTCACCAAAAAAAACAGTGTATCCCTAAGATGAACTGTGTCTGATGTAGGGGTATACAAACCAAATGAGTTTTATTATCTGTTGTCTCCATATTAGTAATGTACCAAAACAAAAACAGTGCTTTTCTGTGCTTTACACTTTCACTTTAATAGTTAACGAGTCTGAGGTGGATTAACGGAGACGGTGTGTGTAGATCACAGTAAGCTCCGTGTTACCACATGGGGAGTGCACTTCAGCTCGGCCTGTCCCGAAAGCCTGTGACGGGCCCTTTCCTCTTCACCTTGCTGCCCATAGACTCCGGTCATGTCCAGCCGGTTAGTTCGTTTTTTACGTGAAAACCGTTTTACAGGCAAGCTTCCCTGCCATTTTGCCCCCTTTGTTCTCCGTGGGTTAAGTTGGGCATGTTGGTGGGCATGGATGTAGAGATCGAAGGTCTGTTAGGTGGTTGCGCGATCCATGCTAACTAATGCTACAATGAGCAAAACGGAAGCAAATACCCGACTGGTTCATATGCTGCTTATGCATTAGGCACAGTTTACTGTACTGTAACTCATGTGTGGCTCACCTGGTTGGAAAGACACGAGTTAAAACTTGGTCTTTGAACAGCCGCCTGTCTATGGATGCTGGAGGACGTTGTCAGTTTGGTTAATCTGTAAGAGCACTGGCACCCAGATCAGAATGTTCTAATTAGCATTCAGAACATTTAATTGGATCTTTCGTTCCTCTTGTGTGTCTTTAGGGCCATTTAAATGTGTACTATGATTTTTCTCTCAGGAAAACATAAGTTATTTTTTTCTGCTAAATTTGTTCATAAATGAATGAAGCATGCTTTGTTCTTTAGAACTGAGCCCATTTCACTATTCTCTCGTTGAATCCACAAGCACTGCATGTCTGAGCAGCTGGAAGATGCCAGTTGCTGCTTGCCAAAGACAAGGAAAGGGGGTACCGAGGTCTCAAGTATGAAGCGTTGCGAAAATATCAGTAAATGTAGCACTATTCCCTCCAAGTGTCTGAATAACTTCATATACATGCATGTAAAAGCTTTGGGCATTTGTTCCTCTGCCATCAGAATGTAACCCAAGGAAACAGGATGGTTGGTGTAACTCACATCAGCATGACTGGATGTTGTGCCTGTTTGGCTAGGCTGTAAATTGATCTGGAGTTTGTTTCAGCTCCTGTGTTAGTTTGAGCAGGGAGTGACCTGGGGATGTTTGACTATAATTTTGGACGGTGGTGGTATAACATTAGAAATTTAACATCTTGTTTAAGTAGAGTAGCTGATCTTAAGCTGTGACAGATATTAAATATTTTATTTTCTGTGACTAACCTAGTACAGGCTCAGTTAAGCTTTCAGCAACTTATGAGGAAAAGTGCATTTGGAGGTGCTATTATTAAACGGTCGTCATGACTGACTTAGGAACTGTCTTCCTCTGGCTAATGCCACTTTCCTTGGCGCACACCAGTGACACCAGTGCTGGGTACAGATGTGCCTTTTTGGCACATTTGTTTTGGTCAAATTGAATTAATTTGCTCATCATTCATTCTCTCTCCCCGTATTACAGCTCAGAGGGATTGTAAGCAGTCTGGTCTGACATCTCAGTTCTGAGTTTACCGCAGTCCCTGGATGCGTGTGCGAGCGGTTGGTCGTGGTAAAATCAGTGTGCAGATTTGAATTTACTTACGGGGAAAACTACTGACCAACTTTGAAGGGGAAGTTCTGTCAGCTTTCAGTTTTTTGCTCCTAGATTAGACATTTAGATATTTTTTATTTGTTTTAAGTACGTATGGATCATATGTGCTGCAGCATGTATCTACATTCACATCTAATTAAATGTAAATGTGTTCCGGTTAAAATAGCATTAAATGTATGGTGTAAATATGGTATGAGGCACCAGGATCCTACAGCTGATATTTTGGTCACACCGTAACAGTGTTTACTTCATTCAGATTAAACACAGCGTGGACCCCCCCCCCCCCACCAGGTCTACCATTTTAGGGCTGGGCTCATCTGAGCGACCTGCGGAGTGTGTGCAAGGCCGGTGATGCCTGAACAGTGAAGGAGAGGAGTTGCTCCTTTCTATGCCTTGTTAAATCCATCTCTCCTTTAATTAATAGTGTTTTTACGAAGACGTCTGAACTGTGTCATTTCCATTATTAGAAAACCAACGCGATTAATGAATCATTTTCCTTCCTGATCCATTATAACATGCTAGCTGATCTCCTGTTTCTGCATGGCTGACTGATACTGTCTCTTGCTGCCCTTCCATCAGATTTAATTTGGCCTCCTATTATATTACACTGTTGCGACTCAAGTGTCAATTTTTGTCAGGCAATTAGAAGCTATAACCTGTGAAGTTAAGTTTGATAGGCATTGTAATTGGATTGTTTCAGCAATGGCTTTGAACGCCAGTAGTTTTTTCTGTTTGCGTTTAGCCTCCCATGGCAGCCCTGCCTCCATGTAACTTCAGAGCCAACCACAGATAAGCGGCTCCGCGGCTGCAGGCACGCCTGCGCTGCCACGGATTTGCCACACGCTCATTTCATATTTCTGCTTTTGTAGCAGATACTTATCTCTTCATGTCGTCGTCACCCAAAGTACACATGCATACATCTAAAATTATGTTTTTAAGGACAATGGGGTCCCCCACCACAAAAGAGAAATTAAATTATTAATTTACATTAGTTCAATAATTGCATCACCCCCCAATGTTCTGTTTATAACCTACTTGCGGAAAAAGTTTTCCGAACTTTTTATAAACAACAAAAAAAAAAAAAAACGAATTGCACAAACGTCTACTATGCTACCTGAACAGTAATTAAATTGGAACAAACTTTGTATTCGTTGTGCAGTTCCAGTGAGACAAAATGTCTTGAGGACCCCCCCCCCCCCTTGCTGTCTTTTGTCACACCTCTGTCACTTTCCTTGGCGCACACCTCCCCAGCACACCAGTAGCACCAGTGCTGGGTACAGATGTGGCACAGTTCCCCTAAAGACCTCTGGGAAGGGGGAGGATCTCCAAAATGCTGCCTTGTTACTAAAAACGATGTACGTTCCTCAAACTAACTAAGGCCTTTTGGGGAAAGGTTAGGACCTCCGCTGCAGACAGTGCTTTAGATGCTGCTGGAGACACTGGTGTCTACATTAGGAGGCACGTGAGTCAAACATCTCGCATGTAATAATTACCCACAGCTCTTGGCACTTGTGTGAAATGAGTTTTCTGCAGGAGACCCCAACAGCTGATACTCCAGGTATTACTATCAGATCCACCAAATTACACATGCAGTCCACTGACATGTCCGTGGGGTATGTGCCGTCTCGCTGATTGGTCTTCCCCAAGAGTGGAGATCACTGCTTTCCTCCCATCAGAAGGGGGAACCTGGCGCTAAGCAGCCCCCTTATTCAAGCCCTCGGGGGGCAGAGTGTGGGCCTGCAGTCCCGAGGGAGTTACGTTCAGTGAAATCTGGGAGTTTAAAGGAGATCTGCTTGTTTGATGGCAGTCAGCGAATGTCTGTCCTCAAACTCCTGAGCCTATGAGGCGAGGCCCTGTCGCTCGTGGCAACCCCGGGGGGTGACAGTGGAAGGGTTGGCTCCTGGGACTGCGATGATGTCATTGAAACCTGAGCATGAATGTTTGAGACGTGCTGAAGTGGGAAGCTCAGGTTCTTTAGCTTGCTGTTGTTGTACTGCTATTAAGCCTGATAGTCCTTCTCCTATATGATGAGTAAAATCATTCTGATGTAGCTTTATATTATTGAAGGAGTAATTTGTAGCTGTTTCACTTGCACTTTTAAGGATGTTTGGTGGCACGATGGGTAGCTTCCTTGTGTTTGTGCAAGACTTCCTGTCACCATTTCCCTTGTCTGTGTGCCTGTAATAGACTGGACGTCCAGGGTGTCCCCTACTGCTTTTCCTGTTCTTACTGGGATATGATCCAGTATCCAGTACAGGGTGAGCCTAGTAGTGACACTGTACTGGACAAGAAACTGGGACGAGTGGTCAGACTTAATCCTTTTTAAAAAAATAAAATCATGTTTGTTTTACAGAAAACCTGGGGGCTTTTTTTTTTTGCCATAAATAAACTCAAAAACGTATCAAGCATGTCCTTGCTAGACAAATGCTGGAATTGTCAGAACAACCTAGCCACACCCTGGACAAAGGAGGTTGGCTTCCCATAGCTGTGCTGGGTGATTCCTCATCCATCACATGCCATCGTTTCTGCTCTCATCTCTGTACGCCAGTGGAGGGCAGGAGTACCTTTCAAGCTGCAGGCTCAGATGCAGGAGCAGCAAAAGGCGTGCGGATGGTACCATAATCTTGTTTTTAAATGTTTATTTATTTCCCCTCCCAAAAGTAGTATTTCACAGATAACAGAAAAGCCCGTCAATTACACTTCGAGGTCATTTCCGATGATCGTTATATCCTGAATATTTCTTGCTTTTTACACGTGAGACGGGGATGTTTGTTTTTCACAGCTGTTTGTAGCTGGAAAGGTATATAGTGTTGAGGTCAGTTGTATCTCATGGGCCGACATTAAACAGCCAAAAACGGACCTCTTAGATCAGACAAATATGCTGACAGGGAGAGGTAAGGTTAAAATTGAAATTCTCAGTGCAATTTTCTTTCTACTCGCCATGGAGACATTTGGTTTGTTGGCTTTGGTCAATGACATCACTGTAAGGCAATGCCATGATAGTCTGTGAAGATCGTTTTGCATGATAATAAATAGAATATGCCAATCAAATTAAGAATGTTCTGACAGTTTGGACATTTTTAAGGACTGAAATACTTGGGTGAAATTTGGAGATATATGAAACTCATTTTATAGGTCACTGGTCTCACTTGTTTACAATATCTGGAATTTGCACATGGTACGACCAGTGTGAGCCATCCTGGGTTGGCCATTATGCTTGACAAAGGGTTCAAAATTGTGGTGAAAATAAGTAAGAACATATAAGATATAACAACATGCTCCAGTTACCAGTCCCTGGCCCGCACTGGTTCTAACTGCAGTGAAATGGCAGACCGAAATGCCAGCACATTTTGCACCGGCTATATGGGGTCTTTATACGTAGGACCATACATAGAGACTTTTTTTGTACTGAGTGCAGCCTTACATGAGCTTTATTGCTGGATTTAAGTTCCTTTATATGTTCCTCTCTTTTTACTTGCAGTGGTGCAGATAATCATACCTGCAAAATATGGCATTTCTTCTTTGCATATGAGCAAGTGTCTCTCTTTAAAGGATTCTATATTTAGCTTTATTTTCGAGTTTATATGCCAGCAGTCTGCTGTCAGTTTTGGAGCTGGAGAAATCCAGTTTGCTTATCTATTGAGGCTTAAATGCTGCCCTCATGCCGGTGTCTCTCTGCAACATAAAATTATTGCTATAAACATGAAGAGGAAATCAGGGTTGTAGTTTCTAAAAAGACCTTATAAATTGCAGTGATGAGGGCCAGCTTCAATTAGAATCAACATAGCAATTATTTCAGCTTTCTATAACCTGTTTGGTAAGGAGGCCCAAACCAGTTGGCACTGTAAATACTTGTTCATTACTTATAACCTCTTGTTGGTGCAATTTTATGGCGTTCTGTGTTTCTTTTCATCATTAATCTTTTTTCCTGGATATGCAAACCACAGCTGGAATTTTATGACATCAGCAAAATTATGTTAATCTGTCTTTGTGAATCCTACTGCACTGAGACGTTGGGAGAGGTGGGCGCGTTGTCTAAGATGATGCATGATTTTCTTCTTAAAATGTGATGGTCCTTGCGGTTATACAATGACTAATCTACCGTATGTTGAGTTAAACGGAGGTAGCTTATTGTAAATGTGTTTAGCATGCAATATGCCTCCTGTTCGTATGATGGGAGGGGTCGGTACTGTTGACACTGCCTTAGAAAAACACCTGGAAACAAGAAAAATTAAAACAATACATGAATTCAGAACTTAGATGGAGGAGGTCAGGCAGTAAATGGGCCAGCCTGAATTGGACATTTTAATGGGAAGTGGACAAACACTTCTTCAGAATGACAGCTAAGCTCTGTTTACTAATTTATCTGTGTCATGTGCTGAACGCAGATATGCTCGAAAACGCTGATGTCCTTCAGCGGCAAAGCAAGGCAGTGGCGCACACTGGTCAAATTTGTCCTTATTCAGATGTTTCACTAGCTGGAATGATTTCTAAATGAGGGTGAAGGAATGTTTATTTTGATTCTGTTTAAAAACATTGCACTGAATCTGCAGTAGAACCATGTGCTTTGCAGTATGTATCTAATGGTTCTACTTTTTCTAATTTTAAAGGTGAAGATTTTAATGTTTGAGCAACTATTTGAGACAGTTCCTGAATTATTGTCTGGTGCAATTATTGGAGGGACTTGATCTCTGTCAGTAAAAGAACTGGTGCACATCTATCAAGTTAGGACATTGACAGAATGTGAAATTTTATTCTCATTGATCAATCGGACAAAAAATATGACATCTACAACTCCATGGAATACTGGCGTTAATTTTTTGTTGCATAGACATACATAACTGTAAAACTTATATAGTCACATATTGTCAAGCATTTGTTATAGATGTAAATGGCATTGGTGACCTGCGATAAATTCTGTGGCTAAACAATCCTTACATTATGCATTTGCATTATTTAATGGAACTTATTAGTTGTGATGAATTAATTGATGAAATTGTCTAAAAAGAGAATCTGCGGTTGGGAATGGGGAGGTAAATTAGATCTGGTAGATGTTGGAAGCTCATTCCACCAGTAGGGGGCGAGTCCAGGAATACAGGCGTTACAACATCCTGTCGCTGCTGTATGAATGGGCTGATAAAATGAGTCTGTGATTAGCCAGCACCAGGGTTGTGGACTTGATTCTTGACATGCACAGAAGCCAGTGGAAATTAACAATGTTCATGAAAGGGGTTATTTCCCATCCTTTCCCTGGCAGTGCACAGTCTGCTAATTAGCATTCTTTCTCCAGCAGTGCATAATGCTTTATTTTGGTATCCTTTCTCTTGCAGTGTGCAGTGCTTTTTTTTCTTCTCATTTTAGATATCATTCCCCAGCAGTGAAAGTACTTTATTTGCCATCCCTTTTCTATAAGTACATAGTATTTTATTTTGCATCATTTCACTTACAGTGCACAGAACATTATTTAAAATCATTTGTCTTGCAGTGTGCAGTGCTGTATTTAGAATCTTTTCTCAACAATATGCAGTGGTTTCAGTGGTTTAATATAGCAACCTTTCCCTGGCAGAGCAGAGTGTTTTATGTAGCATTTCTTTATCAGTGCCTAGTGCTTTATTTAGCATCTCTTCCCTTTCAGTGTGCAGTGCCTTATTTAGAAACCATTCCCTAGCAGTGCACAGTGCCTTATTTAGCATCCCATCTCTTTCAGTGTGTAGTGCTTTATTTCGCATCCCTTTTCTATAAGAATGCAGTGCTTCATTTAGCATCATTGCTATAGAAATGCTAAGTGATTTGTTTAATATAATTAACCCAATGCAATGCAGGAGCATCGTTTCCTGGTAGTATGCAGTGCTTTATTTAGCAGCATTTCCTCAGCAGTGCACAGTGCTTTATTTAGCCTTTAGGATAATTTTTCTAGAAGTATGCAGTGCCTTATTTTGCATCATTTCCCTAACAGTGCACAGTGCTTTATTTAGCATAATTTTCCTATTAGAGCACTGTGCTTTATTTAGAATCATTTCCCTTGCAGTGCCCAGTGCTTTATTTAGCATCCTTTCTCCAACAGAGTGCACTCACTCCTCTCCAGGTCTGCAGTGCATCATTCTGTACTCTCAGCTGTTCTGGTCATTCACAACAAATAACAAAAGCAAACTTAATATTGTCAAGTGGTCAACTTTTTTTGTGGTTTTGGAGTATAAACGTCAGGAAACATCTATTTATTTATAGTGGTTGTTTCACGGGGTTTATTCATTGGTGAATGTTTCTGTTCACTTTATTTTTGAGGGTTCAATTTCTGCTTTTCAGAAGCCATTGAAAGATATGAAATACTGCTTTTAATATGTCGAGCTCAAATGAATCAGGAGCATTATTATTGTACACATGATGTTCATATAAGAGGCTGTAATTTCATATCCATTTTCAGTTCATTTTTCCATATTGAGCTTTTTATGGATATAGGTGTTTTTACTTGTATTAAATTTCATCATACATTCATATACACACAGATATATATCTAGACATATGTGTATATATATATTAATATGCTTGTAACATACAACTTTAAGCGAAATATTAGACCCGACTAGTGAATAAACTCAGATGTTGGCACTGGCAAAATCTCTTCATAGTGAAGTACAGATATCATTAAACTTAACCTTGTTGCTTTTTCAGTTCTGAATGAATGCATGAAGCATCTTTCTGGCAGAAATGTAAACTAAGTAAAAGATCTCGCTGATATATAATTACATTATATTATAGCTGTAGTTTCTTCAAGCATTGATTAATTGAGATGAATTTGTGAGAGTTAATCTACAGCACTGTATTAAATGTCTTTGATCCACACAATTGGAAAACACGTCTGCTCATAGTAGTAGGTGTTCACTTGGGACTTGAACTGACAACAACCAAGTTACTACAGCAGAGACTTTTAAACTGTTTTACACTTCTTTAGTAAAACGGTGTACAACTGGGTCGCTGAACTGTTGCTAAAACTGCCCATGTGAACATGGTGCTTCTCCCATTGTGTTTTCACAATATGAATATTGTTAAGCAGATACGTGCTTTGAGGCCACTTATGGAACAAATTACAATCAAATGTTGTATCTGTAAACATGAAACAAATTCACAGTATATTGGCACTGCAACCATCAAATTGGACATCGAGGTTCAAAAGAAAGCCTTTAATAACTTGCATTACCATCTGTAGGACAAAACAGACAGGTTTGGATGGACCAGTTTTGATGACAGAGGACCAATTTGAGGAGCCAACGTTGGCTGAAGAGCTGCACAAGAAAAAAAATGCACATGTGAAATAAAAAATCCAAAACTAACCATTTATTTACTTTAACATTCAGATGTTACTGCTTACATGAATTAAATAAGATATACAACCAAATTTATCCACTAAATTAAAACAAGCAATCTATCAAAGATAAAAACAAATAATCCATGAAAAAATGTAATTTGTCCTATATTTGCCCAAATTTAATCTTTTCATCATTTTGCTGATCTGTGGACATCAAAAGGCCGGAAACCTCTATTTCAAGCTGCCTGGCATTTTTTTTTGCATAGAACGATTTCAAGGTGCAATGTTCCCTTGCCTTTCCCCTCAGTTTTCATTTTAATTGTGAATTCTGGGAAATGCGCAACAACGTCATGACTGATCCTCTCGCATTTGTGAACAATAGGAATACTATAAGTCTCACTAAAAAATCTTTCCGCATACTATTCCCCCATCTGGCCATCAAAGTACCACGTTAACATCACCACTTTAAAATGAACACTAACACATTTACTTTGACAGGATTCATTTTAAAGCAAAATAAAAGCATATAAATATAAATGGTAGTATCTCGTCATAATTCGTATGAAAATATATCGATATACTGTAAGTTGTTACGCCACCCAGCTCTACTTTCCCATATTGAAACAAGCCATGAATGCTTCTAAATATAATATATGCCTTTCATTTCACGTTGACATCTCACAGGCCACGCAACACGCTTCTGTGGGCCGCACTTTGAGAACCCCTGATATAGACCTAATTGCTGTTAATTAGAATAGAAATGCAGAGTTTAAAGTGTAAACGAGACATTCAAGCAGCTGAAACAGCAAATTAATTTCAGGGCTTGTCTGCTAGGGCTGGGCGACATGACGTTGTTACTAGTAAAGCGTATTGTATTTAACTATTTATAGCTATCAGTGCATGTAAACATCAGTTATAGTGGTGGTACGTGGCTGTGCCTGATTGTAAGTCCGTGAACCACTGCTTTAACCAGCTTTGGAGAGTATGTGACCGTTTTTAAATCATATTTTAAATTTGGCCTGCCAATCATTCGTTTTCCACAAAGAAATATATATTTGTAATGGTTTCAAATTGCTCTATACATTTCGTAATATTCCTGTTCACTTTGCCATTTTTTAGTGCTTTCATGTTTTTATTTTGGCTAAAAAAAAGTTGGGTAACACTTTACTTAAGGCCGTGTTTTTAGTCATTTGTAAGCACATTCATAATGCATTCTAATACATTCATAAAGTATTAAAAACGATAAATATTTTATAGAAAGCATACCACATTATAGCCATGTTTATTATGCATTTTGACTGTCCTATGAAGTGTTCTATAATACACTATAGATGCCTTCATGATGCGGTACAAGCATCCTTAATGCTTATACTGACTGTTATAATGCATTATAAAGATATCTGTAGTGCATTATAGAGGAGAGCTTCATAAAGCATTCATAATACATAATACACTTGGCTATATTTTGTTTTGATAAATATTTATAGTCATGTTTATAATTCTTTATGAATGCATTATTGTTTATTATGAATGTTTTTATTAATTACTAAAAACATGGCCTTAAGTGAAGGGTTAAATACCACATGCTAATGTATGTGTGTTGGGGGCTTTTAGACAACTTAATATTACCATTTATTCTGATTTTTAACCTTTTTTTTTGTGTCCCGGGTCTGTTGTCCATCACTCCAATTGCTTGTTACATAACTAAGTAGGTGGATGTTATGCTAGCATGTTGACAATTTTTAGGTATTATAATTATGTATAAAGTTATATGTAATATTATAATTTCAAACGGTCTACTGTCTATTAATTTATTGTTCGGGGAAAGTGACAATATATTGTTTTGGTGCTTTAAATGTTCGTGATAGGCATCAAACAGCAATGTCATTCCGAGAATAAAAATAAATCATATTTACTGGGCCATCTGTCTCTAATATCACAGGATTAAAATAAGCTTGCTGTGCCTTTTTGGAACTGGCATATTTTGAAAGCAGTAGACGGATTCGGGGTACTGTTGGTACATCATAAGCAGGAATTCACTCAGTAAATACGTTTTTGACTTTTGAAGGATGTGTAGGTCTCAGACTGTGCTGCGATCAGGATTTGGCATGCCATTAAAATTTATAGCACTTTTTAAAAAATCTAGTATGCAGTACAAAAGATTTCATTATCTGTGGGGGTTAGGTGCATATACTTTATCAAAATTACTAATGTCTCAAAGTGGAAAACGGTTACCATATATACATAAATATATATTTATATAAATCATAATTGGTGTCTTGCATCTATTAGCCATAATACTACTGGGAGGTGAAGTGAATAAGATTGATTATCTTGTTACAATGGCACCAGTCAAGGGCCCCATTATATATTAGGCAAGTGAACAGTCAGTTGTTGAAGCTGAGTTGTTGGAAGCAGGAGAAATGGGCAAGTGTAAGGATCTGAGCAACTTTGGCAAGGGCCAAACTGTGATGGCTAGACGACTGGCTCAGAGCATCTACAAAACGGCAGATCTTGTGGGGTGTCCCTGATATGAAGTGGTCAGTCCAAGTAAGGCCAAACGGTGAACTGACGACAGGGTCAAATGTGTCCCAATGTGCATGGGGAGCGTAGGCGCACCCATCCGGTCCATTCGCACAGGAGAGCTACTGTAGTACAAATAGCTGAAAAAGCTAATTCTGGCTCTGACAGAAAGTTGCCCAAAGCGCCTACAATAGGCATGTGATGTCACAACTGGACCACCGAGCAATGGAAGAAGGTGGCCTGGTCTGATGAGTCACATTTCCCGTTACATCATGTGGAAGGCCAGGTACGTGTGCGTTGTTTACATGGGGAAGAGATGGGACCCAAATGCATTATGGGAAGAAGGCAAGATGGTGGAGTGGCTTTTGTAAGAAAATTTAGACCAAACTTAGATTATAGGGGTGTTTATGGCTACAGATGTGCGACCACACTCAGTAGTAGAGAACATAGGATTTAGATCATTATAATTGTTATTATGCAGTCTTATTTTTCATTTATTTATTTTGCAGATTTATTTTTACACTACGCAAATAAGTGTCCCTTAGGTTATGTTATTCATTCTCATCGATTTCAGATACACATCTTTGATTTGCACTTATTCGTAATTAGGGGCCTGGCACTATAAGTGCAAGGTACGTATTGTAACCGTTTCACAACCATTTTCACAAACCACATTTTTTCGTTGTTTTTGTTTTTGCAGTTTTCTTAATAAATGATTTCAAACCAGATTCAGCTTTCCCTGCTGTACCAATCCATGAATGCAAAACTGAGGTTTACACCCCTGTTCCATTTGACAGAATAACAAAATCATTTTGCAGGCTGTAAATATGATATACAAATTCAAAGAATGCAGTCAGAATCTGGAAGCTAGGAAAAAATTATGTCCAAGTGTCAATAATTAAATCTGTTTAATCTTATGGAATTGCATTCAGGGGAGATTGATCGAGGCAGTTGACTTTTCAACTGTTGTGTGAAACTGAAAAAGACAATGTGACTTTCGATGTGTAGTGCATTGAATTTGGTGCAATTCAGAATGCATGTCTTGTTACAGTATGTGTTGAGTGTGCAGCATGCTCTTTCTCTAGTAAATTGATCTTGTTTTAAAACCATATACAAACTCCTAAAAGGCTTCATATTATCATATTTATTTTACGATATTGATTTTGCACCATTTAGCACCATTTAGCGAGTGCTACAAATGTGACTTTGGTTAGTGTCTGTTTCCCGTTGGCAGTGATTCGCTGCCAATGGGTCATCTGTAGATCATTTGTCAGTGATGTCACCGAAGGCGCAGAATGGTCATCCATTACCTGTCCTTGACGGCGTACGATTTTATCGAAACCGTAAGAGTCTTACAAGTTTACTCCACGGACGTAGTTAAATGGACTGCTTGCTGCTATGTTCTTTAGTGAAGTTCTCACTAATCTCTGCAGTTGATATTAACCCCACTAACACAATCTTGATAAGATGGTTGTCATATGCAGCCTTGATATGGTGACTTTTTATTTCTTTATCCTTTTTGACTTTTTTTTGCCTTGTAATCAGTCTGCAGTCTGGGGCCACTGATGACCAACATTTGTGTACTTCGCTGAATATCAGGGCCATGTGTTATTCTGTGATAGAGCTCTGATGTGTAATCAACGTGATGGGTCCAAAACTGATGTTCCAAAAGGCACTATGTGCCTCTTGTACGTTCGTCAGTAACTTTGACACCTGGAAAGACACACAAGTAGCAATGATGGAAAGGTAACGGGAAGCCGGGGGTAGCAAACGTTTGACGGTTTTGCTAAATACGAGGCAAACAGCACTGTAAATCTTCTCCAACATTCTCCTGTGAGTTAAATGTTTATATGATTTTTCATTTTTCGTTTTTTGGTGCACTTAATGGTAATGAAACTGTATATTGGGAAGTTAATGCATAGGCCCTCTTGCCACTGTGTTTGTACCGTGTGCTAAGCAAGGAAGATCCCCTGATGGGGAAGGACTGGTTTAAAAAAAAAAACTCGACTCCCTTAAGGGTGACTGGGGGACTGGGACTGTGAATTCCTGCGATTGTGCCTTAAGGACATCGTTGCTCATAGCATCATCTCCAATATGGGTCACCAATCCAGAGCCAGCCTGGATCAGAACAAAGAAAGCCTGTCTATGCTAGTGACTGAAATTTGGAATATACTTAAAAGTGAAGCTGTGGACTCAGGATCCACATAAGATGTTTGTTTTCTACCCCTTTGCTTTCTAAGACATGTATCATATGTAAGTTGAAGGATGCCATCGTAACGAGCTATTAGCAAGCTACTAACTTGGAACATGTTACAAGTTGTGTACATCAACACTGCTCAAGTTGGCTTCTGCAACAAGAAGGAAAAGTGTAGATATTTATAACAGAACTGGAGCTTGTTCAAGCAGATGACAGATTGAAAAATGTTGTGGGTGGTTGAATTACGCAGGGAATGTCGTTAGTGTCAATAGCACTTACCCACTGTCTTTCAGTAGATTACGCAAAAAGAAAATCTAAAAGTGCTCCGTGGATAAAACTGAATGCTGAAATGGATTAGTGACCATTTGTCTAAAAGCAGTTGCTTTTTGTGGCAATATGCCATTGTTTAGTCAGTTCTTTATGAAATCAGTTTCAAACATTTATTCAGTGAATATTTAGTTTTAAAAAAGACTATTAATTGCATTTACAAATTTTTCATACTTTTTAACAATATATTTTTTTATTATAATTCAGTTTTAGCATCAATATCTTGGCCTGCTGTCAATGTCATGACCACTTAAGTTTATCATACTTTAGTTATGTGGGACATATTTTAAGAGAGTACTAAAGATCAATTCATGTGGCATTTTCTTGTGTGTTAAGATCATTTGAACAAAGGCCAGCGTTGGCTGTTGTTGTATTGAGTTTGCAGGAATGAAGGCTGGTTTAATGGGCTTGCTGTCCTTAAACCTGGAAAACTGCGTGTCCTTGTCAGCTGGCAAACAGCCTTGCCAGCGTATCGCTTTCAGTTTTTTTTCTTGTTCTGTTTACCTGCCACACTTTGCGATACTCGGGCGTATGGTGGCCATCAGGCTGCTGCTGATGCATCTTGTGGGCCTCAGATGCAGTGTAATGCAGTGTAATGCAGTGTAATGCAAAGTGCATCCACTGTGTCTTGCAAAGGGCTCATTCAATCTCATTTCTTAGGCCCAGCAGTTTGCAAACATCTGCAAATGAGGAATTATTACATAGTGCTATAACAATTATTATATAAGTTATCTGGACATCATAATACATAATACCATGCTTTGAAGGTAACAGAATTCTCAAATGTAACCTCGTTGTTTTGAACAACGCTGGCTTTCCTAAAAAACTGTTAAAAAAAAAAAATAATAATAATGATTTGGACACCTATTTTACACATGCTATTCTAGCAGGAGGAGGTACAGGATATAGATTTCATTCTTTGCATGTTCAGATATTTTGGAAATTTAAATGACTGTAGTTTTGCATTTTTGGAATATATGTATGTATATTTATTTAAATAATACATGTCTGTCTGTCTGTCTGTCCATCCATCTATCCTTCCTCTGCTTATCCAGCACAAGGTTTCAGGGAGTAAAACAGGGGGAAACCTTGAACCGGGATGCCTGTCCAGCTAGGGATTCGCTCACTGGAGTGCTCTCATGCCAGCGCACATTATAGTCCTGTTCGAGTTGCACAGTCGGGCTTGTTTGCCATCTGTCTTCTTTAACAGCCTTTAGCTCTTAAGTGTGCCGCTTCAGTTCAGCGGAACACTGAGTGCTGCCCGGCTGCGTGCCGTAGACTTACAGTAAGGGTGGTGTTGAACAGCATATTGTCCCTGGTCTCTGGCTACTAATTAGACTGGTAGTGAAGGGTATTTGCTCGCTGTCAGAAAAGTGAGAGAGCGGCATTTGCTGGCTTCAGCCAACTGTAGCTGTAGTACCGTCTGACCATCAGCACGACAGCATGAAGCAGTTATTCTTGCACTGTATGAAAAGAGGTGGATCAAAAAGTCACCTGTACATTTTGTTTTAAACTTTTATTGTCCATATTTTCTTCCTCCCCTAGTGCACAAACTCTGCAAGCTCTAAGATAACTACTTTGACATTTAGGCATCCTTTATTACTTTTAATAATTGAACTATGAAAGTAGTGTTTCAAGTCACCATATATATTTGGCTGATTCAATGGTCATTTCAAAAATCCCAACTAGAAAAACATCAACTTGTGTTTTCAGAAACGCAGCTTAAAGTATACAATTAAAATCGTACTGTGGACGAGCTAATTTATACATAATGAATAGCTGGCAAAGGCAGAACAGATGGGCTTCTTAAAGACAGCACAAAGATGTTTTCTGTTTGAAAGTCTTCTGATCAAATGCCAGTGGTTATCAATTAGCGTGTAGGTAAGGCGCAAGCCACATGAAACGGAGGGACTCGGCGGCGGTTCGGCTGAAGCGGATCGCCTTGTCCACGGTAATGAGGAGGCTTCTCCGTAGACCGTCCATGTGCACGCTCGCTGCGGCGGCCTCCTGCCTACAGCAGCCTTTTTTGTTTTGGATTTTACTCCAAATAGTAGGCAAAAGATTCTGATGATATTTCCAAAGAAGAGCGCTTCTCCCCTTGAATATCCGCACTCGGGTAGAATGCTCAGTGCGGGAGGCTCGCGAAAGAGAAAGATGGCAGTGCAAATGTTGCAAATGTTAAGTCGGATACACACTGGGCTGCTGCTCCTTACGTTTATTTTTGTCACCAAACTAGAAACAGACTTGTTTATTTAAGCTTTATTCCCCTCCTAGAATTAAGCAGTAATTATGTATCTTTTATTGCACGCACGTAAAGCATTTTAGGGTGAATCATCCAGTCTTGCCTGAAGTGCTTTGGTAAATACGCACTGTAAAGGTGTACAGCTGTACAGCGAGAAAATCCATTATGGTATTTTACTTGAGTGTTGTGGTGTCTTGTGTAAACCAATGGTCTCGTTCTGGAATTAGCGTGTAAAAAAAACTCACTGATGTGTTTCTCCAGGAACACATTACAAATGTCACAGTTCAGTGTTTACAATAAACCTGCAATCTGCCTCTGACTTCACTAATTGGTTGACTTTGAATTCCTTACAGTTTAGCAGGGGTAATAAATGAAACGGTCTCTCTCAGGCTGAACCAAGCCCACATCATGAATGTGACAAGCCTTGTCTCAGTCCTCATTACCACAGTAAAGTAAGGTTTAACATGTCAAGATGTGAAAGCCCTGAGTATCCGGGGGCTGTTTTGGAGATGTCTCTGACCGAATAACAGCTTTCTTAGGTGATGTTTTCCTACCCATAGTACCGAGCATGTTTATCTATAAGACAGATGAGCAGAAACAAGGTTTAAAAACACAGATTGCTGGAGACTAAAGGTGGGTTTGGTTTTTGTTGGGTGGTGGGGTCTGTTTACACGTGAAATCTGGAGAAAAGCTTTTTTCATTAATGGAGGTCATGCTGTGTGGGTGGAGGGCTGAGGGGAATCGGCACGGCACTGTGTTACAGGTGAATGTTCAGAGTAACGTTAATTCTCCGATTGTCGTCTCTAACGTCACACCCCTACCTCCTTACAAAACTCTAGTTTTAATTGAAATTAGTGAGTTAAAAAGTAAGTTTTTCTCATTTATTTAGTGCTCTAAATGCATTCTTAATCATATAAAAATTAAGGAAATAAGAATAATTTAAAAAATGGGAAATTTTAGCACTTGCGGGAACGGCTAGTTCTGCACGTCATTCTGCTTCAAAGAAAAAAGATAAATGATGATGCCATTAAAAGTGAACTAATTAAGGAAGGCTTCTTTTAAGAACTCATTAACTGCAACCTCATTTACATAATGATGCATATTAATTAAGTTTTAATGAATCTGAATTTCCACCAAGCCGCTTTTCTTTGGCTGTGGAACAAATTGAACAAATTATTTAAAAGTGTTCTTGAATCTACTTTTCACACCAAAGGGGAGTGAAAGCAATCATTTGTAGAAAATCGTATTTTTTTAAATGCAGGCCCATCTGTTAATTATTTTCTAAATGTAATCATTTACCCTTTGTTTTCAAAACCTAGGAGATTCATTCACTTTTTAATCAAATTATGAGGTATGGGATTCAAGGGTAAATATTATAGAACCTGTGCAGTCTAGAAGCAGAGCTCCATTAAGAAGTAGTGGCATTGTTGTAGAGACAGACAGCGTTGACAAATGGTAAGTGTGCGGTCTGGAGGCCATCTTGTGGAATCCATGCAGAGGTCCCAGTCGACTGGTTACAGCGTAGCTGCGCAGGAGGGAAGCTCCGTGCAGTCTTGTGGAGCTGAGCATAGCACTCAACCAGCGGATGAAATAAAAAGCTAAGCTGTATACTGTTCTGTCAAGCATGAACTGCAAATTGCACAGTGCATGCATAAATGAAGATGTGTCTGTGTGATGTAATATTTCCCAGTGTCAGGTTTGTTAATCTCGCCTCCTTATTTATGTGGAATTGCTGAATCTCAGGTGTCCATAATAAAAGAAATATTTATAAAATGTATGAATTCAGAGGCAATGTGGGGATTTTTTCCTGTATATTATACTTGGAAAGTTTGTCATTTTGCGTATTCAGGAAGACACTAGCTCTTACATGTGAGTGTGTGTGCACATATCTAGCAGGAATGCATACACAGTTTTGCTGAACTGTACATAGCAGGGAGGCCTTTCGGGTAGCTCTCTAAATTTGGCTACACCAAGAATTTTTTTATCTGCAGAAAAGGTTCCTTTGGCAAATGAGCTGCTTTTTCTGCCGAGTGTTTGTATGCAACCACTTCCATGATTTCTGTATGGTCCCACCCTCTTTTAAGAGTCTGTATAATGTCGGGGGGGGGGGGGGGTTGACAGTGACTGACTTCCTCTGGGGGGTCAGGAGTCAAGGGCTTAGATGAGATGAGCTGGTGATGCAGTATATGTGAGAATGGAAAGCAGATGTTGGTTAATTAGGGGAAATGTGACTGACAAGATGCCTAAGTGGCATCAACCAGCTGCTATGTGCGACTTCATTGGTCAGCCTCGTGCACCAATCCCAGAATGCCCTTGGAGGATGCAGCCAATGCTGGCATATACGTAACTGAGCCTGACTGCATCTCTGCCGTCCCTACAGGCCTGCTCCCTTGCCCACTCTACTGGCTTCGGTATTTTGTGCTTTGTGTACTGTGGTGTGGAGTCTTAGCTGAGGCATGTGGTCAGGCTGCGGCAGACCAGGCCTGCATCACATTCAGAACAAGACATTGTGTTTTTTTGTATAATTGCAACTCCGTCCATTAAGATTAAATAGAAACTGAGCTTAGGAAATTAATTAAAAATAATTTGTGTCAGAGAGGCAATATCAAAAACAATGTAATTAATTTCCAGACCTTTCTCTGACCTCCCCTGTTTACAAGCTTATTCTGGTTAATTATTGCACAATTTATGGTGAAGAATGAAGAAAAAATACTATATGCCAGGTGTGTGTGTTTTGTATTTGATGGAGGCAGAACCCTTGGACATTAAGAGGTTGGTGTCAGCTGTACTATATACTCCTTTGGTATCAGTGCGATCAGCTGTACTATATACTCCTTTGGTATCAGTGCGATCAGCTGTACTATATACTCCTTTGGTATCAGTGCGATCAGCTGTACTATATACTCCTTTGGTATCAGTGCGATCAGCTGTACTATATACTCCTTTGGTATCAGTGCGATCAGCTGTACTATATACTCCTTTGGTATCAGTGCGATCAGCTGTACTATATACTCCTTTGGTATCAGTGCGATCAGCTGTACTATATACTCCTTTGGTATCAGTGCGATCAGCTGTACTATATACTCCTTTGGTATCAGTGCGATCAGCTGTACTATATACTCCTTTGGTATCAGTGCGATCAGCTGTACTATATACTCCTTTGGTATCAGTGCGATCAGCTGTACTATATACTCCTTTGGTATCAGTGCGATCAGCTGTACTATATACTCCTTTGGTATCAGTGCGATCAGCTGTACTATATACTCCTTTGGTATCAGTGCGATCAGCTGTACTATATACTCCTTTGGTATCAGTGCGATCAGCTGTACTATATACTCCTTTGGTATCAGTGCGATCAGCTGTACTATATACTCCTTTGGTATCAGTGCGATCAGCTGTACTATATACTCCTTTGGTATCAGTGCGATCAGCTGTACAATATACTCCTTTGGTATCAGTGCGATCAGCTGTACTATATACTCCTTTGGTATCAGTGCGATCAGCTGTACTATATACTCCTTTGGTATCAGTGCGATCAGCTGTACTATATACTCCTTTGGTATCAGTGCGATCAGCTGTACTATATACTCCTTTGGTATCAGTGCGATCAGCTGTACTATATACTCCTTTGGTATCAGTGCGATCAGCTGTACTATATACTCCTTTGGTATCAGTGTGATCAGCTGTTATTTTTTAAACCATTTCATAATGATTTATTTTCCATGTTTGTTGGCTGGATGAAATGTTTTCTAGGGCTCTCACTTGCCAGAATGTACCAGTGAAACACCCTTATGTTGTGGTATAATTGCAGTCCATTTGAGCAGATACCATTGCATGAGTTTGCTGAGGCGCTCCAGTCTGGAAGGACTGATCTGTGAACAAACCAAACAACGAAATCCTTTGATCTCTGTTTAATGTGTGTGCTGACAGTTCAACATCTCTGAACTAAACCTTCATGGACAGTGAATTTCCCATTTTCACAACCGGTCATAATGCGGCATAATTGGTCAGAGGAGCATCCTGATTAGTCTCAAACACTTGCACTCACTCACTTGGCCCACTTTGACCGTACTTTGTAGCGTTTTTTATGTTTTATATGTTCAGTACAGTATTACCGTACATGTCCTCCATCTTCCGCACCTCTGTGTTTACGTGTCTTGCGACTCAGCTCCTGTGATTTCTGTCTTTCGTTAGCTCCCTATTATTGTGAATACCTCCTGCTTATGAATTTCTGGTCAGTGAGGTGCATGTGAAATTGATGGATTTTCAGACATTAGGCTCATTCGAACAACAGATGGTAATTCAATTTAGATGTGAATTATCTGGTCGTCTATGTCAGAGTGTGTGAGTGATGCCGTTGTTGAGCTTATGTCCCCCCCAGCTAGATGGCACCCCCCAGACTGCAGGTAATGCAGGACTAACATATAAAGGTTCTCACTGTATTTCTTGCGCTTGGTGTCAGAGTAATCTGCCCCCCATTTACACCAGACATACACTTCTAATTACCTCATGGTATTAAAAGAAGGTTTGAGACTCATGAGTTGTTTGGATGGATAGTCATATAAGACGAGGTGTCATTTGTGGTGGTACATGTTTAATTAGAAAGCGCTTCTGTTTTGTATAACGCATCAAAGAGTCAAGGTGTTTCACCATATTAAGAGTGACTGACTGCTGGCTATGTATGCATAGGTATTTATGTTAAAATGAAAATGGAACATTTCAGACATTTTGCCAATCACACATTGCATAATATCATATTGTTTTTTTTTTTTTTTTTAGCATCATGCTAACGCCACATGCTAAACTGGCATTCGCTCCCCTTCATTAGGATTTCTCAAATTGCCCTTTCATGAGAGTTAGTGTAGCTGGCACAGCTTGATTGATTGTCCATTATTTCTCTGGCATTGGTGGATGAAGTGCAGAGTCTAAGCCAAACCCCCAAAACAAAATACTGCCAAAGCATGTAGGTTGTGACCGTTTTGTAAGGTTCTCCAATTAGTCGCAGGTGGGTCATTCCATACATGTTATCACCAGCCTGCTATGCGCTGCAGGGCCCTGCACTGTACAGTAGGTAACTGCTCGCAGGTCTTGGGTAGACATGGGCCACTGTTTGTTTTGAAACACAGAATCCACCCCTTATGTTTGTGTTGTGTAGATTTAGAGCTGCCTGGTTCGTGCTTTTGGCCGCGTCATCGGACTCTCAGTAGAACAGAACAGCGACTCCTACTTGGGTGCATGTGGCCACCAAAGAGAACAAATTAAAGGCCTACCTGGTGGACATTCAGCTGAGCTTGAGTAAAGTCAAGCTTTGAAGATTTAAGCAGAATTCTGTAACTGAATTTACTGTGCATGTTACGTCCTGCTTGTCCTATCTACTCGACTCTCCTTTTAAGTCTTTGCATCTCATGACCAAATGTCTGGACTCCCAAACAACCCCAGCAGTCCGCTGCGGCTTCCACGTCTCCCTGCGTCCGGCAGACTGGCTGCCCCAAGTGCCACGGACCCGTGGACGGAGCTTACTGTCCGACACGTGGAGGATAGTCAAGCGTGAAGCCGCTCAGCCCGCCACCTCTCCATAGTGTGAAGTCGCTCCGTATGCAATATGAACTACCTTCGATCCAGTCTGCAGTGTTGCTTTGCAAAGGTGGGAGAGATGTTCGGTAATATAATGGAAAGGAGTTGTGATGGTTCTTTGTTGATCAGTGTCTAATTATACAGATGGTTCTAATGGTGGATTAACTAAAATTAACCATCAGTCATGTTTTTGAGCACATATGAAAAGGATTCTAATGAAAATCTACCTCTTCATGGTTGGTGTTAAATGCTTTGCAGGAACCATTAGGCAACTGTTTTCAAGGCGGTGTTTGTATTGTGTGTCAGCATAACCAACAGACAAAGAAAGCATTTCAAGTCCCACCTTAAAGTTCCCAAGCACCCAAGTTCCCAGCTGGTTTGGCACTTGCAGTACTGGAAGTTTTGGTACTGGTACTCAACCGGAAGTCAAAGGAAAAGCGAAAGTTACGAAAGTATCATACAAAAAGTACAGTACTTCGTGCGGTGGAAAAGCGCCCTCTCATGTTTGAAAATGCGCTAATATTTTTTGGATTAGAAACTTTAGTCTTAGGACAACGAGCAGTGGGTGTCTATTTCATACTGCCCTTTGTACATTAGCCACATGTGAATGAAGGCCTGTTGATATTCTGTCTCTGCTTTCTCTTTTCATCAATACATATACAATCCTATAATTCTAATCATGGGTGCTGTGGACTTTCCTAAGATTAGGTTAATACTCCTTTCAAATTACTGTTCGCTCATAAACTTTACGTTGTATTTTGATCCATTTATATAGTACAATGTAATTTTGTGTTTGTGATAACCTGTAAAGTATTTTCCCCATGTTTCACGTGAGTCCATGTCTTTACAGGCACTTCCTTTATGGTTCTGCCAAAGTTGAATAGTTGTTTAACGTCTGTGACGCTAGTCCAGCCGCCTTGTGCAGACTTTCCAGCTGGCCAGAATTTGTGAGTTTTTGCTGAACTTATGGAAATGTTCTTTTAAAAGAGGGAACAAGAAAACTGATACTGTAGTTGACTTAACTCTCATGCCAAGATGTTTCCCTGCAAATTCTAGTGCTTGCTGTTGTTATGCTGATCTTTTTCTATAGATGGCAATATTCCAAGGGTGTGAGATGCAATACTTTAAGTCGATCCTTAATTTCCCTCCGTGACTTTGCCATCACCACCTGTGAGAACGTTGTCAGGAAGACAACACCACAACAAACCTGTCATCTATATTGTACAGTACATCTGGGGTAAAAAATGGTGCTTTTGCACCATTTCTTCAAATGTTTTCCTCTGTGCTTCCTCCAGTACACCTCTTAGACCAAAAGTGACATTCGTGTTTTTTTTTAGGTTAATTTGTGTTCCTACTGTAACTATAACTTTCAGTATTTTGCTTCAACTTAGGTATTTGAGTGAAATGTGTTCTAACAAGGAAAGGAATCAGATCCAATGAAATCCTGCAAATTACATATGGGAGCTTATCCATAATCAAGCAGTGGTACTATAGACACCTTTAACTGCACTTACTGAAATATGTATTTACAATAAACTGTATTTGCAAAAAGTCATGCGCCATTTGTATATCATATTGATTAACACTTCCAGGGAACGTGTTTTTAATGCTGTTGTATTGTGGTGAATATGATTGTCCTAATATATTTTACATTGTTGCTAGGTACTGTAAACATTTTATCTTACTAATTTAAAAATGCTTTACAAATTGTAATATTCGTGCACATGCACGTCTGAGTGTGAGTAGCAGAATTGGAGTTTGTATTCAAGTCCTAAGTAGGTCAAACTATGCAAGTCACAAAGCACAGAAAACTTGTGGTTTGTAGAAATCATCACAGGGAAGCTTACTTGTCACAAACTTGACACATTTCTTGTTTTCCAGAGTTACAAAAAAAAAAACTCCAAAGACAAGCACTGTTTCATTGTTCTGAAATTTCCCCTTTGCTATGCATATTATGCTACTGAAATCCACACTTACCTTGTCAATGACATCTGGGAAATTGCTACATATTAAGAGGAAATGCCTGTCTTATGAGAAGGCGAACATGACTGCATAATGGATAGCTCTCCCTTGGGCTAAAAGCTGCAGATGTTTAAAATACCCTGGTTTCAGGTAGAACACTGAGATCATAGTGCCTGGATAGGTTAGTTTGTGGTAGGATACTCAGATTGGTGGCTGTGTGTGTATAATACAGCCAAAGTGTACTGACCAGTGTTGGTCTGTCTAATATTAAATTAGTGCCCGAGTTACACAGGAAGGGTTTGGGGGAGGTTAGCAAGTTATTTGGGGTGTGTTTATTTCATATAGGTGCATGATTGCATATGATAGTATTGTTGTGTGTGTGTGTCATGTGAACAGAAAATATAATGTTTCTATGAATGTGGATACACTGGTGCTAAAATTGTGGGCTGTGAACTCGAACCCTTGTAATGATGAAATGTGGTTTGAGTCTGCAGGCATTAATGGGTAACTTAAAAGCCATCTCTAACATGGTGGAACATCTGACAGTCACATTAACAACGTTAGAAATATTGCCAGCAGTAAGCATGAAACTGGATGGTTGATTATATGTGGATGATGTTTTCTGTTTATGGAACATTTAATTCCCACTTTTCGTTTTGAAGTTGTAAGACCATTTCTACCTGTTTTTAATGCCTTGTGGATTATTTAACATGTAAAAATGTGGAATTATACATGGATTATTCATTACGTGTATTTTTAACTATAATGCAGATTGTTTAAATCTAAAAAATGTTACCACGTTACAACATACTACAATGGAAATGTAGTAAATCCGTAAACTGCTTATGTGATCTATATTTTTCCCTTTCCCCAACTAGATATTGCAGCTTTGTGGCCCTGTGCAGATGCCGCTTTCCCTTGACTAAGGGTCTCTCCCATCACTGTCAAGGACATCACAGCAGTTAGTATGCAGATCAGAGCTGATGTACTTGAAGACTGGCGCTCTGATGCAATCCTTTAGTTAGGGCAGTGCGGTATTTCCTGTCTGACCTCAATCACAGAGGCTACAGTGGAAGGTGCAAATTAAACGAAGGACTCCGGAGAATATGAAACATGTCGTGTTTCTTCCGGAGCTGAATGTCATGTGTGCATGCGGACAGACCCGAAGCTGCACACACAGTTGACGAAGTAAGTGAACATGTGGTCCCACGCTCTTCAAGTTGGCGCCCTGAGAATAGATTCACCCGATTTATAAAAAAAAAAAAAACAAAAGAAAAGGAAAAAACGTAGAGGTTTCTTTTGTTAAATTTTGTCATTGTTCTCTTCTCCTAGAGACCTTTATCAAGAGAGGGTAAACACAGGAGGCAGCCGCTCATAGGACAGAAATGTCTGACAATAAGCCCAAGAATTTGAGCATAAGAGAGGAAATTACTGCAGTATTGCGAAGTGCACTAACTTTGTGCTGGAGAAGAATTACTCTTAGCTTTAACGCTGGCAGTCTCTCACATTTAATGAGTACAAATAGCTCTGATCAAGAGGGGAAAAATTGAGCCTTTTTTCATAAAACAGCCACTTTCTTGGCAGAATATTGGTATTCATGAAGTGTCTCCTCTTAGTTTATAAAAGGTATTTACTTATGATTAATGCCACTTCCGTAATATGAATTTTAAATGTTTTTCAGTGTATTCAAAACATTGTATGCTCCTTTTTTTATGAAACAGTGTATTAAGTCAGGTATCGGAAACATCGTTTTGTTGGTAAATAGGCTCGTGAGCATTTCTGCAGGCTAAAGATGATCATTTCTTCCTACCTAAGTTGATCTACATGCCTAAACAGATAACCATGCTGAAGCATTTCTTTTGCTGAAGCATTTCTCCACACTTAAGGTCTCTACACTGAAGCTTCTCACTCCACTGTAGGTGATCTCCAGCCGAAAGCCGCTAAGCCTAGCAGCGGTCAATTTGCCCCTGATATAGTAGGGCACATGCAATTTACTTCCTTTCTGTTAAATCTGTGTCCTGGTTGTAAATTTCCCCCAGTTTTGCTCTTTCACTTCCTCAATCTTGCTCCCCTTGTCGGAATTAATGAGATCAGGTTTGATCAGGGCAGCCAAGTGTTCCGTGCAGAATCTCACAACCGCCTTGTGTCCTGTAATAGAATTTGCATCTAATGCATATATAAATCAAACATCTTTCTGGACATTTTCATATGCATAATGTCATTTCCTCCTCTTTATTTCTAGGGAAAGTGTGTTGGGAAGGATTGGACGTGTTTTTTTTTTTTTGTTTTTTTTTTAAAAAACCTTACACTTTGAGTCAGATGCTTTCGATTTATTTTGCTGACTGAAGCACCGAGCATCTCAGCTCAGAGATCTTTGAGTTGTGGTTGACAAATACTTTTTTCAATGAGGGATAAAAATGAAGGTGTGGTGATATGCTTTGGCTAAGGTGGCTATTTTAGAAAGGGGACGCACCATCCTTCTGGGTTTTCTTTCTTTGTTATGTAAATGAACCTGAAACTAGCAGATCCAAAGTTTTGTTTTTTTTTTTTATTTTCTTCCCCTTTCGAGGAATTGCAAGACAAAAAATAAACAGTAGCAGGAGGGTGGGGTGTCTTGGTGTTGTTCACCAACTCAGTTGTCTGCTGCCACGATGAGTATTGTAGCATTTGTGGCATTTCGATGTGCATCTTTTGGGAGTCACTGTAGACGGCGGTGACTGTTGATATCCTTTAGTGACAGCGCTATATCGGCGCCTTCTTGATTTTCTCTCTGCAGGAAAGTAGCCAACTTTCAGGAGAATGGAACAGACGCGTTTAGTTAAGCCGCGCATCTTCGGTGAGATGCGAGGTGAATCATGCTTTTGTCTGACTTTTTTTTTGGGAACTAGAGCCAATGCTGTGTGGCCTTTTGTTAATTCAGGGTGAGGAGCGACAACCTCAGAAATTAAACCAGAAAATTACACAGAGCGCAATTTTAAAAATGCAGTCCAAGTTTTTTTTTTATCTATCTAGCAAACAGAAGGATGTCTTTTTAAAGGACAAATTAATGTTTTTTGCTTGTTTTCAGTATGGGTGTTTCTGTGTTAATTGATGTGTTCTTTGGGTTTATTCTCTGAAGTATTTATAAATAATGTCTAGAAATTAATAATCACTCCTCAAATGTGTATGTTTCTTGCTTTGCTTGCCAACTTGACAGCCGTCACCTCTTCAAAGGAGACCATTTCTCGCTTGGGACTAGTTCCAAGAAGAAGTCATGCCATAAGCATGAATCTGATGCCTCACGACTTATTTAATGACATGTAATGTCCAAAATGCCTACGGTTCCTTCAGCCCATTAAGGAAACCTGGTAGCAGTCCCCTGCCGTTGACTGGATAATTCAGTCTGATGACATGCACACTGAAATACATATTTCTGCAATCAGCCTTGTTTACATGTTAACAAGAGGATTATATCAATTCACAGTATGAATCTGGAAAAGTCGTGCTGGTTTAAAATATAATTCGGTTACTTTTTACAAACTGTATGCTACTGCATACACAAGTATTAAAAACTGTAAGACAGAAGTAGCGGATGAGCAGGTGGGGCCCAAACCAGGCTGCAGTAGGGAGTAGCTAAAGACCAAGATGTTTCTAAGGACTTGCAGGCTCAGTGACTAGACCTTAAGCAGCAGGAGGACCAAGGTAAAGGAGAGATTAACGGTAAATGTCAGGGAATTCAAAAAGCTATGATTTCTTTAAAATGAAAGCCAGATATCGAAATGAAAGTCCAAATAAGTTTTTGTTGATTGTTCTGATAAAGATTTGTTCTGTTTACAGTACAATTTGCCAAACCTAGTTGTTATGTAATCAATCTCCTGAGGGGGGAATGTACAGTATAGGGTCCATAGCTCCTGCCCCATCAGTACAGTGCATTGTGTAGAACCTATTCTATACTGGGTTTGTACAGCAAGGAAGAGGAGGCCTGTCACTTCGGCACAGCTATTAAACTGATTATAGGAATCAGTGTAACGTGTTTAATTGGAGAATTTAAGTAAATCTGTTTCTTTCCTGATCCATTGAGAAATTAACTATCCCATTCACCGCATAAATTTTCAGGTTTCACTTATGCGACACTCAGGGGTGATGAATTTTTAATGAAGAAAATGGCCTAATAATTATTGAACAGATGTAAGTGTGGGAGTGCAGGCACCAGTGGGCCACACAGAATGCGTGCGCGTTCACCCCAGTAGCGTAAGGGACCTTTCGCTGGCCTTAAGCTGGCAGGGGAGTGGGGAGTGGGGAGTGGGGAGTGCCACGCACCAGAGAGCTTCAGAAGACATCCTCACCCAGTCTAACACGCCGTCCTCTGGGTCCTATGAGAACCACGACATCATAATTCAGACGCTTGAGGCTCCACCCTGGTTTTGGCCTGTTGGTCTTCCCCCGACTGCTTAGCCTTGTGCGTGGCTGACTGTCACCTCTTGATGATTTAACCTCTAAGATATGGCACCTTAAGAGGTGAGCTTAGGGAAGAACAAGCATGTATCATCCTCCACCCAAAATGTGGTGCTTTTGCTTCTTATCCAGGTGTCACAAGTGTATGGTTGGACTGTGTGTGTGTGTGTGTGTCCTATGCTCTGCCCTCTCATTAATCCACACCACTCCCCTGAACAACAGCCTTACCACTCTTGCCATCCAGAAAGCATCTTGCTATTGCTTGATGAAGCTCTACAATAAACCTCCTTTAATGCATCTCTGCTATAGGATATCAATTCAGTAGCTGTTCATTATAAATATAAACCTGAAGAATTTACTGACCGAAAATAACAATCCTTTACTATGATCTCGATCCTGTAATCTGTGCACGTGTGTTCATAGTAAGAATGTTTCTTTAGTTAGATTTCTAATGTGCTTGGTCATCATTGGTAATAATGTCCTCGGTGGTACAGTGTTTCAAAGCTCGTCTGCATGTTCAAATTAAGTCTTCTAAGTAGTGCTCAGGCAATTGAAGCACAGATCAAGCATCTGGCTCCTAGGCTGCCGTCCTGTTTCCATGCGTGCTCACTCACTCCCCCATCTTTCCTCTTAATTGTCACATGTACATTAACACAGTTTCATTATTATTATTATTATTATTATTAAGTTTCAGTTTTTGGTGCTTTTAGGTGCTTCAAGTTTCAGGTGCTGTTAGCTTGGTTAGTCTTTTGGAACCACGGAACCAGAATACAGGTGTATAGTTTGCAGTGAAGTACTGTACATTGGCTGTGAGAACAGTATCCCCCGCCCCCGCCCACAATGGTTCCGCTGCGTGGCATATCGTGCTGGGGGCAGTCCCTGTTCTGTCAGGATACCCTGGAAGTGGCCCTGAAAGGAGGGAGCCGCCACATGATTGGCAAACAAAGTAGGTAGTTAGGGTTTGAGCTGCCTTTAAACTATCGCATCTCTTCCTACCTAAATTATGTTCCTGTGCTAACAGCTTCTATTAAATCCACCATTGCCTATTCAGGTGCTAATTGAGATGAAGCTTGGATTTGTCAAGGTAATTGTAGGCAATAGCTTAAAATGGCTGGAGATGGCCTCCGCAGGAACCGGGATGGTGTGGGGGGGGGGGCTGTTTCTCTTTTATCGACATGACACCGGCAATAATGGGAGAAATTACTGTCGTATCACAGCTGCACAGATGATATGATATCATTATGGGTTTTTTATTCTTTTTTTGTTCCTGGGAAAAATTAAATTTTGAGGAGTTCATTTGGTAGGCATTAGGTGCCATTATATATGCCATCCTATAAATTAATTTGATATGAACGTCCAGATTCAGTCTCCTGACACCTACAACCAAAAAAGCTTGCATGACTTATTCATCTGTATTCTCTCATTTTCAAAATAAATATGTTAATAAATGATGTCCATGGATATTTTTGTTGTTAAGTGACAATCCCCCCTGTTCAAATCTGTTCTACGTTCATCTGTACTGCCGACGTCCCGTGTTCAGTCGTTGTGTCCAGCGTCAGGTTCCAGACTGGAAACGAATGCTGAAAAATTTAGGATGATAACACAAACTAAGGAAATATCACCTACTCCGAATGAGTTGAAAAAGAAAGGTGAGTATAATATTAACTGCTTATTTGCTTTGTTACACATTCATATTTGTAAAATGTGAGAAACGGATGAAGCCTTTGGTGTGTCTGAGAATCGGGTAGAGCCTGAAACCTCCGTCTAAGGAAATGGCTCCTTGCAGTCCCAGTGCATAAACCATGAGGTTTTAGAAACATTATCCAGTTTTGGGATAAATATTGCATAGCACAACCTTTATTTGATTGGTGTTTAGGTTTAAATCTTAAAACTTAAATTCTCGAGGCAGTAATTTCAAACTAAACCTGGGGCATATCTATGTGAAAATTCCTAAAGGATTTATGAAAATGTATTCTATTGACTTCCGTGGTGTATTGGTCCACATACACACCTGCCTGTTTACCTTTTATCCAGCTTGGCATTGTCTGTTTGAGCTCTTGCCACATTCAAATCTGCTTCTACTCAAAGAAGGGTAGAGAAGATGCTTTCTGTGTTTTCGTGGATTCTACAGAAATTGTAAAATTGTGCTTATTTTTAGCTCTAAATACTCCCAGAGCTGTCAGTGTGCTGCAATAAAATGTATGATCAGTGCACTCACTGTTTTACTGGTACTGAATTTTCCTGTACTTCTGGGGGTTAGTAAGTTCACTGGCGAGTTTGTAGAACAGGGAGTAACTTCCAGCGTCTGTCGTCGTCTTCAGCATTTCACAACTTTGCAACAATTTAATGCATGGGGTCCTGCTAATAGGGGCCATTAATCCTCTGGTGTCATTGGCCCTCAAAGACCACGACCCTGTATAATAACTGTTAATAGGTAACCTGATTACTTCCCTCCGGTAAGGTCAAAGACCAAAAAGGGCTGTGAAACAGAACCTTAAAGCTGTGATAAAGGGAACTGCAGTGCCTTGTGTAATGGCTTATTGTTTCATCCAATGGCTGTTATTTGTGGGAGCACACATCAAGTGGACAAAACTGCTAACTGTACCTGGGTCTGTTTCATGCAGGCCACGCTGTGGACTTCAGAAAAGGTGTCTGGGGCAGGAGCCGGAAGCCTGGAAGATGGCAGCGTCCGCCAGGCTTAATCAGTAGGGGTTGGGTGGCTGGAGTCACGTGCAGGGCGGTTTGCTCTATCTCACTATACAGCAATGAACCAGCCGTACATCTGGGCCCTGGAGTCGCGGCAGTGGCCCTGCCGATTGGGAAGCATAGCAGCAAACGCCCCCTGCAGAGCCAAAGCACAGAAACCACATCATCGCTGCAGAGTGAGGGAGCTGCACTGAATGTACACCAGGGAATCCAGACGGGAGCGAATTTCACATTGCAAACAAATCATGGGCGAAGTAACGCATCCAAGGCGAAAATGGAAGTAATCTTTAACTCAGTGGGGGAGCAGAGCTTTCAGGGTGGGTACTAGACAATAGACTTGCTGTGTATTGGCTGCTTATTTGCAAAAGGTGACGTTTCAGTGATGCTGGAAATTCCCTGATTGTCCTTTAACTTAACTTGTTAAGTTTGCTTGTGGAAAAATAACTGATTGTCCTATGCAATGTGTGAAGAGATTCCTTCAAGACTTCTAATGGGATTTAATGGTGTTATATCTGCAACCAGCATTTAAAATAAATCATAAATGGAAGACAAAGGGAAGTTTGACTTATTTTACCCTACTATGTAACAAAACTGAAACCTTTGAATGGAGGAGTTTGGTAATGCTTGAAGGATACCTGAACCTGATTGGTGGACATGTGGACACCCCCTTTGACCTTCCAGTGTTATTGTGAATCCTTCTGCTTTGTTCTCTTGTCATCCTGCTAATGTGTAACAATCAGAAAGATACCAACATCAGACAGGGATTTTAATTTTTTTTTATCTGTGTGTATTTTGAAGTATTTTAGGATGGCTTGGAATTAATGGAGGCCAAAATGACACCTGGTTCAAAAATTGCATTAATCAGAAATGCAGAACAAGAGCTGCTTTTGTGCACAAACTGGTGAGCCTCCTGACAAGAAACCTTCAAATCCCTGATTTGTGTGAAGAAGCTGCTGTTGACTCTGCTTTCTGGTGAAAGCTGTTGTGCTGTTTATACTGAAGCTTTCCTAGGAATCACAGAAGCCTAAGCGCTGGATCAATTTTCGTTTTCTTATCACGCAACTTTTTCTGTGAGTTTTACTGTGAATTTCATTTTAAACGTGAATTACCAATTTGTCTTTATGGAATGGACCATTTCAAAGCCCAGATTTCTATGCAAAGAATGCCAATGCAGAGTGTTTTCTCCCAAATGTGACATTTTTATGGCTATAATTTTACCTTCTTATTCTGAGAATAGCAGCCCCAAAGGGACTCTGCCTCTTATCCTTGGAGCGCTCATGTGACATTGTCATGATGTCATGACTGGTTTCCTTAATATTCATGGAGAACGGCAATTTGGAAGGACATTGTGTTGTCAGAGCTTGGTATGCCATACCCATGCTTTATGGGGACACTATGACGCTGAATGCCATGTGCCAAATGCCTCAGTAGATGGTGATGGCAAGTTGTTGGGAACTGAAGGTCACCTAAGTGGTGGTGATTCTCTGTTTGCAGTTTTGTGCAGCTGAGGAACAGGGACCAGTCATATCCAGCTTCAGGGTCTGTCATCCACTAATTTCACAGAGCGTTTAATAGGATTCTTTTTCTCAGATGATCTCATGCGCACAAACACAGAAAAACTTAAAATGACTCCTCTGGAGAATTAGTATTTGTGTCATATTTCTAATTTGTGTTTATATTGCTTTGTTAATAATTTGAATACTCAATGCTTTGTAATTTAACCATTTTAGAATGCAAATAACAAAACCAGATGCATCTGTATGTTGCCAAGTGCTAGTTGTCTGAATCTCAATATGGAAAAGACTGACAATGTTAAGCATTTCAGTCAGGTTTACTGTACTTTGGCATGGTTTACTCTACTCTGCTATACTTTGGCATGGTTTAGTTTACTATTATATGGCTTACTTTGGCATGGATTACTCTACTGTACTTTAGTGTTTACTGAATTCCGCTGTATTTTGGCATGGTTTACCGTAGTGTTGTTTACAGTACTGTGCTGTACCTTGTTTACTGTACTGTCTTTCTTTGGCATGGTTTACTGTACCTTGCTGTACCTTGGCATTGTGGCCACCTTTCATACTCTTCAATGAGAAGGATGACTTGTACCTAGAACATTTATAGGGACAAATCCTTCAGATGAAGTGTATGAGAAGCATGGATATCCTCCTAAGATGACCTGTGAGGCAGAGAGGCTGCATGTGGAGCTCTGCTTATCACACACACAGTGGTTTTGAGAAGAAGTAATATGACAGTCTTCCAGTTCTTAACAGCACTGCCGTGTGCACTGGATGGTCCGGGCTCACTGCTCCTGACTCATTATGTGTCCCACGTAGGGGCGGGGCCTCTGCTCTGACATTCACACTACGCTGTGAGTCAACCAGGCCTGTGCGCTGATAAATTTGCATCTCTTTGAATGTGACGCTTGGAGAGGGAAAAAAAAAAAAAGTTGGGGGGGGGGGGGGGAAAAGAGCGAGCCACTAGATTAAATTTTGCCGTCTAGAAAATGAGAAAAAAAGGCCTCTATCTGCTGGAGTCTACTGGGAAGATCTTTATTCTGATTCTTGTTAGAATTGTTTATCACTCTGACAGAGCAGGCCGGGGATGAGATAAAGGCAGCGTTCCATCACAGGCGCTGACAGTCGTAGGACACGCCACGGAATGAAAGGAGCCTGAGAAATATTATTAATAGATGGTGACTTGATTTGCCTCGATTGCACGTCAAGAAGAGGGGGCCGGAGCTTGATTGCAGCCTATGAAGTTCTGTCCAAAAGGGAAGCTATTTTTCATTAAGTGATAGAAGTCTTTTTTCCCCTTTGCTCCCCCTCTGCATTGCTTTCCAAGGAGCTGATAACTTATGCAGTTTATTCTAAGCGTGCTGATTTGTGTCAGTGTGAGAGAGGAAAGAGGAACTTATCTCTCCTTTCGCAGAGTAAACCGCCCAGCCTGCAGTGCAGGTTGGTGGAAGTCAGCACCTGCCTTCCGGGGCTGGCTGCCTATCGGGTCCATCTCTTCGGCGTTTAATCGTCATCGGCACGGTAACGGCTGCGTTATTTGTGTTTATTTCAATCGACGGCTAATTCTAATGACATGCTTGCATTGCAGCCCAGAATAGCTAATAAGGGAGCCTCACCAGACTGAGACGATGGTCAGTTTATTCATCACTTATTGCTGTGAAGAACAAATATGAACAAATTTAGCTATGCCGCATAACGCCAGTGTGGTCGTAGTCATAAGGGGGGGGGGGGGGGGGGGGGGGTAGGGTGTGTGTTCCTCAGTGAGCCTGTGCTGTGAGTAGTTGTCATTACAATGTGAATTAACTAGGAAGCACAGTTTTGATTTGGGATGTTGTGTGATGGAACAGAGCAGGTGACCGGTCACCCTGCCTGCCAGAGGTCCAGCTTCAGTGTAGGTGTTCAGGGTAGGACGGCCTGGAAGAGCTCCGTCCTGTATCCAGGAATTTGAAACATTCAGATACTTGTTTCACTGTGACTGTTGCACAACAGGTTAGAAGTAATTATATTCTACATTCCTTTTCTTAAGGAATCCTGATGAAAACGTACAAGGTACCAATTCAAGAGCACATAGTCACCAATGGTCACTGCCGGCTTGATCAAAGAGAGCATTGTCTTTGGTGATGGGGGGGGTTTTGGAATGAGCATTTGGATTCATTACAGTTGGCTTAACATATATTTCTACTATATGTAAGACATACAGAGTTTAATTAGCCAAAGGAGCAAAGTGAACTAAATTGTTTTCCTTCATTTGCAGTACTCCTTAAAATTAATGTACAGTGAAATATGCGTGCCCGGTACAAAATGTGACAAATGATGCTTAAAGCTGAAATGCAAAGACCTCTGAGTCCTGGAATACCGAGGGTTGACGGACCACATCTGCAGTGCCATTGGGACAGGCTAGGAAAAGTGAAAGTGCTTCACCTCGCAGCAGGTCATGCTAAACATCTAACACCTAACCCTCTATACCAGTGTTTTCCAATCTGTACCTTGGGGACCCACAGACAGTCCATGTTCTTGCTGGGAGGGAGCAAAAATATGGACCAATTATGGGTCCCCGAGGGCCAGATTGGGAAACACTGGTCTATACAAATATGGTGTCAAATGTGATAATGTACTCACAATTTGGCCAGGCACATCTGTCACTGCGTAATAAGGCACACTGGTTTCCTGTCCTCATGGAAAAAGTGACTGCCACTCTGGTCGGGGACCATCCAGTTGAAGATGCCTCCTACTGTGATCGGTCCAGTATGAATGAGTGAGTCATGCTGTGGGACAGTCCAGTCTGGCTTCCACTATTATCTGGTCGAAAGCGAAAGCTACTTTATAATATTTTTTTTGTGTCCTAGGCATAGCCGAGTCAGGATACTGGCTTAAAAAAAAAAAAAAAACAGAAAACCACAGAAAAATCAGCCCAGGATAACATCCTGTAACTAATAACATGTTTATGTGCGACAGTGACCTCTGACGGTTCCGTCAACACATCCTGTTTACGCAGTCCTCTCCGTCTGTCGGAGGAACGGCGTTAACTGTACTGTCGGCTGCCTTCTCAGCCCTGCAAAATACACCTATTTAAGACATAAACACTGGATCCTCAGAGCTATGAAAGATACACAAATAAATGCGATGGGGAAGAATATTTGGAAGCTATTTAAGGAGGGTAGCACAATTCTCAGAACAGTACGGTGTTTGGGTTTATATTTGTTTTGAGATTCCTATTATTATTTGGCAAATGTTGTGCTTTGTTTTGCGGCATATTCACCCTCCCAGTACCCACACCCATGAGCGCAAATTCCCAACTCATAGAGACCCTGCCCAAGATTATCTGACATGGCATTTTCATTTTGTTTCTGGCAAATTTTCTGGTATATTATCGGTATAAGTGCCATCTGGGTCACCTATGAGGCCTACATCTGCAAAACTGCTCGTGCTGTGTCTTGGTGCAGTGCTGTAGTGAGCTGTGGCACACATGGTACTTCCTGATTTTTCCCTAGTCTCTGGGTCAACAAGGGAGGGGCTTGCATTTCTCTTCTTTAACCAATCACAGGATGAAGGGTACAGGTGCATACCCCTCTGCTGCACTGCCTGAGCTTCTGGGGGCACCAGACTCACAGTTATGTGATACATTTCTGTAGAGAAACCACACTTGCTTCTTCAAATGGCTGCAAGCCAAGAGTTTGATGACAAACCATCCACCTGTGCGTGCACACACACACACACACACACACACACATCTTTACCTGCGCTGGGCTGGGGGTGATGAAGATGGCACCTCTCTTGGGTGAAACCAAAGTGAAACTGATCAGAGTCACCCTTACAGGATGTCTACAGACCTCTACAGAGGTCAGCTAGGCAGAGCCGGGTGGGAACTCAGGCTCCTACACAAACCACTGGCTTAACGGCTCTGTCTGTCTCCGCCCCGCAAGCCTCGTTCCCTTACAGTGAAGACCTGAGCCCTGACCGCACGTGCACCTCTGCTGCTGCCGATTTGAAGGAGAGTGACTGCGGTTTCACTGCTTTGTCTCTTGAGTTGTCGTGAGCCAAACCCCACTCAGGAAAACGGCGCTTGTTTTTGTATCGTTATCTCTTCGCACTCTCCAGCTGGCAGTAATGAGCAGCTTCAGAGGTTGACACAAACACCTGCTCGCCCTCTGCAGAAAGGCCTTCTCACACAAAAATCCCCTCGTCATTTCTGCCGCTTCGACTCGTGCCAGTAGTCCTGCTGAAGTGTGCCCGAGTCCCACTGCGGTTCACTGCTACGATTTGTTTGTTTGTTTCTCTACACTGAAGTAATGTGTGTCCCTATAGTATGTTATTAATTTAGCAATCTGTACTCCTTCAAGTATACCATGTGGTGGCCTTCACGGCTGTGAAGGTTTGGGGGGTTGGAGTGCTGGAATAGGAACATCTGGAAGGACACTGAAGGTTCACACATCCCCAAGCCTCCCTTGGAGCAGTTTCCTGCTGCTCCACCTGAAAATGCTTTAGGTGGAGCACAACAGGAGATGTTGGTAGACGGTGCCCTAGGGTGATGTCCTCTGAACTGGAGGATTTTTAGATATTTATTCTAATGTTCCTCAGGGTTGTCCCTCGGTGCATTGCTGCAAACTCAGGGCATCTGTCCTTGCATTTAACACTGTTAAGTTAGCCTCCTGTTGCCCTTCTGTTTTTAGCACTCTATAGCCTCCAGAAGGGGGTCACTGTGCTGTTTACACCCTGCCTGTCACCTCAACCCTTCAACACATGCTACAGATGAGCCCACAAATGATTGTTGTATATCTGTGTGGTAGTCATGCCCTTTAAAGCTGCTTGGATATGTGTTCCTCTGTTGTAGAATGAGCAGGACCATGCTGTGAATTTTTTTATGGCAGGAATTGGGGGGGGGAGCTGCTTGATCTAAAATGACAAGTACGTGTGCCGTGTAAGCAGGTAATCACATCAGATATCTTTCGGTTAAACACTAATAATTAGCAACAAAAATTGTGTTCTATTAAGAGTTAATGTCTTTACATAATTATCAATTACATTTCGATTTCACGTGTGTCCCACTCTTACTGTTTAACAGGCACTCATTGTGGACAGGAAAATCCAATCAGTCTGCAGCAGCGCTGACCTTGAGCTGACGTGTAAACAATGCCATGGAGCAGACTGAGGTCATCAGCATGTGCTTCCACTAGCGTGACATCCAGTAAATGGCACGTCTGGTTTTCTGGTCCTATATGTTTGTGTTGAGATGAACAGTGAAATTCTTCTAACGCGCCGTAAAGGTGGAGTTTAACTGAGTCACTGTTTGGTAAAGGGGCAAAGAAGTATTCTCTTTTCAGTGCAAGTCTCTTGCTGACAAAAGAGGGCAGTATGATGACATTGACGAAGTGGACAAACTTTCCCCTGGCGTTCTCAGACAAGCAGATCAGATGGCTGTGAACAGCGTGCTGTGAGATGCCGACTCGGGTAGGACGTTAATGTCTCCCTCCAGGATTATAGACGTGTGGGGGGATTTGCACTTACATCACAAGTGCAGCGTGAGGAGAATAAACTCGAATCACAGATGCCACAGACGGCTTTTTATTATAAAGTCTGCTTTTAATAAAAATGTACGTTTATGTTTTAATGCGGCAACAGGCAGAATTTTCACTTTATGACTGCAATGAAACTCTTTTCATCTTGTTCTGAAAAAGTGTACTTCAAACTTTCCACTGCACCTTGTCAGCAGGTGCAGATGTGCTGCTCTTTAAGACCGGCGTCTGTGGCGGGAAAAAGACTGAGACTGTTTAGCGAACTTCCAACATCTTGCTTTAGCAAAAGGGGACGCGCTATGCCAGACGCCCAGTAGGGGGCGTCGTAATCAGCTAATGATCAGGACTCTGTTCTTCATTACCTCCTTTTCCTGACAAACTACGGCTCTGTGGATGTCGGCAGATGTGCTCCAGTGTCTGGACTCAAATAGTAGGTTCTAATTCTATACTATTCTGTACAAAAACTGAGACTAAGGGCCCCCCCCCCCATCTGAAGGATACCGACAGATTTTGTATTTACTCTTTGCTGTGCAAAGGTGCCCGCGGTAATTAATTAATTAGTTAAAGTTGTATGGCAATATTTTATTGGTGACCAGCTGATGTCTAAATGGACAAATAACAATAATAATGTGCAAGTATATATATTGTCTTTGCAAATAAATTGCATAAATTGTGTAAATGATGTGGTTGGTTTTGCTTTCTATGTCTATATATAAATGTAAATGTAGTCTGAATCTAAGTGCAATGTGACAGTGTCTTCTGGATCGGAGCCCTCAGTCACTTTTGCTGGATTAGCAGGCACCAGACCCTTCAGGCACTTCAGTGGGAGTCTTTGGTGAACTTTACAGAATGCTGGAGGACACATGACAGTGTCAGCTATGTGGCTGGTGACTGTCTTTATTGTTTAAGTCCACCCTATTCAAATCTGGCCCTCGATTCCAAATCCAGGCCTTGTTTTCAATTTTCCCAGGTAGCTAGTTTAATAATTACTGATTCTGATTGGTCAGAGGCTTCACACCTGGCTCACAGGTAAAGGAAGGCTGGAAAACCAGGACCTCGGCACTTGAGGACCGTGATTTGAATAACCCTGGTTAAAATAGTATGAAAGTGTTAATAACATTTAAATAATGTATTTGATTACCGGAGTTACCTGTGTGACGGTTCCTTTCTCTTCATTGATGTAGTAATATCACACTCAAGAATTCTTGTTTCTGACTTGAGCCGGAAATTCCATTTTTAATAGATCCAGTCACACAGCAGTTGTATTATAAAATTCTTGTATTTGTTCAGTGGCTGTTCAGCATTTGAGGTAGGGACGTGATATTTTTGGTCGAGCTACTGCATTCACCAGTTACCTGGTTTTTGCGCTGTGCGCTTGCCTCTTAAACGGCAAGTGGTTGCATGTTAGAGAAGGGATTGCTAATAGATGCTATAATCCTTCTTGGGCTAAGAATGTTTCTGATAATATATGAGTATATTGTAGATCTTCAATTAAGAAGCTTGGAAGATAATGCAGAAATCCAAACTGAAAATGAAATAGGATATTTAGGGCTAATCTGTAGTTAGAGAATAGGTTAAAGAGTCCTAATTAGATTATGATTTAAGTACCCAGCGTTCACTGTATCACTGCGTCGCTGTCTTCATGCTCCCCGGGTAAGACTGGTGACTCTCACACATGCGCACGCATGAACACACGCACAGGAGCTGAGATGTGCCTGAAATGATCTCAAATTAACATATATATGCAAAATAGATTTTAATTAATTGTAAAATTTATTTTGATTAAATACTCAAAATGTCATGATTTTAATCTTTCGAAAACTTTTAATTAATTTTGCTAGTTAAACCTCATCAAGGCATCCATTGGAGCGTAATTAGAATGTAGCCTCTCCCTGTAATTTAAAATGGGGAAAATCAAAAATTAACCATTGTTATCACATTTGTAATGCAACCAGTAAGAAGGATGGAGTAGTGATAAATTAACTTGGTCTGATTTCACATGCAAGTAAAATAATGCTGCTAATTGGCAGATATCCTAATATTGATTAAATCGGGATCTGTGGCATATAGATCCCTCTCCGTCCACTGCGACTGGAGTGTTAAGGCGCTGCTCCTCTAGTCCAGCGAAGACAAAATGAACAGCCAGTGAGGGAATGTCTTGTTCTCAATCTGCAAGAAGTACCACACACATTACACAAGCAGCAGTGTCACTGTGACAGCATTTATAAGATCCTGATTGTTTTGTAGTACAATTTTTAATACCTCTGAGAGTTTGTTTACACATTGTACTAAATTAGGGTGAGAATGAGACCGAGAGCAGATGTTCATCTTCTAAGGAGGTGCTTAGGAGTTTCCTATTCAGATGCATCTGTTTCTCTTTGACCAAGTAAAAATATAGGGATGCTTGGAAGGACACTTCCCTCTCTGGTCTTCCGAGATGGGCAGGGAACAAGGCGATGCAAGCAATCCTGTTGGACTAGATTGCCTTTGTGCATGACTGTGCTGCTCTTTAATGACCCTTTTGACAAAATGGTCTGTAATCAGGTGTCTCCTGGTTACTCCAACCCACCTCAAAGTTAAATTGCTACCTGCGGATCAATGTCAGTCTGGCACCTGCTGCACGGACACTAATTACAAGCACCACGCTGCATGCATATGTGTATCTTAACATACTGCGTGTTGTGTGGTGCCTGGTTTCTGTTACTGCCCAAACAGTCGCTCCCAGTTTCCATTTCGCAGTCAGGGGCAGTTTGTAGAACCAGCCAACAGACCCCCCCCCCAAAAAAATGCATGGTGGGGGCCGCGGGTCTGAGTCGGCCGCTGCAGACTGTAGGGCTCCTTGGATCCGCATGCTGACATAATAATTTGCTGTTTTTGAATGACAGCCCTTCTGCTGTTTGTAAGCCAGATGCTTGCCGTTGCTAACGTGGGGCATCTGCTGAAATCCATTGTACGTGGAAGACTATGAATTTTCCCGCGGTGTAAATATGAATGTTCCTCCAGTGCAATGCGCTTGTTTATAGAAGGTTAGAATGAGAACGGACTGGGATGGCGATAGCAGACTGGCAGATTTCATGTGTATAACATGCCTGAAGCAAGTGCACCTCATACACACAGAGTTTAACTTGACGCTTTCTTTTTCTGGTTTATTTCCTCTTTAATTGCTGCACAGTATTTCAACTCAATCAGCAGAATCACCAGCAAGTTAATCTCTCAAGAAGTGATTTTTGGCCGAGTGGCAGTATTAGTAAACAGCCCCCACCCCCCGCTTCGCCTGCGGGCCAGCATGAGCCCTGTGTCTCGGCCTCCTCGCCTGCATGAACCAGATGTCAGACCACATCAGAAGGTGTGCAGCATTTGCAGACTGCCCTGCAACATCTCTGTCTTCTCGCTTGCCTCCAAAGCACTTCCGCTCCTCCACCGCTCCCCGCTGCTACACCTCCGTGTCCTTGAGTAGCCTGGCGTTAAGGCCGTGTTAGCGTGCACCTTGTCTGGGTTCTCTGTGTGCTGTAGGCCTCATCATGGCGGATGCATGGCAGCCTCAAAACTAAAAATGTCACCGTTTGCTGTTTTTGTGCTCGGAAGATGACTTTTAGAAGAGTTAGCCTATGAGTAATTGTTGGTTGAAGAGTCTGCTGCAGTGTTGTTACAGGGGTACCCCCTGACAGCGAAGTGTGACGTTAGTGAATTATATATGGAATGCATTTCTTCTTCCTGACTGTCCTCATGCTCTATATGGGTTGTTCAGTCCCACTGTTAACGTTTGAAAGGCACACAGCTGATCCGAAGGTCTTCCTCACTTCTTCATTCTGCAGTTTCATGACAAAGCAGACAAAGCCTTGCATCACAGTAAACCTCTGAGTAGCGTGTGTCAGTGCTGGTGTACATGCATTTACTGTATATGTCATTGGGACAGACAGTAACTGCATGCACATACTGTATCAGGATTGTCACACGTGTTTCTCGATTAAATCAGGATTATCATATGTGACTTTAGAGAGACTTTACTAACCCCCCCTGATGGGTTCTAGCATGAGTGGCTGCTCACCCACACGTGCCTGACCCAAGTTGTAAAATTTGTGACCCGCTGAAGACTTGTCAGACCAGTAATCTAACGGTCCCAGGCGGTGTTAGAACTCGGGTTTTTTTTTTCCTTTCACAACTGAGGCTGTAGACTTTGCACAAATGAGAGGCGCTTTGAAAAATAAGCCCTCATTTGTGATAAAGTGGATTCAGATGGTTGGCTGAAGCTCAAAGAGGCTGCCTGAGTAGGGTCAACTTATTATTCCTCGAATACAAAGAGCCCATGTTCTCGCGCAAACCTTCTCTCATGAAAGTCCTGGCTATCAGAACCTGGGTCAAGGCTTCCCCCACGCTGCAACTCTCTGGTCGCCCTGTTGGTTGGGATTTGGACGAAAGATGTCCAAGCATCAGCGTCACAGTTGGGAAGCGAATCAAGACAAATGAGAATGAGATGCATCTGGGCTGGAGGAAGCCCAGTGGGGCGGAGCATCTTGGGAGAGTGAAATGTTACTTTATAACCTGCAGGGATGCTGTGCTTAGAGTTTACTTACTTAACTGTTTTAAGGTTGAGGTTATATGAAAAAAACAGCTGGCACGTCAATGAAGCATTTACACAAAATGAATCTAACCTTTCAATATTATTTTGATGATTTCTTTTTTAACGTAACGTGGTTAAGTACCTGGCGGGGGGGAGTTTCAGTGGTATTGGAGGGAAGCTGGTATTGTCTTATGCTCTTGGGTGTTTGCCTACACGGGGGATTTCCTCTTACCCCATACCTCACCACCATCTGAGCGTTTTCTCTAAGAGTTTGCATGGAACAGAATTAACAAACCATTTGTGGAGGAAGGCCTTTCTGACAGCCTTGATAACACTGCTGTGAAGAAACCTTTAGAACATCACTGTGAGAGTATGGAGGAAATGCTACAGTTAGCGTGGTGTTTCTTTGGAGAAATATCAGAGTCACTCAGAAGGGAGTCGTACAGGGAGCCACCATGTATATAGCAATGACTTTCAGCCACAGCTGTGTTTTATAGGGGATATTCACAGTTATTATGGTCATAAACTTAAAAATGAAGCTGCAAACTCATTGATATTTTATCATCTTCTCCATGTCTGAAATCCTTCTTATTAAGATTAAAAATATAAACGTGATTTTTGATGAGAAGCAAAAATTGTGATGCGTTTAGGTATGGTCTACCATACGGGACACCTGCTTGCGTCAGAAGCCGACATCATTTACTTGTACAAAATGCTGTAAAAAAATACGTAATTGTCTAGTTTAAGTGAAGTCCTGTTGTCCTGCTTGATTTCTTTTCGGATTTCAGTGCTAGATTTGTGAGAAGAGCATCTCAGGCGTGGATGTGACACTGAAGAGGGGATGTGTGAAACAGCTTGAAAGAAACGCCTTTCTCATTTCAGAGTAATGGAGATGCAAAAAAAAACCCTCTATATTTTAGACCACGACAGGAAAAAAAGTTGCAATCAAGCTGACTTGAGTCTTCTCCTGCAGAGATGACAAACACCCACAACCTTCTGGTCAGAAACTATTTTTAATTTCTTCAGGGTGCGTCACAAAAGACTTAAGGCAATGTTTTCTGCCTGCAGGGATGGAAACCATCTTCCTTTCCCTGCCTGTTTACCCTTGTTTTCTTTGTTTTACGGTCAAACTGCACTGCCCACAGCACTTGATATTGTGTATCTGAATAAGGCTAAATGTCTGTGGTTGGTGCCTTGGGAGAGAGTCTGTCTGTATGCAGCTGGATCCATGCATTAGCATCAGCTTCACTGCGCACATGGGCTCCTTGTCATGCAGCTGGAGGTAGCAGCTCTGTTGGTTTATGGGTAACCCCCCCCCCCATGTAGCTTGTGTGTGAGGGAGGAGGGTGGTCTTCGACAGCTTTCAGCCACAGTGTGTTAGGCTTTGATGCATGGTGCATTGTGTTACACTACAGTATACTACATGGTGTCTCATTGCTCCGGGGTCACGTGTGCAGCAACGTAGGTCTGGGGGACTTATCTATCCATCCAATGTTATATTAATTTTTCTCCTTGTCACTGAGGATTGATGAGTTGTTGACCAGAGCCAATATACCGACTTATCTTAATAAAGAGTAATACAGAATATCATGTAGAAGTTACTCTTAGAGTTACTCTTCTGCATTTTGCCCAGTCTGTGTTGGCAGAATACCCTCATGGTATAATGCTCAGTGAGTATGCCTTGGCACCTTCCTGATCTGCTGCCTCTGTCTAAGCAAGATCTTCAGACCACCTCGTCGTCTCATTCACCTACACCAGCGTTCTCCAGTTAGCTGGAGCAAATGTCAGGGCTGGAAAGTGGGCTGTTTGTTGCAATAACTGCAAGGAAAGCTCTTAGCTGGAATTTGCCCAAGGCTGTGGGACTTCTCACGCCTCTGGCTGATAAAAGCAGGACTGGCTCTATTCCAGAGATGAGCGGAGGGCCTGTGGTTTCCTTTGTTGAATGGAGTGGAGACAGTTATTACCTATCCTGTGGGTTTCAGGCACTACCTAATTCTGTAATCAGCCTCCAGCTCTGCATAATGAGCCGTCGGCTGAGAGCCTTGGCCTACATGTGAGGTTAACGACCAGAGAGATGGCAAGTCTGATACACTGGAAGCCTGCAGATGTTCAGAGCCTCCGGTGCTGCTGGTGCGGAGAGCAAGCTGTGCAGTGATGTAGCTTACAGATCAGCAGGGCTTGTCGATATGGCCGATGGCTGTTTGAGAGCTTTTAAGGCTAATGCTGAGCTACCGGCCAGCAGCCAGTGCAAAGAGTTGTGGGTTCGGAGAATCTACAGTACCAGTCTTCCGAAGCTGCCCCCTGCTGCCCCCTAAGGACACTTGTGAGCAGTGCTGACACAGCGCTCTTTGTTTGCCTAGTGAAACCCCACATCACCAAGGCTGTTTTCTTATGGTTAAAGAGTCATTATAGCTGTCCTGCATGCTTTCATTTCGGCAAGAGCAGAACGTGGCAAAGTTTCGAGTGGCTGCTGCTAGTCTGGAATACTTCTTAAAACGTACTTTCTAGCTATGCTACCTTTCGTAAAAGAAATGTGTGTTTCTGGGAAACTGTTCAAACTCCATTAAGGGTGTGTTTGCAAACCATGCCCTCCAGTTTTCTAGTGATTTGTAGTTAATTTGTTTTTGTTAAAGAACAGAGCACTTTCCACTGGCCTTGGTCTTGTGGCAGTAAAGATTCTGAAGAGGAAACATTGTTCTGTTTTCCTATCACATGTCCACTTATTTCAAGTTATGCGTGATGCAGATATGATAAGATAATGGTAAGATATAAAATGCAACTGGCGTAACATATTACTTATTAAATTTACCAGTAGATTCTGGGTCATTTATTCTATCTTGGTGTTGAAAGAGGAACTCAGTGATGTATATTTTTATTACTGCATCCTTATGTCTTGTTTTGTCGCCCTTAAACTTGGTTACTGAAATGTTTCGCTTTACACAGTGATGACTGTTGGGTCGCACTTTGTCTCTTTAGCTTGGAGAACAAAAGTTTACCACCCCTGCAAACTTGGAAAAAAGTTCTCTATCATTGCAGACTTTTTTCATCATGTGCAGCTGACTGGTGCAGTGCCATGTGCTTGGCTATGTGACCAAGGCATGCAGATAGTCACAGACAAATGTAAAGATTGACACCAATATGGTCCACGCCTTCCCTGTCTGCCTCCAGACAGCTGATTGAATACCAACATGTCCCTTTACCCGGGCTATAGCTACCTTGAAAGAATCAAAAGTCCTTAATGATGTCTGGCTTAAGGTGCTCTGCCTGTGAGTCTCCCAGAAAGCACCGAGTAAGTTGGGGGAGTAAAAATGAAACTAAACACTTGAAGAGTAACAGTTTAACTGCAAGTGGGTGGATCAAGGAGGGTTCAAACAGCAATTTCTGAGACATGGGGTTCATTTGTGAAGCAACTTGTTGAACAGTAAGAGCGAACAGTGAACTAACCATCATTTAAGCATTTGTAAGACCCTAAGAGGTCTTATAGAGCAGCGCAATATACTGTAGTAATGGATAAACAGTTATATAATATCTGAATTCAGAATTATCATATCTACAGTACTGAAACAGTTTTGTGCTGAGTTTGTCGTCAGGCTATGGAGAAGTGACCACACTAGTGGAGGACTTGTCAGAGTGTTAAGCAGTCTTGTAGTACTTGAGTCTCAACTCAACATCGAGTAATGACAAAGTAATCTGTGAATTGAAAGCATTTCTCGGATCTCGGACTAGAGCGTCTTGGTTTGGGCTCGTAATTTTAAAGCTAGACGCTAGACTGATTTTTTATTTTTTTTTCCACTAGTGCTCAACTTCCTCATTTCCCTTACTCTTGAAACAGTGCATGTTCATAAAATAAAATACAATTGATAAATCATTTATTATTCACATTTGTTGTATTTGGCTGTATGCTGCAGATTTTATTTTATAAATTTTTTAAAAGACTGTGCCAAAGTGCAATACTACAGTACCTTGGAAATTCCCTCAGAACTGACAAAAGTGATTTTCTCACATACAAACACACTTTGCAGCACAGCAAACTCTAAGTTGCTCCGGCCAATGGATATTGTTAGAACTGGAATGAGTTTGATCACCATTTAAGTTTCACGTGGTTAGTTTCCCCCAGAAGCTCTTGCAAGTTATACAGATATTTTAACGCCTATTTTCATGTAATTTATATGAGTTCTTTGATTGATTTGCCTTATCATTACAACATCATCTTTACATAAATCAGGTTCCACTAGAAGGAAAGCAGACATAGTCATACAACAAATCATTTCACTTTGTTTTTCATCCCTACCGGTCTAAACATGACAGTGTTTATATAATCGAAGGGGAAAAGACTGTTCTGTTCTGAATAGAATTACTATGGGATCGTCCCATATTGAATAATGAAATGTGTCCCTTTTTGAACTGACGTGATATGTCGTGTACGGGAAAATACGGGGCGCGATTTCTCCAGCATTTTTGCACTGCGTCCGAACAGCCAGTGTAACTAACTACTGACTTATTTGCACTGGAACTCTTGCAAATCCCACCCTGATAAGTGGCTTACAGAAAAAGATGATCATCGGTAGTACAGTGTTCGCTGTTTGTGACTGAATACTTACGTTTGAGATGATTTTCATGCTTAAATAATACAATTTTCCTTTCAAATATTAGCAGGGTCATGAATACAGTAATTTAGTAAATAATAAATATTAAACCATGTGGACTTTGTCTGGTCTCTGTCTCGACCCTCCCAATATCGAGGTCTTGACTCACATCATTACTGTTAAAGTCTTTGAACTTGAGCTCTTTATCCAAGACTGGCTAAGGCTTGGCCCACTGCAGCCCACAGTGCACACTGTATCCAGCCACATCTGGCCTGGCTAACTGTATGTCAGCCAGTTGTTTCTTTCAAAATATTGTTGCCAGTGCATTCAGAAACAAAGATTTAACTGTTTATATCAGGGTTATTCAACTCACGGTCCTCGAGGTCCGAGCACTGCTGGTTTTCCAGCCTTCCTTTACCTGTCAGTCAGGTGTGAAGCCTCTTAACCAATCAGAATCAGTCATTATTAAACAACTACCTGGGAGAACTGAAAACACGGCCTGGATTTGGAATCGAGGTCCAGAGTTGAAGAACCCTGGTTTATATGATGTGCAGTGACATACGTGCTACACAGATCATGCAGATCTTACACTTGCATGATATGGTGCCTTGTTGGGTTAATGACATACTCGGTATAATTGGGATTTTGAGGCATGTGTGCTCACAGAACCATTGTTTTGTGGTGCGTGTACATGTCAGGGTTACCCAGAAGGCTCTGCAGATGATGTAATAGAAGTCCAAGAAGCTTTCTGGGTCTGGTGAGAAAAATACAATTTATAAACAGGGTTCCTGAATGAATCCTCCTCATAATAAATGAGGAAACCTAGGCTGTCACACAAAAAATAATCCTCATAACAACAAAGAGAAATCTGGGTTTCTAAGTGAGCTTTTAATCCAGCTTAGAAGTAAACCTAAGAAAACCTGGACTGTCATGTGAGGAAAGGATTCCTCCTCATGAATCTTGGAGGGAACTAGTCAAAATTAATTAATTAATTACATTTATGGTAATATTCTGTTCGTTCTCCATGTATAGTCGTCATTTTTTTTTTGGTATTAAATGCCTTTAGTGTTGTTCCCATGTATGGTCAAGCCATATATTATTACCAATGTTAATGTGTCAGATTGTGTACTGCTACTTGTAGAATTGGGTTGTCCTGAGGACACATGATCGATCTACCTGCTTACCCTTTAATACGTCATTATTCTTCCTCAGTATTATCTGCAGAGTGGCTGTAAGGGGGGGTCTGTAACAGATGGAATGACAGGATGGTTTCCTATACAGATCCGTGTCCTGGAATGAGAAAACAAGCTCCTTCTCTTTTTTTAATCGGTAATTATTGTAACAGAAGTATTATTCAGTCAAATGTAATGGGTCAGGATTTCTGCAGGTTCCAGGTTGTGTCGTCATCTGACCTGTGCTTGCTTAGTGATGAGGGAATCCTTCAGACACGATGCCTCCACACAGTCTCACCAAGCCTTCGCGTGAACTTTCTGCTCGGGAACAGTCTATGAAGTGACCAGCAGAGCCCGGAGCAGCGTAGTGATGTGTCGGAGCTGCAGGCGAGGGCTGGTGTCCTCGTTTCCTGGTACCAAGGCTGCTGGTGATTTGTAGTCAGTGTGGTGTAAAGAGTGACTGCTAACCAGATGGAATCAGCACTCAGCTGCCCGGATGTGGAAACACGTGCGACTCCCGCTGAGAGTCTCCTTCTGTCGCCAACGATCTCTATTCTACACAAGTTATTGTTTATGTTCAATAATTGTCCTGCTTTTATGAATATTTTTGCATGAGAGATACGTCGCTATAGCCAAAGTTTGTCAGTAGATGCCAGTTTCCTAAATTTGTGTTTATTATCATAATGTGCCATGTGGACAACACTGACTAACAGACTTCCTGATAAAATTACAGAATTTTGCTTAGTTTTCATGGTAAATCAGACTAGAGATTAATTACACTGGTCTCCACCACACTAGAGCAGTGGAGGGCAAATCCACACAGCGCCGGGACATCTGTCAATATCGCTCCAGCAGCTCCGACAGCTATTTCTGTTTTGTGATTAGCATTAGCGTATGATTGTTGGATATGGGGCTCTCAATTTCAACTGCAAAACTGGGGGTGCTATTCTAAGGCTAATATATCCCAGCGCTGTGTTTGGAGAGAGAACAGGGCACCTCACACGCAGAAAGCTGTTTTGTTCCACGTAGGGTTTGTCAGTGTAGATAACAGCAGTGAACTGACTGATGTTGTGTCATAAACATGCCAGTGTAGTATATCTGGTCTAATTCACTTACTGCGGAGCAAATTCTGTAACCGTAAGGAAAGGGTCAGACTTTTCGCCCATTACTGCCGTGTCACACAGGTGTGATAAGAGTAGTTGTGTGTTGATTGGGCTTTCTGTATGCCCCTTCTGTGTGTTTCAGATCCTAAGAGATGCCAACCTCAGACCCTTGTAGGACAGTTCACTGTTGCTTCCTGAGTGTGACCGTGTGCTGTTTACTGCAAAATGACTGATCTCTGTGTGTTTGGTCGCACCGTGTCTTCCATACTGGCTCCTAATTAAAACGGCTACAGCAACAGCATAAACAGGCGTGACTCACTGTATTAAACGGTCCATCGTCCATCATTAATTTGGTGTCACAGACACGTATTAGGCAGGTATTACTAATCAAGCAGGTCCTGTACTTTCCTGCTCCCAGGAGGAATGCAGCTGTTTACAATGGAAGTAGGAAATAACATTTCTGGGTCCACCGGGCTTCCACCTCAAGGAAGGCCCACTACTAACAGTAACCGAGGGTTAATTAGAGCCGGTCCCAGTGGAACAAACTGGAGGATGCAGCTCCGGTCAGAGGGGAGACATTAGCAGCTACTGTACATGAACAGGTAGAAGAGCTGAGATGCTTCCCTGCCGATGAATCGGCTCCAGGTGAAACTGGAAGAGTTATCCTGAGCTGGGGAGCTTGAAGCATAGAATCTTGTTAGGATCCCGTTAGTCAGCAGGGTGTGATTCTTAGCACACATCCCTGTGCTGGGTGTAATCATGGCCTGCCTCGGTCAGGCTTTATGATTTAGACAGTCCTGGGTAGACCTCAGATTCCGCCCACTGTTTCTGCAGGTACTGCTTGTCAGTCTTCCCCATGATTCCCATCCTGGGTGCGTGGGTGCATGAGTTTGTGCTGTAGAGCGACAGCAATCTGCATGGTGAGGAGGTGCTGATGGTGCCACTGTGTGAGCTCAGGCTGGCATCAGATCTGGGGGCCGTGGAGAAGCACCTCCACATGGCAGCCAGGGAGGGGTATTTGGAGACATGCATTGTGGTTGAGCGTCAACAACAACAAACTGTGTGGAGAAAAAGAGAATCATATAGGAATGAGCTCGTAGCATTGAGGGAGTTGTTTGGGATCCAGCACAAAGCTTACAGTGGGAAGAGGGGGCTTAAAATGGGTCATTAATAAGCAGGTCAGCCTGCTCTGTGCATGAAAGTACCTGTCAGGACCTGCATGGCAGGGCTCAGCTGAAGACTGAATGTAAGGGCTGCAGTAGGGAAACGTCTCTGTCAAGCTCTGTGCCACAGGGGTGCTCTAACTGGGTTCTGCAGCGCATTGGTGAGGGGGAAAGGCGGCTGGGAGGCGTATGTGTGTAGGGGGATATCCTTGCAAGTTCATCTGGCTTATTGCCAAAATGTTTTGTTTTGCAGTTCTGAATTTTAAGATAAGTCAGCTGGAAGTCCCCAAATGGGTGCAGATGCATGTGGCATGCGTGCAGTTTTTCACATTGTCAGCAGCAGTCTAGGTTACCCTGTTACTCTGCATAGCTGAAAATAGCATGTTCAGCTGTGCTGTTCCAACCGGTAAAACTGGTGTGGGTCTGATGCTGCCTGCTGAAGCTGTATACCACCGTACCCTTTGGAGATAATGATTAGTATCTGATTAGCATCTGTACTCTTAATAGTAAATAAGCCTTGTGGTTTTCATGCCTCATCGCCTCAAATCACTCAGTCATCTGGAGCTTTTTTCCCCCCCCAGTGCTGTGTCTCCCATTACTCAGAGGCGGGGAAGACACAGGGCTGAAGTGACCAGAGGGTCTGGACAAGTCATAGTGGATCAGTGTGTTTTTGGAGCAGGTAGAGGTAGAGCATGATTATGTGGATGGTCTCTCAGCTGTTGGCCTTGTCTGGGAGTCCTGGGGATGGCTGTGCCTAATCAGGCCTCGCACCTGGGGAGTCCTGACAGCTGAAAAACTGCCCGTCTAATGTCTGTTTGTACACACGCCGCTTTCTGCTGAGATACGGAGCATGTGCAGACCCATATGCGAGCATTTCAGAATTCATGGTAGTCTTTGGATTCATCCAAGGCCAAACTCGACACAGAAATCAAAGATTTCGGCCAGTTGCGTGTTTATGCTGCAGGGTAGCATATGGCAGGAGGTCTATATAACATTTTAGAATAACGCCTGTAAAGAAGAATCGAGATTGTGTAGGTGTAGGAGGAATGGTAGTATGCTATAAAGAGTGTAGCGGAACAGCAGAACAGTGGAACAGCGGAACAGTGCACACTGGTCTTAAAAGCAGGCTGGAGTAGCCAGCTGAGTGATGAGCGTCCCACCCTGATATATCCGGAAAGCCAGCAGCACATAGATGTTTTTCTTTAAATTTCCATTTACTCTATTCTTTTACTGTATCATTCTGTACAAACCCATTAGGTCTATGGTTTTGTGACAAATTTGTGGACTGGCCTGTTGACATGATGCCATAATGGTCTTTATGAAATTGCTCAACTCTTCTTCATAGTTTTGTAGTGTTAGCTTTGATATGTTGTAATATGTTTCATTATGTTAATACAAAAAGACCTTATGTGTTCGCATTTAATATGTTCCAGAATTTGTTGGGGGGGGGGGGGACTTTTTTTGTAGGGAGAGAGTTGGGTGACTGGTGTTTGAGTCCTTTCAGTCCACACATCTGGAGACTGAGGAGACTTTTTTTGTTATTCAATTCAATTCAATTTATTTTTATATAGCGCCTTTCACAACAGAGTTGTCCCAAAGCGCTTTACAGGGTTTTGTTATACATAAAACAGAAGTAGAGTCATATGACCCATTCGTGATGTCACCCCTCCATGGGACTGAACCAGGACTCCCGCTCAGATGGTGCCCACCGCGGGCACCACCCGGACATGTGGGAAGGCAGAGAGCATGGATGGTCAGAACATGCGTTGACACATAAACAGACAAGCGTAATAGATAAAAATGACATGTACAGCAGCACCAGCAGCCATAGTTACGGCGTGGTAGGTTGTGGGTAATAAGCTAAACTGAAGTAATGGGTCTTCAGTCGAGATTTAAAGGCTGAGCCCGAATCGGCATCTCGAACATAGGCTGGTAAACGATTCAACAATATAGGGGCCCTGTAGCAGAATGCTTTACCTCCCACTGTCCCTTTATTTATATGTGGGATGACAAGGAAACCTGCATTCTGTGACCAGAGTGGACGACGCGGCTTGTAAACTTGAACTAATTCTGTCAGGTAGGCAGGAGCTAGACCATTAAGTGCCTTATATGTAAGTAGGAGAACTTTGAAGTCAGCTCTAAACCTAACAGGAAGCCAATGCAGGGAACTAAGAACAGGGGTTATGTGTTTAAACGTTCTGCTCCTGGTGACAAATCGAGCTGCCGCCTTTTGAATATGCTGCAAGGTATTTAGTGTGCAGTGTGTGCTTCCAGATAACAGAGCATCATAGTCTAACCTACTGTATACAACGGCATGTATCAATTTCTCTGTGTCTTGAACAGTAAGAAATTGTCGCAGTTTGGTGATTTGGCGTACAGTAGCTGTATGAGCTGTATGAAGCACGCCTTCGGTACTGCATTTACATGTGATTTAAATCAGAGGCTTGTATCTAAGATTACACCTAGGTTACAGGCTGAGCTGCTGAGTTCAGCCCTTTGGAGTGAATTGCGGAGATTATACTATTCCTATCTGCAGACCTGCCTCCAAACAACAGAACCTTGGTTTTCTGAGCAACTAGTGATTAGAAGTTTTCCGCCATCCAGGTTTTAACCTCGTTAAAGCAATTAGTTAAGGTGACAATAGATGTGGTGTCGAACCGAAATGTATATTTGGGTGTCTTCGGCATAGGAGTGATAGTTAACATTATGTTTTCTCATTATGTTTCCTAATGGCAACATGTAGAGGGAAAACAATAAAGGACCAAGCACTGATCCCTGTGGTACCCCATATTTGACCGATGACATTGATGATGGAGTATATATTCATAACGATTAGTTAAGTATGATTTAAACCACTTCAACACCGTTCTGCACAACCCAATCTCAAATTTGAGTCTTTGTAATAAGACGGAATGATCAATAAAACATTAGGGTTACCGGTTTCTGTCCCTTTGTACACTTTGATTACCCCATTGTCTTCTCTGACTGACCCAGTCTGCCCCCGTTTCCTGCATAGAAACACAGCAGGCAGATGGCTGGTTAGTGACCATAGCTGGTACTGACGCTCAGTGCCTGGAGTTTCCGGTTGTTTTGATTGGCTGGAGTACCAGGTGGCCGACCCTCAGCGGCACTACAGGGCTTCTTCAGAGGAATACATCAGTGGACATTGATAGACATGGATAACAGCTCAAGGGGCCACAGGACTTTGACCTTCTTCATGAAGCAGCCTATCCAGGGCTGTTCCTGGAGCGGCTGGGGCGGCTGAGCAGAAACGAGCCTTTAGCAGTGTCCTTCAGAAGGTCCGTGCGTTAGAGGCACGGCATTCTGCTCCATATCAAACTTTCCGACCGGTATAATCAGCTCTGCTTCACAAAGAGAGATTGGGTGTCTTTTTCAGATTGATTGGTGTTCGCCTCTTGAAGGAGGGGTGCATGCGTAGGTTTCCAGCCTTGAAGGGCATGTAGTCAGTCCTGTACCATGTAGCTGTGCGTGTAACACTGTCCATGCTGCCTCACCATTCATGTGTGGGCTGCTTGACACAAAGCCAACAGATCAATTAGGCAATTTATACAACTGATGCTTGGCAGGCCTCGCCTTTAGATACAGCCAACAGAGCGAGAGCGGACCTGATGAGCGTGCCCAGAATGGAGCGCTTCTTTCCAAAGTCCCCAAGGAACGGGAGCGATTCTGGTTTCGTTTTGGACATGTCCCCAAAGCTGGCACCCTACATTAAACGCTGCGCTTAAACTCCCAGCAGCTTCTCCTCATCTGAGTCTGTTAAATGGCTATTAGGGCGATGCCCTTGCCAACGCTCACTGCCGAGGTGCTGTGCAGTGTGGGGCATCCACAGCTTTGTTTTGACAGCTGTGCCTGTTTGCATTTTACACGGCATGCTTTGTTCCGGGAACAAAAATGATGCATAAATAAGGAAATTATCAAGAAAACTCTGAGTATTATGTGTAATTTGCTTTTGGTAGGTGAATTGAAGCAACTGAATTAGCCAGTCGGGTCAGGAAGGGCAGCCAGCTGGGCCATCAAGGCTGTGGCACTGCCCTCTGCCAGTGGGCTAACCGGAAATGGGTGGCTTTAAGAGTAGTGGCCGTATGGCCCCAGTCCAAGACCTTGTGTTGCCAGAAGATGCTTAACAGGCTGGCAGTAAAAAGGAGGAAGAAACCCAATCAAATGTGTGGGCACACATTCAAATAAGTGGTTGTAGAGTGACCTTTCCTGGCATCTTTTATGTTCTGCGTGTTAAACTCCAGTGGCGGCCAGTGGGCCGGGTTCTCGGGCACTGACCCGTCTCATGCCATCAGGAGGGGATCCCGTGCCGTGTCACTGCAGCAGGACATCACCCAAACCAGCGGTGGGCTGGGATATTTCTGCAGGCTCTCACTCTAAGATCTATCATCTCTTACACCTGGCGAGAATATACAGGCTTGTCTAGTCTGAGGAGAAGAGTGACTGATGTGAGTGGAATTAGCTTTTAAACCCGTAAGTCTGGAGTTATGTTCGGAAAGCCATGCACAGTCATGGTCTGTTTTGTCTTACCTGGGTATCAGGCTAGTTTGTCTACAGTCAGTACCTTTACATACACACCTAGGGTTATAGCTTGATTACACTATTTAATCGGACTACTGTCCTTGTCTCAGTATACATGTACAGGAGGGGAATTGATTTATTGACCAAAGTATGTCCAACTCCACTACAATAGTTGCCAATATGGCTTCTTTCAGCTTGTAAGTATTAGGCTTTTTCTGGTTGACCTATTACATCACAGACCTAAAAAATAAATAACAATAATGGATGCGAGTACAAATGAAGTGACTCAAACTTTATTTGCGATCTGGTCGGATGAACAGATACAAGAAGATCAAGATAGCATAACAAGAAATCAGTATTTTGTATAATATGCTATGACAGCATGGTATTGGTCATTTTTTGAATATTATAAAGTGATTTTGTTGTAAAAAATATTGGGGTATTCATGAAACAAAAAAAAATAAAAAATTCTCATGAACCCGTCTAGGAGTGATTTTAAACAGCAATGATAGGTTATGATTGTCTTGGAGAAAGCATGCAGCATTCATGCAAAAGCAGCGAAGGTAAACTTTAAACTGATTTTTCAACATAAACTACATAATCTTGAAAAGGAATTATCATTAAAAGTGCAAAACTTGCAAAGTTGTTTTCCTATGACAGAATAAAAATGTTTTAGCGAGACTTAAACTCCCTGCGCTATAATAACCATACCAAATTGAAGGTAAGAAAAAGGCTGATCTTTATCTAGCTGACTAGCGATGTAAGAATTGGATGTGCATAACATGTGATGTTGGTATTAATATCACACGTCGTCCTTTCTCACTGCAGCCATTTCTTGAATTCAGTACAAAATACCCCGCCTTGCCTTTGTGCCGTTATTCAGTGCTGGTGCCAATTTCTATGCCAGTGGGAAACAAAACCCGTTAAGTACTGTACTTTTGGTACTTTCTTGAAGTACCAAAAGTACGGTACCTGGTATGGTGGAGAAGCACCCTTTATTTGAGCGGTGATTTGGACAGCTTTACTGAGCTGTACATTTCATACGTGCTGTACGTTTTACTGTTTCTTTTTTTTTTTAACAAATGAGATGCACGGTATTCCTTGTGGCTATGGTGTTATCCGAAGGCAGACGACGCTGCCGTATGGTGCAGGAGTGCGCCAACAACGCGACCTCTGCTATGCTCCAAGCTTCTCCTGTGTACCAGCTTCTTCTGTTACTTCTGGGTCAAAGCCCGGGTGGGGGGCAGGAGTAAATCGACTCCCAATTACATTATCTGGGTGTCTTAGTCCGACTTGGAGAAATTCGATTTAGTACAATTTCAGTCGGACTAACATGTTTACTTGTACTTCGAAAGTCTGGTTTTAGTCGGACTCACACAATAATTAGATTTTCTAAGTGTGCAATTAAACATACCGAGTATCACTAATCAAGACAACTTCAGAAACAAGGAGCTGCTGCCTCATTCATAGTCAAGTGTGTCCCGATGAATTTGAAAGAGTGTGGTGATGTAATCCACAGAACATATAACCCCAAAAAAAGCCAGTGTTTGAGAGTCGTACTGCATTTATTTTTGAGCGTCAAATTTACCTTTGGTTCTGTTAGTCATCAGTAGGCCTATATAAGAAATTATCTTACTGTGGCAGACCTAAAAAGAAAAGAATTGGAGTATGATTATATTTTAAGAAGGATCAGAGCACGAGAAAGAGAAAACGATGAAGAAAAAGTCTATTGCATTGAAGTTCAGAGCTGGGCTCCTTAGTAGGGGAAGTGTATCGACCAACGGATGGCAGCATTGAGCAGGTGAAGGTGGGTTGGCTTGAGGACTGCCTTTTTACAATGAATTAGCTTGTGGGCTCCTGATTGGGATGTCAGAAGGTTCGATGTGCCGCTCATGTTCAACTGTAGGCTTCCTGAAAGGCTGAACATAGAGCTGACAGCTATAGCGATCTGACAGAGATGCTCTGACCGATCAGCAGCCAATTTAAATCTGCCAATTTTCAGTCTTAGTTACTCAATCGGTGGTCTTTAATTTGACGGATCTTAAATAGTGATTTTGCAGATGACGTAACACTTTAAAGAGGAACTGCACACTTAAATGTGTTTTTGAGCTGTAAACTAAATAGTATGACTGTACTAGGGTTGCACAATGTGCAATGTACATCAGACATCATGATGTGCATATGTGCTATAGTCACATCGTGAAAGAGTGCGATTTAAGAACGATTTAATCAGTTTAAATAATAAAGATTTCATTATTTAAAAGAGGCTAATAAAGGTTTCATTTACAATAACCAGAAACATGTTTATTTGTATAGAACATTAGCTCTGTTTATCACAATTTCAACATATATAATTGATCTACTGTATATGATAAGAAAATATTTTGTCAGATATACTGTAGGACTGCTTCACTTCTTTAGGTTCATGTTTTGTCCGCACGCTCTGCACGTGTGGTGAATTGGCCTCACTAACGCATGGCCTTAATTTGTCCGATCAGTTTTGTCTGTATCATGACATAAACACCTTAAGCCTCAATGGACGTCGTTATGAACAGCATTGATAACAGACAAATGGAGTACGGAGGAGAGCTCAGTCTGAATGGGCTCTCTGCATCACTGTGTGACATTTACATGGAGCCTCACAGTGTCACATGGTGACACTTACGTGACGCGGTGGATCTTAGCTCTGTAGAACAGCAGAGGCTGCCAGGACGCATCGCTTTGCTCTTAAACTTAAGCATTTATTTTGAAACGCCTCAGCAAGCTGATTATTTTTTTCTGAATGTTGTCCTTTCTTGGACAAACGAACTGAACAACTTTCCCATTTCTATAATGATACTAATCACTGTTGGATCTCGGCCTCCAGCCGACTTTTTAACATTTTTCAAAATTATGCTGTGGGTGGAGTTACATTTTAGATAGACGATCCCCATCTTCCCCTCCCACCCTGTGATCGGTGACCAGTACCGGCCGATTCTCATTCCAGCGACTGTCCCCAAAAACATCGATCACAGCATTCCTACTACTCCAAGCTAAGCAGGCTCTTCTACTGTAGCCGTGTCATGCTGAGATGACCTACAGAGAAACACAATGCGGTTATTGTGCTGTAGGTTGTACTGGGCCCGTGGAAGTGTCCCAATCCTTAGGCCTTATTCTGTTACTCACGACCCGCTATTACAGCTCACAGTGGAGCTCGCTAGACAGATTAGGAACAGCCGAAGACAAAAAAAACCAAGAAAACATTGTCTCTGCTGGGATGGGTTATCATCATCTTCGGGGGGGGGGGGCAGATTCTCTTAAGGGGGGGGGGGCAGATTCTCTTAAGGCCGTTATTCTCACTGTAGAGGGATAGGAATGTAATCATATTTTGGCTACCTATCTCCATGCCTTGATATCCACGACTACTTCCTTATCTTGTAGTAGTAGTAGTAGTAGTAGTAGTAATAATAATAATTATTATTAATAATAATGATAATAATGACCTTACATTCATGGATGCTTTTCAGTGGGTCTTTGCATTGGGGGGGCATGGCTGGGTCAAATGACTGTCCAAATAACCTCTGTTTGTTCATGTTTCATTTATACTTGTTTCAAGAATTGTTTTTATGTTGTAAGCCATTAAAAATAAGCAGCCAAACATCAGAGAATTGTCCAACTAATTAATTATATCTTGGATTAGTGAAGAGCAGGGACTTAATAATTGATGTTGAGGAAACACGGCATTGGGATCATTGATATATTATTCACTATCCCGCCTTTGAAAAGACTCTTCCAGAATGCATACAGACCTCCGCTCATGACAGTGGTCGCTTCTTGTTGGAGCCGATAGCATATTCTAGGTTTAATCTGAGGAATGAGGGCTGCTTACACGTGTGAGAAAGCCTGCAGGGTGCAGCAGTCCGTATTACTGCGCTATGTTCCAGGCACACTGGCAGACAGAATCCTCATCTGTTTTTGTTTCTGTTTATAGGGCTTTAGCTGGTCAGTCGGTATTCAGACATTGCTTTGTCTAATTCGATTTGAAACTTCTTCTAAGAAAGCTACTCCTGCCTAGTTAGATGCCCATCCAATCATCAGCTTCTCCTTTTCTCCAGGGACCTGCTCTCTACTCTTTAGTATTGATCACAGAATGATTTTTACTAGCTGAGGAACCTTGTTTTTAAAGACCATCATTACAGCAATACGGGCTGCCCATTCTCCAATGTGTACATTCTCACTGAAACAGTTTGTTTCATTTTGTTTTAGGTCTACACCATGGCTATTTTTCCTTAATGGTTCTTCACTTATTTTAGTAGATTAACTTCTCCGTTTGTTTCACACGCTGACTCTGGTTTCCTGTCGTTCTCCAGATGGCAAGGCATCTCATCTCCTAATGCTGCATTAATCCTGTTTGCACATGGAGTCCTCGGCCCAGTAAACGCTCTGACTCGTGGCGCTCTCTGGGGGATGGGCACGTCCCCGCTGACACAGAGTGCTGGTTTAGAGTCTTTGGGGCGTGGTCTTCTGGGCGTCACTTATAGGGGGCGTCAGATATGGGACTGGGCAGACGCGTGAAGAGGAAACGGGGGATTCAGTGATGGTGCGATTCACCTCAGATTATTTTTCAGCTCGTTGCTGGAGGCAGCGTAATGTTAATTGTGCTTTAATATTATCTTTTTAACACTAAACTGTGCGCACAGTCTCCATGCCTTCCAGCTGCAGATTCACCCGGAGCTTAATATTTTCATGCCTGATGCCATAAGACGTTATTGCTAAGTGAATGTATTTGAGCAAACGATGGTCTGTGCGTCAGGTGAACGTTTAGGATGACTCAAAGACATGGGTGTGTAAATCTAATTAAAAATGTGAAAGGGTTACCTGCCTGCTGTGTCTCTCCCAGATCCTGCGTGCCAGTTTTTGGCAGTCATCCTTTCAGCCAGCCAGCTGTTTAGTCCTGCCCTGAACCACTGCCAGAGCTGCATGGCATTGTGGGTTGTCTGGTCCAGCCATGCTTGCTGCTGCTTTGTAGTCTCTGTAAAGGTTTCCTCTGAAGTTTTCAAGATGGGGAAATTGCTAGGAAAATTAAGTGTTCAGAAAAGAATGTATAAAACAGTTTAAAGTAGCAAAATTAAAAACCGGGACAAGAATTCAGAGAGCCACATTCCGGAAGCCGGTACTTTTCCTGCATGTGATTGGCAAAGCCGGCTGGTTACATGTGAACACGGTAACGTAAGCTCACGTGAACACTGTAATATAGGCACACATGAACATGGTAAGATCAGCAAGAGTTGACCCAAAAGTACCGTTGGGGGGGGTGGTATTGGAATAAGAGATGCCAATCTTTTTCATGTGTCTCACTTACAGTAGATGCTAAAGTCACCCCCCAGCTGAAATATTACCTTCACCCCCAGCTGATTTGAGAAATTAGTCAATTTAGTGAATGAAGCTGATTATGTTGTTAGAGTCATGTTTCTGCATGTGCACATGAGATTTGGTAACATATTACAAGCAGGGCATCACCAGCCTCTTGTCTAGGCTAGTTTGAGAATGTTTGTTCTCATCTCTCATTTGGGTAAGTAATGTGTCTTTAGTATCAAAGATGCCATCCTGTTTGTTGCCTGTGAATAAGCCAGTCCAATGTCAGCCACCTTCTCTCTGTGTGTTAGCCTGGGAGCGTGTGCCTTGCCTGTAAGGCTAAGCCTAAGTAATTGGACATTTTCAGTCCCGTCAAAGAAAAACGGAGGAAATAATGAGGCTGATCAATGGAAAAGTGAACATGGGGGTTGCTAGGGGTCTCTGATTCTGTCATTGAATTTAGGACAGTCATGTTCAGGTGTGAAACAGATTTAACAGATTTAAATCTGCCGTAGACAGTGCAACTGTACTTATTCGTAGGTTCCAGACAAAGTGTGTGTGTGTGTGTCTGTGTGTGTGTAAGAGAGAGAGAGAGAGACAGTGGTGTTGTGTGTTTGGATCCAATCAAAATGCTGCTTTTTTGACCCCATTGTATGTGATCCTCATGGTCGACTTCTAAAAGATTCCACTGAAAGGTTTTAATTACGCAGTGACTTAACTTGGCCCCAATGCACAGATCCTTATTGAAGTCCATAAATCTCCCTCAATGACAGGCTCCCACCACACACAAACACTGCTGCTCCCCGGACCTCCCAGCAACGTGCACCGGCCTTCCACATCCCCAGGCTCCATGGGTCGCCTCGTCTTCACCAGCTCTTCCATTAATCATAATCCTCAGGCTGTGCTAACCAGCAGCCCGCAGCCTCCCGGACGCAGCCGAAGCTGTGCTGAGGTAGCCGCAGGCCGTCCGAATCTCGTAGGTTGATACATGGATAAGGAGCTGAAGCTAGTGTAGTGTTTAGAACATGGTTGTTTGGAATGGGAACGTTGAGCTGTGACAGTCATGTTAGCCAGCACCACGCACTTGAAGACCTACCCCTGACATGGCTGGTTTTGGTTTCTTCCCTCTTCTGCTTTGGCAGTTGGCATTATTAGCATCCTGTGGAACTTGCAAATGAGCTGTGCTCCGAAGTGAAGGTGTGTTAGGCGCCTTCGCTCATCAGGTGTGTCTCGCACCCACGCAGTCCGGGGTCTGCCAGCGACTAGTCTTTGCACCGACTTGGAGTATGTCTGAGGGCATCCCTGGTCCACCAGAGCTACAGGGGATATTCCCACGCCTGCCACACTTCCCAGCAATTTAGGCTTACAAGCTAATTCTGCCTGAACGTTTGCGTGGCAATTACCCTTCAACATAAATGAATACATAATTAAATGTTGGAAGAAGAACTGATCTCGGGGATACTGCTGACACACACACAAACGCGCAGACAGTTTATACTGTATGTAACTCGCAGGTTTTCTCTCTCTCACTTCTGACCCAGATGCTGGTCCAATGGTGTTTGTCATTTGCGTTCCGATTGCAGCAGTTGCCATCCCATAACTTCTCTGTACCTCTGCTGTCGCGTAGCTATGCAAGGTCACATCAAAAGTAGTTCTTTTGGCAAGGGCTTATTATAATAGCTTTACATCTCCGAAGCTGGTCTTAAAATAATGAAACGTGTGCCAGTGGACACGTGCCTGTACGCTGGTGTTGGTCGTGGCAGCGGTGAGCTCCTCCGCAGGCATGCAGGGACAGTCACAAAGTGGCAAACCCTGAAATGAAGAAACGCTGAAATTTATGAGGAGGCCTTCCTCTCTTCAGAGTATTCGTATCTCAGGAAAAAGCAGTACCTGACATAAAAGAGGAATGCTTTGTGTGTGTGTGTGTGTGTGTGTGTCACGGCTGGTGGTACATTTGGTATTCATCTGTCACATAAAACACAGCACTTTTGTGTGTCTGAGTGAGTGTGGTGTGTGTCGCACCGTTGGTGGTACATTTGGTATTCATCTGTCACATAAAACACAGCAATTGTGTGTGTGTGTGTGTGTGTTAGTGTGAGTGTGTGTGTGTACGCTCCATGTTGCTCTGCATCAGTATCATCTCCACTGGATAATCTCGAGGAGGAGGGACACCATCACAGGACAGGCCCTGGTGTCAGACACACTAACGTCTTCCTCGTGCTCCATCTCTTTTCAGACTCCCTCTTTGTTGTTGGTAAGTGCTGCTGATTCCGGAGTCTTCAATGTAACCCATCAGCATGAACTGCTAAGACCTGACGTGTGCTGCTGCAGCCAGCTGACCCAAGACCTGTGCATCTCCTGCGGTACGTCAGCTGCTGCCACCAGACAGATGCCGGCAGGTCTGCGGGGCGACCAGTGTGCCAGCCCTCTGTAGACTCGTCCCGATCCATCACAAAGCCATGTTTTCAGCCGTGCCAAGGCTGTTGAACACCTGTGCCTGGCCTACCTAATGTAAAGAGAGCCTATCAATGGTTTTCCTGCGGTGCTGGGTGCACTGTGCCCTATATACCTCTGAGTCACACTAGGTAAATCTCAATATGTGTTCTTGACTGTACTTGTGTTTTCTTGTACCCGTTTTACGTCATCTTCCATTGCCAAAGACCAGTTCCAATACTAAGAACACCAGTACAGAAGACGGTTGAAATCCCCTGGATGTTGGTCTTGCTTGCCCCAAATATAAAGGATACATCAGTTGCATCCTTGCTGAACAAGACCAATTCCATGATTCGTTGCGCCCCATGCTCGTTCACGGAAGGCAAGTTCGCAAGACCGGTCTTGCCATGACCACAAGTACGACCTTTGCTTTTTTGGGATTGAGATTCACCCATTGATCTTCAACATGACACATGTATGGTGTAGTGGCACTTAATGGTGTGTAATGTCAGCATCATGATGCAATGAGAGTGCTTGAGCCCTTAGTGTTGGTTATCATTTTGGAGGCTTTATAGGCTGATGAATTGTGTTCTGTAAATGAGGGATAATATTGCCTCTGAGAGCTTGTGTTTTGCAATTTGTTTTAATGGCGCGTTCCACTGTAATGTATTGTTACTTTCGGTGGGACGACTTCGATGAACAGCTGAAGACAGAACACTGTATGGATTTCACTGGGATTTGCAGTATGATTCTGGTGATGGGCTACAGTATGGTCTTTATGAATATTGGCTGGTTCTCTTGTGTTTTCGGTGGAGATGCTGTGTATACTATCCTCACAAGTCTGCCTATGTCATTAATCTGGTCCTGGCTGTGGGATGCAGGATCTGGCAAGATGTTTGCTATAAATAAACAGTCCACACAAAAGAATGTGTTAATTAGTAATTAGCGGAGAGCTGCACGGACCACATGACTGAGCCCTGCCAGGCAAATGGAGACCGATGCACCAAACGAGATGAGGGACTCTGCGGCAGGACCATCACTCTCTCTGGGTAACTACGGTGAAGCCGCGCTGATGCCCTCACGTACTGCCAGCCCATTCGAACCCAGCATCCTGAGACGGACCCTTGACGTTGTCCTGCTTGGACCCTGAAAAGCCTGAAACTGAACTTCGCATGTGAGCTTTTGCTCACGGGGTCTTCTGCTGATGCACTGGCGGAAAACTAAGCAAAGGAAGTTTCTAGAACTATTTATATGGGGACTCCAAATTAATGTCACATAAAGCATGCAGTCATCACCATCACCGTGCCTCTGACTGCCATTCACAGGAAGGAAACAAAAAATGCGCCACGGATATTTTTAAGAAAAATATTTTCATAAAATGAAAAAATAATGCGTTGTTTCCATTTTTCGTGTGGCTTGTTAATGGGGAAGGAAACGGAGTGAGAATTAAAGTTTAAGCACGCCATGACACCCGCTGAAATTCCGGGCGTCTGTTAAACCTCGTCTTTAAAGTGAAATAAAATAATGGATGTGGGTCTGGGATCCAGGCTGCCTGGGCTTCATGGCCCCATCATTAAAGCTGCCATTGCGAGTAACACGGAGCTGCATGTGCCCCATCTGCCTGTCTCCCCAGCATCTACTCACTGATGTTAAAAGAAATCTTTATTGTCAGTCACATATCCTATTCACTTTGTTCACCTGTGCTGACACTCCTGGCTGCGCGCGCGCGTGTGTGTGTGAGTGCGTTTCTTGCCTATGTGTGTGTGCGCGTGCGCGCGCGTGTTTTTTTTTTTTCTTTAACACCCCTACTTACCGCCAGACATGTGCCCATTGGCATCCGTGAGTTTTAAACACTCCCTCATTAAGCCGGGGACGTGTTTGAAAGCTCCCGGCACAGGCTGATGAGGGGAACCAAGGTGCCTGCTTGACTTCCTTCCTTCCCCGGGCTGTGACAGACGGAGGCATAGCGGCCAGTGCTGTGGTGTCACCTGCACGAAGGCTTCCTCCCCTTGATCTATGCCACACAGGACCGCGGCCCACAGAGCTGACAGTTTGCTGAATTATTTAGCTCCTCAGCCCAAGTGCGCGCATCGCTCCGCATTATGCTGATGGTGCCTCGTAATGAGGCCTGGCGTTAGGGAGGGGGCCCTCTTCTGATCCTCTGACGACATTCCGGGGTCTGGCAGAACGGGGCGGCCCAGACAGGGGGCCCCCGTCCCAGTACCAGGGACTGCGTAACTGTCCCTCAGTGGCAAGCCCCAGCTCGAATTGCACTGTGACACAATGGCACGGTGGAAAGCTATCTTAATTAAAAGCTTTCTTAATTTAGACATCACGGCGTTAAGTTTGCAGTGTTAGTGTATATCTAATTTCTGATTCGATCCAATTTAGCTTGTGGCATGCAACCATCACTTCTATGCGGTAACTCACTTGCTCTAAAGAATGATTACTGAATGATGTTAATGCGACATTGTGGCACGGGGAGCTGTAAGGCTAACAGCTGCCTCCCCAATAGGGATGTTCAGTTTTTCCAAGTGTAGAAGGTGTTCACATTTTGAGTTTTTTTTTTTTTTTTTGTGTGTGAAATGCCACCCTATTGGTCCTGACCTCGGACGCCCGGGCGGATCCCGATATCGAATCCCAGATAAATGTAGCCGTGAGAGCTGGGAAGGAAGTGGAGTGACAGGGAGATTTTTGCTGCTTCTCCTCCAGCATCCATCTTATCTTTCCACTTTGGTGGATGTGATAAGGAGTTCAAGCTCAGGAGGATTGATTATCTCACAAATAAACAAATACTGACGACCATGTCTGTTAAGTAGTGACAAAATGGTCTACTTCAGAAGTTAGGAAACTTTCTAAGCACTTTGCTGTCCTTCGCTTTGTTTAAATCATTTGCTTGCAGATAACCTGGCCTTATTAAGCTGTCAGAGGTCTGACAAGCTATCAGTATTTTCTTACTTAATTTTGATGGAGCTTAGTTATTTCACAGTTGTTTTTAATTCAAAACCTTTTTAAATGGATGATAAAAGCAGGTTTACTGAAATGTAATATGGTTCAATACATCCATGGACAACCCATGTATTTAGTCCATTCAGGTTGTTTGCAGGCTGTAAAAACGTTTGGCAGATATTTTACTTCTGAGTCTAAAATGAGTCCCCAGGGCTTAGTGCTAGAATGAGTGTTTAACTGGTTGTGGGCTCCTTGCACCTTAACACATATTTACAGGCTATAGCAAGAAGTGCAATAATCATCAGTTTGTGAAATGACAGAAGCATACTGTGATTATATCAGCAAATATCACACAGAGAAGATGAACTTTGCTGGGTTACGCGGGCAGTCGTGTTTTAGTTTTGTCACTTGTCATTGAAATAATTTCTTCAATTTGTTTTAATTATTGCCAGAATCATCCTATTACCCCCTGCTTGGGTTTGCTTCTAAACCCTAAAATAGTATTTGTTGCCAGGCAAAAAGGGGGAAAAAAAGAAGAAGACACTATTATGATACTGACTGACAGTGATGGGGCTCATAACCAGTAATTGTTGTTTTTGGGATGAGACGTTTGTTTTGGACAAAACCTTTCATCAGGCACTCCTGTTCTGAACAGAAGTTCTGCCATATAAATTACTGGCATTAGGATGTTGCGAGCTAAACATCCTCATAATACCATGTAGATGCGGCATAACTGAGTGCTGAAGTGATTTAACAGGGTTAATCAAAATCCTATTCAGGAAGTCGCATTACTGTGTCTGGCACAATAGGCTTCTGCACAAGGGTCTGTGTGTGACTTGCCTTTATGCTGTTCTTCATACTTGGGGCAGCTGAGCAGGTAACATACCTTCCAACAGGAGTGCTGTAATAAAAGGCCAACAGGGTGAATCCTAGTACTGTCACCTAACGAAAGGCTTGCCTGTTCTAATAGATCAATGGAGGAACGGTTTTTACGGCTAAGGATTAATGGTGAGAATGATTAAAATGGGCATCAAGCACCAAATCCCTAAAAAAAAAAGGTGCTTAAAATACAATGGCAAGCAAAATACAAAGCCAGACATGTCATGTTCATTGTGTGAATCCAGCTGATTTTTCTCAGTTTCTTCATGTAGCTGCAGCTGGTCAGATAGATGTTTCCTTGTGTTCCCAAGCATAGATCTGAAGTTGACAGTTAGTTTGCGAGCAGGGTCCGAGCTCGGTTCCCCGTTAGACCGAAGGGCAGTGTGTGAAATCTGCTGCTAAAATGCAGTATTTGCACTGGAACACCTCACTGTACTGGAACACCTCACTGTAGGGGCTGGCAAAGGAGGGAGCAGGAGAGCATTTTAGCAGCAAGCACCGAATAAAAACAGCTGTGGCGATGCCAACAGACAGGAAACAGCATGAGCCAAACTATCTTTGGAGGAGGAAAACTTTTAGTGGGAGGAGTAAAACGGTTAGTAAACATGAGCCGCAAATCCTAACAGCTTTCTTTTCGGGGAGAGAAAATGCGAAGGAGAGAAAAGTCATTCTGAGCAGCCGGGGCGCAGATAAAGCATCACACTTCAGTTCCTTCACATCTCATGCAAAGTGACTTGCAGCAGGAGGCTGCCGCCACGCTGCATCAGCGCCTCTTCACTGAGAGAGGGAGCGATATTAAAAACCGTCCCCTGATGGATGCCACAATGGCGCTGCCTTTCATTAGCGCCCAGCCGCCGTGTCAGGCCTCTGTGTAGCGCTCATTGTGCATGCATAGTAAATGACTATTTACCTGCCACTTCCTTTGATAAGTCGGCCCCCCTCCCCCATTGCTCAGCCCCGGCCGGCAGTCGGTCCCCCTTCTTTGCCCACGATCACATTAAGACGAGCGCGTCTCCTTCCAGAATGTACACCACTACATTTCCACAGGTGCTGTTCTCTTGGGTTCATCGTGGGACAGTCTTTGATTGTTTCCTCGTCTTTTTTTTTTCCCTTTGTCTATTTCCTCCTCCTCATCTTCGTCCCCTTCGACATTCCTGTTGAGTTTCTGTGTTGTGGTAGCTCTGTTTATGCAACGGCTTGTTTTGAAGTGACAACCCAGGATAGATATGCAATATTAAAGAGGGACCTTATGAATTTTTGACATCAAATTAGTGGCTTCCCAGTTAACACATCACAGCTCACTGGGGCAGGCCGATCAGAAAACCCCTCTGAAGTGACAGGGAAAAGAGCAGGGCCAATCACTAAATATGCTTTTTTAATGTAAGTAGTAATCAGCACAGTAAGGTTAAGTAATAGTCTGCAGTTTCCATCGAATCTAAGTGAACACCAGTTTTTTTTCCCTTTAAATGTTATCCACTGTGAATCTCCGGGACTATAATGCAGATTAACATCCCGTGTGACACCGAACTTCTGATCAAAGCCGCATTTTTCTCTTCCTCCTCCTCATTCAAATTGCTTTATGTCAGTATGGGTTGATATTACCCACAATGCAGTGGTGGTCCTGCCTCTTATGTCCACAGCAAGATTGCAGCTCAAAGTGTCCCTTCTGTCGAGACCCTCCTCAGTGGCTCTGCACTCCCCCCAGCTAGCTGCCGTCCTTTGTTCGTATCTGATTCCCCAAGGTGTTTGCCAGTGGCCTTAAGCGTCCGCTTAGCAGTTGAATGCGTCGAAACTAAGCTTGGGGATTGGATATGCAGTACAAGGCTCTGGAACCACTAGGAGCTGAAGGTAACATGTTAGGTCTGGTTTATGAAGACCACACATGCTATTTCAATGCATGAATATAGTACATCAGTGATGTAGGTGTCATGCTAAATGCTGTTACGGAGTATCTGTGAGCTAGCATTGTTAGTACATCAGTGATGTAGGTGTCATGCTAAATGCTGTTACGGAGTATCTGTGAGCTAGCATTGTTTCAGTGGGCTTTGCTCGAAGAGGCTGCCATTAGGTCTTGTCGCTGGAACACACGCAGATACATTTGTCTCTACCGTCCCTTAGCTGTCAGAGTAAACAGATTCAAGTTGTCATGGTCCCAACAGACTGCCATTCTCACCATGATGATCAATTAACTGATTATTCCGGCAAGCTCCTGATTTGATAATCAGCGGGACTATTAATCACTTTTAATCTACTAATCGGCGATTGGCTTTTGCATTTATGGAGGAGCTCAGAGCCAGGCCTGCCTGACACGTCAACCTCCAGGGTCTGCCTTAGGCGGCAGAGTGAGGAGCCGCACTGCCGAGAGCTGTAGCAGTAATAATATCTATAACAACGACGTTTAATAACGATAACAATTGCGGAAGTAGAACAGGAGTAACAACAGGCAGAGACTAACACCACTGCAACCACGTTAGTGTGGATTATCACAACCATTTTAATAATGATACCCACGGCTACGGCAAAGGCTTTTGTGATGGCAGCTTCAGGGTGCGTGCCATGCCTGTCACCTGCGGGGCAGCTACGTTCCAGGCATACCCTCCGAGTTACAGGAACGCAGAAGTCTTCCAGGCCGTATCTGAGCGAGTGACGAACACGGGCCGAGCTCCGTCTCGAGAAGCTACACGGGGGAGCGTAGCGCCCGTTTTCTTTTGATGGCTGGAATTTCAAATCGTTGCCTCCTCCTGAACGCTCACCTAATTTCCCGTGCCCTGCTTCTCGTGCCATAATACGCTTTTTGTTATTTCTTCAATTAGAGTCAATTGACCTGACAGAATGGTTGGCAATTAAGTGATTTTTTTCGGAATGGTCTTGGGGTAATTGGCTTGAGCTTGTCAGCTGTGTTTTATGAAGCCAAGTCCCCACCTTTCTCTGGAGCATAATAGCTTATAATTTCAAAATCTTTATCTTCTGTTTCCCTCTCAATAAACTGCAATTACAGGAAGTTGTTGGAGGTGCTTAAACTTCCCTCTTTTTGTACCATTCCAGTCATTTCATAGCTGCCATTAAAATGAGTTTTTTTTTTTTGTGTGTGTGGCTGTGGAGCCGTAACGTAATCATGCCATGTGTGTAAGCAGAGACCAGCTCACCCGGGTTTACCAGCTAAGAGCGGAAAGTCTCCATCTTACTTGCTAATTAAGAGCATGGCTGTATTCCAGCAATTCTAGAGAAGTTGTATTCTGCTGTTTGATCATCCTGCTAATGACATGGCTGTGAGGGCATGAAGCAATGTCCCCACTGGCCGGCTGAAATGGTATCGGGCCAGAACCGCCCCTCTCAATGGGCCCAGTGCCAGCACCCATGAAAGTTACTGGGTACCTGCACTGTATTCACCAGCAAATCACCTGCCAGTAATTACAGCTCTGATCTTGTCACTATTTTTTTTTTCAACTTTTGTTGCACTCCATCACCTTTTGATTCGGTCTATGCATACAAGGGTTATGGTTTTATGGATAAACATTTTAGGCTGTCAGGACTTGGTTAAAACAATGTAGATAGCAAGAGGCCAAATGGTAGCTGTCTGAGATATTTTGGAAGGTGAGAAAAGAGGTAAGATCTGTCGTGGTATTTTTTTTTTTTTTTTATCAGGACATCAAGCATATATTATTTTTTTATTTAGCTTAAATGAGGCAGGAAAGATTAAGAAGCCATAACACCAGCTTTTAATGTGTTCCCTAGACCAGCATTTCCCAACCCAGTCCTCGGGGAACCCCGGACAGTCCATGTTTTTGCTCCCTCCCAGCTTCCAGCCAATCAGGAACACCGAATACCTGGCGCATGTGCGCTGCAAGTTGAGAGGAAGCAAAAACCTGGACTATCCGGGGTTATCTGAAGACTGGGTTGGGATATACTGCCCTAGACAACGGGTGGTATCCTGGGGCTTGCTGGCCAATGAGAAATTGTAACCTTTGCCCGCCTGCCTGTGTGTAGTCTCTTACACATGCCTTGTTTGTAGTCCAGAGTTTTCATGCTAAAATTCATTTGATTACAAATTTCCCTTAGAATGTGACATCACCCGGCGTAGTTCAGACCCCTCCTGCCAATGGGCAACGTCCGTGTGAAACATATCTTGCTTTCTCCTGCTTCTCTTCTGTGTCTGTGGCTGTTCTGTTTGTCATTTTTACCTCACACCCAAAATCTGCCTGCAGGGGAATTCAATGAGCATAACGTCATTGTTTTTATACATTTTCTGGACACAAACGCTGAATACATCTTTCTCTCCATGAGAGCTGTTAGGAAGGTGTTTAGTGTTGATGAAAAGGCAGACCTAGGCATGCGTAACGGAAGTCCAGTCCAGACAGTCTCTCCTTACATCTGATGATTTTTTTTTTTTCCCAGGGCAAATGCAGACACGACTGAGCAAGGCAGAGGGAGAAATAAATAAGGACACGAAATCAACAAATAAATAATTCACAACAAAATGACAGCAGATGTTTAGATGTTAGAAGCTTGCAGTTTTGCGGTGGTCTCAGATATAACTTTTGATCACGAATTCAGAAACAGCCCCTGAGTGGCTCGCTTGCTGCTCAGGGTGGCGATGGGGTGTGGTTGCCCTTATTTATTTCTGTTATCTATCCATTTGCTTTTCTATCCATGCAAAGCACTTCCCTAATACAATTTTTGAGACTAAACTGAGTCATTGACATATATAAGTGAGACTTGCCTCAGCATTTCGACCCTGGTGTTGGAGTGTGTAAATAGATGGGGAACACAATGTAACTGTACATCAGGGAGGCCTGCTGGAGACCATCCCAGATTCCTGCTACGGAGACGACTGGCATCACTCTGTGATTAACATTTAAACATTAGCACTAAAGAAAGACTGTAGCTTGTTGATTTTGCAACTTGTATTCAGAGAGAGTCCTTCTCAAGTGTTTCAAAGTGAATATCTCTTCAGATAACCCACAGAACACATTCCTCATAGGTTTTTTAAACCGGCGGAATGGAGCAGTTCAGTTCGCGTGCAGGAGGTTTGCGTCTCTGCGTCTCTGCGATTGTGTTTGTGTTCCTCTCTCCTTGCATCTGGCCCTAATCTCTCTGTGTCTCTCAGTGAAAATTCTAATCAGACCCATCATCTTAACTATAAGAAGAGTGCCTGGTCATAAAACATACCTGAGGAATATAAAGAACTATTATAAATTGAAATGGAACAAAATTTGTTCACGGGAAGCAAATCTGGGTGGGGGTTGCACAAAGAATTGCCTTTCCCCGCCCCCCCCCTCCCCACCACCTAGACACATTTTTCATACACGAATGAACCATTGATATTCCATCTGTTCGTGCTCCCGCTCTTTGGGGATGTTGTCAATCAAAAGTCACATGACCGTGTGGCAGTAGCAGCTTCTGGGAGGCCTCTTGTTGCCTGGCCGTGAGCCAAGTTGTGCGCCAGTATGCTTGGCTGAACCACACTGAACCAAGCTGTCCGCTGGAAGCTGGACCCAAATGCACATCAGTGGACTAAGCAGAGATGCCTGCCGCAGCCTGGATGGAACCTGCTTCATCTCTGCATCACCTCCATAGTCACTTGCCAGCGGGTCTTGAGTAGGAGACATCTTCCTAACGCGCCTATTTTGCTGTCAGGAAATGCTATGAGCAGACGTTCCTCCTTGGTCACCATTGTGTACAAGCAAGGCAGTTTCCCCCCCCTGTTCCTTGGAAACCGAATACCAGCCTCATGGGAAGATGGGTTAACCTCTCAGGCTATTACGGTCATTTAGTCCGTAGGAGGGGGCGTGCCGTAGGGCCACCGTGCTCCCTCCTCTCTGGTCCCCGGTAGGCGATGTACCCACGGGAATGTGGAGCCAGGCCCCCGCTTGATGTGTGTGCTCATGGCCAGTACCCTGGTGATTCCACAGCCCAGGGATCTGGGGTAAAGAGCAGCACACAGGTAATTAATGGCGCTGGTGGCAGAGATCAGGGAATGGTCCACAGGGACATTGGGGAACCCCCTGATTGGTCTTCTGGGCTCAGGCACATCGCTCTGAGCCTCACCTGTGGTCCAAAGCCTCTCATGGTGGGTGGAGCCAAAGGGCCGCCACAGTGGGGCACTTCCACAGATTACCGCCTGCTGTCTCGCTCACACCAGGCCTGTTGGGCAGCTCCGGGGCAGGGCTTGCCCTTTCTCTGTCTCTGCCCATGTGGTGTTGCTCCCTGTTCCCCGTGGAGAGATGACACTGAAGCCTGCTAATTGGAGAGCTTTAATCCCAAGCTCACCTTGCCTTGGTGCTGTACGTCGACGGTCCCTTTTTTTCCCCACCGTGAATTTGGGCAGAGATGAACCTCAGAACAAAAGATCGGCCATCTGATAGGAGCTGAATGGACTTTCGCTTAATGTCTTTGTTCGTCTTTTGTTGTTCGTTCAGGTGATAATCATTCCTCCCCCTGCTCGATGCCTCGGGGAAGTTAGGCAGGTGCACAGGGGTCATTCACACACAGCTAGCAGTTGGTCCTTCTGGGGCCCTCTACCTAAACAGCCCCTGGGATTGTGGCTGCAGGTGGCACTGTTGTTTGGCCATGGTGGCGGAGGCCGTTATGTGATATCTCCGTCCAGGCCCGGGGGGCCAACCAACTGTTTGTTTATGTGTCATGAGGCCCTGGGTGAATGCTAATGTGGAGCAGCCTTCTCTGCTGTACCCTCCCTCCCCGCTGGGGCCTTGCTACGGCCCTTGAGGCCCCCTGGGCAGGCTGGCACAGGTAGCCCTTTGTCAAACCGCCATGGGGAATTGTTCATGAGGGCTGGCTGCCTGATGCTGCGTCCCAGAGCAAACCTTCCATCTGCCGGCAGTTGGCTATTATTTACCAAACCACCGCCCCCCCCCCCCCCCCACCAGGCCCCAGGAGAACATGATACCGTTTTATGCTACTGCCCAAGACTGCATTTATGCAAAAGCAGTGGCAGACGAGTATGAACAGCGATTCACGTTTTGCCAGACAAACTGAAGTCAGGGAAAATGCTGGAAGCTGTTACTCATGTTTGCTTTGAGAGTGAGGTCTCCGTGATGGAGCACATTGCATAAGAAGGATGGCTCTGTAGTAATGATGAACTGATGGGGTTTAGACACATACAGTAGCACTCGCTGTAGTTGTCCGATGGGGCAACACTTTTTGTAAGCTCCGGAAATTAATGCAAGCGGACTGCCTCTGCTGTGTTATGGGGGGGGGGGGGGAGGGGGTAATGTTTTATCAGCTGGAGAAGCCATTTCTGCAGTAAAAGAAAGCAATGAAACCATATGAAATGAAAGTAAATTGAAAGTGTCAACGTCATACAGTGTGTGTAGAGCCAAAGAGGCACTTTGGTCGTTTTGTCCCGGAGAAAATGTATGATTGTAAGACACGTCTCCTGAAGACGTTGATAGAGCAGGGCTTTTTGGCTGCCGTTGCATCAAGGATCAGTTCCATTTTTACATGATTAATTTGATATCTTAAAAAAAGCCTTATTAATTTAATATGTGATGTTAATTGAATTCATCTGAGTATAATTTTTTACTGAAGTTAATTAAAAGGAGAAGAGTCTCAAAATGTACCAGCATAGTATGGGTAGGCCTCCACCCTCCCATCAGCTCCACAACGGACATCATCAATACACCCCCCTAACCTCAGCACCATAAACTAGTGCTGGGGGGGGGGGGGGGGGGATCTCAATCAGTGTTTACTCCTTAACATCTTATTTGTCTTTTAGGGATTTTTGAAACTACAGAAAGATATTTTCATCTTCATATCCAATTAGAACTTACAGTATCAAATTCAACTTTCATGTATTAAACATGAGCCATAAAATATTATTTTATTAAATGATGTTTAATGCGATTTCATTTTATTTTATTTACTTTGGGTTGGGTTGGGTTCGGGGCAGTGTTTAACCGATAGTAGCCTCTCGATTTCTTCGGTAGTCATTGCCAGGTTGATGTTTGTGTTCTTTTTTTCCTTGCAAGTGGCATGTATAAGGAATGAAACTGAAACACTGGCCAAAATAGTGTTTGGGGTTTCACGCCTATATATGCACAGCATGGTGGCCAATCTTCACTGATTGCACATTCCATCAGTGTGCGAAGGTTGAATTAGCAGAGCAATAGCACAGCTGTACATAAAATATTGCAATCCTCACAACATAACAGGAGACATATCACAGTTCAAAAGAGGACAAATTGTTGGTGCGTGTCTGACTGGCACACCTGTGACCAAGACAGCAAATCTTTGTGGTGTATCAAGAGCCACGGTGCCCAGGGTAATGTTGGCACACCAGCACGAAGGATGGGTCACATCGATCAGGTATAACTGTGGATGCAAGAGGAAGCTGTCTGAAATGGATGTCTAACCCGGATTGTACCCAAAGAACATAAAACCACAGCTGCCCTCTCACTGCAAAACTATAGCGCACTTCGACTCTCCTGTTTCCACCAAATCTTCACTGGGAACTGCACAGGCCTCTGTGCAGGACTTGTACCTGTCATTTCCAAGATGAATTGATGCTGTATTGGCTACAAATGGAAGCCCATACTAATAAATTATTGTGTAGCACACATATATAGTATATTACATAAGTTTCTTTGTAGAATACAGGTATATTTTTGAGAGATTGTTACATTGACTTCTGTAAAACAAAAGGCTCTCGATCAGTATCACTAATTAAAAAAAAAAAAACAAGTCTCTAGTTTATGGTACAGTAGCTCCCCTTTCACTCCTGTAGTGCCCTTGGAGCTCCCGGCACACCCTGTGAGGTGTGCTCACTCCCGCTTGTGACCCTGTGGCTCCCCTTTCACTCCTGTAGTGCCCTTGGAGCGCCCGGCACACCCTGTGAGGTGTGCTCACTCCCAGTTGTGACCCTGTGGCTCCCCTTTCACTCCTGTAGTGCCCTTGCAGCGCCCGGCACACCCTGTGAGGTGTGCTCACTCCCGGTTGTGACCCTGTGGCTCCCCTTTCACTCCTGTAGTGCCCTCGGAGCTCCCGGCACACCCTGTGAGGTGTGCTCACTCCCGCTTGTGACCCTGTGGCTCCCCTTTCACTCCTGTAGTGCCCTCGGAGCGCCCGGCACACCCTGTGTGGTGTGCTCACTCCCGCTTGTGACCCTGTGGCTCCCCTTTCACTCCTGTAGTGCCCTTGGAGCGCCCGGCACACCCTGTGAGGTGTGCTCACTCCCGCTTGTGACCCTGTGGCTCCCCTTTCACTTCTTGTTTCTTTTCTCTTTTATTTCTCTGACACATAATATATGTCCCCCCTTCATAGGAATGTATATCTCAATCCTGTGTTTGGAGCTCAGCAAAAACAGACGAGACATTAGGTTTCCTAACGGCAATTATCTTTTTAGATTGGAGAACCCACTGCGCCTAATCCCGGCAGGCAGCCTGTGGCTACAGATACAAATTTGGGGAGATAATTAGGTGCACGAGAGGGGGTTCTCTACAGGACAGGAAGGGGACACCAGGCAGCGTCCACAGGGGGGCATTAAAGTCCCCCTAGTATCCATCCCCCCCTCAGAATGTGCTGGCCATCCCCCCACCCCCAGCCCACCCTGCAGGGGTCAGTGGAGTTTATCTCCTCATGAATGTTTAACCTTTTTATGAGGAAAGGGCATCTTATCTTTTCGCAGTGCTGTTAATTGGGGACATGATTAGAGCATGCTGTTTGACTCCGCAAGTCGTGCTTTTGTTCCCAGCACCAGGCTGAAGGAGAGGACACAACCACTGGCTGCATTTTCCAGAGCGTCGCCCTCCAAATCACCACGAAAAACAAGCTCAAGGCCTTCATGCTGACTCTACTTGCAGTGAAAGTGGGAAACTCTCCAGTTAAACTGTTACTGCCTGAAGTATTGCAGCTCTCTGTGAGTTTGTGTAGTTATGTCACACGTTATAAGATCAAAGCAAGCCCCGGTGGGGCACTATTCCCTCTTTGGCTAAGGCCAGCTCAGAAGTCAGCCTGAAACATGTACTTCTGCCCTTATGTTGTTTTTTTCAATTTGCGTGCCTGTCATTCCAGTTGGATTGAAATGTCTAAACTAGAATTATGAGGATTATACCTGAATTGAAGCCCACTGAGATGTACTGCACGTAACATCAGTTTGAAATGTGTACTTAACAGTCAACATGCAAAAGTAGCGATGATGTCCAGAGCTGCTGTCGTCTGATGGCAGATGGTCATCATGTGGGTCATGTACGTCTGCTTACTGTTTACTGTTTGTACTTCCTGCAGGTAATCAGTCATCCATGTTGCGAACCTTATCTTGACCTTTGCAGTTTCAGTCTATAGCCAAAGGTGCCCAAACCTCAGGAAGGCGCCTGTTCGCAGAGTGTTTTGTTCGCCACCAGGCAGCAGCGAGGATTAGGCGAAGCTCGTCGCAGGAGGTGAGGAAACGATAGCATCTGCTTCCCTTAAGCCTAGCGAGCAAAGTCCATGAGGGTGGCTGAGAGCAGAGTGAAGCCAGTGTGGGGTGTTTTGGTTGTCTGCATATTTACTCTGAGGAAACTTTGATTTTTCTTGCTCATTCTCAGGTGCGATGGCTTAAAACTGAACGTTTTTGCCCATCTTGTGTTTAGGAGGAAACCGTCCACAAGAGTTCCTCAGTATGTCAAGGAGATCCAGGTGCAGGCATGTCAGCAGGTGTCCTTACTCTGGTCAGTGTGTTACGTGGTTATGGCTGTTCTTTACAGCCAGATTTGATTGATTTTGGATGGATGAATCAGTAAATTGGATTCTTTGAGACTTGGAATTACTGTGAAACTCACTGCCTGTGTTACTCTGATTATCCTGTAATTAAAAAGATGGCTACAGTATACTTATGGATGATTTTCTGTTTCCTGTCCACTTCCACCTACCATGGACTGTCCTCTCCCACCTTGTGGACTGTGACTGTCTGCTCCCACAATGTCCTACTGGACTGTCCTCTCCCAACATGTGGACTGTGACTGTCTGCTCCCACAATGTCCTATTGGACTGTCCTCTCCCACCATGTGGACTGTGACTGTCCTCTCCCACCATGTGGACTGTGACTGTCCGCTCCCACAATGTCCTATTGGACTGTCCTCTCCAACCATGTGGACTGTGACTGTCCGCTCCCACAATGTCCTATTGGACTGTCCTCTCCCACCATGTGGACTGTGACTGTCCTCTCCCACCATGTGGACTGTGACTGTCCGCTCCCACAATGTCCTATTGGACTGTCCTCTCCCACCATGTGGACTGTGACTGTCCTCTCCCACCATGTGGACTGTGACTGTCCGCTCCCACAATGTCCTATTGGACTGTCCTCTCCAACCATGTGGACTGTGACTGTCCGCTCCCACAATGTCCTATTGGACTGTCCTCTCCCAACATGTGGACTGTGACTGTCCGCTCCCACAATGTCCTATTGGACTGTCCTCTCCAACCATGTGGACTGTGACTGTCCGCTCCCACAATGTCCTATTGGACTGTCCTCTCCCAACATGTGGACTGTGACTGTCCGCTCCCACAATGTCCTATTGGACTGTCCTCTCCCACCATGTGGACTGTGACTGTCCGCTCCCACAATGTCCTATTGGACTGTCCTCTCCCACCATGTGGACTGTGACTGTCCGCTCCCGCAATGTCCTATTGGACTGTCCTCTCCCACCGTGTGGACTGCGACTGTCCGCTCCCACAATGTCCTATTGGACTGTCCTCTCCCACCGTATGGACTGTGACTGTCTGCTCCCACAATATCCTACTGGGTGCTCGTGGTCCTTTCTGACTTCACAAACATCTCTTCCATCTGGCCTCTTGCCTGCCCCTTCTTAAAGGGGCCCTGACTTTCAAAGGACAGAAGAAGCTTAAAAAATCAATAACTCATCATTTATTGATCACTAAAAATTGTCCTCATTAGCCCCCTAAGTGGTCCTCCCCATTTAATAGTTGATGAAATGCCACCCCCCCATGAACCCTGTTTCTGTCACCATGCTCAATTCATGCAGGCCACATGGCAACAATCAGTATGCCTTTGGCCTGAGAACAGGTCCAGAATGTACACTGTGGTTCTTTGTGTGTCAGTGTGGATCCCCCCCCGGCACCAGGGCCCTGTGTGACTCTAACAGCAGCCTGTCTCAGCAGCAGGCCAGTTTCAGCCGCTTAATGACTGAAGGGCCAGTCCTCCCTCATTTCAGCTGTTTGATCTTTTGAGGCATGTGCTGCACATGTTTTCTATTGCATGAAAAATTAATTTTGCGTATCACTTTACAACATGTAAAATGTGTTTATCTTCCAGGGATTAAGGGTGTGCAAAATGAACACTGCGGAGCTTCTGTGTCAGGTATGTGCAAACATGTGGCTCACTTCAGTCCGCAGACGAGATTGCGTTGACTTTAAGGCCCCTGTCATGCAATGGACAGCTGATCACTGATGTCGGATAAGCAGTTCCATTTCACCCAGAAGAGAGGAGGACAGGACATGAAGAGGTGCTTTTGGGTAATTGAGTAGGTTGTTAAAGATGATGGGTTTTTGGTGAAGTTCCTTTCGATAGCGTCAGGCTCGTAGACCTGTATCTCTCCCGGGAGCTGTTTGGGTACGGAGCACCTGTACGCACTGCTCTCTCCTGGCTGGACCCAGAAAAATGTTGTGAGGCACTGCACTGCTGGGATTCAGTCCATGGATCCGTAGTTTAGTAGACAGAGGCATGTAGAAACAAGCTTTTGTGCTGTTTCAAGTTTTGCTCTAGCTGCTGTGTTGTCAAGCTGTCAGTGTTCTCACGAGGGAGCGACATTTTCATCCAAGCTTCTCCTGAACCCGTCTGGCTTCAGTGTCCAGTCTAACCAGTGAGCCTAACCTGTTAGCCGTTGTGGGAGATGGGAGGCAGAGAGTGTCAGCACGCTCCTTTCTGTGCGACGGTGTTCAACACAGTCCTATCAGCCCAACCGGCTAAGGTAATGGCCTTGTGCTCCAGTCAGACTTTGCCTCCGAACAGGTGAACAGTGGGACTGCAGAAGCAGGCAGCTGTTTGAGGGATGAAAGTCTGTCCTGTGGTGAGTGTGCGAGGCCCCCGGGCCCCGAAGAAGCCCGTATGCATCCGCAAGCCTCTAAAAGCGAAAGACGTGGCTGTGTGTCCCAGCCTTCAGGACGAAAAGGGACGGAACACCTTGAGCAGAAGGCAGCGGTAACATGCTAATGCTGCTCCTGCAGTGTTAGCGATGTCACGCCTAATAGCTTAGCTGCTGTCCAGGAAGCTGGCGAGTCCTAGCAGTGTGTAATCCAGTGAACCGAGGCAGGGTGGCGGGCAGAGTTGGACAGCACTGGGAAGCACGCGCACGTCACTGGCAGCATCCAAGTGGAGGTACAACAGGTGCGTCACTCAAAACTAGATTTTCGAAATGCTTAGAATTTCTCCAAAGGAGATTGCACACTTCTATGATTAGAGCCTTGTTTGTCCATATGATGTCGGGTTAGGAATTGGATGAGATCCTCTGACTGCAACTGAGTGAATGTACTACGTTTATCTCAATACCAAGAAGAACTGTATATCGATAATGTGAGAAAATATACCAGCACTGTCCTAAGTGCTTACTGTCCATCCCCCAACCCACAGTCATGTTGCATTTCAGTACTGTACCTCAAGGGGTCTCTGTAGACATCATCAGGATTTATATCAATAATCAGGATAACCACTAATATTGACTCAGTCCGTTTAGTGCTGGGCTAGCCACTGTCAAAATGTCTTTTCAACAACAACAAAACTAAAACTATGTATTCAGGTTTAACTTATTTTGTGATGCACAGCTGAAGCATACTGGATCTGATTGTTCTTCAGAATGAGTGACTTGCGCTCTTAAAAAGAGCTTTTAGACTTTATCTAAATCAGCATTGCTTCTAAGAGTACAGAGCCTTCTGTTTAAAAGGCAACTGCTTATCCTTTACGTAATATACACATTTTCTTTCTCAAAATGTCTGCAGTCTTATGTTACTGATGCGGTGTTTTTTTTTTTTTGGAGATTTCAGAGATCAGTTGGAATTTTGTCCTGGTGTAACAGCTATGTCTTTCCTAGTTATCTAACACATCTGAATGTCAAAAATTTTGGCATAACACCTTTGATATCATTCATAAGCTAAAAATTGTGGGTCAGTCTACTTTCTGCTTGTGTCAGATGATTGTTGCCCTAGTTGTAGCCTGGCATGATATCCTACATTTATCTGGGATTGATGACATATCCACAGTCAGAGTAATGATTATGCAGCACCTTTTGATAAAGCCCAAGAGACCAATCTATTTTAATTATATTCCTAACATTGACAACACAGTTTTTTACTTCCTGGTGAAATATTTCCCCCTTTTTTTAAGCTGGACGTTCCCTCTCCAGAATGTCTGGGCTAGCTATTAATAGCTAGCATGAATTTTAAAATGCAGTTTGCTTGGCATGCCGCTTCATTAGTCCCGTGGACTCCTTTAGAAATAGGCCAGCTGCACATTTTGCCATGTTCTTAATAGAGGTTTAAGATACGGCATGGCCCATGTAATACCTGAGTGGCGGCAGCATATTGACGGCTTGCTGCACAGGGGTGGGGAGCCTGATCCATGGAGGGCCGGTGCGGGTTTTTGGGATGACCTCTCAATCAGCCAATAGCAGTGGGTCCCCAGGACTGGAGTTGAGAACCACTGCTTTATTATTGGCTGATTGAGAGGCCATCCCAAAAACCCGCACCCACACTGGCTCTCCATGGATCAGGTTCCCCATTGCTGGTCTAGCAGGCCAACATGCGCAACCCAAGTAGGACCCAAATCATCACATGACAGAGGTGCCACAGAAGTGCCAGGTAGGTCAAGTAAGCAGGAAAGCTGGGGTGCTGCACTGGCCCGGGCACCGGGTTGCGTTTTTTCCTGCATCCATGCTTTGGAAGGGCCGCAGTCTTAGTTAGCGACTCAGATAAGGCTGATGAGAGGAAGCCTCTTCTCCATTGTCCATTATGAGAATCAATAATCCCTTTCTAAATATGCTCTTAATAAAGGAGTTAAGCCGTATATATATTTCATGCTGTACGAGGAGCTTCTCCCTCATGTGATTAGGTTTAGTCTGCATCTTTCATTCATAATTAATCTGGCCCTTTTGGGAGTGCGTATTATGAATCCCTGCGCAGCCGGAACTTACCGTTACACGTTCTTTCATCCTCAGCTCTCGACGGATCACTTCCATTGTGTAAACGGCTACACGTGGACCATGCGGGGCATGCGGGGAAGACTGCTTGTGGTGTGAGCCATGTCGACGCAGAACCAGCAAGCCCGAGTGATGAGAGACACAGGCCAGGGTCCCCATGTAAACCAACTATTGTCCAGTGTGCTGATAACTGTTAGTTTATCAACTGAATTTTTAAATTAACCTGTCTGTCGGCGCATGTTCCTCATCGGAAGTGATCTGGTCATTGGATGGGAAACACACTAACAAGAGAACAGGGAGAACAGGCAAGGCGTGAACTAGGATTACTTAACCTGGTAGTTTCCTTCATTTGCAACTTTGATGGTCAATGGCAAAAAAGCTTGTTTTTTTATATTACAGAACGTTTCCCATGTATGGTCTGTAGTGTGTTTCTTCCCGTAACTGGAGTCAATCGATTTACTGGTCACTGGAATCAGACTCCAGGAAATCGGGGTGCTGATTTTTGCAGTGATTATGATAGTACTCTGGGGACCAGGTGCATTGAATCATTCTTGCATCCTGTCTTGGCCTTAAAGGGATCTGTTGCCGTTTCTCTTCATATGAAAGAATGATGTTGACTTTTGTTTTGCTATTAGTTGCATTTTGTTGAGAGCCCACCAAGTGTGAAAGAAAGCAACATAACAAGGTGAAAGCTAGTTGACCTGTGACAGGAGGTTAGTGGTTGGTATGACCTCTGGTGACCTTTATTCCTTGGTGATTTGGCCCCGGTCGGGTCTGCAGGATATAACCAGCCACTTAAACTCACATGTTCATTTGACAGCTCTTGTGTGCTCATACGTCATGTCCGTTTGCAGCCTTGTCTGTTGTTACCGTGGATTGGTGTCATATGACAGTGCAGGAACGAAAGCGTTAAAAGAATGTTTAATTATCCGGCACTGTTTTATGGAAATAGTTTAGTCTGTTGGTGGCTTCTCAGAAAAGCTGGTCTTACCACAAGTTGAAAAGTTAATTGTGGTGCTGGCTGGAGAACAGAAACATGAAGGGTTGGAGTAAATTTAATGGTAAATAAAAGCAGCTGTAGGGAGTCCCCCCCCCCCATCGCCCCAAAGGATTTTACTGTTCTTTGCAAAGCTAAAGGGCCCCCCATTCTCCTGAATTATCTCTGGTGCTTGTGCAGACGAATCCTGTACAGTTGTGTTTATGTCATCATATGCAACTGCAAAACTTAGACCAGTAGTGATGGGTTATTTTCATTTTATTCTTAGCAATCTGGAGTCATGTGTTAATGTTCGTTTTGGGCTCAGAGATGAGTCCCGGAAGACGGCAATTGAAGCTGGAGGAATGACTGCGTTTCCCAAGCTGTTACCCTGAGCTGTGGAAAGGTACCCGCTCCCTTTTCCTCTCTGCTGGGCGACTTGAAGAAGCCGGGTTAAATAAGCGATGGAAATCCTCTGCTGGTTATGCACTGAAACTCTGCCAAGCAAAAAGTGCCCCAGTCCCTCGGGTTGCCCATTCATTCATTTTACTACAAGTCATTGCTGTCAGTTGATGGATGCCTCTAACCATTAATGCTCTCATCATCCTGTTTTGATTTGGGATGACTGCCTACACAAGGGTACTCATCAGCGAAAGGAGCACAGTTCAGGCTCTTGAGGATACGTTCCTTCCTGCCGGCAGCTCCTGCTTGTGAGACGTCCCCGTCGTGCGTCTCCCCTAGGGTGTCCCATCGTCTTTCCTGCTGCTTCTCCTGTCTCCTCATCTCCTCTTGTCTCCCCCTCACGTCTGATCAGTGCTGCAGAGGAATCTGGTCTCCGCTCCTGACCAGCCCAAACATGGACCAGGCTTCCCCAGGTTCTCAGATTTCGCATCATGTTGATCGAGTGTGACGGGGTAGGGTCAGCTCACCCTGGGACAGAGCGGAATGGAGCGGCCCTGCAACACTGCAGTACAGCACGACTTCAGATCAAGAGTCTTGGAGATTTCTTACAAAAATCCCATCATCGTGGCTGCCAGCTACAGTATACAGTAATGGAGCAGTGTCAAGCTTATTTTTCAGTGAAGGCTTGAAGTCATGAGGAGCCTTAAGAACAAAAGTAGAAATATTTCTTTGATCATCTCTACATTAATCTGATCATCTGCATCCAGGCCATTGTCTGAATGGATTGAATGGATGGTTAAACAGATATTTGGTTTCATTTCACAAGATTACAGAATCAGATCAAATTTATTTAGAGAGATAGGTGTGAAGGATCTGGTGCACAGTCTCATTTGGTTTGGATATGGTGGACTGATATTGCCTGGGAACTAAAGTTTGCACACATTGGGCCTCTTCATTAGACATGTAGCTGCAGAAAGGCAGTTTGAAGAGGAGGTATTAAAAAAGCATGTTATCTTTTAAGTGCTTTTGAGGAGTCTAGTTTCTTTATTTATTTGCATCCTCCTTGCTGGTCCAAAAACTGCAGCCTTGTCCTCCTTTTTGATGTGTTTGGCTTCACGGCTCCTGAGCTCTCGAGCTCCATCTGGCCACAGCAGAGGCGGCGGAATGGCGAGAAAAAGCATTTCCATATGTGTGAATTAGGACCCCCCCCCCAGCCCCCACCCCACCCCGCCCCCAAAACGACTCGGCCGTCCCTCTGATGTGGGGAGCAAGAAGACGACTGCCAAGCCCGCTAATAGCGATCAAGAATCAGCTTTTATTAGCCTGTTGCTCCCATGTGCAGCATTTCATATTCGCTCTCTACTTTGAAAAGCGTAATTGAAGAATCTTACGAATGTCATAGCCGGTTCGGCCGGCAGCGCGTTGGAAGTGGGTGTACACACTGTGTCTGTGCTGCTCCGAGGAGGGGGGGGGCATCCTTATTACTACAGTACCTATTATTATCATCCCTTTTTATTTACTCCTTAATCATAGTTGAAAAGGACATCGTGTAAAACAGGTAATTAGTCTGCTAGATCAAATCTCACTTTCAACATGGAAAAAAAAAAAAACAACTGAGTGAGAACTGAGGGTTTATGTCTTTATTTGAAAACAAAGAGCTCTTTGCACATCCTCTTGTTTGTGGTGTGGATGTTCATCCTCTGCAGACCATGGACTGTATCGCAGCCCCCCTGAGCCCCCCCTCAAGCAGCATTTTTAAGGCTGTCCTGCCTCATTCATTGGCTTCTGGGCGTTTTCTTTCTGCCCTAAATGAAGCCTCATATTTTCACACCACTCAGACTCTACAAATCCACATATTTTACTTGATGAAATCAAAGGCGTTGCCTGCGGCTCAGTTGTAGAGTAGCTGTTACAGTCTGCCAACGCGCCCCCCAAGGCTCCCAAATAGTCCTCCTTTTTTGACACCCAGCATGTTTGTTACAGTATTCAGTAGCTTTTAAAAGTGTTTCCTCCTTCCCAGAACACATCTCTCATGTATACATATTCACTCAAAGTTAATATGTAAAACTGAGTGGGCCTGTTTTGTATGAGTACATGAGTGACTGTGTATGTTTTGTACGAGTACATGAGTGACTGTGTATGTTTTGTATGAGTACATGAGTGACTGTGTATGTTTTGTATGAGTACATGAGTGACTGTGTATGTTTTGTATGAGTACATGAGTGACTGTGTATGTTTTGTATGAGTATATGTAGACCGCAGAGTGACTGAGTTGGTTTATAATTAAATGTTCAAATTAAAATAGTAAACATGCAGCTAGATATGACCAAATGGGTGAGTTACGAAAAAGCACAAAGACAGAGAGTAGACCTGGATCTTAGCAAACTTCTGCTCTGCAGCCCTTCAGGCAACACTTTTCCGTGGCCTTGCTGTGTCCCGGTGGTTGGTGTCCTCACTCCCCTTGGAAATAGATGCTCAGGTGGGTTAGTGCCTTTGTCTGGGGGTGCGATGGAGACGATGGGCACATGCTTTTACAGCTGACACCTCATCAGTGGAGGAGGCGGCAGTATTTTTCAACAGCTCCATCATCTCCATCTGCTGACTCCAGACTCTTCTTATTCTTTTGTCTCCAGGCTACGTTGTGGCTCCACTATAATGTACCCCCCCCCCTACCCACCCACCCCCATCTCAGCCTTCGCCGTCATCAAGTGGTGGCATGCAGATACTGAAAGCCAAAGTGACCGAGGCAGGTGTGGGGTAGTGAACCACAATGGCCAATGTTGGTGACCCAAAATGGCTCTCATTTCACCATCCAGCTCCAGCTCAAAGAAGATTACCTGGAAGGAAATGACATGATTCACATCTCCTCTCTAGTTGAAAGGGGGCCCTTGACCATGCCCCTCTCCCCTCACCATTCACAGGCTCTTATTCCACTCTGAACCAGCTACCCGAGTCCAGCACAGAAGTCTAGTATTTCTATCTGTTTTTTTTGCTTCCCTCACTGAACGTGCGAAGCCTCCCTTAATCCATCCCCAGACTAAGTGGACAATAATTATCCACGTCTTTCTGTCGACCATGGCAGGGTGGAGGGGGGTGGGGAGGCAGGTGAATTAATACTCAGGGGCTGTTATACTCTGTAGTGGCACAGGGGTTCGTCAGCTGTGAAAGTAAGATGCGAGAAACAACGGACCGGCAGTCCCCAGGTCATGAATGAGTTCCGTTACCTAAGTCAGTCTTTAAGTCCAATTTGTAGGTAAGTCGAAACAATGATAATACAACAAGGCCTACATAATTATTATTATAATGATGATGATAATACCGTAATAATTAAAGTAGCTATATATAGTACTGTATATCGAGCTAACGAACCACTGAAGCCATGCAATGTTTTCATGAGCGCCACAAAGTAGTGTGTGCATTCGTTATTATAAACCGTTGTATTTATCTCAAATTTTTTACACAATAGGCTTTACGGAAGTTGGTTCATGAGTACGAGTTGTCCATTTGTCGGACATTTTTAACCCAGGGACTGCCAGAACAGTCGGCCGATGAGTATTATCCAGAACTGAAAAGGTACAGCACAAAATGCTGATTTTGTACAGCTCAGAAATAAATGGTTGGGTTTTGTGAGAACTGAAGCTGGGGGCTGAGCGATAGCCCATGATTTTCCGGCTTCTGCTGGCCCTGTACTCTGCAGCTTGTGCTTGGTTGGTGTCCAGGCACAATGTGCTCCAGGAGCACTGAGCTGTCAGACTTGGCCTATGCTAAGCTGCACTGAAGTAGCAAGTCCTCATTCTACTTAAATACTGAGACTAGGGGGGGGGGGGCCCATACGTTGGCTAGTGGGCTGTGCTGTGACGTATGAGCCCTCCGTCTGAAGGCTTTACTGCCAGCGACTTTTGTATTTATTCTGTGCGTTACAAGGAAGCCTATGTCCTGCAATGGGAGATTATGACTTGGATTATACACATCGGTCTGCTCCAGCCGCCTTTATCGCTCACCTCCACGATGTTACGGAAGGTGGGTGCTTTCACTGCTCAGAGATGAAATATTCATAATCGGAACGATGGCGCCACTTTTGAATGAATGAATGTCAGGGTCAGTGTGGCATCAGATAATCATGTCATCGACGTGTGACATGTCCTCAGCACTGGGCTCTGGCCCATCAGATGCTGTCTTGTGACCCGTGATCCTGTGCTGAGCTGTTTATCTTCGAGTGTGTGCAGCCCCCCTCCCCCCCTCCCCCAGCCTGCGTCTGTGTCTCCCTTGTGCCGTGGGTTTTGCTGTTCGGGGCTGAAAAGGTGTGCATTGAGCCAGGAAAGAGTAATTTATATATTTGGAAAGGTAACAAAAGCTGTTGTAATCGGGTTTACCATCTCTGCCATTGTGCACCCAACAAAGAGTGTTAGAATCAGCCCCTTTTACAGGCAGGCATAGAGACTCACATGGACTCTAAACATGAAAATTCACTCCGAAGGGAGAAAAAAATGCTGCACATGATTGGTGAAAAAAGATAACAAGAAGTGGCTGCAGGGTGCCACCAAACTCTTGGTGTCTCAGAGTGGTGTGAATAGACCCCATCTGGCTCGATCACACTTCCACGTCCAATAGGACGCCACTCTGGGGGGATGACAACAAGACATACATTCAGAGCGAAACGTTTGCCAAGGTCCTGGGTTAGCATGCTGTCCCCAGTTGGGAAGATTGGGTCCTAGGCTACTTTGTGTGTTTACAGAGAAGAAGCTTGAATCCTGGAAGACTGACTGTGTGCTGTCCCTCGAGGACCAGATGGGTCTTCTGCCTTTCTTGTGTTAATATAATACGGGAAAAATGCAGCTCTTGTTCGAGTAGTTGACCTTTGACTTCAGTGAAAGCTAAAGGTGAGAGTTCAGTTTAAGATTTCTGTTATCCATTCATTACAATATGAATTTAGGTGTTTCTTGCCAGTGGAAACAACCTCCTGAGTTTGTTTCAATTTTAGAAAATAAAATATGAGGAGGAGTGATTTCAAGTTCGGTGGAGAAGCGGTGTGGTGGAGGTGTCACTGCTGGCCCAGAACTCATCTCCGGTTCCGCCCAAGGGAGAGAAGTACCGCTTGTCATGCCACACGTATGTGCTGATCACTGAAACACCAGGGAGAGTCCATGAGAGTGTGAGGAGGTGTTGCTCGTGTGGGACTATACTGTCCTATGACACTTTGCACATTGGGGGCTATTCTGTGGATGGAGCAGTAGAAAATATTACACAAGTCATGGTTGTCGAGCTGTGCCTGAAATAGGTAAAAATAAAATGGAACACAGTCAACCCACACAGTCAGTTATTTTACCTATGTGTTTGCCAGTAAGCAATAAACTAGCTCATGCCTCGTGGGTTGTTCACACAGACAGAGTGGAATTAGTCTGGCCCTCGGCAGAGTGGTACGAAAACGGCCTTTGTCATCGGTATTTACCTTTACGACTGTGATAGATAACATAAGAGCTTCTCTTTTCTTGTTTTTAGCTTTAGAGAATCCAAGCTGATGCACCTGTAGCTGGTCAGTAGCTTGTTCGGGAGGGTGAGTGTGCACCAGGTCACCAGTTCCTTTAACTGCAGGAAGTGAACTCCTTGCATGAGGCCTTCAGACAAGCAGTCTGTGAAAAGTTGTGTGACCTGGGCTTTGACGGCGAGAGCCTGATCCGTGTCCGACCCTCCCCCAGGGAGAGATTTCAAACCTGGTGAGATGAGTCGCTTTGTCTGTGATCCGCCCAGTACGGGAGCCAACAGGAGACATTCTGGCTGCTTGGCACTCAGCCAGACGATGGCGGAAATGGAAGACAAAAACCCCAAAGAGTAATTCAGTAAAGTAGTGAACAAGCACCTGCTGGGCGTTGGCTTGCGCGTGTGTGAGGGAGTGTGCGTGGTGCTGGCATGGAGGAGCAGTCACGTTGGCAACTAGCAGTATGACGGCAGGGCTGGAGCAGAACCACCAGCCAGTGCTCCGTCACGGAGCAGTGCGCTCCGGCCTGTGGTCCCATTCCAAAAGCGGCCTTTCGGCGCCTTCCTTTCTGTGACCGCTGTATGCAGCTCCCCATTCTCAGGGCCGTCGTAGGTCCCCCTGCATGTTCCATGTATATCACATGTGTAGCTTTGCCCTTCAGTCGCTGGTCATGGAGGGCATCTGCTAGAACAGCTCCCCTTTCGGGGGCAGTCGGCCCGAACCCAAGCTTCCTGTGTTCTTTTGCCGCAGCCTCACAGCACGGCCCCGTGTGGAGCCGCACACCTGCTTATTGTACTCATCAGGCATGGTTAATGTGGTCATGTCCGTCTCCTGCCACAGAGACCTTGCAGTCGGGGGAGCACCTGGAAAAGTGACCTTTCACTCTGCGGAGGTTCCTGGGTAGACAGAACTCATGACGGCACGGAGATGGGGGTCAGCGACAAGACAGCTGTGTGCCGAGAAATATCCTAGTTTTGCTAAATGTTATCTGAGCCTGCCTGTTTCACCTGGAACAGAATCAGAATTTTTGTAGCCGTTTAATGCAGCGATCCCCTCTCACACACTGTGGCATCTGGCAGAGTTTCACTCAGCAAACAACTACAAGCCAGTTATCAGCAGAAGCAACCTCTGCTAATGACACAGAATCTCTCTTTTTGGCTGAATTTTCTGCATAAGTCTGTGTACATAACAGTAATAAACACAAAGTAAAATGTTAAGCGCGATGAGAAGTTCATGTGTTCATTATGTTTTCCTGAGAACAAATTCCACAAGATCAGCTACTTACTGCTGTATCTAATGCATGAGCCATAATGAGGATTGATATCACAACTTATTCAAATACCTGTGACCAAATATTAGTAGCATTAATGATTTCTCTGTATTGTATTGATTTGTCATTAGGAAATGTATCTTCCGAAAAGAGGAATATTGAACCATTCAATGGAAACACGGCTTTGAGAAACTGCTGGAGGAGTCATCAGATAGACAGGATGGAGATTCGTTCTTACACCGATATGGTCTAAGTAGATGCCAATCATCATTTTCCTGGACATTATTTGCAAGTAAATGTATTCAAGCAAGGTGCATGTCCTTGTTTGTCAGAGGAAAGATGAGTGTTTAGTATTTTCAAGTCTGAGCTGCATCAGTCTTTCAGCGGGCATGTGGTGCTCACTTCAACATCTTTTTTCACTCACATAGTTTACAAGCAAAGAGACCCAGATAGATGGAATAGGCAAAAAAAAATCAAAACTCACTGCAACATCTAGTTCCCACATGGTTTTGCCTCAAGTACAGATACACATCTAATTCATTAAAATGCTTTTCATACGGGATTTTTCTTCAGTTTTAATACTTTGCTTTATAAAATGTTCAAAGGTGAAGCAGGGTTGATTCACGCAATGCTTTGGTCAGAAACAGCATAGAAACCTCGTTGTGGCAGACAGATAACACTTTGAATGCTCACCTCATGAGAGGTGTGAAATCACTCAGCTTTGTTTGTGCTTCCCGGTGGAGAGAAATGACTCCTTAGGTTGGGGTAAAGGGGAAGCCTTGGTTGTTCTGTAGATAACAGCAGAAGTATCTGCTCACGTTGGAATAATTGTTACATACTGTATGCACTCCTCTGCCAAAGGAGTTCGAGGTTCAGCTAAATGTTGCCTTGTGGCTCCTACCATACTGGTTTTGTGTGTTGTCTTGATTGGCTCAGATAATGTGAACTGAAAAGTATTACTGCACGTCACTGACTCCAGTGGAATCCTCCCAGTTCTTGCATCATGAAAATGGATTGTGATAGCGAGAATTCTCGTTTTCCTGCAATGATAACTGGCCTGATCCTTTACTGCCCCAGTTTGAAAGACAGTGCAACTGGAATCTACACTCTATAAGTGCAGTAGTGGTGCTGTGGGTGTTTACCAGCCTTTGTTACTTATCTTGTCTTGCTCTCCGCATGGGTGCATACAGCCACGCGTTATACGTCTCCCCTTCTCTCCTTTCAGGGGTGACCTGCTCACTGCGAACGCAGGGCCATAGAAAATGGGTCACTGGCAGTATCTTCACCGTCTGTCGTCGCCCGCAATGATGACAGAGCAGCTCTTTAAGTCAGCTGGCAGGAATTAGGATTTTAAATTGTGTGCTATGCTGTAATTCCTTGCCTTTTAATTGCCTTGGGTTTTTTTTTATGCTTTTACATTTCTCACTGTAAAAGTTTCATGTGGGCCTTCCAGTCCAGACCCTCCCTCCCCTCTGTGTGTCTGTCCTTACAGTTTATCAACTTAGTTTGGTTATTTTGTTGACAATTTCAAAGAAACACGGAGGTAGCTGTTTCCAATACTTGCTTGAGGGTAACATTCAGGCTTTGAACACGTTTTGGCCAAAGTGATCCAGAATTACACTGTCCGCCCCCCCCCCTCCATTAGCCTGGCTCTGAGTTTGTTACCCTAAATTTAAATATCTGGCTTTTTTTCTCCTGTAATCATTTACATTCCTAAATTTGCACTTTTCAGATAGATTGTGTCTCATTCTAATTTTAATATCAGTGTTATTTCCCATGGCACCTTTTGTTTTATTATATATGATGAATATTCTCCACCCCCTTTCCCTACCTGCCCCTTTAATCCTTATGCTCATACCATGCTTATGAGCTGAAATATTTTATCAGGTGGAAGCCGCTGTCAAAGTTATCATTTTAATCTTATTTCAATAAAAAAAATAATCTCTCTTCTCCGTTTGACAACAGCTAATGGTTTTTTGTTATCGTAAACAAAACTTTGAGGACTTAAACTGTGTAAAAAATAAATAAAAAATGAAGCAAACTGGATGTTTCTCACCTTGTATGTAACGGGAATGAAGGGAGAATCCAGGTAGTTCGTGAAAGATGTAGATCCTAAGTGATAGACGATTGGATGTGTCTCAGATCTGGAAAGCAGGTGAAATATGACTGGATCCGTGTCTGATATTCTTGTCAACAGAAGTAAAGACTAAAGCTCAGAACGTCTTCCCAAGGTTGAGCAGTATGGGAAGGGGATACATCAAATGTACTGTACAAATAACTATGTGTTTTTGGGTGTGGAAGAGTCAGAAAGACAGAAATGATTCAGAAGAGGCTCACCTAGGATAAATCATGCAGTTCAATTGGACAATAGGATCTAAATAATACAAATCAATGATCATCTCTATAAAGGGAGTGAGATGCTGTGTGCACAGAATGGTCCAGAACCCCTTATTGTTCAATCAAACCCATCTCTGAATTCTTTTAAGCACAAATCCCCTTCACTCCATTTCCAGTTCTGTACACATGCTGTGTTTAATTATTTTTAATGCTCAGTCCCTTCTCTGGGGTATTAGATGCACTTTAAAGTAGTTACATTAAATGTTTTATGCACAATATCACGACACAAACTGCTAATAAGCCACAAAATCTAACCTCCTCACATGTCTGTGGAGGAGAAAATAATCTCCATGAAAGTTTTTGTAGTACTGCTCTTGAACTTTGCCAAATGTTCTCCAAACATTTGCTCATATCTTGTTGGACTGCTTGCAGAACACCATTGTGGTTCCCAAATCTCTCCTCAAAACGTGTGTATGTGTATATACAGTATATATATAATACAAATAATAAATAATATATATATGTGTGTGTGTGTGTATGTGTGTATATATATATATATATATATATATATATATGTATATGTATGTTTTACCACCAGGTCAATTACAATTTGATTAGTTGAATAGGCTAATGAGGTTTTGATTAGCCAAACAAGGTGTGTTAGTGGTCGAGTCAAAAAATCCATGGGTGTATTGGATGGTTGCTATAAATTCTGGTGTGACTTTAGAAGAGATTTTGAAATTACTAAGATGACACTTTGGCAGACATAATATAGTTGTACAGCAATATGATGATCATTTAAACATTACTTTCTTTGACGGCCTGAGACATTTGCACAATACTGTACACTGGTACCTTCATATGGATAGCTTAGTGTGTAGCGTATAGATTTTGTGTCGTTTTATTTTTCCATCTGTTCAGGATTACATAATGACCACTTTATTTTTTTAAGAAGCAGTGTGTTTGCAGAGTGAGCAGTGAAATATTTAGCTGTCCGCAGTGCCTGTCCTTCCCCATCTCTTTCCTTCTCCCTCTTAAATGATGACGTTTCACAGCGCCGACAGGAAACGGATTGCATTTTTAATTTGACACACTAGAGAAGATCTCTAGCCCTTTAACCTGACGTTGGTTTCCCAACGCAACCCAAACGTGGAACGATGTCGTGGGCCACTCTGAGTGTGCCTCTTCTCATCATTAGCTGGATTGGTGCTTCATCACTTTGCAAAAATTCCTATCTGCTGAACATAAGGGAAAGAAACGGCGGGGAATCAATCTTGTGTGCTTGGCCAGATAAACAGGAGACACAATCGGGGGAGAGGAGAGAGACGAGAGGGTCTCGTCCTGCCCATGATGGATGGCTGGAGTAAGAGTGTCAGAATGGTATTATGTAAATGACAGAGGCATCCGAGCTTTGCCTTGATGATTATGGGAGATGTGAGTGATGCTTGTCGTCCCCAGATACTCCAAGGGCCTTATTATTTCGCTTCCCCATGACCAGCCCGCGAGTGTGACCTCAGCCCTTCTGGGGGGAGGGGAGCGAGGACACAACCCGAAGAGGCGTCTGTTTTATTTACTGAGCGAACAATGTGCCAGGCTGGATCACCTCACGGGCATTGGGGACACCCGGGGAGAAGCGTCTCTTCATTCCACTCCATCCCAGGCAAATCAGCCTCCTGACAACTAGACCCGTGAGGGAAATGTCTGTTTCTACCCGCACCCTGTAAGTATTTGCATAAAACTGAAATACCTTTATTAAAAAACTGTCCTCCGCTGAAATAGCGTGCCAGTGTGTAAATCTGCTTTCCTTCACTGTATTGTACTGATCCTGAACTCCCAGAACACCTTATCATCAGATTACTTGCTTAGCATATATAATATATATATAGTATTTATACGCTTATCATAAAACCTGGTTTTTGCAAGACATGAGGTTGGCAGCACAGTCCACATTTCCCCAAAAAGAGCCTTATAAATGCACAAACAACATAATATTTGTGCTTCTGGTGGGTTTGCGTCTTTCCCTCGGATTAGACAGCAGTCGTAGTCGCTCTGGGAGCCAAGGCCATATGGTTTTTACCTCCAGTCCAGGCTCCCTGCACTTCTTGGGCTTCTCATAGCTAGGAGAGGCCAGCAGAAGGTTCTGAGCTCCAACTGAGGATAGCAGTTTGGCCTGGAAAGAAGGAATGACTGAGCGCTCGCATGGCGGTCCTGAGTGAATGGAGAGGCTTAACAGGATTACCCGTTTCACAAAAGGTCATGATCCTATGTGGTCTTTTTCGTACTGCACTTGTGAACATGCGACGTGGAGAGTCTTTCCTCGTACAGGACGAGGCATTGGTGCACTTTTCTTTTGTAAAATTTGAGGTTTAATTTGTTACACGTTTGTGCGATTTCAATCCTGCCTATAATTTTTATTCCGTGATAGCGCATATTTCATAATCCGTCAAATAAACAATATAGCGTACCATTGTGATGCTCTTACAATTAGTATTCTGTAAAATAGTCTGTAGTAACCTAATATAAAATTCAATTCATTTGGCGCCCGGATCTGGGATCAGAAGCTTTGAAATGTGGAGAAGCTTAATGGCTAATCTTCTATAGTGCGTTCTAGCAGGGAAAAGCCCAAGAGCTGCTGACTGTTAGTGATTCGACTGCTAAAGGTTGTGTGGAAAACTCCAGTGCTATTGGTTTCTGAGAGGGCGGCTCCTGCTTTGATGCCCTGTGATGAAGAAAAGGAGAGCGAAGTGTGTGCAAGAGGAAACGCTGAAGGCGCTGCGCCACTGTCACCTTTGTGGATGCTGGGCTGCAGTGTTTCTGAGCAGCACATTTATTTATTTTTCTAAAGGGTTGCCGTCCGGCAATCGTGGTAAATCTGAGCTAATTTCACCTTGCAAACACGCACGGACCGGGCACCACTGCTGCTCCGCAGCTTGGCAGCCTTAGGACAGGACCTTATGAGAGCATCATCCAGGAAGAAGAACATGCCTGACGACCTGGAGCTCCACTGATCGTCCTGACTTCAGTGGGGTTCACCCCAGTGGGGAGCACCAGGTTACAAATGTGGGAAAGCCCCGAGAGCCCATCTGGTATACCCTGGCCCTTACAATGGAGGCTGGATGGAGCAGACCTGAGGAGCAGAAGATTAAGCTCAGCAAATCTGCTCCGCTAGAGTTGCAGGGTCAGGCGGATAGACAAAAATCCTGCTGAGGGAATGTATGGATATGGATGTGACCACACAGGGCTCGTAACCGAATCGGCCAAAGCGACATACCCGGCCTGGTGTTGCCGCTTAGAGCTTCCCCAAGGGCCTGGTAAGTGGCTCACTGGGCTAAGTCTCTGTGCCCACGATTGGAAGATGTCCGCTTTGAGCCCTTACCTTGGCAGAACAGTCACATGTCTGTGGGCCCTTGAGCGAGGCCCTTAACCCCCAGCTCCAGGGGCCCCCACCACGTTAGCTGATCCTGTGCTGTGGCCCCCAAGCAATGGGGAGCAACATGGCGGAGGCCAAGAAAAGAATTCCAGTGTGCCTGTACTCATGTTTGTGCAAATGCCGAATAAAGGATTTTTATTATTACGTGCAGCTGGTTCTGGTGTGAACTTGATCAGAATGAGGACCAGCTAGTCTGCAGCGAAAGCTTACTCACATGGGGAGAAGTCGTCTCCATACAAACCCTGCTGGAATATTATTCTTAGTCGGTTCATTATAGGTTGTTTTCGCTGCTCACTTACTGTTCATCACACTTGCAGGCCAGCAGTCCTGCTTTTACATTCAGTTTTGGTGTTTATCTGCTTTGTTTTGAATCTTTTTTTTTTTTCTTCCCCAGTTATTTTCAGCATTATTATAAAGCTTATTATAAAGTTATGTTTCCAGACTTTAGCTCTGCTATGCTGGTTTCCTAAATAGATCAAAATGAGCCGAGACAAACAGCTGGTGATGTAACGGAGCATGTGACAGTATACAGTGCATACCTGCACTGGGACTGTATGTTCCCACAGTCATAGACGCAGGCAGGTTGACGGTACTCTTGGGTAAATGTTTAAGGAATGCAATTTCACGATGCTTTTGGAAGACCCTGAGTAACTGCGGACTGTATGTAAATCACACAGGGTCACAGCATTTCAAAGGCAGATTTGGAGAGCATGTTGTAATGATTCTATTGACCTCTCCTGCCTAATGAACCGAGCCTGTGTGAAGGACCACTGACGAAAAGCAGCCACTGGAGGCAGCCTTTGTCAGCTTCAAAGTAGTGAGCAAATGACAATATAATCTCACCACCTATGGAACCTTTCAGGTGTCATTCTGCTCAGGGCCTGTGAGGGATAAAAAGATTTGTGCTCAGATTCAAATTAAGCTACACTGTAAAATCTTGCAGAAGGTAATAATTTAGCAGTTTTATTATCATTTTCTTTTGATCCGTCTCCCCTGCACGACTGTTCCAGTCCCGATGGTAGAGTCCAGTCATACCCAGGACTCTAATAACCCCTTCTGTTACAACCCAGCTTTGCCCTTCCGTGTTAACACACTGTGAACTGAGCACAAGTGACAAAGTCAATCCATCACCGTGGCCGCGCCACAAAGAGGGACAGAAGACCTAACAGAAATTGATGACATCCCTGCTGGAATTTTACACCATTTCGGCCGGAGCTGCGATTGAAACAGACAGAGATTTATAGTGCCGCTGCCGCCGCTCCACGTGATTGCACTTCTGCCGTGTGCTCGTAGTTTGCATATTCATCCAAGAGCCTGTCAGAAACCCTCAGCTGCCTCTGACTGACATCCATATTCACCCAATGAGGATGGAGCCTCGTGAACCCGCCCCCCCCCCACATGGCCGCTAATGGTTTGTTAAGCGTGCTGTTTTTGATGTGCTGCGGTACAGAGGGCGTCGCAGTCACTTCTACATGTCAGGGCCAATTAGAACAGTTATGTCACACTGAGACACCTTTTCTTAAGGTGGTGTTTTCCGAGAGAACAACCTTAAGTTGTTACTCTGTTTCAAATAGCCCATGGTATCCTAAAGTCGTTGGCTTGTTGATTTCTGTTGGTTGTGCGTCTGTCTTTCAAACCGTCCCTTTTCTTTCTCCATTTTGGCTTGCATCACACATCTTCGATCACACCAGACAGCTACTCATGGAAAATATAAATTTAGGCATAATAAAATAGACATTATGGAGCAGAAAGAAATGTTCCTTGTCGCTGTCATTTTAAGTTGCATAGTATTTAGTGCAACAGAAAATTCCTTATTATAATATAAATAAGATGAATATCCTCGCTGTCCAGTGAAAATCTCCAAAAATCTATTATTTCATGAACATAAAAAATACATTTTCTCAGAAACTACTTTACAAAATAAACCTAAAACAACGTAATGAGACACCCTTAGCACCAGAAATAGAAACCTGTGACACAGCCGTCAGTGAACGGCTTAATGTTTTAAATGGACTTGCATAGATTGCTGTCAGCAAGGCAAATATGTCAATGTCAATAAGAAACACACTAATCTTGCAATTCACAATTAATAATGATTCTTGTTAGCTAGTTATCTGGCTATCAACGTTGTTAAAATGAGCCATTTAAAGTAATCCATACAAATGACCATCATGAATATAAATGTTAACTAGTGCATACTTAAATACTAGTTAAGTGACTTCATAAAACATCTTTTCATCGCCCAATTAAACGTCACATGCTATCAGTAGCCAGAAGAGAATGGGCATATTCCATCTATAGTAAGAAATTACAATTGTCAATACGCACTTTTCGCTAGACAGAGACGATATGTTTCATCTAAAACCATCTACAACAAACCACAGAACATTTTGACTAGAATTCAGAAGCTTAAATGCACAATAGAGGGGAGTGGAACAAGAGCATGTTTTCCTTAGATTGTGTATGAATCCAGGTCATATGCCGTCAAATGCTTACGGGCTATTCCGCCAAATCGGTGCCATTTCTGTCCCCAGGACGTTATATGTATAAATATGCATGAAAAGTAGCTTTATAATACATGTTATTATCAAAGTGTCCTCCACAATGTCCTCATTGCAAATTTAAGATACATAATGAAAAACATTAATAAAACCCACCTATAACACTGAAAAAACAGTTTGTCACCTGTCCTTGTTCACTAATGCTACACTTCACCATGAAATATAATGATAAAAACCTTGAAATATCGTATTTTTTTGTATTTTTGTGTGACGGTATTTCCCATTTATGCTTTAAATACATTTTCCGTATAGTAAATCAATAATATGCTATTTAAAATGCAAATTTTAGTTGTGTCCCAAGGATTTCACTCAGTCCTGTTACCTGAATACATTTCTGCCCCTCAAAAATTTGGCACATTCCAGAAGTGGCATGTTCAACTGTAACTTGCATTATCTCAGTCGCCTGAAGACCATAAGAAGACCAATAATGAGTTCTCTCACTTTCTTTTCTGTACAACGCCATTTACAAAAAAGTTGGGATGCCGTGTAAAATGTAAAGATCAGGTACACCCTCCTTTAGCTCCTCCGGGGAATACCAAGGCTTTCCCCGGCCAACCTAGAGAAATAATCTGTCCAACATGTCTTAGGTTTGACCCAGGTTCTCCTCCCAGTTGGACATTCCAGAAACACCTCCCCAGGGAGCCGTCCAGTAGGCATCCTGGATAGATGCCCAAACCACCTCAACTGGTTCCTTTTGATGCAGAGGAGCAGAGATCCTACTCTGTGCTCCTCCTGAATGTCCGAGCTCCTCACCCTTTATGCCGCTTGAATCTGCAATCATGTTCTTTCTGTCACTGCCTAGAGCTCTTGACCATAGGTGATGGTAGTAGGAGCGCAGATCAGCCTGTAAATTGGTATTTTTGCCTTCTGGTTCAGTTCTCTCTTTGCCATGATAGAACAGTACAGGGTCCGCATTACTGCAAACGCTGCACCAGTTCACCTGTCAATCTCCTGCTCTCTTCTTCCCTCACTTGTGAACAAGACCCCAAGATACTTAAATGCATGCGCTTGAGGCAGTAACTCATCCTGCACCAGGAGAGGGCTATCCACCCTCTTTTTAGAAGAGAACAATGGCTTCTGGCTTGGAGGTGCTGATCCTCAACCACAATCCGCCCAGTACATGTTGCAGGTCACAGCTCAACAAGACCAACAGGACCACATCATCTGCATAAAGCAAAGACGTGATCCTGAAGCCCCCAAACCGGACCCCCTCTGCTTCTTGGCTGTGCCCAGAAATTCTGTTCATAAAAGTTATGAACCGAATTGGTGACAAAGGGCAGCCCAGGTGGAGTTTAACACCCACCAGGAATGAGTCTGACTTACTGCAGGCAATGCAAACCAAGCTCTCACTCTGTTTACACAAGGACATGATGGACTGGGGCCACTGCCCTAGTCTGCCAATCCAAATGCACTGTCCCTAACCTCCATACAATGTTGAAAAGGTGTGTCAGCCAAGACAGCCCAACAACATCAAGAGCTTTCAGAATCTCATCCACCTTCGGAGTTTTACTGCCGAAGAGTTTTCAGTGACCTCAGCCTTAGAGATGGGCTACTCAAGTCAATAGTGCTCCGTCTCTCCCATAAACAACATGAGTAAAGCCCTGCTTCCACTTCCGGAGTCACCTGATGGTTTGACAAAATCTTTTTGAGGTCGACCGAAAGTCATTGGCCTCACCGAAATCCCCTGATACCTGAGTTTTTGCTTCAGCAACTGCCAAAGCCACTTTCCACTTGGCCTGCTGGTACGTTTCAGCTGCTTCAGGAGTCCCACAAGCTAACCAAGCTCTGAAGGTCCCCTTCTTCAGCCTGAAAGCTCCTATAACTGCTGATATCCACCACTGGGTTTGGGGATTTCTGCTGCGACAGGCACCGACAACTTTCCAGCCACAGCTACTCACTGCCGCCTCAGCAATGGGAGTCGCAGAACATGGCCGATTTTGCCTCAATATCCCGTGACTCCCTCTGGATGTAAGAGAAGCTCTGCCAAAGGTGTGCGTTGAAGATCTTCCGGACAGGGGTCTCCGCCAGATGCTCACAGCACACCCTAACTTGCTTTACTCAGCACTAGCATACTCATAAGTATGAAGTAGCAATAGGTGAGAAAGTCTGCTGTGGGTCTGCTGTTTTAATCTCATGGTTTTGTGTTGCCTCTCTGAGCACTTTTAATCGCGTCATATATGATTAGTGTCACGTTATAATGGACTATTTGTAAAATACCTGTAGGTTGATATGCTGGTTCAAAACTGAACACAAACCCTTGAACTGCTTTAGTGTTTCAGATGAAGAACAGCAGGAATGTTATTGTAAGCTTATTGTCATTGAAATTAAGTAAGTTGCTCTGCCTTTGCATTCCTGGAAACTATGCTTTAGAGGTTCATTAACGGAATGTTCACTGAGCAGATGAACTGCTAGCATGTAGCTTCATTTTCTCTTGCTCTCCTAGCCATCACAGACAAGAGGCTGATCATCACATCTACATCCTATGCAATTTGTTATTGCCTGTCTTTGTGCTTCTATTGGCTGTTGCCTAGCAACCTGTCAGTCTCTCAGACATTTCCCCTGATAAATTAGCTGGGTTGTTACTATGCCAACAGAATTGCGTTAATTAAAGAGATTCAGATCTGATCTGGTTTGAGAGAGGTATTCCATCCCAGGCAGACAGAGGAGAAGCTGAGGGCCAAATGGGCAGAGCTGGCAATGTAGACAGTGACCTGGCTGCTGTGGAGAAAGATACAGACCGTAACCTGGACTGTGTGGAGAGAGATGCAGACGATGACCTGGACTGTGTGCAGAGAGATGCATATTGTGACCTGGATTGTGTGGAAAGAGATGCAGCCAGTGACCCGGACTGTGTGGAGAGAGATGCAGACGATGACCTGGACTGTGTGGAGAGAGATGCATATGGTGACCTGGATTGTGTGGAAAGAGATTGACACAGTGACCTGGACTGTGTGAAGAGAGGTGCACACAGTGACCTGGACTGCGTGAAAAGAAATGAAAATGGTGACCTATACTGTGTGGAGAGAGATGCAGACAGTGACTTGGACTGTGTGGAGAGCTATGCAGACGGTGATCTGGACTTTGTGGAGAGAGATGCAAATGGTGAACTAGACTGTGTGGAGAGAGATACAGATGGTGACCTGGACTGTGAGAGAGGGATGTAGAGGATGATCTGGACAGTCTAGAGGCAGATGCAGACAGTAACCAGGATGGTCTAGCAAGAGAAACAGACGGTGACCTGGACTGTGCAGAGAGAGCTCTAGACAACGCAGATGGTGACTTGGACTATGGAGAGAGATATGAAGACACTAACCAGTGATAAAGATGCAGATGACTCAGGCTTTTTCCCCCCAAAATGGCCATATTTGCCCATAATTGCTTAATAGTTTGCTGTAATTATACTGTATATGGTCCTTACATAATTGTGTTAACTGATCCCTGCAGGGAGGTAGCAGAAAAAGCTTGAATGCTTATGCGATAGTTGTGCACCAGCCCAAATCCCCTGCTCTCCAGCTACCTTTGGCTCTCCTCTTACTGCTGTAACTTCCTGACAAAACCATTTTGTTCGGCCTGATTGGTTCCATTTGCATCCGACACCTCTTCTGCATATAGATTGATGGGTTTAATCAGCGAATCAGGAAGAGCTCTGAGACATCAATCAATGTCAGCTGTCTTTTCTCCCAGCGCTGATTCTCTGCTTAGATTCATCAGGAATGGTGGCTCAGTACAGGCACTGAAGAGAACCAAACAGCAAAGGACACTGGCCCTCCCACACAATCATTTTTGTCTGATTTCTAGCTGGTCTCTGTGTTCCTCTGGTTGTGTTGTTAGATGTCAGTCCATCCATCCATCCTCCAGTGACCTATTTGGTGCAGGCCCCTGGGATTAATTGATTAATTCAGGGTTATTCAAATCACGGTCCTCGAGGTCCGAGCACTGCTGGTTTTGCAGCCTTCCTTTACCTGTCAGTCAGGTGTGAAGCCTCTGACCAATCAGAATCAGTAATTATTAAACTAACTACCTGGGAGAACTGAAAACAAGGCCTGGATTTAGAATCGAGGTCCAGATTTGAAGAGCCCTAATTAATTTATTCAAAATAATGACCTGCTTATTGATCATTTCACATTGGCTGTATGCACTTCACAAATAGTTTTTGTATTTCTGTAGTACAAACCTGTGCATTGAGGTTTTCAACGTCAAACCATAGGAGTTTTTCTAGCAGTTTTTTCCGTAACAGTTTTTCTTCTGTCACTGTCTGGTCTCTATTGCCGTAATTTGGTTCTGTTTGTATCAGAGGAGCTGGTGGTGAGTGGGCTGCTTGTGGTGGGGGCAGGTGTGTGTGTGTGTGTGGGGGGGGGGTTCTGTCGCCTTGCTGGCTTGCTGGTAACACACTCTGTGTGACCGTTAGACTAACGGCCTGCTGTGGTAGGAGATGCTGATCTGTCAGAAGATTCCAGCCACAAAGGAACCCTGAGGTGTGTCTTTAACATAGATACACACTTGTATAGGGCTACAATCTTCCAAGAATCACCTCTTATTTGGAATCTTCTTCTGTTGGTGATAAAGTATGACACCATTTCAGCAATTTTCTGGTTTACGTTTGTGCTTTACTACTGAATGCTGTACTTTATTAACGGTCTAAAAAGTGACATTTTTTATTACATTAAAAAAGAAAAACGTAGCTAATGTCATTTTTCAAAGATATCTATACTATATTAGTTAATTAATAGCAGTAAATGGAGATGACACAAGTTTGCTGTCTGCGGGATTTAATTTCACACAACAGTTGGCTCTCCTGGGATTCTGCACTCAGGGTCCACCTCCCAGTGAGACCACAGAAAGGCACAAGACCACGGACTGAGCCAGGCTTGCCAGGCAGACTGGGGAGGGTCAGCTGTGGTCACGGCTGGCAAGCTGTGGCTTCACCCCCGTGTTTGTGGTCCCCATTCATACCTTAAAGGCTAGTGTTCTCCCTGGCTTATCGCTGTGGTTACGGCTTGAATCGGGAGCGTCCAGGGGGGCGGTTACGGCCGAGCTCGTCTCAGCAGCCGGTGGAAGGCTGAGCCCCACTGTCGACACACGTACGCCTCTTCACACACCAATTAAAACGTGCTTGGCTGTTGATGTGTTGAGCTTCCCTCTGCTGAGAAAAACAGAGTACCTACAAGCTAAAAGCAGTGGGATGTCCTCGTACAGAAGCATCTCTGTTATCAACCCAGGCACGTGTTGATGGAAGTGTGATGACTGAGGTTCTGTTGCACCTTGATCCCACTTCCTGGTATCACAGGTATATTTAGATGGTGTTAATTTGCCGCGTTCCATTGTGATGTTACTGAGTTTCCTGACAGGAACACGTCGCCAGTGCTCTTTACCTGTACCAGTAGCTCGTAACCAAACCTTCCTTTTGTGTATCACACACTTGTTACACGACGTTTACACTAGTTTTTGTACATGTAGCTTAATTTTGAATTTGGACTAAAAAATTTTGCATCCTTACAGTGGGTAAATGTAGTTGGATCTTTTCGGCACTTTTTGTTGTGGCTTTGGATGGGCTGTTTGCAGCTGTGCAAATGATGGCCGTATCGCATCTGGGCCGGCTCGTTGCCCCCCGAAAATGGGAAAGGGAGAGCGGGGTTTGGCTGGATTTGATTGGCTGCCTATATATGGTTTTAAAAAACAAGCAGTATAGCCCTACAGTCAATGCGGATGTATTGTGCAGTGATTCGGAGTCTGTTTTGCACTGCGTTGTTACTTCTGAACTGCAAGGTCATGTCATACGCCAAAGAAAAAGCTTCCTTTTAAAAAAATGGAGCCAGTGCACATGAGATCAGCACACTGTTTTCAATTATTAGTTATTCTTGTGTTCTCACATTTTATCCTGAATGTTAATTTATACTTTATAATATCATAAATTAAGACAAGAAGATTGCTGTATAGATGCAATCGTTTAAAAACTGGTAAGGTGATTTTTGTGGATGACCAAGTCAGCATCTCAGCTTGTACTGTGGATTCCTGGTGTCATGATCTGTTGCGTATTTGAAGCGTAACTTATTCTCTGATCATTCTGTGTTTAAGTTTGCTGACCTGCAGGCTTGTTTTATTCAGCAGCATCAGAGTAAATGGTTTTAAATCAGTGTTTCCCAATCCAGTCCTTGGGGACCCACAGGCGGAGCACGTTTTTGCTCCCTCCCAGCTCCCTACCAAGAGCAGAGAGGAGCAAAAACGTGGACTGTCTGCCGGTCCCTGAAGAGCGGATTGGGAAACACTGTTTTAAATAATCTAATGTGGTCTTCCACCTAGTGGATCACAGAAGATACATTTTCATTTATAGTTCTAATATGAAAGCAGGATTCTCCTGGAGGCCCTGAGACGTCACATGCCAAATATTTTTGGATTGGTGTCCTTGTGACTGAGATTTTAAAGAATCATATCCTGTGGGAATAGCTCCTATTGATTGGCTTCAATTTCTAAACAACTGAATTCCATAATTTTAACCTAGTTTATTTTGCCAAATTGGTATAGGTTGGGTTACAAACTGTACTGGGATTATGTACTGTAATATTAGTATTCCAGTTGTAGCGTTAATGCCACAGTGGTATTCCAGGTGCAGTGTTGATGGTTTGGCGTTAATGTGTGATGTCCTCATGTAACCCAGCTTAGTGTCTGTTCACTGCTTTTCGCTTCATTACATAACACTGATATTTATTTTTCTTTCTTCTGCAGCTTAACCCATTTCATTTATGTTTGCCGCCAAAAAAAGTGACCCACCCCCCCCTTAGCTTTATAATAATTGTTCAGCCCTGAAAGCTCAGTGGAATTTAATTTCTTTACATAAATCTATGAAATAGAAAAGGAAATTAAAGATATCATTGCTGTCTGGGCATTATCACGGCCTCACTTAACCTGCCATTTGGTAAAATGAAATATTTATATTCCCTGTTTTTGGGGTAATAGGATGGTCTCTTCCAAGTGATTTTTGAGTTAATAATATGAGTTATTATTTTCAGCTGCACAATGGGTATGCTCTCTAGCTCCCAGCCATGGATATGCCCCAGTTCCCCAGAACTGGAGAGATCACTGAGGGATCGCTGTTTTTTTTAAAATTTTTTTTTTAAAGGGACCGTCATTGTAAATGGACAGCCTTTGTAAAGGGCTTGCGGTCTCAATGCTGCTGCCCCTGAAGTGGACAGCTGAAATGGATCATTTTAAATGGTGGCTTCTCAACACCTTGCTTGTGGACTTGTGGCTTGTGCTTGTGCTGCTTAGTGACCCAAACCCACATCTACACAAATCTGTTGGTCATTAGTCACCATTATTATTTGAAAGTAAGCAAAATTTCTGCTATCAGGAATTACGAAAACTGTTCTGGTAATGTTAAGTGACTAAGATGGTTATTTTACTTGCAGCTAGCAGTAGTTTGCATACTCAGGAATAGTGCTGGGGAAGTCACTCACAAAAGTAATCCATTACACACAGAGATGGATAGTTCAGGCCCAGAGCTGGTGCAGATCCACACCATGGTTTTGTTTCAACCAACCAGCTGAGTATAAAGAGTCACAGTCACAGGGTACTCAAATGGTCGGTTGATACAAAACCTTGGTCTGGATTTGTACTTTCTTGACCTGAACTATCCATCTCTGTGTGTAATGGATTTGAACTTTCCCAACACCGTTCTGGAAGGCAAGCACATACCAGACCACGATGAAGGTCTAGTCTATAATCGTTCCAATTAATAATTAAATTAGCTTTTTCCTTTTTTTGTGTAAAATGTAGAATTGCCCACAGCCCATACCGCTGTGAGACTGCAGTGCCTGCATCATTAACAGGCTATTAGCTTAGATAACATGCTGTCTTGTCTGCGAAATTAAAGCCATAGTTTTAGATGGTAGCATATGGATGATAGTCTATAGAGTAAAGAAAATAATCTTGACTTTTGAATGACTGCAAGCTTCTCTCTGTTGTCCTTTTCTTTGTTTTTGCAGCCTGCACAAGGTGACCGTCAGATCTCAGTCCCTGGTCACTGAATTCTGTCAGAGATGCGTGGGCTCTGCGCGGACCGTGTAACTGAAGCCCAGTGCTCACCGAGGTAATTCAGCTTCTTCAGCTCCGCACACAGTGATGTTAGCACTCATAGATGTGACAAGCTTTAGTAAAGAGAAATAAACATCAAAAGATTTTCTTTTTCAGGTATGGAAACTATCATTTCAATTGAATACATTTCAGTGTTTTTCCAAAACGTGTATTTGGAATTGTGTAATTAGATTTTATTCAGTTTAGTTACCGTACCTTTTTCTTGACACATTAAGTTCCAATATTATTACATAAACATAGTATTCTGGCACTAGATGTCGTTACTGAACACAGTTGTCAGTCTTACGGTGGCTGTACATCGTTGTGAGAGAGACATAATAAAACACAGTGTTCAGGTGCTTGATATCCAGAGTGTAAATTTGGCACTAAAATTAAGCATAAAACTATGCCATGTGCATCAACAGACTGTAAAAGCATCTTTTATGAGGTTAAAAAATGTATGTGCAGAAGGACCACAAGAGTACAGTTTTCCTAGATTATCTACTGTTATTTATTTTATCAAGTCAGTTTTAACTATGCAGCAGAAGAATGAAATGAAGTGTTTTCTTCCTAGAGGATGACACAGTTGTGGTTCCACAGTTCTGCCTCCAAAATGTGACCTAGCCAATGCCTTTGCTGTATGTCATGCTGCAACAGTCATATCACCGGTGCACTTACAGTATCAGGCAAACACCAAATCACCAGATATGGTACGCGGCTGTTCCCCTGGGTCAAATCTTGCACCCCTGCGACACGGATGGAGCCTGTCGTTGACACCCAGGCCTCGTTAATTAAAGGCTTGGTAAGACCCACAGCCTGTGAAAGCTTCAGAGGATTTGACAGCATAAGATATGTAAGTGACAAATGAACCATCTCTCCCCTTCCACTGAAGTGCATCTCAGAACCCTTAGGACACAGTGTTATGACACCTGCGCGTCCCACATTGCGGCTGCCAGCTGTCCGGGAGGGGGCACCCTGCTCCCCACCGGGGGCCTTTTCCCTTTTAGTAAGACGCGCTCACCTGGGTGCCGCGGCAGTCCTGCGACGGTGTAATGAGCAGTCACTGGTTGAACTACACGTCTTGTGTCATTTCATTTAATGCAGACAAAATGCAGCCCTTAAGGGCCTTCATATGAAGAGGGTGTCTGCCAGGTAGAGTCGCCCGACTGCCTGTTAGCGAGGGAGGCCTTGGCCAGGCTTGGATGCGCGTAGCATGGCAGCTAGACCTGGGGTTGAAGTCGTTACATCAGAGCTTTACTCCTGCCACTCCAAGACATGCAGACGTGTCTCCCTCTGTCACTCTGGGGAGTACCTGTGGCTGCGTATCTCTCAACTCCTTACATTTAATACTTATTAGGGATTTTAGCAGTTTACGTGATCTCACCATACTGCTTTTTAAAACCAAGTGATTTTGGCAACATTTGCATTTATACTTATTTAAGTTGACATGCAGGTATCCTTAATGGTTCAGATATAGGATAAATGTATTAATGCATCAGTTACTTGAATTGTCACTGTGCATTATACCTTTATATAATTCATGCATCTCTGCCATCAATTCTGCCGCAGTTTAAGTGAGAAAATGGTGGCTGCTTTATTCGGGTCTCAGCCAAACTTCACAAACTATTGTCATACTTATACTGTGATGTATGTATTAAAGTTACTTCCTATTTTGGGATCAGAATGTATGTTGCAAGTATTTTTTCTACAAATGGTTCCCTACAAACTCAGAATTGGTTATCAGAGGCTTGTTGTTATTTTCCTGATTTTACATCCACACGCCCGTCTCCTTGGCTACGTCGCCCTCTGTGTCACTCGTTTTAGAAATCTGTCAACATCCAGGTACACCTACCAGGGTTTCCTTCCGCCGGAGTCGTTTTTATTTAGAGTGCTTTGGGTATGAGCCAGGGCAAGTCAATGGGGATTATCTTAAGGTTTAGCCAGAATGATGTGTGAATTATTGCTGGCTGACTGGATGGTCTCGCTGTTGGATAAATTGCTTGTGTGGATGTCCTTTTTTGCTAATTCCTTACATTTATGTGAAACTAATCTTTGGGGTGTGATAGCATGGGTTCTCAGGATGGTAAAGGTTGAAAATGACACAAGGACAGGAAAACTCTCTGTCTCCCCTCCATCTGGCCGCCTGCATCCTTCTCCTCGCTCACTGTGCCCTGAATGCGGTTTAATCACTCTGCTAGGGGCCGTCCGCAAAGGTCAGTGCTGCTGATTAAGGGTGGGAAGGAGCCGTCATCATCTTTCACCCGGGACACTGATGATTTTGAAACAACGGCACCAAAACTGGGAGCCTTTGCGATGTGGACCGTTAACAATCTCCCCTGCAAAGCACCGCCCAGGAGCTGCATCGAGAGAAACCGGCAAAGTTCTTATCAGTACATCCAGAAGCAGGAAGTTAAAAAGATTCAGTGATCATCCTATGGTGTTTGACTTAAGACACCTGTACAGAGAAATAATATGCGGGCTCACGGTGAGAGCATACGTTTGTAAATTTGTTTCCTCAGTTTCATGGATGCTTGGTGCTAAGAGAGAGGACTAACTCGCTGTTCTCAATGATTCCCGTGCAGGTGCGATCTGTATCATCTCAGCAGGTCTGTGTAGTCAGGCTCCCTGGGTGGAGTGACACGCAGATGGAGAAAGGCAGGAGATATCCTAATACTGAAGTCACGTGGTCTAAAGGTCAAAGGCCACTTAGCATTTGTGTGTCCTGTAACCATGGAGACATGCTGTCAAAGCAGCACGTATCCTTGCATGCCCATTATTCATGTCCTTATGTGTCTGTATTACTTAGATCTTTACCAACAAATGAAATGCTTTGAAGTGCACCTCGCTCTTCGTTTTTCAAGGAAATATCTTCAGAAATGTAGCGTAGTTGTAACTTTTTTTTTTTTTTTGTTAGCATAAGACACATTTCTGCGTTGATCCAGTTCCTGCAGGAAGCATGACCCTGTAGCTGCAGTGTGTAACGGTGAGTTCTGTTCTTACATTAGTGAGCTAAATGAGAGTAGACAGACCCGGTGCATTTGTGTCTGTCCTGAGCTTCGAGGGCCCAACCATCGGCAGCCAGGCAGGTGTACAGTTTTTCTCCAGCTCTTATTTACCAGTGGTTGGCCTAAGAACTGTGCCGTTTCTGTGTTGAGTTACAGATATGCTCCCTGTGCCAGCTGGGAGCAACGAATTCAGTCTGTGTCCTCTGGAGCTGTCAAGGGTCATGAAAGCATTGGTCACCAGTGATGATGCTGCACTGGGCCAAATAGGCCTGCCATACCTTTTCACGGTGGAAGAGTCCCATTGAGTATTAAAGCCCCTGAACACACCTTTAATAGTTCTGCTAAATTCCCTAAGATACCCTCATCCAGTGGGTTTTGCAGGCGAGCTGCAGAGTTGGGTGCTCTGAGCACAGAAAGATAATGAACGGAGCTGTTGATGCCTTGAGCGCTGTCCCGAGGGAAGACGCTAAGGAGAAATTCATTAGGAATGCAGTCACACTTTGAACTGAATGACCATATCAGCTTACCAAATGCAAATAACCAAGTATCTACTGAAGCAGGGAAAGGATTATTTGGTTGGTCTATTAACCTCCCAAAGAGATAACTGACACCTTATCTGCCAGAAACGCCAGGAGAGGCTTTAGTGCCAGCCGTACCACAGCTTGACAAGGAGTCGGACAGTAATTAATGGGATCAGGTGCCGTTTTAAATAGGCCAACAAGGATGCATCGTGGCTTCCAGAGGTGAAGGGAGGCCGATGCAGCCCAACATCACACCCTCAGGAAACATACACCTGCGGGCTTCTGCAACGGTCAGCCAGGCTGGACGAGGGCTCAGTCAGTCCAGGGAACTGGGTCAAAAGTCATATTCAAATACAGGATTCCATCTCTTTAACACCAGACTTCACCTAAGTCAGGGTACAATGTTTTCCCAGTTCCTCCCCAATCCATCAGCATCTCTAGGCTACCTTGCTGGTTTCAACCTGTTGTTCTGTCTCTGGAGGACCCCTTGCTTTGAACTTCAGGGTTAGAACCACTGCCTGCTCTCCTCTGAAACCCAGCTCCCACTGGCCAGCTGTGATCCGTCTCCATGAAATCTCCTTGCTGCCGCTGCTGTTGCACAAGCTCCAGAGTTTTGCTGTTTTTCTGAACACTGCTGATCTGTCTGTACATCTGTTGCATTTTACTTCACAGGGAAATGTTGATAACGAATGTGCTAATTACAAATGCATTAGCTCAGTGGTAGCAGCACAGAACTGACCTGTGATGGAGATGCGCACATCAGTGTGTCATTAGCAATACCATGACTTTATGCCCGTAGTGGTGTTATCACGACATGCGATATCACGTTCATCTGTCTTATCCTAATATATGGGAGCATGTGTGCTGAGGAAAGATGCTTTGAATTAAATCCGTTTAAGCCGTACAGTTTGCGTGAACCAAAACATTTGGGCGATTTCCATGGAAACCTAGGTGTTAAACATTAGCTTCTGACCTCGTTCTTGTACAGGTACGCATCACAAGTGAGCACAGTTGACTGGGGGGGTTGATTTCTCAGCGATGCTCAGCTCAGTTTGGGCTTCCTCACCCTTAGAGTTTACGTGCAATTACGTAATTATCCTCGAAATCTTGTATCTCTGGTCTCATCTTCCATATTATTGCTGACATTTGCACTTTAACTGTCAATATACACATTCTGTGTTAATTTGAGATAAGCCTAAAAAATGAAAACTTTTTAAACAAATGAAAAGTTGTCATTACTTTAAGATCCATTCATCAAACACGTGTTTGTCTTATTATGAATTATCTTTTACGTCTCTGAAACAATGATAATGTTTAATTTTCAAGCAAACCTGTATATTTATCAGAATTTTCCTGCTTAGGAAAAGCTTGTGTCTGCCTCCATTTGTATAATTTGTCTAATATCGATCCATAATGCAAGTTTAAGAAGGTCTCCTCAACAGAGGACGCCACACTGACTGTGGATCTATACAGTCGCACATATGCATGCTCAGTGAATACTTAAAGGCTTGATTACAGAATAGGGACTGTTGGACCTTATACTTTCTCTTTATCATGAGGTTTCAGGAATAAGCTAGTATGAGACAGGTCCTACATGTAGGCATGTTAAATCACTCAGAGCCGCTTATCTGTGTTCCGGAGGCAGAAGACCAGTCAGAGCTGAATTCAGCTAGTCAAGAAGAATTTAGGGCGGATGATATTCTGTGATGTTCAAAGTCACCTTAAGCTTTAAACCATCATCCTGTTATTCATGACGTTTTTTGCTTGCCTCTTTTCCAGCTGTAGTGACCGATGTGAAATTCTAGTCAGTGGACAGAGTGAACCCCCAAGAATGTGTGTTTACTTTGATCCTGATATCTAGCTCTTTCTGTGTGTAGGGGGTTCTGCCCCAAACCCAGTGGACTTCAGTCCCTGCATACATGGATTTAGTCTGGATTTGGGACTCTTGATGGTAGAACAAAATGTTATTGTCACACAAAAGGAATGTTAGAGGCTACGAATGTATATGTGTGGTTAGCGTTCAGCTGTCGCTTGGCTGACATTTAGTGCTGTTGGTCCTCCTTTTCGCTGACCTCCATGTGATCTCACAAAGGTGTGTGGATGTGCCTTCCGGTTGCACAATACCAGGAAGATGCTGGGTCATGACAACAGCGAATGGAGAACCTGATATAGTGAGAATGACCCAGAAGCAACAGGGCATTGCCAGATGATACATGGTTCCAAATCAATAACTTACACATATATTCCACTGTTTCACTTTACAGGTGTGAATAAATCAGTGCACCGGTCCCTGCCATTCTAACTAGAGTTCAGCGTCCCCTCCCTTTCTTAAATGGAGCTCACGGTGAGATTGTTAACTTCTCGCGCACTCCTGGAGATACTGAACCTCGTACGCCTCCTCTTGTTACCTCACAGGTGGCAGCATGCCAGGTGAGAGGTGTTTATCTGGCTCGCAATGCAAATGCCGACAGAATGGTTTGCTTGCAAAGTCCCTGTTTCTCTCTCTATCTCTGTGATTTAAATAAACCCCAACCCATCCCCTTCTGGGGTTTTTGTGTGTCCTGAAGTGGCGGCGAGCTGTCGAGGCCCCGTACGCTACCTTCTCACCAGAGCGGTGAGTGCTGCAACAGGAGGGAATTTCTGGGGTGGGGGGGGGGGATGTGACAGCAGCATTGCCTCGCATCGATCGCCGCTCTCACTCTAAGTGCAGCACTTTATGACAAAAGGGTTCATGACACTGCAGTCAGAAAGTCAATAACGTGATAAATACCCTTCTTTTGGTCCCACGTCCAGCCCTTCAGCAGCTGCTGGCCGTGACGCTTATTACCGCCGCAGTGAATTCTGTGCCTCCCAGTGCGCATATTAACCCTGGATGTCAGAGTTTACTACATTTCAGGAGCAGTGATAAGCAGAATCAGGTGATTTGTTAATGAGCTGGTAAATGCGTTATTTTGTGGTACCGTCGGGCTGCTTTTGAGACCCCAGCTTTATGCGTGTGCAGGAGAACATGGACATTAGCCATACGGATGCACAGTTTGGTTAAAGATCATTAAGTGGAAGTCCATTGCAGCTGCAAGCTTGAGCCATTTATATGACACTGACCAGTGGGTAGTGGTTTGTCGCCTTGCTGGGCCGTACAACAGTAACAAAGCATAGACAGGGATCACGCATGCCGTGCACTGTGAGTACAAGCAGAGCTCTTTGCTTCTCTAAGCAGGAAATGGACCTGGCTTGACCATCGGGAACAAGTTCCAGCAGTATCGGAGAATCACGGCCAAACCTGGCTCTGTAATGATGCTACGCTCACACAAGCGCAGACCACCTTGCCAAACGACCGAAGCTTTCCTGGGAGACTTTGCTACCCATTCATCTTTCTCAGGTGATAAACAGATATTCTCTTGGTAACTTGGGTGGCAACATGGAATCTCCTGCTTTGTTATGGATTTGTGGTTTTTTGCAGACGTGCCCTTACATGTTACACTTGAACATATATGTTAACTTTGCCAGTCAGCCAGCTTAGTGCAAGTCACAAGGTCTGATTTGATTATTTTTTTTTTGCGTGTGTTTTTTTTTTAAACGATCAGTCCACCAATCGTTATCTTATCCCATGCGACTAAAAAAAATTTTTTATGTTTAGAATTGCATTTGTTTTAGACTATAGCAATTTTGTTTTCTAAACACAAAATGTTCAGTATGTCTGGGTCTTGCCCATCTGCCATCGAAATACAATAGGAATCATAGTCACAACTTATTCTTTGGTCACCTCCTACTGTGACTTTACTTTCACGTGGGAGGCAGAATTCAAGCATGTTCTCTGACTAATTGGAGAGTGACATGAATGTCTTGCACATTTTTTGGACAGGAGTTGAATGTTTTTGGACCGCAGCAGAAACGGCAGTAGATGAAAGTTATAATTAAGTGTCAGCTTAATGTAATGAGTGGTGGTGGTGCTGCTGCGAGCAGCAGTGGCAAATGTACTGACGGCCGTGTCGCTGCTGTTTCCCGCCTGGACTCTGCCAGATTTGCAGACAGGAAGCCCGTCATTCCTGTGGCCCGACCAGTACTGCTGCATCTCGCATGGATTAATGCAAGAGTCCGTGTTTATTTTCTTCAGAATCGCACTTCAATGCTGATTAGTGAATTTGCTCTTGGACTAGTCTGTCAAATATCGTCATGTGGTCTTGACTAGGTGCTTTTACTCACACGTATGTGACAGTTTATCAAACGTTTAACATGTTGACATATTTAGCACTTGTGGTGTATGAATGCTGGTTTACAGCCACATATCTTTTGCTGGACAGAGACGTGAAGCCTGCACAGGGTGGGTTAATATGACATAGTGAACCAAATAAAACATGGGAATATTACTTTTATGGGTAACCGAGTCTCATTAGGGTTTCTTAGAGAGCTCCTGGCTCAGCTGTTAATATCAGATTAACCTGAATATCCTATTAAATTCACAGGGTGCTTTGGAGAGGGAAGTCTGTCCAAGAACAAAACACCGAACACAAGATACCTTCAGACACATTCTGCAATATATATCATCTACTCAAACTCCATTAAAGGTGATATCTACAGATGAAATTTTTTGCTCTGAGTGATGTGTTCCCCTTCGTAAAATTACCCGTTATCAACTCTCTCTTCTTTTTGCACTTTTTATTTAATAAAGGGTGACATGTTGAATTCTGGGTATGCTCTTATCCGCTACTGAATTTTCACGGGAACTATGTGATGTCATTATGTTCATGCCTTAGTTTGCCACAAATAGCTTCAACAGTGCTTGAGATTCGGGTTTGGGGCAGGGAAGACTGACTGGCCGCACATCCGTCCTCCAACATAGTGTTTCCCATGTTGTTTTGTGATGATGTGATGCTCTCAGTTTGAACGGTGCATCCCCTGTCCGCTCGTGCACATGATTGTCACAGAGGGCACACTTGGGAACGGCTAGCAGCCAATTACATGTCAGCTGGTAGGACCTCAGTTGAACCAAGAGCATGTAGTCAGCTGTTTGTTTTCTTTTAATACTTGAAGTCGGATGAGAACTTTGGATGAGGCTTCTCCCTACATTGAATCACTGTACTGTTGGTCTGTCTCCTCAACGTCTTCCTGATACGTCCACCGAAGACCACAAAGTACACAGATTTGTTGACCAAGTCATAAGTCACAGAAGTCATGTCCAATGCATTCAATTCTGAATTTATTGCATGCAGTTTATTAATAAATCTTTGTCTTCCTCGCCTACATAATCTTTGTCGGTATGTCTTAATGCAGGGAGAACAGAAGATGTTGACATGCTGCTGGTAGCCTGAGCTGGTAGCTGTGACAGGATGATTATTCCTGTGTTCTGCAGTCTGGCCGTGCTGCTAATCTCTTCACGCACTGCTGTGTGCGTGGACCCTCACCACGCAGCATGCTGAGCTCATCTCCTAGCAGTAATTGCATGTTTTTCTCTCGGTGTAAGCAGCTTGAGAGTGTTACTCCAGGTGCTGGTCTGTCCTTTCAGGAGTAGAGGAAGGCTGGCGTGTGGGCGTGTAGGAGAAGCTCGGGGTGAGTGTGGAACCTGTAACGTGGCCAAGTGCCGTTTGAAAGCTGATGTTAAAATCTCTCACCTTCCCTTTAATCTCGCCTCCCTCTCCTCTTCTCCTTTGCTAGCCGACTGTTCGCCATGGGCTTAAAGCTTGCTTCTGCTCAGTAGCTGTGCGCTTAGGAGAAAGGTAGCTTTCTTGTGGTTTTCACATGCCCGTTAGAGCGGTCTCCGAACACTGGGTGGCAGGAGGCGCTAAGATAGGTGAAACCACAAAAAAAGAATTTGGCCTGAGGCAATGACAGACAGTGGGAGAATTAATTACTCCAGACAGGTATGCATTATGTGGCATCGTGAGCCAGACCTCAAAGGTCTTGGGGATTAATAGAGCTGTTCAGGCAGGATCTCTGTCCAGCGTGAAGGCCTGTAGCAGTCGGGGGAAAGCAGACATGATCCAAAACTGATGGTAGCATTCTTTCCCAGGAAAGGAGGTGCATGCAGTGCACAGTGGTACAGTGTGGAAGTACACTGCGGAGCGCCTCACTGCCTAGCCAGTCTACATACTCAGTTGCCTGTGCCAATCTTTTTCTCAGTGATCACCCGCTAATACCAGCAAATTCTTTCTAGAAGGCCGCTTGTCAATGTCTCCCCTTGACACACTGACCTCTGCAATGCATGTTAGATTGTCCATTTACTCGAATCATTAATAGCATTTGAGGAGAGGGAGGATTAAAAATAAACGACACACATTCTAGTGCACGAGGTCACTGTTCTGTGCGTTTGTTTCGGAAGTCCTCGTCACTCTGCAGGTATTGGGCTGCGATCAGGGAGTGAAGTTCCTCTGTCGACTTGAGTCTGTCACACCCCAGTGGAAGGCAGCCATTGGTTCCCTCTTTCCTTTTCTGCCATGTGCTTCATCCAGGACCTGGATCCGTTCAGTATGCTGGAGCAGTTGCCTGGGTTGCATGCAGACAAAGGAGGGAACAGTTGTACTGTACCTTATGAGCTGCTCGAGTGTGGAATCCTCGCTGACATGTATTTAGATATGAAGAGCAAACCCATGAGGGAAACTTCATGTTCCTGCTCTGAGGGTCCAGCTGGAGGGTAAGTGTTCTGACCTGAGCAGATCTGTCCTACTGGTCTGATGTACCTCGGGGGCTAATGAATTCCACCTGGAGTCATCTTCCTTTCTTCTCGCCTACAGATGTCTGTAAGATGAGAGCCTTGTGCTCTGGCCTTATCGCCAGGCCCTGACAGCCTGTGGCAGGAGAAAAAGCATTTGGGATTAGACTTCTAAGGACAACCCTGACTATTCACACTTGGCATTAGCAAGACAGCCTTAGTACAAGAAGGATATTTTTTATTCCTTCAATTTAACTTTAATTACTCAAATCTCTGTGAGGGCACATAAGAAAAGCCCAGGCATTTGTGTCAAGAAGATTAGCAGACTGCCCTGCCAAGTCCGTGCATTGCTGCGTCGTTAGATAGAATTCAAATTCAAATCCGGCTGAAGACAGTGCAGCTGTCACCCCCTGGCCTGTAAAGCCCCCTTGGATCAAACATGAGCTGTCCTCCCTCTGCCTGCATCTCCCTCACTTGCCTTCCCCCCGAGGTCGCTAATCCTCTCTCCCCGCTCACTGTGACAGCTAAAATAAAGCCATAAAACCTCCAAAATAATTACTAATTAAAAATACGAAATGCCTTTTCCCCTCATAAGGTGTGGGGGGGGGGGGACCTAGGTGTCAGGGGTATAGCTGTCCCCGCCAAAAAGAGGCCATATTTCCTCCATTGTCCCCATGTCTTAGCCTGTGCCAGCACCAAACTGAAGGTCGTCCCACTAATGTTCTGCACTAGCTGGAGGTGTGAATGAGCATGAAGGTTCTAACCCAACAGTATAATGAGCTTTTTACACTAGACCGTGAATGCGAGGTTCTACTCCGGGGAGCACCCAGAACACGAGGCATCATCTGGAGGTTCTATGCCTGGCAGAATTTGTATGTTCTGCACCAGGTTGCAGTGGTGGCAGTGGTAGCTTAATGGTTAGGGAAGCGCACTTGTAATTGAACCAGCAAGGCACCACTGAGGTACCCTGAGCAAGGTACCGCCCCCAGTACTGCTCCCCAGGCGCTGAATTACCTGCCCCCTGCTATGTCACATTGTCACATATGGGTTAAATGCAGAGAACACATTTCGTTGTTGTGCACTGTGTGCTGTGGTGTGTCAACAATAACAATTAATCACTAAATTCTAAAAGCTCCATCCTGGGCACCACCAGGAGGTTCTACACAAGTTCTAGATGTGACAGAATCCCGAGATTCTACAGCAGGAACCATCCGGAGGCTCCATGGCAGACAGCATCTGGTGGCTCTACTCCAGGTATCATGTGGGTGTTCTGAAGTAAACTACAAATGGCAGGTTCTACATGGTGCCATAGGTCTTGCACCAGCAGATAAGGCTCATGTTTTCTATTAAGGAGGTTCACCGAGAGCATTTTTGTGCCAGCCAAACCCCTTGGCCTGATTTGTGAGCGGTCCCCTATTATGGCAGTCCAGTGAAATCATTCAAACCTCCTCCTTTGTTATATATAACAAGGACATTATTCCATCAACAGAACGGCTTTACTCAACAGGCAACTGGCCAGCCAGCCTTGACTCGTTATTCCTCATAGAGGAACATTCTGGTAGCTGTATGTCTAGCTTCAGTGCACCTCCCAAAGAAGTAATGGCAATAGAAAGTTTAGCGGAGGGGTTCTGGTTTGGGTGTCCGGTCAAGGGAAGGCTGAGTATTAATGATTGATTTAAATGTTAAAACATTTACAATGGAACATACCTGAAAGACACATAGAGAAATGTCAGGGAAGAAAGCATGTCTTCAAGAGTGAATTGCATGCAGTGCTTTTTTTCCCCCCAGCAGATTCTGACTCCTAACGAGCCATAGAGTTAACTTAATAACCCCACCCTCAGTGTCTCTGGCCTGGGGGAGGGCAGGGTGATTAATATCTGCCTACCTTGTTACCTAATTCATTATGGAATAGCAGTTAATTTGATCTGATATTATTTTAATAAAATTTTGTAATATATTAGATTGTTTCAGGCTATCAAAATAATTTTCTAATTATTACGGTTACTCAACCAAAGCGTTTTTTTTTTTTTTCCCTCTGCAAGCTGCACTTGGTCTGACTTGGAATATATTAGTGGGTACAACTCCATCCTAGCTGTAGGAGTGAAATATATATATATGCATGATTACACCACAAATATCATTACTGTTAAAATGTAGCCTGCAGAAGGTAGTGAGAGGCCTACAGGCTTATGTGTGATTGGGTCTCCATGACCCCGTAAACCCTTTGATCACATTTTTGTAAAAATATATATCATATTTCTTTTATGCTAATAACTGAGACTCTGATTTCATTAATTAGTGGCACGGCTGAGCGATGTGGCCCCTGCAGTGGCATCAGACCATCTGCGCAGGCGTGTGAATCCACCGTGTCCTCAAGAAGACTTCGACTGCAGCTTTGAATGGGGACTACGGGAGACCGCGCAGACCGTGCTGACCATGCAGACCACGCAGACCGTGCTGACCATGCAGACCACGCAGACCATGCTGACCATGCAGACCACGCAGACCGTGCTGACCATGCAGACCACGCAGACCATGCAGACCACGCAGACCGTGCTGACCATGCAGACCACGCAGACCATGCTGACCATGCAGACCACGCAGACCACGCAGACCGTGCTGACCATGCAGACCACGCAGACCGTGCTGACCATGCAGACCACGCAGACCGTGCTGACCATGCAGACCACGTTGACTGAGAGGTTTTCTTGACTGACAGGTGCCTATATTTAATGCCCATCACCTCCATCAGGTGTGCAGATCAAATTGTAAGATTAATGGGTTGCACAGTTGCCACATGTGGCATGAAAAAGTCTGTGAGTTTTACCAGTGTCTCACCAAAGTAGCCCAAGGGGAAGAATTTTTTGGTGCTGAGGATGTATTCATCAGGATTTTTCAGAATCAGAAATCGCTTTATTGACCAGGTGTACCTAAATGTACTGGGAAATTGATAGCATTGGTACATTCAAAGACAACACAGAACAAAAAATAAAATAAGAAATTGGTTTAAATAGTGCAAATCAGTACAGATTAAAGTCAGTAAGTTGATATTTACAAAATGTGCAGTGTGTACAAGTGCTTGATTAGATGTTTATGTTTAAATTCTGCTTTTATGATATATTAAAATGGGAAATATAGCAGGACTTTGAAAGCAAAGCCTGAAAACCCCAGTGGTGGATTATGGTGTTTTCACTGCTTCTGGATTACAGCATAGTCAGACTATGCATTACACAGCATGACTGTATGTAAGCAAATGGATGAAGAAACTTAGAGAACACAAGTAGCTTTAGCAAATACAGAAATTGCTTAAAAAAATAAATAAATTCCAGGTCCATGAAGTTACTTGGAATTTGTTGTGTGAATAACGCCCCAGGTTGGTGTCTATGGTCACCTGCTTAGTGTGGTCCTGCGTTTGTGATGGACAATGACAGATCAGCTTCAGAGTTTAGAAATAAAAACAGGTCCAAAATAAACTCTTCCCTAATGAGAGGCAGACAAACACGTCTCGGCTTCCATTGTGTTCTCAAAGCCCACTGAGAGCGCTTGGCTTCGGCCTAGTCCTGCGCTCTCATCACAAGCCACACAGTTTTGTCACTTTAGCTGGTGCTGTTGGATCCGGACCAGCAGAGCAGGGTATGACTGAAGGCCAATTAACACCCTCTGCTTTCTGCTGCACCGTGGGGTTCCAAACGAGAGCCAGGCAGCAGGCCGGCTGGGCCAACACGCCCCCGTACCCGGCTCAGAGGTCCGACAAAGAGAAGAGTAAGGGGAGGGCCAGGTCAGGAGAGACCTGGGAAGGACCGACGGGTATGAGACTTATCGGGAAAGAGAGACGGGTGTGGAGGGAGACGTTCAGGAATGATGTTAAATGAGTAGCGAGCTTGTCTGCGCGCAGCACAAAGACTCACCCCGACGTGAAGATGGTTCTCCTGAGAGCAGATATCTTTAAATAACTGTAAATCTGTAATCAGCCCCCACGCACTTAATTAAATTCTACTCTAATAGCAGAACTATTTTCCTGAAGTGATCGTCTTTCTGAGGACAAGTTGGGAAGCTGATCCGACTTGTCCCGTCGATCTGGAACCTGTGCCAAAACGGCCGGGAGTCGGCGCTAGGTGTTTCTGGACACCCTGCGTGCTGAGTGCTGATTGGTGGAATTCCACCCTCAGGCTTCATCGGGATGTGTTCCAAAATATACCGGCGTGTTCGTGTGTGTGTGTGTGTGTGTGTGTGTGCGTGAATCTGCAGGCAGGGCTGTTAAATCACTGTCTGTCAAGGCATCAGTGTCCTACTTATGGTCTTTTCACCTTTGTTACTCTTGTTGGTAAAAAATGCTGTTTTGATTAATTTTACCAAGTTTTCATTTTTATATAAACTTGCAGTGCAGACATGTCATCTTATGGTTCAAAGTATGGGGTCTGCTTCTGGACTGTCTTCTCCGCACCTTCTCTGTAAGCATGCCATCTGCACCGCACTCTCCCGTGTGACTTGACATTTAATTAAGATGTCAGGAATATTTTGGTCATCATTTGAAGTTTCCCAGGGCTGTTTGCCCACAAGACAGAAATGTTCCCATCAGTTATAACTGGCCCTGCCCTTGCCAGCCAGTTCCAAAACAACTGCCTGAAATCCCGAAATCTGCACTATAAACTCGCTTGTTTCTCCTGGAGAAAGCAGATAGATTTTTGTTGGTTTAGTCATGACATGCTTTTCAGAAAAGGCTGGTTTGGCTTGAGCAGCATTAAGGCTTTGATATCATAATGAAGCATTTTTAGGACTCTGCTGCGGGACAGGAGCTTACAGACCTGACACTTGCACGGGTGTGCATGCCCCAGGCCGTCTGCTTGGAGAGGAGGTTCTAGGCAACTGAGCAGGAGGTTGTTATACGTGAATGAGTGGAAGAATAGGGAGGGCCCGCCCCCACCCCATTCCCCACTCCCCCCCGCCATCGCTCTTGGCGGGTGACTGCGGGAGGCTCCGCTTTGCCAGGCGTAGCTTTAGGAGCTCGTTTCACTTGAGGTCACAGTCTTTCGTCACTCTAAGAAAAAGTGATAAGAACATGGGGGCTGATACTGGCTGAAGGGAGATCTTCCCCCTACCTGGTGCTTCTCCTTTGTTATGTTCTTCAGTTCGTGTGAAGCAGCTCTATAAACAGATTGAGTAACGCTGCCATTTACGGCCGCAGGCCCCTTCTGCCCCAGAAAGGCAGCTCAACGTCACCCCCCCCGTCCCCCGTCCCCCGTACTGGCTTCGGACTGATCTTCTACTGGTTCATATCTGTCAATCTGGCTTGGATTAACTTTTAATTACGGCACGGCTGTCCTTACACTGACTTTAATTACACACCAAATAGCCTAACAGAAGAATAATTAAAGAACAGTAAAATGTAAACCACATCTAGGAATCGTTGTCATCAAGAATTTGAACTTTTATTACCTATTGTTAGAGAACACACAGGCTGAGCGGAAAGAGGTTGGCACGTGGGCTGGGTGTGATCACAGAGACCAGGTCACGTGCTGGCTGTGACCAGAGAGACAGAGACATGGACTGGGCATGACCAGAGAGACGGGGACATGGGCTGGGCGTGACCAGAGAGATGGGGACATGGGCTGGGCGTGACCAGAGAGACGGGGACATGGGCTGGGCATGACCAGAGAGACGGGGACATGGACTGGGCGTGACCAGAGAGACGGGGACATGGACTGGGCGTGACCAGAGAGACGGGGACATGGACTGGGCGTGACCAGAGAGACGGGGACATGGGCTGGGCGTGACCAGAGAGACGGGGACATGGACTGGGCGTGACCAGAGAGACGGGGACATGGACTGGGCGTGACCAGAGAGACAGAGACATGGACTGGGCATGACCAGAGAGATGGGGACATGGGCTGGACGTCAACAGAGATGGGGACATGGGCTGGGCGTGACCAGAGAGACGGGGACATGGGCTGGGCGTGACCAGAGAGACGGGGACATGGACTGGGCGTGACCAGAGAGACGGGGACATGGACTGGGCGTGACCAGAGAGACGGGGACATGGACTGGGCGTGACCAGAGAGACCTGCACACGGACTGGGCATGACCAGAGAGACCTGCACACGGACTGGGCATGACCAGAGAGACCTGAACACGGACTGGGCATGAACAGAGAGACCGGGACGCTGGCTGAATCTGATTAGGTAAACTGGGATACTGGCTGGGATTTACTGGGACACAGGCTGGCTATAACCAGAAGGACTGGGACATGCACCATAAGGGAAGATAATATGCTTTTGTACTATTTTTAAAAAATCATGGCAGGGGTCAGTACAGTAACTTGATTTTTATTTTTGAATCATATTCAGTTAATATAATTAGTTTCTTGGAACGACCTGGGGAAGGCCTTTGTGGTTATGAGCCAACTCAGGGGTGCCGTTAGCTCCTGTTGACGTCCATCTGCTGTGGCCCGTTGCTTTTGTTGTCCTTGTATACTCTTCTTGTAGCAAACCCTCTAATTTTGGTGTGAATGAAAGGCGTATGGTCAGCCTAGTGTCCAGCTTGACATCATAGATCTCCTCAGCCACACCCATTCGGTGAGGTCTCCTGTGTTAGGTGGCACTGCCCTGCCCCTGTAGAATGCCCACCTTAACCTGAACCCTGCCCTGATGCCTGTAGTCTGTAGTTCCTATGATCTTTAGATCGCCGCAGCCTTTTATGCAGCCATATTGCAAACCTAACACATTTACTTTGTGATTTTTGGTTTTAATTGATTAATTGTGATATAAATTAATGTAAATCTCTAAAGGTGACTGAGAATGTTCCACATTGTGGTGTGGCAACAGAACGTGGCTGATTATCAATTATGCAGACCTTTATCATTGCTGTGCTGGAGAGAGCTAATGAGAAGCACCGCAGAGGTTTCTGGGTAACGTGTGGAGCTTCTTTGGATCTCACTGCTTGCATCCTCTGCCTCAGATACAGTGCCATGCTCTGAACATCATCACATTTTTGGGCTGAAGAAGGTTCCAATGCAAGCTGATTGGTGACATTTTCATGAGAACAACAGATTCCCAATTCCCTGACCCCCATTTCCTGTATCATCCACTGGCATTCCCTCGAACCCCCCCCCCCAGTTTGGCTTATTTCCATCTAGCCTTTGCATTTCTAACAGGTTTTTTGCAGCCAAATGTTCTTGGAGCTCCCCCCCGCCCTCCTGAAAAAGCCTAAAATGCAGTGTTCTTAGATATTCTCTGTCACGGTGACTAAAAAGTGTTGCTCTTCCTCATTCTAGTTAGAAAAAAGTGAAGCTAGACAGCAGCTGAACACGTAGGACGTCGGTCATCTTAATGGTCAACTCTTAATAGAAGAGCGACAACTCTTTCAGATAATACCGATCCTTGGAAACAAATACCCTCTGCAGGACAAACATGTACTTTGAATAACCCACATTGCTGCAGTCACTGAGCAAATCTTAAGGCCTTGCCTATGCATTTTTATTATTCTTGTGCTGGGTATTATTGGCAAGGCAAAGAGACACGTTTTCCTTAACGGTCTGCGTGTATGAATGCATATCCATCATACTCCACCATGCGTGAATGAGCAGTGTGTCGGAATAGCGTTCTCCTGTGTGGCGTGTCGTCGGCCCGGCACCACCTAGAACCCTGTTAAGATTTCGCCTGTAATAGCACCCCAGGGGGTCGGCAGGTCAAGTTCGGCGGCCCGCGCTTTGCCTGGCCTTCCCTGCAGTTAGCAGTCGGCACCCGGCAGAAGTCCCGCTTCTTGACGCAATCAAGGAAGAAAAAAAAAACAAAAAAAAACAACACATTTATGGTCCCTCATCAAATGCAAGGTTGAGGGCATCAAGGGGAGAAATAAACAGATTTGAAAAAGCAATCAACATCTCCCAAAAGCTCGGAAGCTGATTTGCATCTGATTCCGAGATCATGTTTTATTTATCAGTAATCACAACCAATCAGGGGAGAAATTAATCAATGAAGGCGTTAGCAGGAGCGCTATCCGGCCATCTGGGGGTCGCCCCCACCCCCCCAACCGCACCAAGTCCTTCCTCTCCGCCGGGCTCGTCGTGGCTCTGTGTTTAGGTGACTGATTTCTCTCTGTGAGCTCTAAGGAACTCCATATGGCCAGGATCAAAGGTGTTGCTGGGTGCATGGGTTAGCTTTATCGCCAGCCGCTGCTGTTAATTAGAAAACAAGATCAGAGGCAGTATTAAAATCCAATTAAAGTGATATGAACAGATTGCCAAGTGATGTTCGCTAATGTATAATTGAGCACCATGCAAATTTCAGTGGCTGCCTTTTGTTTTTTGTGTCTCTCCTTCTATCTCTCCAGCGCAGAACGAGCAGTGGAGCAGAAGATAAACAAGTTAATGCCATGAGACGGGGCTGTGCTTTCATCAAGCGGCATGTGCGTGCGGTGACCCCACGGTCTTGTGCACAAATCTGATTGGCTGTCTCCTGGTCACCTGGATGTCATGGTAGCACCTGAGGTCAGTAAGGGGAGGTGACTGAAGCCCTGAACAGGCCAGTATGGGCCTGCACTTCCTGGAGTGCTTTGTCTTCAGGAAGGACAGATGTCACTTAGGTTGAGACGGAGTAGAATTGATCATTGCTGTGTGCATGATTTTCGGCAATTAGAACCGCCACTATCTATGTCCTGATCCATGTGGTCACCTCCTTGTGCATCCCGATCTATACAATCACCCCTATCTGTGTCCAGGTTCTTGCGGTCACTCTTTTTCAGTCCTTATCCACGCGGTCGTTGTTGTTCATGCTGGTCCACGCGGTCACCACTGTCCGCATGCTGGTCCACGCGGTCACCACTATCCGCATGCTGGTCCACGCGGTCACCACTGTCCGCATGCTGGTCCACGCGGTCACCACTGTCCGCATGCTGGTCCACGCGGTCACCACTGTCCGCATGCTGGTCCACGCGGTCACCACTATCCGCATGCTGGTCCACGCGGTCACCAATATCCGCATGCTGGTCCACGCGGTCACCACTATCCGCATGCTGGTCCACGCGGTCACCACTGTCTACATGCAGATCCACGCGGTCACTACTGTCCGTATGCTGATCAACACGGTCACCACTATCTGCATGCCAGTCCACGCGGTCACCACTGTCCGCATGCCGGTCCACGCGGTCACCACTATCTGCATGCCGATCCACGCGGTCACCACTATCCACATGCCGGTCCACGCGGTCACCACTATCCGCATGCTGGTCCACGCGGTCACCACTGTCCGCATGCTGGTCCACACGGTCACCACTGTCCGCATGCTGATCCACGCGGTCACCACTATCCACATGCTGATCCACGCAGTCACCACTATCCGCATGCTGGTCCACGCGGTCACCACTATCCACATGCTGATCCACGCGGTCACCACTATCCGCATGCTGGTCCACGCGGTCACCACTATCCACATGCTGATCCACGCGGTCACCACTATCCGCATGCTGGTCCACGCGGTCACCACTATCCGCATGCTGATCCACGCGGTCACCACTATCCGCATGCTGATCCACGCGGTCACCACTATCCGCATGCTGGTCCACGCGGTCACCACTATCCGCATGCTGATCCACGCGGTCACCACTGTCTACATGCTGATCCACGCGATCACCACTGTCCACATGCTGATCCACGCGGTCACCACTATCCGCATGCTGATCCACGCGGTCACCACTATCCGCATGCTGATCCACGCGGTCACCACTATCCGCATGCTGGTCCACGCGGTCACCACTATCCACATGCCGATCCACGCAGTCACCACTGTCTACATGCCGATCCACGCGGTCACCACTATCCACATGCCGATCCACGCGGTCACCACTATCCACATGCTGATCCACGCGGTCACCACTATCCGCATGCTGATCCACACGGTCACCACTATCCACATGCCGATCCACGCAGTCACCACTGTCTACATGCCGATCCACGCGGTCACCACTGTCTACATGCCGATCCACTCGGTCACCACTGTCCACATGCTGATCCACGCGGTCACCACTATCCACATGCCGATCCACGCGGTCACCACTATCCACATGCCGATCCACGCAGTCACCACTGTCTACATGCCGATCCACACAGTCACCACTGTCTACATGCCGATCCACGCGGTCACCACTGTCTACATGCTGATCCACGTGGTCACCACTGTCCACATGCTGATCCACGCGGTCACCACTATCCACATGCCGATCCACGCGGTCACCACTATCCACATGCCGATCCACGCAGTCACCACTGTCTACATGCCGATCCACGCGGTCACCTCTGTCCACATGCTGATCCACGCGGTTACCTCTGTCCAAATGCTGATCCACGCGGTCACCTCTGTCCAAATGCTAGTCCGAGTTGTCACCACTTTGCACTTTGCCGCGCTTTTTCTGTCCTGGTCCACACAGTCACTGCTTTCTGCATCCTTCTCCATGTGGTTGCTGTTATCCACACCCTGGTCATCCCCACTCTGCATCCTGGTACACAATCTGTTTTCTACATGTCACCATGTCCCATTGTATGGCAAAACATCCCTGTACAGTTTAATGGACAGTAGAGTTTTCTTTTGAAGAATATTATTATATTATTTTAAAAAATAATAATAATTTGGTAGCTTTTCTGCTAAAGGCCATCTTAGGAATATTGCATTTCTTTCGAATGAATCAAAACCGGTGTATACATAATTCTCTGCGGCAGAAGAATACAGTGTTTGATTTGTGGTTGAGCAATTTTCCCCCGTGTCTTGAGTGTCAAGGTGGGACGGTATGTATTCTGCCTGTCCTCAGTCCCTGCAGCCCTTCCAGTCTGGAGTGAAAAGTATTTCCTCTCGTTAGCTGGGTCCTTTGCTGCTGCATGAATAGTGCAGCGATGGAACATCAAACAGAAGCGATGGTGATGTATACAGCTTGAGTAACACAGGCAGCCCTGGCATGTGAGAAGAGCTTCCAGCTGGTGGCCTTTGTCTGTCCCCCTCCCCAGTTCTCCCCCGAAAGCCCCCCACCCCACATGACGGCTCATCGTCAAGCGACATAATGACATGCTAATGTGATTGTCAGGAAATAAAACTTAAGTATCGGAAATTGCACCAATGCTCAGTCATAAAATTGCTGGAAAAAACCTGGAAGATATGCTAGTCTTTATGAAAAGCAATAAGAATGTGAGTAAATTGTGATAAAAGGAATGCTAAGTATGTTAAGAGCATGGTAAAGTGAGCGACTACGGAGCAGAGGCGCCGTTTGGAGGAGACGGAGAAGTAAGGCCTTGATTGCAGAATCTGGATCTGTGATGTTGAGCTTCTTTCACAACAGGAAGAAAACAGCCATGAGGCATGGTGTGGAGTCTGGAAGCACAGATGTGGTAAACCGATACCAATCATCACCAATCACAGGTAAACCGATACCAATCATCACCAATCACAGGTAAACCGATACCAATCATCACCAATCACAGGTAAACCGATACCAATCATCTCACAGACATCCATGCCGTTCAAAATAGAAGACTGTCCTTCGCCTTGTAGTTCAACATACTTTGAAGGAATGACAACTGTTGGTTTGGTGATGCCATCTTTAACCATATGGTTTAAAAGCAAAGCACTGTATTTTGGATATATTCCAAGTATATATATACCGTTTAAAATACAGTTAAATTTGTTGATATGTGGATGCATATCTCTATATCACTAGATTAGAGGGATACAGGAGTTATCTGCTCCAGCTTGAAGTTGGTGTACAGCAGACGTATCCAGGTCTTGTTCATGCTGCTACTAAAGTCACATTGTGTGATTTCTAATGACAGTGGCAGGAAGAGGGTTAAATCAGATGCTGTCTTTACTTCCGGCTGAAAGCTGTGGTGCCACCCTGTGAAAGCTGAGGCCCTGCTCACCTTTCCTCTCTTCCAAAGTATCTCTGTGCATTTACATGTAATGTCACTCAGGCCCCGGCCACCTGCTCTCTTTTGTGGCGTGTCACTGTGTATGTACGAGTGGTGTAGCTGAAGCTCAGCCCACCTTCTCCCTTCTCTCTGTGGCGTGTCACTGTGTATGTACAAGTGGTGTAGCTGAAGCTCAGCCCACCTTCTCCCTTCTCTCTGTGGCGTGTCACTGTGTATGTATGAGTGGTGTAGCTGAAGCTCAGCCCACCTTCTCCCTTCTCTCTGTGGCGTGTCACTGTGTATGTACGAGTGGTGTAGCTGAAGCTCAGCCCACCTTCTCCCTTCTCTCTGTGGTGTGTCACTGTGTATGTACGAGTGGTGTAGCTGAAGCTCAGCCCACCTTCTGCCTTCTCTCTGTGGCGTGTCACTGTGTATGTACGAGTGGTGTAGCTGAGGCCCGGACCTCCTCCTCTCTGTTTGCGTGTTTTTATCGTGCATTTACATTTCGTATAGTTGAGGCCCAGCCCACCTCCTCTCTGTTCGTGTGTGTTTATTGTGCATTTATATGTGGTATAGTTGAGGCCCAGCCCACCTTCTCTCTGTTCGTGTGTGTTTATTGTGCATTTATATGTGGTATAGTTGAGGTACAGCTCACCTTCTTTTTGTTCCAATGTATCTCTTTTCATGTACATGTGTTGTAACTGAGATACCTCTCTCTTTTTGGTGCTTCACCGTGTAAGGTCAAGTGGTGTAGCTGAGGCCCCACCCACATTCTCTCTTTTTTTGGTGCTTCACCGTGTAAGGTCAAGTGGTGTAGTTGAGGCCCCACCCACATTCTCTCTCTTTTTGGTGCTTCACCGTGTAAGGTCAAGTGGTGTAGCTGAGGCCCCACCACATTCTCTCTTTTTTTGGTGCTTCACCGTGTAAGGTCAAGTGGTGTAGCTGAGGCCCCACCCACATTCTCTCTTTTTTTGGTGCTTCACCGTGTAAGGTCAAGTGGTGTAGCTGAGGCCCCACCCACATTCTCTCTTTTTTTGGTGCTTCACCGTGTAAGGTCAAGTGGTGTAGCTGAGGCCCCACCCACATTCTCTCTGTTTTTGGTGCTTCACCGTGTAAGGTCAAGTGGTGTAGCTGAGGCCCCACCCACATTCTCTCTCTTTTTGGTGCTTCACCGTGTAAGGTCAAGTGGTGTAGCTGAGGCCCCACCCACATTCTCTCTGTTTTTGGTGCTTCACCGTGTAAGGTCAAGTGGTGTAGCTGAGGCCCCACCCACATTCTCTCTCTTTTTGGTGCTTCACCGTGTAAGGTCAAGTGGTGTAGCTGAGGCCCCACCCACATTCTCTCTCTTTTTGGTGCTTCACCGTGTAAGGTCAAGTGGTGTAGCTGAGGCTGCACCCACCTTATCTGTTTTCTGGAATGTCACTGTGCATGTGCATGCATACTTGACACATACTGCTACATCACATTTCTACAAAGATTCTTACTGAAATTTATTTAAATGCATTGGGTGATAATAAATTATAAAAACATAAACCGGGCAAATTAATGGAAATCCTCATCAATTAAATGCAAGGAACCTCCACAAGAAATTCCCTATATTTATGTTACTATTTAATAATTGTTTTTAATAACAGGATCCAGGGTTGTTCCCACAACGGCTGTCCCTGCAGGAATAAACAACTTGTGCCTGATTTTACACTTAAATTTTTTTTTTTAATCTGTTAATATTTGTGTTATCCGCCTCAGCAGCAGTTTTTTTTTGCATTCATTTGTGTTTATATATCAGAACTGCTGCAGCCTCTGTAATTGTGCATATATTAAACATACTGTGTGTCCTGGCTGATCTGCTCCTGCCTGTGCCTGACAGACCACACAGTGTCTGTAATGCCCCCTGCTGTAGCCCAGCACAGTACATTCATCCATGTTTCAGTAATGGCTCATGTTGTGTGGCTCCCACTTACCTGGTCCCGGCCCTGGAAGCACCTGGAAGTGGTGCGGGGCACATTTCTAAAGGTCATGTTGAATTACATGACCTACATGTATTTGGGCATGGGGGAGGGCACTCCAGTGGGCAGGAAGCCCTGCCGAGACGCGTTCATTCCCCGAGATTTTGGGTGCTTTTTCTTTTCCTTCACTGAGCTCCAGTAGGTAAATATCTTTAACATGCAGACAATCTGTAAAATGTCTGTTTTAATAAGCAGCACCAGGAATGGTGTCTTTGAGATGTGAATAAAGACCTTAGTCAGGCCGGGGCTGCTGCTGCAGGGGGCACCCAGGAAACAGCTAATTGGCCCAGATATTGTGCAGTGAAATATTCATCATGCAGTGAAAAAATATGACTTTGGGATGTTACATGCTAGAAATGATTTATCTCAGTCTTAAGTCAGTAACATGGCAGGACCGCATGCACTGCACCAGATCCTCAACCCTGTGGCTCCAGTGAGATGTATGCAGTAACCCTTCCCAACCCTGAAAAGGATTGAAAGGGGACAGCTGGTGACTCGCTTGGATAAGCCTATATTGCTGTGAACGGAAGGTTGCTGGTTCGAGCCCACCTTCAGCTAAAATAGTCACACGTCAAAGAGACCTTTAACAAGATTCTTGACCCTCACTTTCACTGAGCTTGTTCTCTGTTACATATGCGTCTTGGAAAGCAACATAGGGTAGGTGCAATGAGCCTTTTCCCACAGGGATCAATAAAGTGTTATTGTTATTAAAAATAACACGGAAGAAATGTCTGTAGGAGGTGCAGTGGCGTGTATTTTCCAAATGGTCCTGGTTGCGTGATCCAGGCATCCTCTGTCACTGGATGAGTCCAATAAGTGCCGTGTGTCACATTTCCATGATGTCAGAATTCAGCAGTATATTTTAATGTCAGATGTTATTTATATTTGCTCGAGTACCAACTATTTCCTACAGTAATGAACTGCATAAATGCCATATTTCAGCTGTGACTTCACACGTTGCATATTTCCTAACTTTAATCTGCTCCGTGTTTCTGGAGGAGGGAGGGGCTACAGAGTCTCTCACTAATCTCTCAGCCATAAAAACTCTCTCCTGCCAGGAGCCCTTGGGGACAAAATGGCTGATGAACTCCCACCTTCTTCCGACTTATTGCTTAAGCGAGCATGAAGCCCGCGGTGACAGTGTGGCTGACGTCCTGGGTGGCTCGGGATGTACGCTGACATGATCTGCTCAGACCCCCCCAAAGCCCCCCAGCATACAGCCTTTGGCAGACTTGCCCCTCCCAGCTCCCGTGTCTGAGCGTGCTCTGTCGGGGGCCACGGCGGGCGCTGAGGCCGCCTCACGCCCCATGCTCACGTCACGGCCGTAGCGGCCCTACGATGGCCAGGCGGGCACTTTCAGTCGTTCGGGGAAAAGAAACAGTTGCAGTGTCTCGCTACAACAAAACTGCATTTCCCCTGAAGCTCCACTGTTCATATATTACATGCAATTCATGTAAGTCAGTGTTTCCCAATCCAGTCCACAGGGATCCACAGTCCACATGTTTTTGCTCCCGATAGTGAAAACGTGCACTGTCTGTGGGTCCCCGAGGACCGGATTGGGAAACGCTGGTGTAAATTGTGAATGTTGTGTGATGTTGTAGGTCGGTCTGGACGAGCCTCCCTCTGCTGGTCCTTACTTCATCCTTCGTCCTTACTTCGTCTCATTTGTGTAGTTGTGGTACCTGGCTCAGCAGCAGAGAGGTGAGAGCCAGCGACTGGGGCTCAGGTGTGAGGTCCTTTGAGTTTGCTTCCATGTTGCCCGTGTTGCCCTCCACCATGGGGAATGTTCTATCAGAGCATCAAAGGATGCTGTCACCTAACACATGATCATTACAGGCGTTGGTTAAATAGTTTTTGTCAAAAGTATGAATTCTGCTATGGAACCATCTGTGCCTTTGTTCTTCTATTTTACCATGTAAATGTGGTGGCTGAACTAACTCAGCTCCAGGTTCTTTGAAGTGTGGCGCACTAGCTTGGCAAAGCACTGGGGGGCGCTGTGTCGTGTCAATTAGTTCCCGTCTTGCACCTCACCCTCTCGTTCAAGCCGTGGCAGAAGATACAAAGACAGCAGCAATGGGATTTGAATAATTTTGCATCTTAGATAAATAACAAAAGGTAAATTGTTGAAGCAGAAACTGCAGCAGACTGGCTGCTCTGTATGGAAGCTTACAGAATGCCTCACTTGAGGCGGCATAATCTCACATGGAAAGGAAGGCTGAACACACACTGGGGATTATGCCTCATGGCCAAAGTGGCTTCTCTCTCTTTTTACTTCCCTCTGTCAGCTCGCTGCGCTGGAATCGTTCAGGCAAAGTGGCTCTGCGTTTGATGTATAATTAGCTGGACCTCATTCTCACCTTGGCTCTTAAAGAGCAGGTCCTGTCAGCCCCCCATTCCTCAGGCCCCTGACACTAACCCACAGCCCAGCCCCCATCTCCTTCTCGTTTAAGGATGTCACTTTTAAACAGAATAAATGACTCAATTAAACAGGAAGGAGAATCTGCTCTGCACAGAGTGCTAAACAGGGTAAGATGGAACCAGTGCGGGTGGCCAAAGCTGTGGAGTACTTCATGCCCCCTTGTCCTTAGTGTCCTTTTATCTTATACCTCTGTACTCCGTCTGTCCATGCTGCCCATCCCATCTTCCTCCTCCACCATACTCCCTCTGTCCATCTCCTCTTGCTCCTCCTCCATACTCCCTTCTCTTCATACTGTCCATCTCCTCTTGCTCCTCCTCCATACTCCCTTCTCTTAGAGTTACAATTTAGTGATCAGTGGTCATTGTCGACACACCACAGCACACAGTGCACAAAAATGAAATGTGTCCTCTGCATTTAACCCAAATGTGACATCGTGACATAGCAGGGGGCAGCTAATTCAGTGCCCGGGGAGCAGTGCTTGGGGGCAGTACCTTGCACAAGGTACCTCAGTGGTGCCTTGCCGGTTGGGGATTCAAACCAGCAATTTTTCAATTATAAGTGCGCTTCCCTGACCATTAAGACATCACTGTTCATGCCGCCATGCTGGCCATCTCCTCTATAACTCCCTGACCAATGATGGCTGTTTTTTGCTCAACTTCAGCATTCGTTTGAAAGCATTATGAAGCTTTTCTGAATCCGCATCTGCTAATGAAAATATACACCCAGTACGACTGGAACTGGCCACTCAGCCATAAATTTTCATCAGCCCTGTTTCGCCCCCTACACGTCATAATGATATGTGTTAGTACCTAAAAGGAGATGATATAAAATGAGTATTCCCTTGTCCCTCAATTGATATATTATTTAATGTTCTCATGGGTATGTATTTACCCTGTTCATCTGACATGAGGCACTTTGTCCAATTGAATGTAATGTTAGATTTGAATAGAGCACGTTCTGTTCCCCGTGCCTAAACTCCACCATCCTGCTGAAATTAATGACTAAAGAAAAATGGCTTTTGTTGCCTGTGCTACCTATTCAGCTCCAGTCATCTTACCCCCGGTACAATAGTGGAAGCCAGCCTTCTCTTGTACAACTCCTAGTTAAAGGCCGATCCATTAAGCATTAACCTGTCACTCGGAAACAAAGGGTATGGAGCCATTAGGAAACGTGCTTGAAAATCACGTCTCCCTTGACCTGATGATAAAAGGTGAAAGCATTTTTCCCCTCCTTTCCCTGTGTGAATTGGACAGCTGAGATGGACAGACAGCCAAAGCAATACGGTATGCACTTTCTGGACCTCGGGGTGGTGGGTGTGGGGCAGGGCGAGAGGCTGAAAGCAAAGAGGGGCTGATGGAGTCGTCTTAATGACAAAGGAGGATTTGCTCACCTCAGTTCTGCACATATTCATTTATTCATTTAGAAACTTAATACAAGGCAGCGTAGGAATCACACGGCACACCCTGTGCTCACCTCTTGCAGGGATTCTTTTAATTAAAAAGAGGATGGGGAATTTCATCCCTCCTGAAAGCGTAGAGAGAGATCTGTAGTGCTTTATTTCAGCGTTTGGTATACAGGTTTTAAAAAGGTGTCTTTTCATTAATGCCAAGCTCGTTATATCAGTAAGAAGCATTGCAATAAACAGAAGAGGTCTAAGCAAAAATGTGTGCGGTTGGGCATCATAATATATCCCAGCCTTGGGATGTGTCATATGACATATCGGAGCGTTTTTCCAAAAAGCTTCATACTCTGTGCTCCAGAACTTCTTAGTGCAAGTTTTAGCAATGTTTATATCTGGTGATTTGGGGGGGGGGGGGGCACAGAAGGTGTGTAACTTCATCCTAGCATTCCTAAAACCACTCAAATCTATTTAGCAGTGCGTCGGGGTGATGATATTTAGGAATATCATGAGGGGACGGTACTTGCTCCACAGGGTGCACCTGGCGCTGTAAAATGATGTCATATTCCTTGGCCACACAGAGCAACCATCAGCTAAATAAAATGACCGGATGGCGTCTCTGTAGCGCAGTGGTGTCAATTCAGTTCTGTGGACTTTTCTTGAAGCTGGACTTTTGTGGTGTTTCGTGCCCGTCCAGTTAAGTGTACACCTACCCCTGTCAGTCAGTTTCAATTTGCAACCACTGCTGATGCAGTTTGTACTTGTTTGACTTATACTGTCATAATTTTTGAGAGTTTCCCTTGATGTGTCAAATGATTTTACAGCGATGGTGCTAGTGGGACCCCAACTCTTTGACCTCTTTTGAACGCCTTGGGACCTCACTGTGCTTTGAAAACTACCATTGCAAAGTGCTCATTGGCAGACCTCTTTAATGGCTGATGCGTGCTGCTAATTAGCATCCAGCCTAAAATGTTTTTGTATGGTGATGTAGCTCAAGCTCTCTCTTCACATGAATTCTGTCCTTCCGCATCAGGTTTCCCATATTTATTAGTATCAATGTGTGAATTTTCATAATGAACTTGGACTTTGCGTGTCTGGTCCCGTGCAACAGCCGGCTCTCGCCATTCAGCCGGCTCTCTCGGGGTGTTTCAGGTGTTTCAGGTGCGTCTTTCCTGTCATTGGTCTTTCTGTAGGACTCAGACCAGGCAGTTGCGTGTTTATGTCTCAGGATTACCCCAAGGTACCTCCCTCCAAGGATAAAAAGCACTGCTGAAAGTTCATTGATTCTGCTCTTGCTATTATGTGAGCTCTGCTAATTTTCCTCTGTTGACGTTTCTTCTCCAGAGGCACATCAGATGTCCCAGAGGACTGCCTCTGCAGGAATGCACGCATCTGTGTTTGGAGGGGTATAACTGTTTCAGCCATACCCTCAGCTCAATAGCTCATGTAAGTTTGTCCCTGGATCTTGCTTTTTTCCCTTGCTTTACCCTTTCTGTTCTCTGTGGTGCTTTGTGCCCAGACACACCCCGATATATGCAGCCATCTCATCCACACAGGGCCCACCTTCTCCTACAAGGACCTATAAGGAACATTCTCCTATGCCATAGATAACAGGGTTCCCAGTATGATGGTCATACTGTGACTCCTCCCAGTCCTATATGTCATAGATAATGGAGTTCCCGATATGATGGTCATACTGTGATTCTTCCTGTTCTACATGTCATTGTGCCCAATAATGCAGATATGCAGGTTCCACCTCAGCATCATGCTTTACTTCGACTGGTCCCCAGTTTGTTTACTGTAAGTAAAGGTATTTCTTTCAATGAATGTTAATGTTGCTACATTATAAAACATCAGAAAGGTCCTGAGCTGGTGGGACTTCTAAGTTTCCAGACTTACACTGCGGAATGTCATATACTTGCAGCAAATACAAAAACAAACAGCTGTATGTCAAATGTTCATTTCTTTTTTTTTTGACCTTCAGTTTAAAAAGGGGCTTTGATGCAACTTGGCAGTAAAGTCACTTCTGTGAGGGAGAAAAGGGCAGCGCTTGTCTGTGCGTCCCTCTGAATGCCACCGTTTCCCCAGGATTGACAAAATAATATGCACCCATCGCTTTGGCTGAGGCAAAAAACTGTACAAAGGACGTGAAGCACATTGAGTTTCCTCCCTCTTTTTAATCAGTAAAGGAAGAATGACAAGTCCAATCATAACAAAGCATCAGCAGTTAAATGGGCTTTAGCAATCACTGTCAGGCTTGCTCCATTAGGGATCTATCCCATCGTGGACATCAATCAGTTTTTTGTGTGTGTATTTGGGGGGTGGGGGCTTTATTTATTTATTTACTTACTTATTTATTTATATGTCTGTTTTAGAGCATTGGAATTGCTTGGCACCCTGAGTGAGACAAGTGGTTTTAGAAGATGGATGGATGGATGGATGGATGGATGGAATTGTTCGGCAACAGAGTGATTTATGTTTCCAACGGTTTCTTTGTGAGGATTAATAATTTAGCTTTAATTACTCTGTGAGCTGCTAAGCTTTCCGTGTTCTTGGCTGTACCAGGCGCACTGCGCAATGCATCATGGGAAGTGTGACAAAGCGGGACTCAGGGATCAAGTGGCTTTGCTGGCAGCCTGATGTGGTTCTGCAGTGGGGTACCTGGCCATTTTGTCACAGACCGTTCCACCAATTGGCTGCCTGTACGTTTGTTTCCTTTATCATTTGAGCTCCAAACTCCACCATGTCTGGAGCTAATACTTTAAGTTAGTCACACAGTGTTGCTTTGCTGTGCTAATGCCAGATGTATAAATTAAAATAGCAGAGTACAGTCCCCGCACTTGTTAAACTCTGTGGCTTACAAGTACAGTGTAAGTGAATGAAGGGTCTTATTAAACTATATCTCATTATCTGTGGGTTACAGGTACAGTGTAAGTGAATGAAGGGTCTTATTAAACTATACCTCATCATCGGTGGGTTACAGGTACAGTGTGTGTGAATGGGGGCTCTTATTAAACTATACCTCATCATTTGTGGGTACAGTCTGTGTGAATGAGAAATGCCTTTGATGAGGTATGGGACCACACTCTCCATTTTGGCTTAAACTGTCCACAGTGATCTGTCATTAGATTCACAGCCAAGTGAAACAATGAAAAAGGTACAATAGATAAGACACATTACTATCTAATTAGACAGTTAACACTTCACTCTGTGCACATGAAAACAAAATTAAGCCATTAACTGTAGCTCAAAATCACCCAAGAAAGGCGTTCAGCATTATATGACATATGAGATGCATCGGCAGAGCAGTCACTGTTAACTGAACAATGGGATTGTCTGGTACAGTAGCTTTTAAAATGACATGAAAGACATGATCACAGATACGCATGTTTATTCCCAATAATCTAAATCTACGGGATCCGTTTAGATGGCTATCCGCTTCTCGTGGTGATGACGGTTTGCTGGATTACCAAGTCCTCTCCAAGTTATCTTTTTAAGAGCAAACCTTTATTGCTGTTAAATTAAATGATCAATAATCTCAGGACATAATGGTCCGTGGAAAAATGTCCGCTCAACATGCCGTAAGAACCAAACCAGCCTCGGTGCTGGCATCTTTGATCTGGTGTGGACAGTTCAGAACACCTGTGAAAGGACCTTAACGCACAGCGAGGATGCGGATGAGCTGTCAATCCAGCAGGGCATCTCACAGTCTCCACTGATGTCTGTGCTGCCGAGGCTGTTAATAGTTATGGTTATTTACACTGATTTACACTGATTTACACTGATTTACCCTGATATCACTGATACTGTACTGCTGTAACTGATTATGCCTTTGTCGTCAGTCATGTTGCTTGATCTGTTAAGACAGCAATAAAGGTACCTAGGTAGATATTGGCTGTTCTAGATGCCGTGATGTCTGACTGCTGTTTTGATGGATTCTTTCGTCTGCTTTTGTGCCCTTAACCATCACCATGTAGCGTGTCAGGGTTCCCGCCAAGTCCGACATTGGCTCTGCTTCTTGCAATGTGGACCTTTTGCTCTATCTGTTCGCCCCATTTAATGGCTCACACAATGCTAATCCTTGAGGAGTCGCACACTTTTCAGTTTGTTACCGTGGAGGGATTAAATAACCAATGATGTTCAGCACTGTACTATCGGCTGTTTTCAGTAGGTTTTGTTTCAGTTGAGTTTTGTGGTTTTAGGTTTTTCGGAACCATCTGCATGTCTGGCATCGACGTCAAGACCAAGCTAAATGAAAATGGCAGGGAACCACAACGTACGACCATGGTACATCGAGGGGAGGCTCAGCCATTGGGCTGTGAAAAAGTCGTGGCTGTGTGGTGAGTTTATTCTTGAGATGAAACATGAAAGCTACCTCATGGGAGGAAGGTAGACTGGTCTGTGACTGTCGCGCTGCCAGTCTCTGCAGTGAAACACTGGGTATTACGCTTGTGGTAATTAAATTAGTCTGCACTTGATGAGGGAAGATTCTAGTGGCAAGTTACATTTTCACATACTCTTTGTCTTATGACATCATTATCACCCATATCAAATAAGAAAGCTAAACATTTCATCAGGACGAGCTCATGTCCACTTTCACCCCGTTTTACCAGGGCTGCAAAGGTGGCTTCTCTCTGAAGGCTGCCATCATCAGCCAATTCATCACTCTAATTATCACAGGAAGATGTCTCACCAGGTGCCGCAGCCGCTGGGATGCGGGGACCGTAATAGACAGGGCCGGCGATGTTAGCTGCGTGTGTCCATGAAGATGAATGACATGCCTCACTGAAGCCTCCTACCAGCCTCTGACCCTCCAAGGCCAGGCACAAACCAAGAGCTTGATGGCTCTGCATGGACCAGCTCCTCCCCTGCAGAGTCTGAGTTTGCTGTTACCCCTCAGAACACATGACAGAGTTTACTGTAACCCCCTAGCATCTGCGATGGAGTCTCAGTTTAATGTAACCCCCTAGCACCTGCGATGGAGTCTCAGTTTACTGTAACCCCCTAGCACCTGCTATGGAGTCTCAGTTTACTGTAACCCCCTAGCATCTGCGATGGAGTCTCAGTTTACTGTAACCCCCTAGCAACTGCGATGGAGTCTCAGTTTACTGTAACCCCCTAGCATCTGCGATGGAGTCTCAGTTTACTGTAACCCCCTAGCAACTGCGATGGAGTCTCAGTTTACTGTAACCCCCTAGCATCTGCGATGGAGTCTCAGTTTACTGTAACCCCCTAGCAACTGCGATGGAGTCTCAGTTTACTGTAACTCCCTAGCATCTGCGATGGAGTCTCAGTTTACTGTAAACCCCTAGCACCTGCGATGGAGTCTCAGTTTACTGTAACCCCCTAGCACCTGCGATGGAGTCTCAGTTTACTGTAACCCCCTAGCACCTGCGATGGAGTCTCAGTTTACTGTAAACCCCTAGCACCTGCGATGGAGTCTCAGTTTACTGTAACCCCCTAGCAACTGCGATGGAGTCTCAGTTTACTGTAACCCCCTAGCACCTGCGATGGAGTCTCAGTTTACTGTAACCCCCTAGCACTTGCGATGGAGTCTCAGTTTACTGTAACCCCCTAGCACCTGCGATGGAGTCTCAGTTTACTGTAACCCCCTAGCACCTGCGATGGAGTCTCAGTTTACTGTAACCCCCTAGCACCTGTGATCGAGTCACAATTTACTGTAACTCCTCAGAACACATGGCTGAGTCACAATGTACTCTAACCCCTCAGCATACATGATGGACTCACAGTTTACTGTAACCCCTCAGCGCATATGATACAGTTTACTGTAACTCCTCAGAACACAACAGAGTCACAGTTTAGTATAGTCCCTCAGCACACATGGCTGAGTCACAGTTTACTGTAACCCCTCAGCACACATGATGGAGTCACAGTTTACTGTAACCTCTCAGCACACATGATGCAGTCACAGCTTACTGTAATCGCTCACAGCACATGCGCACACGTTTCTCCTTAAGAGAAGGCTTGCACACTTTCCAGTGAAAAACACCCTGTGAATTGTTGGTTAAGTACCACAATGCTTGTAGGGCTGAAAGTGTGTGTTAAATGATGACAGTTCTGCCCGGTCTTGTTCCATCGGAATGTGGTCGTGTTATAGGCAAGGAGGAGCTCCGTGTTCGCATGAGCCACAGCATGCTTGCGAGTGGCTCCCCTTTTAAGCTGCCTGCGTGGGAATATCACAGCGACCGTTGAGTCTGATTGGGGCTCAGATTTGCAAAAGGTCAACTTATCTCTCAGCCACATATGCAGGCAATGGCTGAGAAAAGTAATCATAATTCATTCGCTCCGTCAATGAAAGCAGAAGATTTTTATCTTTGAATAAAATACATACATATGTGTCTGTCAGATGGTGCGTGCAGTGTGTTATTTATCAGAGCGATCAGGAGATGGAGCTGCAGTCCTGCCGACCACACGCTGACTAACCTGCCGACCCCTGAGCATTGAGGGAAGGAAAGTTGGGGCCAGAGTTGCCCCCCCCGCCCGCCAACGTATGCAAGCCACATAAGAAAGGAAAAGGGCTCGCTTGCTCATGGGGCGAAGAGGAGGAGAGTGATGAAGGCGACCCAAGCTCAGGGGCTGGATGTCGAAGACGATCGGCGGTGTGCTGGCAGGGGGAGGGTGCTGTGAGCGCCAGACGCGGGGTCTCAGGTGAAGGAGGTGCTTAAGGAGGTGCTCTGTTAGAACAGGCCGCTGCAGCTTGTCCCAGCCCGCCTTAACGCCACACTGAGCAGCTCGCAGCGCTGCGGGCTTCTGCGTCTCCCTCCAATCACAAACGGAGCGGTGGACCTTCTCAGCCCGTCCTGCCTTAACGCCGCGTCACAGTTAGAAAGCGCTGAGTCACTGTGAGGGGGGGCTTCTCCGCTTTATCACTATCTTACATCAGTGTTTCTTCAACCCGATCCCCAGTCGACTGACACCTCAACACTTTTTCAGTCGGCTGATACCTCAGGACTTTCCACAAGTTATGTCTCTCATTGCATAAGTGGTCTCCAACCTTTTTTTCAGTGAGAGCTACATTTACAAAGAAAATACTCTGGTGAGCTACTGAATCATGGTGGTATATTTTGGGGACTGGGGGTAGGGACTATAGGTAAAGTCTCTCCCAGAAGTGCATTCTATCCGCTCCAGTCCTGCCTCCGCTCCCCATCTTAAATATATTCCTGGTGTTTTCTCTGGGGCTTTTCTCCAGTTGCCCCCCCCCCCCTCCCATCTAAGTCGCAACATGAAGCCTCCTCCTCACTCCATGACACCACTGACCCCTGCCATTCTAATAAAGCTCATCCTGAGACATACATGTAAGGCAGTGTTTCCCAATCCGGTCCTCGGGGACCCACAGAAAATCCACGTTTTTGCTCCCTCCCAACAAAAATGTGCGTCGTCTAGCAGGGAAGTCGAAGGGAGCAAAAACATGAACTGACTGTGGGTCCCGGAGGACAGGGTTGGGAAACACCGATCTAAAGCGAAGCGCCTGTTAGCTTGAGCAGTGCAGTAAAGCTAAATGCTGCAGACAGAGACTAGAGTAAATGTAGGTTCTGAGATCCCCTGATAACCTGAAACAGTACGGGCAGAGACCCCAGGTCCCTGTTCAAATTCCTAAAGCCATCTCATCATTTTTAGCATGTTGATTACCTCATCGCCTAGAGCCCACGTGTGCAGTACAGGAGGGTGACACAGAAAAGTGTGCTTTGAGGTCCCAGGAGGAATGAGAAAGTTCCCTGTCACTTCAGTCCATGATTTTTGTTATTACTAGACAGTTTGTTTCAAGAGCACTTGAGTGGTCGTATTCCTGATCTAAACCATAACCTTACTGCATGTCTCAGGCAGGGTCTGCTGTCATTTTATTACCTCCCAGAGACAGCCATGTTAGGTATTTTACATTTTCATTTACTATGAAAAATTTTAAACGCCGGACGTCAAGCTACTGTGATTTGCAGGCCCCAAGTCTAGCGAGGCGGTATAGTCATTACCAGCTAACATGGTCTACTCCCCACACAAAGAGAGAAGCTTTCCTGGTGTAACCCTCCTGGATACTGGCTCATTACACTGTAAATTAGAGTCTAATTAAACCATGTTTATCGTCTTAGGACCTTGGCGATGGGAAAGAGACATATGGGCATATGGGCCGTGATTTTGCTCAGCTGTATCCGTCCTTGGGTAGGTGTGGCCTCCTCATTGCTTTCGACGATCTTGATACTCGTTAGCTTGTCTGAACCGCTTGTAAATTTGGTTTTTCTGAAGGGTGAAATGGTGAATTTCACCAGTGCTACGTGTCTATTGAGTGCGTTCCTGTAAACACTGACTTTGCAGCTGTTGAGACTGGGCTTTACTCCTGGTGAGGTGATACAAATATACAGAATAATTCAAGACAGCATGCATGCAGAAGGAGGGAGCTATAGGTGTCCTGATGGTCACAAACTGGGCCATGATGGTGGCACAATGGAATCCAGTCTACGGACATGGGGTATGACCAGTGGCAGATCCAGGCAGGGGCAACGTAGGCAATTGGCCAGGGCTGCATCTTCTCAGGGGGCACCAACTTTGCAACCCCACCTGTCTCCGGTCGACAACTTTTGTAGACGTGGGGTCTAAAGTTAGCAAAGAGAGCAGTCAAAAGAGGGAGGCGCTGTCTATCTGTCACTCTGATGTCTGCGGGAGGAAGTGTGTGTGTGTGAAACGGCGAGAAAGTGGTTATCGCAACTGTGCGTGTGTCCGCATGAGAGGAAGAATGATGAAACGCAATGAAAAAGAAATGTGACTGACATTCATCGTGGAATCTGAGCTGAGTAGATTGGCCTGACTGGATTAAGAGCAGGGAAATTAACAGAAAATCATGTCTTGTGTGCGTATCAGGGCCATCTGCTGCTCACTGTGCATCCGTGAGTGTGTGCAGTAAGAGACGCCGAGGGTGGATGCCCTAGGAGCACGGGCTGGAGCTCCGTGGCCCTCTACTTGGATTTGTGTGGCGTGCTGGGATTGGTTCTTGTTTAATGCTGGTGTGTGTGAGAATTTGTCTGTTTCACTGTTTGTGTGTCTCTAGGTCTTTTAGCACCGCGATCCGGCCAGCTGGCACTTGGTATATCCTTATACAACCCAGATTTCATACTGTCTACTCGGGTTACAAAGAGATGCGTCCGCAGAGAGGAGCGTCCAGCCCACCTATCTGCCGGGTCCCTCAAGCCCTCGGTCCCAGTAGAATTTATCCAAGGACTCTGATTTCTAAAGCAGCCTTGTTGTTTCATGCTGAATTCATATCAGCAATTAAGCAGCCGTATTAAACCAAACCAGGTCCGGCACGAAGGCTACTGCCCCTCACGCACGCACGCACACGCAAGCACACGCATACATGCACGTGTACACACACGCCATGGGCAGTACTATCCCCTGCACTTTGTGCTGAATAGGTGCTTTGCTGACACGCAGCTGAATAACTGCGCGAAAGCAAAGATAAAATATGACAAAGGACCTTTTGAATCAGGCTGTCCTTTTTTACTGGTCTCCAAACCTTCCTTTCTTTCCCTTTTCAGGAAATAATAGCTGGCTGGTTGCATAAAGCCCAGTCCTGGGAGCTACTTTGTCTTAATTACCTCAGGACGAGCGAGTAACCCCTGAAGCAATCATCTTTGTTTGTTAAAACAGCCGTTATCTGACTCAGTAGGGTCCATAAATAAAACATGGCTGAAATTACAATGTCATGTTCCTGAGGATCCTGGCCCCAGGAGTGGAGTGCAGCAGAATGCACAAAAACACTGGTGGGCGGCGTGGAGGAGAAGAGGGGAGCAGGGCAGGGCCGGGCCGGGCCGGGCCCCTCTGCTATCTGATGCTGGCTCTCGGGGGCCCCCAGTCCGCAGCCATCCCATGCAGGCTTATTATAACTTTCACAGATGTAAATAACCTTTGCGGCACTTCAAGGTGGGACGCTGGCCGCTGCCGTTTGTCTCCTTTATTGCTGGAGACAGGGGCCGCGGGGAGGCGGGGGCTGGGGGGGGGGCCGCGGGGAGGCCTACAGGCCCGTCACAGTGGAGGAAAGGCAGTAAATAAGCAACTTCTTACTTGAAATGTAATGACCAAACAAGCCAACCCAAGGGAGGCTGACCGGGACAGTGTGTGTAATGAACGCAAGACAATTTAGGGAGCGAGAACATAAATGTGTTTTGGGCCCCTTTGCACACCTTGCATGATGGATGTTCTTCAGGGCATGGAAATATTCACCATTATTTGAGATTAATTGTGTGAAGGATCTTAACCCGACCCAATTTGTCACCAGTACAGACATTTATAGTGTTAACGTCACGACACGTACCAGTCCCCTTGAACGAAGATTAGCATTAGAAAACTATCTAAATATGGAAATTGCATTGAAAATACAATTAGGTAGAATGTTCTCCTTAATAAGTATGAAATCTCTAAGGAGATGACTGTTCTTTCTGTACTTAAATTGGATAGAAAATAAAAATAAAGCAGATCATTTGAAAAATAAAAGTTGAAATGTATGTGGAGTTAAATCTCCTCCGCAGTTAATGGCATTATTGTGGCTGAGGAACGCCAGCCAGTGTATGACGAGCGGCTGAGGGCCCCGCCCCTCAAGCACGCGCCAGCCAGTGTATGACAAGCGGCTGAGGGCCCCCGCCCCTCAAGCACGCGCCAGCCAGTGGAACACAGCACCTCTTCCGGATCCATCCCCTGCGTTGATCTCAGGCGATAGGCGACGGTGCGGGACGGACTTGCTCGGGAATCTAGGTCAGTTTTCACGTTGGCTGCTGCGGGCAACATGATTGAGGAGCTTAGCGACGAGTCAGAATGTAGCACTAAATCAGCTGTGGAGTTGCCTTCCACATCCCCCCCCCCAACCCATGCCTGTGCTTCTCCTTCATTTTTCATGACAGGGACCGAAAAAGAGGCCCGTGAAGTATCTTTGTACCAGTGGTGCAGTGGGTGATTTAGAATAAAACTTTTATGCCCCCCCCCACCCCATTTCTAAAGCTTAACTTCATTGTCTGAAAACGTTCTTTCATCTTAAGACAAAGATTTATGTAAATCTTGGGCCCTGCGCTAATGCGAGGCACGGCGTGAAAAACGGCATCCCTAAATCGCTGTATTGTTGTTGAAAATGACAAGCCAGCCTCTTAATCCCACAATGCGATCATCCAAATGTGGCATAATGCTGTGTGTAGGCAGGCCCATCTGAATATCAAACAGGCGCCCGTGCCCGGCACTCCGCACACACACCAAGATGCGTCCTTTGTCGCGTAGCGGGAGCGACGGGGAGCGACGGGGAGCTCGGCGCCATCTTCCCTTCCATTCTGCTAAAAAACCGGGAGCGGGAGACTCAAGCCGAGTCATTTGCTATTTGGGTTTTGCTGCAAACACACATGGACAGCTCTCTCAGTGTAGGGAGCCAAATTCATTCTGAATAAAATCTGCCGCTTAAGAAAAGAAAATTAAATGATCAGAAATTATCAGGGCTATATAGGACAGGGCGTGGCACAGCGAGCTATCCAATCAGAAATGCTATATAGAAAAGCAGTCATTGATTGGTAGCAGCATCTGGTTCTGGGTTGGGCACAGCGAGCTATCCAATCAGAAATGCTTTATAGAAAAGAACTAGATGATCGTTAGCAGCATCAAGCTATCCAATCAGAAATACTCCATGTGAGCTGTGTTTTTCTGTGTTATATGCGTTTGTTTTTAAAACTTCATGGTGTTAAGCAACTGTTATTGGACATGGTCACCACAAGTCAGAAACATGTAATTGAGCCAGACCCTCAGTTTGTAAGAACACCATAAAGATGGAGGTCCTCTCCTCCTCTGCGACACCCTTTCTGCTGTGGACGCTGGGGCCACCTGCCCATACGGGGCCCTGCCTTGCTGTGTAGTCACAGCTCTTGGGATGGCGAGACCATCGTTCAGCTCTGCGGTTCAGGCTTCTCTAACTCCACTGCCCACCGGCGTTTCGACTTGTAGATAAGGGCTGACAGCTGAAGCTGCAGCGATGTGGGATGGACTTCCTTTTAATCTAGCCCAATAGATATCTCAGATTCCGGCTGCGATAAAGTACTGATATGCATTTGAGCTAATAAGCACATAGCAGATCTACTGATGTCATGAAAACAGGAGCGGGATAAGCATTGCCCTGTTTGATCATGACATACAGGCTGACAACCTTTAATATATTCAAATGTAAAAAGATAAGCTGGTTACTTTAACCTGCCCCCAGCCAGTGGCTGCAGCAGTTGGCATTCCCCCAGCCCGCACTGCCCCCACCAATGTAGAAATACCTCAGCAGGGGCCTCTTTAAGAAGATCTGAATAATGTCCATGTTCACGTTCCCTTTTCAACAAGATTGTAAGTTTTTAAGTCCATTTACACGGTTGGTTTAATGTACAGCTGTTAAAGCACACAATTTATTTATTATTTTGTGATATGTATTATTCATGCATGAAAGATTTGTACATCAGAACTGAAAGAGGAAAAAAATATACAAAACTGTGACTTCCCACATAAAGGCCACCAAGGCTTGCTTTGAGGGGAAATTTCCCTGGTTTGTTTATGCTGGAGTCAGAGTGGTTGCAAAGAAGGTCATTAAAAGTGCTTTAGAAACAAGTGACTGCTTTGTTAGACAGTCATGCAACCTAAATATTTTTGTTGTTGCTGTTTGTAATAAATAGGAATCAGTGCACTAAACTGTTTAGAAATATTTTTGTTGAATGAAATATAAGGAAATATTGGAGGTGTATTAGAACAGCCAACTTCCTGTTTTTGGTCCCCGTTAAGCCCCACTCCCCCATATGAGGCCTTACGGGCCAGTGAGCGTGTGAGTCCTGGTGACTCTGCTTGATGCAGGAACCCTGAGTCCGGCGTCTATGTTGGGACAGAGATCACCTTGCATCAGTCCCCTAGAAATACCAGTGATGGTATGATTGAGATGCCGGGTGTCCCAGTCCACCTGAGAAATGCTAAACAGACATGCTGATCGTTGTAATGAGCTGTTTTCCTACCGCGTAACTGAATATTGATTGTATGGTCGCGTCACGGAGCCATGCAGCACAAAGGCAAGACACCATAACTGCATATATGTTTAAAAATAAAGGTTCCGAACCCGGCCTCCGAAGAACAGTCACATGACTATGGGGCGTTGAACTAGGCCCTTAACCCCCTGCTCCCCGGGTGCTGCGAGGAAGCTGTCCCTTCACTGTGACACCCCCCCCCCCCCCGCCCCGACGTGCTCTCAAGAGCAAGACAGGGCAAAGCAAAAAAGAGAATTAAGAGATTAATAAAGTATCACTATTCCATCACTAGTCTAATGTCTAAATATAGTATCATTTAATTACATATTACTCAGTGTTAGTATTGTACTTACTCTGTTTTGCCTTTGTAGTGCAGTACAGTGTCACTCATGTTTCTACCGAACAGTGTGAGGGATGTGCAGCCCAGCCCGGTCACATCATCAAATACAGATGTGCAGATTACAATACGGCAAGGTGAGAGAGGTAAAGGGCGAAGACCAGCAGTCATTTTTATTCAGAACCTGCGGCCCAGAGGTTCCTCGCACCCTGAGCCGGGGCCGGAGACCCTAACGTACAGACACACACACGCCGCAGTCCTGCCTCCACGTCCGACTGAGGACAGGCAGCAGGTCGCGGCTAGCATGCACCTCGCTTCCGGTTTTTTCTGGCTTAACTGGGAATAAACGGAGTTAGATTTTCCTGATACACACTGCCGTCTTCCCCATTGTGAGTGTTTAGCACTGCAATAGCAGTTTGTGCGGTTTTATTCCAAACCATCCATCTTCCAGCACGGTGCCTGGCTGCCGTTGCAGACTTGTGCTGTGTCGGAAAAGTCCTGGTATCGCTTGTACAGGTGTAGTATCTGCAATGCTGGCCAGCGTGAATGGAGGGTTATCCCAAGGGGTGAGGCATCAGTGAGGGCTGACCTGGTCAGAGAAGCTGCCCGTATCAGACAGCGCGCACACACACACACACACACACACACACAAGCCTGAGTCACACCAGGGTACTCGTAAAAAATATTTTCAGCCAATATACTAGTAAACAAAACATTTACTTTAGTATTTTTTGTGTAACTAAAAGGTTGTCAGACAACCTTCACACCTTGCTGTACAATATGACTCATTTTAAGAATACAAATTCTTCAGATTGTTTTTTTTTTCTTTTTTTGCTTTTTTTTATCCTGCCAAATTAAAAAAATATATTGTGGCAGCTTTGTGATGCATTTTCAACTCGTTTTTTTTCTCAATTAATAACCAGGACCCCCCACCCCACCCCCCAAAAAAACAGAAAAATGACACATAGTACTTACAGTACCATCTTTCACTAGGGATGCGTGTACTAGGTAAAAAATACGAGCTCCTGTAAAAAGAGTGTCTACACAGAGAGAATGCCATTCCAGAGTAAAGACGGGAGCCGAGCGGGAGGGGGCGGTGGTCTCTGCCGTGGGGGGGGCACTGTGTCGCCCTTCAGCGGCTCGAACGCTTCTGCAATTTGTCCCGTTTCATTTACATTTTTTACACGCAAGGAAGGATAAAGGTTTTACTAAAACTCAAGACTTTTACACTTACAGTGACAAAACATCTTAATAAGACCCACAATTGAAATTGGGCTGGAAAAAAAAAAACTTTAAAATTTTTTTCAATTTTTTTGTAAAATGCCCAGGCATTCTGAAATATTACAAATACCGGTATACTTTTACAGTAAACAAGAGAAATGTGATATAGATTTATATATATTTATATATATACTAAAACCCATCACCAAAAAAAACAATATACACGGCCACTATGGCATTCAGAGAAACCTTTAAGCAAACTTGAAAAAAATACTCATTTAAAACAAACACACACAGATAAGATTTACCCTTGTACTTGTTTCAATACTGTAAACGTATTTTGAGACAGAGTGCACTAAGTTTGTCCTTTTTTGTTTTCTTTTTTCTTTTTTTCTTTCTTTTTTCCCTACTTTCTGTTGTTCCCGATTCCTGTCCAGTCTCTTCGGCGACTACCTGTGGTCTAACAGTCCTCTCCGAAGTTGGCATGCAGTCTTGTCCTGAAGTCGATAATTCCTCTCGCTCGTGCCTTAATATGTACATCTGCGTGCACATGAACACGCTGTTCTGCGGGCGTCGCTCCATAAATTCACGAGCAGATTAGAGCTATGGAGGAGAGCTTGTTCTTTTGTTCGCATCACAGACGTGCTGCGTTTGTCTCGGGAGACGATCAATCGGAAGATCATTGTTAAAGGCACGATCTTGTCAAACTGGTGGCAGTATACAAAGTATCCAGTCATGGTGGTAGCGCTGTGATCTGTGCCTCTGCACGTCCTCTCACACCTGTGTCAGCTGCTACAGCTCCCCACGGCCCCCGCTGCCAAGCCAACTCAGTCCACCTAACACACGCTGTGTTTCTCCAGATATTTCTGTTGGCCAAAACAAACCATAAATTTAATTAGTTGGTAGATGGTGATCTAGGGACAGCTGGTGGTTGGTGAACTGGTAGATGGTCATCTAGGGACAGCTGGTGGTTGGTTAACAAGTTGATGGTGGTCTATGAGCAGCTGGTGGTCGGTGAACTGGTAGATGCTGATCTAGGGGCCACTTGGTGGTTGGTGACCTGATAGATGTTGATCTAGGGTCAGCTGGTGGTTGGTGACCTGGTTGATGTTGATCTAGGGCCAGCTGATGGTTGGTGACCTGGTAGATGTTGATCTAGGGCCAGCTGGTTGCCAGGGCCAGTTGTTTAGTCCACACAAGATGCTACTTCTTATCATGGTCAACTACACATGAGTGGAAGTCCTAAGGGACAGGAAAGACACACTCAGTTCTACAGGAAATGCAGTTTGGTGATGCACTGGGCCTTTGGGTTCAGGTTACCAGGTCAGCAGGGGAACTGAATGTTGTCAGACTCTAGGGCTGTATTTCACATTAATCTGCCGGCTAAGCTGTGAATGCATAGAGCAAATGTATTCAAGTAATATTACGGCATGATTTCTCAGCGTAACGAGACTCGCTGATTTCATTTCAGTATTTGATGCCCGAAACATCTGCTTGAAAAGTTGGGGTAGCTCATGGGGGCTAAACGCAGAACCCGTCTCAGAAAATGGATCCTTGCCAAGTATGACATGAAGTCATTAGAGTTTAAAATTTGGGTGCTACAAGCAAAACAGGGGAAAGGTTTAGAATCATTCACTCATCATTCACGGCCGTTCCAGCTGGCAGCTACACCCCCACCGGCGTTTCCAGGTGGAAGGAACAAGTTCCCTCCCTCTGGAAAAGGCTTCAGAAACAGAAATGCTCTGGAGTGGATTGTCACTCCATGAGCTGTATTCGCGATGGAGATGTGGCCCATGGGCGGGTGAGGAGTCACCCAGTGAGCCGCTGGGCTCTTTATCCTGAGATTATACACACGCTTATAAACGGGTCATCCTGAATGCTGCCTCACGGCTCCCAATGGCAGTGTTAGCGTGGGTTAAGCGTGTGCGCCCGGATTCTCCTTGGTCGGCCCGCTTGGCTCGGTACCTGGTACCTCAGAGCAGCTGCCTTGGTGTTCATCCCGTTCTAAAGAAGAGAAGATCGACAAACCTCCAGATTCCCCCCCCACCCCCACCCCCGCCCCCGCCCCGCCCCGCCCAAAGCTGATGTTCAGTGGTACGTTCCCAGTTAGACCTGATATGTTTACAGTCAGTGTGTGCTCTCATGAACACGCCGGCATTCTCACGGCTACAGCTCGTCGTTAGATCTGGCTTTTCCTCCAGAAGTGACACGTGTAGTTTTAAAATATGCAGGTTTTTTGATAAGCAGCGGCTAAAAGGTTGGCTAAAAACAACTGTGTTGTTTTCGCTAAAATCTCAGGACATCGTCTGGGTTTAAACAGCAAAACTCCCAGCAATTACAGTTAAAAAGAAAACACAAATGAAATAAAAAAAAATATATATATCTGCAGAGGCCAAAATAACAAACCCAATAAATAGAGAACTTATTGCACAGTTAGAAGGCATGACGAATTTCTTATTCATTACTGCTAATTCACACTCTGATAGATTGCTGAAACAAAAGCCAGACAAGGCAGATTAGACCAGCATTAATTCTCATTTCCTGTTTTCTTTTTTTTTCTCTCAGTTGGCAGCTTCTTAGGCGTCACGTTAAACTACAGCATGAGTATCTGTGAGGCGGCGTCTAGCCGTGCCCTTGGCTCGTGCGTTAGGTCCTCTCTGCCTGCTCGATTTTCACCTCGTTCGTCATCAGGTGATCCCCGTGCCACTTCTTCATGTGCTTCTCCAGGGTGCTGTACACACTGAAGGGCATGTGGCAGATGTCGCAGCGGTACACCTCCTTACCCAGCTGGCCGTGCGTCTTCATGTGCCGCGTCAGCTTGCTGCTCTGGGCGCAGGCGTAGCTGCACAGCTCGCATTTGTAGGGCCGCTCGCCGGTGTGGCTGCGCCGGTGCACCGTTAGGTTGCTGCAGTTCTTGAACACCTTGCCGCAGTACTCGCATGTGTCGCTGCGACGGCTTTCCTTGGAGCTGGGCCGGCCCGGGCCGGGCCCGCCGAGGTGGGGTGTGCTTCCCCCGCTCGGCGTGCCATCCAGCAGGTCCCCCGGAGGTGTGGAGAAGGCCAGGCTGCCGTTCTCCGAGGAGTGCTCCGAAGAGGTGGCAAAGGGCGACTGCCTGGAATCGCTGAATCCCAGGAAGGGGTCTTTGATGAAATGGCGCGAGGCGGCATAGCCCACCAGCCACTGTGAATAGACGTTCTCCGAGGGAATGAGTGGTGCCGTAGGCATGTCCAGGTCCTTCTCGATCTTGATCCTCTTGGCGGATGAGTTGGACAGGCTGGGACTGGTGATGGGTGTGGGCTTGCGTGGAAATAGGCTAGGGAGAGAGTCCCCCGAGCCACAGTTCCTGCCGTTCACGGCGGTCCTTTCCACTGGCTCGAGCTCCCCCCTCTCAGAGTGCCTGCCCCTGTTCTCCCGTGGGCCCTCGTGGCCCCTGGTGGAGAAGGGCAGCCTTTTCCGGTTGTCGACGATCAGGTTCCCGTATTGTTGCAGAGTGTTGAGGGACGCGTTTTCCACCATCTTATCGATGGAGAGTGCCGGCGGCTTGGCACCGTTCTCCCGCGGGCGGCAGAAGTCAGAGTCCAAGCTGAAGCTTGACTCCGGCCTGCTCTCATTTTCCAGCTCCTCCTCCTCCTCTTCCTCCTCCTCCTCCTCCTCCTCATTGTCTGGGCCGATGCCCTCCCCTCTGAAGTCACCTTCCCTGTTTTTTACAGCCTCGCCTGTGACATCACTGGTCCCCGGCTCCGGGGAGCTGGTGGCAGACAGGCCGTCGTCGGAGCGGCCGGTCACCGAGCCGGCCTTGTGCATGTGCGTTTTCATGTGCCGCTTCAGCTTGCTGGCCTGAGAGCAGGCGTGGTCGCAGAGCTGGCATTTGTAGGGCTTCTCCCCCGTGTGGCTCCGTCGGTGCACCACCAGATTACTCTGGAACTTGAAGGTCTTGCCACAGAACTCGCAGGACTTGGACTTACCCTGTGCCTGCGGCGGGGTGCTGCTCCCGGGGGGCATGGGCGGCAGAGGAGGGGTGCTCAAAAAGGGCGACTTAGGGCTCGCTTGGAAGGGGTTGGGGTTGAGTAGGCGATGCATAGGGTTTGTGCGACTCGGTGACAGCGGCGGACTTGAGTTGTTGTTTCCCGCCAGTTCTCTGAGCCGGCGAGAGAAGTCCATGGACTGGGACTCCATTGCCATGGGTGTCAGACGCATCACCCTCTCGAAGGCACTGGGGTGCTGGGAGATCAGGCCCATCTCCTCGGCACTGAGGCGCTCCAGGCGGTGCGGGTCCAGGTGGTGCCGAGGAGGGGGGCTCACGAAGGGGGGCGTGCCGGGCAGGCGGTTCTCCACAAAGCCTGGTGGCTCACGTAGGAGCGGTGCAGCCATGCGCAGCAGATGGAAGGGGCTCCCCTCCCCCAGGAAGCCAGTGAGGGGGGGCTGCGGCAGCGACTCGGCTCCCACGGCCGGGGGCAGGGTGATGCGGGGCGTGAGGGCGTTGCCGGTGGGGCCACCTTCCAGGTAGATGCGTAGGCCGTGCGTGTTCTGGGCGTGCTGCAGCAGGAACCAGGCGCTGAGGAAGGCCTGTTTACAGGTGGTGCAGGTGTAGCTGGACGGCTCATCCCTACCTGCAGGCACACAGACCCATGGGAAAGTGAGCTGTCAGAGAAGCATGTGACATCAAAGAATCCTGCCACCAGTATAATGACAACGATTTGAAAATCTAGTTGCTTTGGAAGGTGATATAAGGGGGGATATAAGTGGAATAATTATCCGAAACGGAATTGGAACTGGAATCATTTCTTTGTCACCAAGTACTTTTACGTACAAGGAATTTACTTCAGGGTGTCGTGCGAAACAATCAAGACTATTTAAATCATAAATTATGTTTTGTTGTGGAATTACTGCAGAATCACCTGGGAATTGTTGCAGAATCACTGAGGAATCACTCCAGAATAACTATGAAATCACTGCAGATTCACAGCACAATCCTAAAAGGATCACATGGGACTTTCTGTAGCACTAACACAGAATCACTGGGTAGTCACTGCAGAATCTCCCACAGAATCTCTGTGGAATCCAAAGCACTCAGTCAAACTATAAACTTTATAATGTGTTTCTGTACTGAAAAAGTACAGCTCCGTTCCAGATAGAGCACATTGTTATCAGTTACAAATAAAGGAATTCGCCTCTCATAAACAACCAATAATACAACAAACTGGAGCCAGGCAGTATATTCGCATATCAATACATTTTCAAGCGAGATGTAAGATGAGACAATGGCATTTATATTGATATAAACGTATGTTATTGTGTGTTAAAATTAGACCTGTCACACTTAATGTGTCAGCGTTCCTGGTAAGGTTGTGATGCATTATTTCTTTGTGTTAATGCATCTGGCATTTTGATACTCATATGGGGAAATAGTATGTGCATTATTTTTAATAGAAATGTATAGTATTCCTTCCTGGATGTAAGCACTGTGACAGCTTCAGTCATGACATTGCACAGAATCACCGAATTCACAGCTAAAATCAAAACATTCAGTTAGCTTCTCGCAGGCAAACTGATGGGCATTGTAACTTGGTTCATTCTGTTTTAGAAATTGCCAGACAGCTCTAAGGTTAAAAATAATCGCAATTTCCAATATTTGCTTTATTCTATTGAAGACTATTATCTTAAAACGAGGATCTTTCCATTTATTAAGTGCAGTTTCAATGGCTGTTTAGCTTCTGCTTTAGAGCCATTTGGCAAAAAGGTTTTAGGTTTAAATAGCTTTTTGTTGTTGTTCATAAACACGCGCCTTCTGTTTGAGAGTCATAAACTGAGAAAAAAGGTCTGTTGTTGGACACTGAAGTGAAACGCTTTTATGTTGTAGCTGCTATATTTGACCTATGCAACACACATATAGGCATAATTTATTTTTGCAGTCTCTATGCTAAGAGTATATTTGCAAAAAGGGATGCAAATCCTGCATTTGCATCTTGTTTCGACCGTACTGTTTTAGTAAAAATGTGTGTGACATCTCATATGTGGCTTTGACTTACAACTGAATATTTAGCCCACTTCATAGAAAATACCGAGATATATATCATGTCGCCTAAAAATACCCGAGATATGGTTTTTGGTCCATATCGCCCAGTGCTACAGTGAACGGTGCTTAACACAGGAGATAAATGGTCGATAATGAAGAGTGAAAAAATGCGACAGTGAGGTGCAGCTGTTACGGAATCTCTTCAGGTTCAGGTATTTAAAGCGGCCCGTAGGTGTGAAAGCCACTGCAGGACAGTGACAGTGCAGTGGGGATTTCACAGGGAGGGTTTGGATGGTAAGAAGAGCTCATAATATGACCCTATGTGGTACAATAAAACTGGCACTTTAATCTGTAATCGGAGAGTTTGGGGCACTATATACTGATTCAGATGCAGTACAATTTCATTTTATATATATATATGTGTGTGTGTGTGTGTGTGTGTGTGTGTGTGAGCATGTGTATCTGGGCCAAAAGTAAGTATGCATTTTTCTTTTTCTTTTACAAGTACATTCATTTCACAAAGTTGTTTTTAAAATCAGGTACAGTTCTTAGTTTACAGTACTTACTGGGTCATGTTTAGTCTCTTAGGTTTTTGAGAGGAAGCCCCACGCAGTGGATGAACTGGAGGAGTTCAATCGCACAAGCATTTATGGACATCGATGCTAGCTGTGTGTATTTCTGTGGTAAAGCGTGTCCCAGTGTCAGGGACAGGCTGCAGGAATGTATCAACCCAATCAGCACTGTAAAATAAGAACTGTATACCTACAGGGCCACCCTGTGTATATGTTCAAACTATTATATGTATTTGCATACCTAGTGCGGCTATTGTTTGTATGATTATGTGCGAGGACGTTGCTGCGTTGTCTTACGATTCGCAGTATTTCTGTGATGTGTGCTGTTTTGCGCTCTCTGTGTACTGCTTTGTTTTGTTTTGTTGCAGTGCTCCCCAGTGCTCCGCTCTGTCTCACTGTGTCACTCTGAGACATGGCTGCAGGGCTGCTCTCCGCTACCCTGCGTTAGCTTTTTAGCGCATCGCCGTGACGCCAGCGGCCGGAGCGGAGGAGAAGCGCACGCTGACATCTCCTCTTCCCTCTGATATGTTGTTATGTTTGACTCGTTCAGGATAATTACGGGCACATGCTCACTTACAGAATGCGGCGGACAGATGGAGGATAGGAACAGGAGCACAGAGTGTGATTCACCGTTTACCGCGTCGTCGGCGAGCGGCGGCGGTTAACTGCCGGGTGGGCAAGGCGTGGTGTGAAATCGCGCGGCAATGCAAAGGGGGCTTGTTAGGGCCCCACGGACAAGCAGCCTGGGCCTCCCCGCTTCAAAGGGTTACAGAACCGAGTGCTGCAGTGTGTACGCCTGCGAATCATTTCCCCTTGTATTAAATGGAAGCTCTCTGCTCTGACCTAACGCTAACATGTGCTGTGCTAATTGTTTGAGCGTTGAATGTGTCTCCACGCTGGGATCTCGAGGGTGCAGGGGGTCCCAACGGCCGTTTTGTGTGTCTGGCCCGTGAGCCCGTGCTGGGGGGCCTTGATTAACCCTCCTTTGGTCCATTTTAGGTCAGCGGCACAGTCTTTTGGAAAAGCAGCTCCTCATGTCAGCCTGATTACTGCTAGATCTGCCCCCCCCCCCCCAAACAAACACACCCTGCTGCTCATTCTTGGGCACAAGCAGCCACACAGAATCTCACGGGTCCCCCGCCTCTTGCGGCCGTCAGACTTGTGCCTGTTGAACTGGCTCAACTTCCCACAGGCTGTCAGAAGTCTGGGGTGGGGGGGGGGGGGGGGACAGTGTTTGTTTGTGCCCCACAATTAAGAGCGATGCACTCCCTTCCATAGACGGAGGAAACGGCCATGCGCCTGCGCTCAGCACAGGGCCTCCCAGTGGGACAGGAGTCCAACGCAGATGGCAAATAAAGTATGCAGCCTGAGGCTAGAGCACATTATGCTAATTCTAATGTCAGCTGTGCTTTAATATACAGCTCTATTTAATCACCCCATTATTCTGCATTTCCATATGAAAACGGGCCAGGAGAGGGAACAAAACCTAAAGCTTCCAGTGTCCTTTACTGCTGCTGTCAACTGGACCAGAACAGGGTCTACCTCCTCCAGTGTACTGGACCAGACCTCACTGCGCCAGTGCAGCATAACAGACGTTACTGCTCCGCTGAACCAGAATAGACCTCACTCCTCCACTCCAGTGCACTGGACCAGACCTCACTGCTCCAGTGCAGCATAACAGACGTTACTGCTACACTGAACCAGACTTCACTCCTCCAGTGTGCTGGACCAGATATTACCAATGTTATGGACCAGACCTCACTGCTCCAGTGGATCATAACAGACCTCACAGTTCTATTGAATCAGACCAGATCAGACCTCACTGCTCCCCTGGACTAGACCAGACAAGACCTCAGTTCTCTTCTGCACCAGATCACACCACACTGCTCCACTGGACCACTCTGGACCAGACCAGACCCCACTGCTCCAGTGGACCAAACTGGACATTACTAATGCTGTAGACCAAACTAGGCCTCACTAATGCAGTGGACCAGATTGGATCTGATTGGTGCAGTGGGCCCGATTGGACCTGCTGTGTTATTTACAGCCTCCTAATGATACTGACATGCGTTCATCCGAAAAATACTGCACTGTGTGGGGCAGCATCCCTCGAACCTTTTAGGACACATAGTAATTTGTGGTTGAGAGACCTATTCATAAGCATCTTAAGTTTCCAGAAAGGCAGGATGTATGGCTGATGGTGAACTGAGTGCTTGAAATCCAACCGCACACGCCAAAGGGGGCCAGACGTGTGTTTGCACAGAAGACCCAATATGAAACAGGGGGTGTTTTTATCCTCCATCTCTCACATGTTGTTGCATCATTTTCGGTTTGGCACACCGATGACACAAATGAATACATTTATCGACAAAGGCGAAACCTAAATTCACAAGTAGATGTTCAACATGGAAAACATTATGCTAATCGTGGCTGTGAGCTGCTTACAGCTAATGCTGATTACAGTCAGTCGTAATCAGCAGTTTGGAACATTTCGGTTCGCCAATACATCACACCAACACTGGAGTAGCTGATAAAACTGTTATACCAAACTCGGATATGGCAATTCAGGCACCTTTGCCAGGAAATTCAGACCAGGCTACAAAATAACTAAGGCTAACGGGCACGGGTTCAAACCACAAGTTAATCCGGACCCAGCCAAAAATTCATCTTATGAATCAAAATGGATAACATAAAAAGGCTTAACATGATTTGAAGTACAGAAATATAATGCAGAACCACCAAACTTCACATACACATAACTCGTCATAACCCCCCCCCCCCCCCCCACCCCACGAGAGAGTCGAAGCATTCCCAGTATTGGTATATATTGATGTCTATATCAAATGTTATTGTTCATTATTTCATGAAATGCTGTTTTGTCATTGAAAATTGTCCTCTGACTTTACACATAAATGTGATGCAGACCTTTGATGGAAAAGTTTGAGAACCCCGATTATAGGGATATTTGTTGCTATGGGCATAAAATCATGCTCTGTGGTAGCGAGAACGGGATTTAGATGAGGTATAGCTCATTATGATTGTCTTATTTTTTCATTTTTATGTATTTCACATATTTTCACAATGTGCAAATAGGAAACTGTTAGGTTCTGTTATTCAGACATAATTCCTTTTGTTTGGTTTACAACTATTTCTAATTGTGTTTGCAGTTTTAATAAACAATTCAGAAAACAATTCAGTTTTCCCTGCTCTATCGAAATTGCACCGAATTATCGACTTAAACCCGAAGTTTGTACCAAACCGAGAACTTTGTATATCTTTCCTCCACCCCCCCCCCCCCCCATACACATGCTGAGACCCAATATGCCCCCTCCTGAACGCTGGCGCAGAATCCCAGTGTGCCCCCTCCTGAACGCTGGCGCAGAATCCCAGTGTGCCCCCTCCTGAACGCTGGGGCAGAATCCCAGTGTGCCCCCTCCCGAGCGCTGGGGCAGAATACCAGTGAGCCCCCTCCTGAACGCTGGCGCAGAATCCCAGTGTGCCCCCTCCCGAACGCTGGGGCAGAATCCCAGTGTGCCCTCTCCTGAACGCTGGCGCAGAATCCCAGTGTGCCCCCTCCCGAACGCTGGGGCAGAATCCCAGTGTGCCCCCTCCCGAACGCTGGGGCAGAATCTCAGTGTGTCCCCTCCCGAACGCTGGGGCAGAATCTCAGTGTGTCCCCTCCCGAACGCTGGGGCAGAATCCCAGTGTGCCCCCTCCTGAACGCTGGCGCAGAATCCCAGTGTGCCCCCTCCCGAACGCTGGGGCAGAATCCCAGTGTGCCCCCTCCCGAACGCTGGAGCAGAATCCCAGTGTGCCCCCTCCCGAACGCTGGAGCAGAATCCCAGTGTGCCCCCTCCCGAACGCTGGGGCAGAATCCCAGTGTGCCCCCTCCCGAACGCTGGGGCAGAATCTCAGTGTGCCCCCTCCCGAACACTGGAGCAGAATCCCAGTGTGCCCCCTCCTGAACGCTGGGGCAGAATCCTAGTGTGCCCCCTCCCGAACGCTGGATCAGAATCCCAGTGTGCCCCCTCCCGAACGCTGGGGCAGAATCCTAGTGTGCCCCCTCCCGAACGCTGGATCAGAATCCCAGTGTGCCCCCTCCCGAACGCTGGGGCAGAATCCCAGTGTGCCCCCTCCCGAACGCTGGGGCAGAATCCCAGTGTGCCCCCTCCCATCCACCGCCTACTGACACTGCTGCCCCACGCTGCTGTCAGATAGCCAATGTGTCGACACCATTCATAAGCCTGTTGTTGAAGACAAAGCCTGCGCTGGGCCTTTGTATGTTTGCTCACTAATGATTTAGCCAAAAAAACCAGAGCTGATTCGTGCTCCTGTTGGGACCAAGTCGCTGTTGGTGCATTTATGGGATTAAAGCACCATTTCAGAATCATTAGCCCTCGTCGTTTTGTTTGCCAGACGGGGAGAGAAAGCCAGTCTTCATCCATTTGGCACTGTGACATGCATTGTCATTATAAGAGTTTGTTTGGTTTCTGCCTTAAAAGCAGAGATGTCCAGGATGGGGAGCAGAAGTGAGATATGGGACTGATCTGTGGTGGCCGATTCCCTCACGGCGCTGGGCCGCACAGTCGTGTCCCTGACGCTGCCGCCGTTGCTGCGGGGACTCCGTCCTGCTCTCATTAAGCCATTACGCCGCGTCGGGTCTGGAAGCCCCTCCATTAGTGGGGCGGCAGCGTCGCTCTGGCCGGCTGCCGCTGTTTGCTTTGGCTGCGTTTCACACGCTGCTTGGCAGAGCAACAGCTTGGACAGCGTACAGAGGAGCGTGCAGCCCACAGCAGCTCAGCGCGGCCAGCCGCCTCGCGCACGCCGTCCCCGTCCACCGCGGCCTTGCTGCGTCCGTTTGGCTCAGCCTTTCAATAAGGAAAATGAAGTCGGATTCGAGCCTGACTGTTATTTAAAACAGCATTAGCTGTCATGGATCCTAAGGCCTGGTGCGTTTTTACAAGTATGGACATATGTGATCCCACCACAGTCCAAACATTAGCGCTGTAAAAGGCCACCAGAGGGTGGAAGTTTGCTTCTAAATGTGTCCTTGGCTTTCTTCCAGGCCTGACTCTCAGGACACTTACGTTGCTTTAATCGCTTGGGGGGCCAGTGCACTGGCAGCGATGTCTGTGTCTCTGGCCCCGTCTGCTTGCTGGATTAACGAGCGGAGAGGTAGGTGAAGCGTGCCACGGTGGGTCAGGGTTAGGGACGCTCCGGCTAAGCCTAACCGTGAAAATTTGAGATATCGCGGCACAATAAGTGGCTTCGGGTTGGCAATTTAACGACAGTGCAGTAATGAGCTGTGGAGTCACTGCTCGGGTATGTGTGTCTGTTTGATACATGCGCTATATATGTCCGTTTCTGTCCCTGCTGCGTGAATGAGGTCAGCTGGCTCCAGCTTGGGGCATCGTGGCGTCGGTCCCTTAATCCTCACGACAGAGCCCCCCCCCCCCCCCCCCACCACACTCACTACCTTGTTTAAACTCAGACCCCCCTCCCCGATTTGCATCTCGCCCCGTCATACACTGCATGCCATATGTCTTTAAAAGACAATGGGCACAAATAGGCCAGCACCTCCCCCCACTCGCCAGGGCACAGACGCTGTCCCGCTCTGCGCCCGACAGCCAGCCGTGGCATGTCCCATGTCCCTCCAGCTTACCCACGAGCCACTGGGGCAGGGGGAGTTGGCGGACCAGCACCCACACATGCCTCTGAGCTTGGCCTCAAAGTGCAATAACGAATAAAAATGCTCATTATGGAATGATTTCAGTTTTCACTGTGATTCAATTTGCGGTAATTACTGCGGCCCATACTAATAAAAAATGCTGCAAAATGCAAAGGTCAACTAGCAGTTAGGAGGTGCTCATTTTCATCTCAATGTATTCATCCTCAGTGTCTAATGGCCCAGTTTTCTCCCCTCGCTCTTCAATAAATATTGCTGGAATTACAGGTTAAACAGCTAAATGAAATCAGGGCTATTACAGCAGGCCGTGCTGCGCTGCTCATCTCCCCATGTTCTGCCATCCAGGAGGCTGTTAGCGTGTTGTTAGCGTGTCAGGGCTGTTAGCGTGTTGCTAGCGTGTCAGGGCTGTTAGCGTGTCAGGCCACAGGCTCCTCGCACCCTAACAGCTCCTGCACCCTGTTGACCACCCCCGGCCCTGTGAGCGTCACGATTCCCAGGCCCTCAGCCCCCAGTCATCCATCTCTCACATGAAATTGGGGGGGGGGGGGAGTGAAGACTGTAAAACCTGATGGCCAGATTTCAACATAGGGAGGGTATTAGCTTGGTCTTCTTATGCCGTGACACATGCTAAATGATCACATAGAGCACAGTGGGTCATGGGTGTAAATTAATGGGGATATGGGGGGGGGGCGTAACCTCCCGATAATCAAAACCAACCAATACACCCCCCCCCCCCCGGACATCCTTAAATGGGTGGAGACCTCAACCCCCATCCCCCCGGCCCCCATTGCTTAACACATGTTATACCCTTGCATTGGGTCACTGGGGTTAGAGCTAAGAGCTGCCGGCCTGCCAACTTCCACCTTTGGGTCGGACATCCCTCGCCCGGCCTGCCTCCGGGTCGGACATCCCTCGCCCGGCCTGCCTCCGGGTCGGACATCCCTCGCCCGGCCTGCCTCCGGGTCCCCAGCATTCCCTGTAATTCCTTGATTGTAAACCCAGAAGCTTGTCTTGTACTCCCATCTACCGCAGTTTATCACGCTTAGGTCCTCATGTTATTCATAAGCTTTAACAATTACCATCACACACCAAAGTCATTCTGCTTTCACTCCTACTCAGCTTTCCAAGGCTGGGAATGAAAACCAGGGAGTCACTGTGCAGCCTGGTCCCAGGTCAGGTGCCGGGGCCCTACAGGACATCATCGTGGTGCTGTGGCTGGTTACCAATGAGTCCGATCTGCTACTCTCACAAGCCTCACCTTAAATTGCTAATATCTTGTAATGTAATGTCATGGCGGCAAATCGGGGCATCCATAATATCATGTGAATGAGCTCAGCGTGGCAGACTAGGATGTGGATCGGGCACTGAGGCCGGGTTATGTAAACTGAGCATGCTTTCATCATGAATACGTAGGAACGCAGCTCGATGCTTTACATAGTGTACACCTCAGCAAGCAACCAGATGATGTGACCAGATGTGCTCCTCTGCAGGTATAAAGGCAGGACAGGGCCAGCTGACGGCCGGCTGCAATCCACGCGAGCCCCACCGCGTGTTACAGACAGCGGTGGATTAGCCTAGCGCTCACCTGAGCCTAGCAGTCGCTCTGTAAAAACCACTAAGCCCTTTGGCAATAAGGACTCTGTGTAATAAACCGTTTCATGTTTAGGCGTCACCCCGCAATCCAGAGAATCCCAAAGAGATGGGGAAGGCTCTCGTCAGCTGTGGGACCAATCCCATCGCTCCAAACCGCAGGTGAAGAAGGAGGTAAATATTGTATAATCCTGTCATTAGAGCAGTGCAGCATGTGAACGTGGACAGTGTGACAGCATGGCCACCTTTTCCTAGGAGGAATATGATGCGTGTATGTTGTATTACAGCGCGGCATTCTTCTGTAGATTAGGATAAGGTGTTCACTTTAACAGCTCTGAAAACAGAACCTATGCTAGCTGTCATATGAGAGTCTAAGCATAGATTTGGATTAAATAACCAGTGCCAGTGTAATTTCCGGCCACCTGCTGGCTGTCGAGTTACAGCCTGATTTTCACCAGGTACATCTGCTTCAGGTCCCGAGACTTGCTCTCAGTCAGCGGGGTGAGAACCAAGGTGCACGTGCCCCCAGCCCGTCCTGGAGCAGCCTGCGGGTGACACGAGAAGAGCCACTCGCGTTCGTCTGCGCTAACGCCACATGAGGTTTGTCTGTGCACTGCACCACGTTCTCTCCGATCCTCCAGCACCGCCCCACCGGTTCCACCATCCCACGAGGCGCAAGGAAGACATGCATCGAGGCTCTTCTCTGTTTTGGCACCAAAGTGGTGGAATGAACTTCTACTAGGTGTCTGAACTGCCGAGGCACTGGGTGCCTTCAAACGACGACTAAAAACGTACCTCTTTCGGAAATACCTGGATTAACACTTCCAGGATTATACTCATTATTATATAAAAAAAGATGCAGATAGTAGGTAGTTTCCTGCAAATTGCCAGATATCACACCATCCTGCTGGATGAATGGAGAAATACTTTAAATATTTTTAGATCAAACTGTCAGCAAGCAGGTGGATGTAAATGTTCAGCAACCTTACACGTAACATCGACGTACAGTGTTCAGCAAAGTCCATGCAGTGTTTTTACGCAGTGCTCAGCGCTGATCTGGTGCTTGCAGAGCACATGGTGTTGATCCGCTTTTCAAACAGAGTCTCAATTCAGTGTTTACACGGGACATAGTGTGAGTCCAGCTTTAAACACCCACACACACTGTCAATCTGGTGCTCCAGTCCAGTGTCTGCACATCGCACTGCGCCAACGCAGTGTTTGCACAGCATGTGTCGTCTGAGAGACTCATCTGAGGTCAGCGTCTGCACCTGGCTGTGGTGTCTGGCCCACCCCAGTCGACCGGCAGTATCCTTCCTCATCAGACATGCACAAGTACGGACCCCTGTTTTACAAGCGGCTGTAAACGTAACCAGCCGTGCGGCTGCTGGTCCGGCACGTGGCTTTGGGGCCAAAACAGCAGTAGCGTTAGTGCACTGCAGTGACCTGAGTGCTCTGCAGCCGTGTTTCAGCAGCTCACGAGTGTCGGAACATCCTTCATCTGGCACCGCCTGCGCTTGTCAGCCCCCTGCTGTCGGGCCACAGCAAGCCAGCAAGCTCACCCCATCCAGACACTACAAAAAAGTACAACTTCATTATTTTTAATTGGCTAACTGCACAGAAAACGCACAGAAATGCAGCCTGCATAACTGTGTCGGGTCCTCCAGCCTGCTGCTGCACTGACTGGCGGCCAACCAACTGCCTGCATCTTCCCCTTCAACTACTTTCAGATTTTTTACTCATATTCCTCTTTTATGAGCTGAAATGTGACTCATATATAACCCAGGGAAATGTGACATTTAACCTGAACAGGAATATTAATAACTTGGTAACAAAAAAGGGCCATTTAATTTGACTTTTTACAGTCTCTCTAAAGAGACACATCTCACACTGCACGCACCTATCTCTGCAAAAAAGCCAAGGCCTGAAAAACCGGCCGATGACCCGGGATCTGTCTCCTAAAATCCTGCCAAAAACGTCCACCAAAGGCTTCCGCGGGGGAATGCCTCTTGCCTCCACTTTTAATTCCCAGCCACAGAGGGAAAAAAAAACGAGCTAAATGGAAAAAGGCGGCCTTCTGATGCCGGCGAGAGCCGCCGTGCCCTGCGGAGAGGGCTGTGGCTCAGAGAAGCTCGGCTGGCTCCACACTAACCAAAAGCAGCCCCCGATAACTATTCCAATCTGCTTCCATTTGCAGGAAGCCCTGGTCTTCCCCTCCACATGGAACAGGCCTTCAAAGCCACATGTGGCCTGCAGGCGACGCTGGCCCTCCTCCAATCACGCTTTTCCAACATCGTCAATCCCCCAATCGCGCTCTTCCAACATCATCTCTCCCCCAATCGTGCTGCTCCGCTACGCCAAACAAATCGATGGCTCCAAATGCGCTCTGCACACATGCCAGCGGGTTCTGAAGCGCTGGGGTCAGTTTGCAGGGAGGAAGGGGCTGCTGAGCCTCTGCTACCAGCTTGTGGCTGCGACGCCGAACGCACTGCAGCGCGCACTGCGACGCGCACTGCGTGTCGCAGGTGACGTTTCAGGGCTGCTTTAAAGTATGCTCCCCAGGAGTCTGTCTGGGCCCCATGAAACACAGTTGTGTTTCTGGGTAACACAGAGCATGACGAGCCCAGCTGGGCCTGGCGTCCCGTTCACTTCAAATGTGGCTATAAAAATCTGGGCACTGGGCGTGCTGCTGGGGGTGAAGGAGGCTCCATAAAATCTCCTTCAGATGTCTGCATACATGTACAGGAGCTGGCTGCGGCTGCGGGGAGCAGCTGCGTCAGTGGTGGAGCGTTTGTTACTGCGTGCATGCAGTGCGCTCACTCTGTCTCTCTTCCAGGTCTCTAGCACCTAGCAAACCGCTCTTCCTCACTGAAAGGAAGGCACCCGAACCATCGTGGGAGGCGGCCCTGATTTGGACCCAGTGAAATCACGTAAAATGTTTGAAAAACAGCAACATGTTCCCAGGGTGGCGGAAAATGACCAGTCAGAGCCTGACTCCAACCCTGTGGGGGCGGGGGGGGGGGGGGTCACCTGCGGGCCTGTATCCTCATCCTGTCCCGGAAGGTCTCATCCCTAATGGATGAGAGCAATAAAGGTGAGGAAGCGACGACCGCATGCCTGCCATATCCGCAGCAGGCCAGCACTCCCTTCTTACACGGGTGGGGGGACACAAATATTAGCATTGCTGGATACTTCTGCGCGGTGACTGAAAGGATCCGACGTGCACAGGCGGGCTCAGCACAGGGACGTCCTCCCAGGCGCTCTCCACGCTCGCTCTCACCTCTGTCAGAAGCAGCCACCCTCCCTGTAAGTGCAGTTTAAATCCCCCCTTCTACCCCCCCGTGCAAGAAATGTTTGCATTATTTGAGCACCACCCCTAATCCTCCCAGGCAGCAGAGTGAAGAATGAGCTTTTGTTAAGTGGTGATTTCTCGCACTAAACGGCTCACCCTTCTGGCGGCAGGGCTCTGCACTGAGAGGCCTCATTAGCTGGCTGCATGTGAGAGGAAGCAGCGAGATGGACTAATTCCTCCAGCGGCCGAGCCGGAGCTCAGGCCTTGTACTACCTGATAATCGCATCCCGCCGGCTGGCTCTCTTCCCGAATAACAGCTCTGCTCTGAACTCCGCAGTGGCGAGCGGGGCGAGCGGGACGGGCCTCCGTCACGCACACTCCGGCACGCCGCCTCATCCGCCTCATCTGCCTCGTTTTTCGTGGCAGATCACGGCTGTCCCAGAGCTGCACCGCTCTCCCAGGAAGGGATGGGAGCTGCAGGACTGGGATGTGGGACGGCTGCGATTGAAAGCATCACGCTCCCCCCGCCGCCGGTCCACACAGCAACCTCAGTGACACGGAAAGCCAAAGCCGGTCGGAGATCAGTGTAGCCGCTGAGCTGTGATATGGCAGCAGAACCACGTCCCGGCCGAGGTCAAGGGTCTAATGTGATTATGTGTATTACGCTCTGGGTTACTCTGCTAGCGGAATTATCCACAGCGTCTGAGCCACGTTCCAACGACACGGACATGATTCGGGTTGCTGTCCACTGGTGCCCAAGCAGAGTGTGTGACAGCATAATGAGAAGCATGTTCCTCTATGCATCAGCCGTAAAGTACCTGCACACAGCCCTGCCTCACTGCATAATACAAAGGCAGCCCCATGTCACTGTAAAGCACAGACAGTACGCACACAGTACTGCATGACCTTCAGCCCCATATCATGACAGAACTCACACAGGCCTGTGTCTGCGTTATCACAGGGCACACACAGCCCCATGTCACTGTAAAGCATGCACAGCCTGCTTCACCGCATAACACAGCCTCATGTCACTGCAGAGCACGCACAGCACTGTCACACTGCATAACATAGTCTTATCTTGATGTAAAGCATGCACGGCATGCTTCACTACGTAACACAGCCCCGTCTTGCTGTAAAGCATGCACAGCACTGCCTCACTGCATAACACAGCCCTATGTCAACACACAGCACTGTCTCACCACGTAACACAGCCTCATGTCACTGTAGAGCACACCCAGCACAACCGCACTGCATAACACAGTCCTGTGTCACTGTAGATCATGCACAGCACTGTCTCACTGCATAACACAGCCCCATGTCACTGGAGAGTATGCACAGCCTACTTCAAGTCATAAGAAAAAACAAGAGGACCATCAAAAGCAGTGAAGTGCCTGTGTGTTGCTCCGCTGTCTGACACCACACAGGGTTAATGCAGTCAAATGCTGGCACTCTTAGTTTAGTCTGATCCCAGATGAAAATACCACAGTGACCACAGTTTAAACGTCTCTCTCCGGCACTTCCTGGCTGGTAGACCTGAAGCCCTGATACTTAGCTGCACTGCTGTGCTTGATCCTAATCTCACTCTCATTCTGCATGTCACCCTGCAGTGTCTGATGAACGCAGACATGCGGCCTCCGAGTCACAAAAACAGGAGCTGCTCATCTGGCTTCAGTAAGCGCTGAAATTATTCTCAAAGTGTAGATGACTGTTAAAACGAGAGTATCAGGAGCCCCCCTTGTGTCCCCCCACCCCAACCCCCCACTGTGGGCCCCACACTTCCAGCCTGCTCACCACATTGACATCATCGCTTAGCCCAGCTGCTGTCCAGCACGATTAAAATGTTTAATTTTGCAGATTATTTACAGCTGTCGCTCGTACATTTATTAAAGTCATTAAAGTGCTTAGGGCAGCATTTTTACTTCTCCTGCTAGTAGCAGTTTGGGTTTTTTTTTGATTCCCTCTAGAAAAATGTGTGTAAATTCCTGTGAAGTGCTTTGGAACAGCCTGCTTGTACGAATTCCCTGTGCTAAATCGATTTCTTCTTAAGCTTCCAGCTTACATGTGATACAAACACTGTTCACTTGCTCTGAAGACTGTACTTCAACACTAAAGGGGGCTGCAATAATGAAAACTGAAAAAAAAAATGGCTGCCTCTAATCGTGTCATTTTCCACATGAACACTCTCGCTTGAAATCATACCGTCTAAACTGCAAGCACCTGGCAGTAAAGTCGACTTTGAAATAAAGGGGCGGATTTGAAGCAGCTGTTTGTTGATGCGTTTAGTCCCTTCCTGGATCTAATCGTGTTGCACTTGTTACAGGAGATGTTACAGGCGTGAGGTAAAGATCCACAGACACAGAGTTCGCCCCCCTGCCTCGCCAGCAAGTCCCCCCCTTTCCGCCCCCCCCCAAGCCAGTCAGGGCCCTGATGCTGGGACAACAATTCTCACAAGTCACAGAAAATTACCATGCATGAATGCAAAAAAGCCTGATCAGGAGTAATTAACACGACTTCATATGCAAATTTTATTAATGCAGAACTACAAAGTCATTATGCAAATGAAAGTTTCGTCAAGCCTCTTGACAAATATTCAGTGCTCCAGCCAAAGAACCGCTTCTCTCGCTTACCCTCGCTCTCTCTCGCTCTCTCTCGCTCTCTTTCCAAAGTAGAGTGAGCATATAAGAATGATGTAAAGTTATTTTAAACTTGAGAAATGAGTTTCCTGTATTCTTATGGAGGTGAGATGCTTGCCGGCGAGAGACGGCAGCGCCGGTCTGCCGTAATTAAAGCCCTGGGTTTGGGTAATGACGGCTTGGCTTTGGAGGGAGGTAATGAACCTGTAATGCCCAAAGAGAGGGGGGAAACATATGAATATGCATGAGCCTCACTGGCTTTGATGATTAAAGAAAATTTTAATATTTAAATGAGTGCATGCAAAGTGATTAACAAAAAAAAAAAAAAAACGCAACGAGGCAAGAATGTAAAAGGGATTTGAGGATACTAAGGAGCGCAGCCACGTTGCGTCGCTGAGGCCTGCTGATGGGGGAAGAGGCTTGACGCCGCTCGCTCTCCTTCAGCGGCTGGACCTGGCCCAAGAAGCGGGATTTGGAAATGATTTCAAACGCTGCATAAAGGTAGCAGTTTCCTGGGTCTGGATTAAGCTCAGGAAAAGTATGCGTCTCACCAAAGGGCCGATTCTGCCGCAGGGGGCGTCCGTCATATTAACGATGTACAGCATGTGCCCTGTCACCCGTTAGCGATTAGCCGAAGCGACCCCAGACCCCCCCGCCGTGGGCCGCTGCACTGGGTCACGTGCAGCCATGCCCTCAGGAAGGCGGCCCACGCTGAAGCACCGCAGCAGAAAGGCTCGCCTCGCAGCAAACGGCGCATTGCTGCCGGGCCCAGGAAACTGCTGCTTCCTGGCTGTCACCGGTGGTGCCACGCAGACACAGGTTACGTAGATGGACCCAAACCACAGCAGCCCGAAGCGTAGCTCCTAGGAAGGACTCTGTCTGGGTTCTGCCTGCTACCGCCTTTCATGGATCGTGAACCCAAAACGGGAATAAGTCATTCTGTCACAATGTAGCACTGCGGATATTAATACGCCCATATATGTAATACTGTACTGCGGAATTTATTAATGATTCCAGAAGCACATTCTGTGGTTATGCAAAACAGCAATGGGTGGAAGGAATAAACACCAAACACAAGAGCACGTCTACGATCCGAGATACGGCAAGAGCCGTCAGAACCAGCCGAGCGAAGCAGACGCCGCATCAGAGTCAGGCAGCGAAACGGCCACCAGCGGCGTTAATGCGAGGTTGCGTGGTGATCCATCACCGCTCAGAACCCGTTAAGCCCGTTAAACACGCAGCATCTCAAGAACATCGGTTTGGCGGTCCGAGTCTTTTCTGCATGACAATCAGGCTAACTTTCAGCTAACGTTCTGTGTGTGTGTGTGTGTGTGTGTGTGTGTGTGTGTGTGTGTGTGCATTGCAAAGCCTTTACTGCCATATTCTGTCCCTGCTGTACGACGACATTGCAAACCCCTCATCCCGTCCAGTTTACAACCTCACAACAACGCAGGAACTTTACCCTTTGTGTTGGAATCAGCGGTAACCCCCATAATAAAAAGCTGAAAATTAATACTCAAAAGGAAAAAGACAACCAGAACAGTACCACCCGCGTTCATCGGCCCAAGAGCTGGCACCGAGGGCTGGCAGGTGACCCCGAGGGCACCTTCAGCAGAAACAAATCTCTCTGGGCAGATGATCAAAAAGCAAGTAGGAACAGAGGGCTTGGAATTAGGAAGTGAAATTCCTGTACAGTGGGCCAAGCCTGCGTTCAGCCAGTGTGCTGGTTGGAAAGGACCTCCACTTACAGGCACTATTTAGACGACTAAATTACAAATAATATTCAACATGGCTACATGTTGAACAGCCTTAATATCATGCTCTGGTGTTTTCCTTTCACGGCTTTAATGTCCTGGCAGCCATTCCCTGACTCGCACTCCTTCCTCTGCCTCAGTGCTGCTGCTCTTCATGGCTTCCCTCTGACCCGATGTCGAGTGGGAAGATGCTCTCGCAGTTAATTTAATTAATCGATTAAATGGCCGACTTTGAAATAGTAAACCCTACAAAGAGTTGGAAGCCCTCCACACGGAGAAACAGCCAGCGACCACAAAGGGGCAGAATCTGCTTGGCTGATGGCTTCCAGCAGCTCGTCTGAGCGGGATCCCCCCGACCCGAACCCGCCGCAGTTCAATCAGCATCATTAACAGCAGATTCCTTCTGCAGCTTCAGCTGCGGTGTGCGTGCCTGCAGATTAGCCTCAGATTAACTGCGCAGTGGACGCAGTGGACGCAGTGGAGATGTGCACTGATCCAGCCGGTGCATCTTCCCCAGGTAGATGTCACCGCAAATATGTTTTATCGCATTAAATATTCACAGCTGGCACCTGACATCAGGCATCACAAATAAAAATGATCTGTATCCTCAAACCATGAACATGCCTGGCTGGTCATCTCATCCTGCTCTGTACCGCCTAGTCTACACACTGTAATATAAACGTCCCTCGGAGTGTGAACACGTGTGGCTAATCTCCACATCTCCACCATCCTCGTCTGTACCACCCGGCATAGAGGTAGAGTTAGGCAGTATTACAGTAACACAATATACATTTGATTAAAAATCAGCCTTTTGGAAAATTTTTCTGTGCCCCTCTATTCGGTATATTTTACCATCAAAATACCACATATACCGGTATAACGGAATTTAAAATGAGGTACCGCCCAATGCTAATTCACGGTTTGATATACAGCATCCTCAGACCTGAACACCTTTCCCACCTCCCAGTGTCATTCATCTGGTGACCGGTGGCAGTCTCTCGCTAGGCAGTGAGTGCCGTTCACTGGCAGGAAGAGACTGACTAGCTTGACGGAGAACAACAAACGGATGAAGTGATCAAGTGTGGAAAATGCTTCTCATCGGGCTGGGCTGTCTAAGCAAAAGGGGATCGGAGTCTGAGAGGCATCTCTGTATGTACAAGTACAAGCCCCGGGTTGGGAGGAGGAGCCTCTGTGAGTCGGTCTAAGGCTCCAAACCTCTATCTTCCCCATCTTATTGCTTCACTACAAAGTGACAGATGGATATATGAAAAAAACTAATTCATGAAGAATGATGGCAGCCTGGAGACCAGGGGTAACGGCTCTATTTTTAAACTCTGGCTTGGAGTGTTTATGATTTTCCCTTCCACGATCAGAACAAATGGAACCGAAAACTTTTTCGAATGCTTTAACCTGCTGGGAGGCAATTATGAGCGTGCGTTGTGGAGGACGTCCTTAGCTGAGTGCACAAACTGGCATTTAAGCTGTTTAATCGCCCTCTGTGGACATCTCATCTCGCTGTCTTTCAGCCTGACACCAGATCCTCCTCCTGTCCAAGGCTTCATTTATGGAAGGTGTAAGATTCTCTTATAAGGATTATCATCTGAATTACAAAGCTATATTTTTCATGTCAAAATTTTTATAACTGGTTATTCAAAAAAATTTAATATCAGGGTTTTTTTTGTCACTTGAAGCTAAGACCTCCGGAAAGATGAGTATTACTGCCCCAGAGTGGATACAGTAGCTTCTCTATCATATTATTGTGGCTTTAGAACTTTCTCTCTGTACGTTGGTTGCTTAAATATTCAAGTGTGAGTATTATAATCCATTTAAAGTGGCCTTTTACTTAAATCTCCAGTGCTCACTTTTTGCTATAATTAATACCGCAACCTATAGCGGATGTGCCCAAAAATCCAGTAGTTCAACCTGTGAATTATTCATCTGAACACAGATCACTTCACAGCCATACATTATAAACTACTGGCATCATGACAAATTCATCCCGCTATTACTGCAACATATTACTGTACATAATATGTTGTTTATGAATAATATATTTGTGTAACAGGAATAATGTTTTTAGAACCAGTTGCTTGTAAACTGTACTGTGTGTTAACTTGCCTCTGTCGCAGGTGTGTTAAATTAGATCCAGCTCTGGCGTTTTCACTTTTATTTTAAGATGAGCTACCATTTAAATGTCTGTCTCTTTCCAGCTCTCTGCAGGCCAATCAGGAGTCCGCAAGCCGCTTCACGCGGGTTATTTTACTGCGTTTGCTGTTTGTCTTGCGCCCTGCCTGATCTGTCTGCTTCCCTGCCGCCCGTGTGACCCGCCTGTATGCTGCAATTTGTCTTGTTCCCGAGTAAATATGCCTAAGTATGTGAGATAGCAGCTGCAGGTGATCCGGGGGGGCCGCACAGCCGCTCGGTCCGCTGACAGGCTGTGCGAGTGGCTCCCCTAAATCCCCTTTCTGGAGTGTCTGAATTTTAATGATCTGTCCACCTTTTAAGCCTGACGTTCCTGAACGGGAGCGGTTTGGCCCTTCCTTACGCGCCACGGCACACGACGGGAGAGCGAGCGGGAGTGTGCCTTTGTGATTATCACGGGGGTAGGTGTGACCGGAACTGCGCAGGGACAGACCTACCTGCGGGGGTGCCCTCCTGCTTGGGGCAGATTCCTTTAGTAGGTGTCAGCATTCTCTCGTCGTCCTCTTCAGGCGTCACCTGAATCCCGATTTCCACCGGTTCCACCACTTTCCTGGGCTCGGGCCGCGGTGAGGGGCTTCCCGGCTCCCCCATCTTGTGGTAGCAGCCGGTGCCCCCGCCCAAAGCCTGGCACTGCTTCCGCTTGTGCTCGATGAAGACTAAGATGTCCCCCAGAGGAAAGGTCATCTGGCACTGGCCACAGGTGAGCAGGTCGTGGTCGCCCACTCCGGACGGCAGCGGGCAGGTGAAGCCGAGGTCAGGCGAGGGGGTGTCCACCGCGGCAGGGATGATGTCCACATGGTCAGGGTCTGCCGTGGGTAAGAGGACGGGGTGTGAGTGAGCCGTATCTGCAGCACTGCAGCCCTGCCAGTCAACACGGGCAGCCCGGCTCGGGCCGGCATAGGCAGGTAAACTAAGACCTCTCCTTCAGTCTCTGGCACTGAAACAACTTCCTTCCTAAAAGCACCATATTGGCAAAGATTTCCCCAGTGCCCTCATTAGCGCTTGCCGGTCCTCTGTCACTGCCTGCAAATGCTGTTTGTCTTTATGAAGTTAAACGACGAGAGACAGACAGACAGAAATATATATATATTCTTTACTGATTTGCTCATAAAGCTCACACAGTATTAGGTTTGCCTGCCTCTGTGTTACTCTGATGGATTTTACACGTCAGTTTAAATTTTCAGTATAAATCACAAAACCCAAAACCTGTGGATGACGGATAAGAGGCAGCCCTGGAGTGTCCTGACTCAGTGCAGTAATAGGATTTCCGTCGCTGGTGTCAGAAAGAGGGGCCGTGCAGATTTAGTGTCTAAAAATGAACACCCCACTGCCAACTTACTCTCTACACATACTGAAGTATATTAATCTACAGGGAGAACCGGATCACCTTTCACAGATGCAGAGCCAATCAGTATCTGGGAGCTGAGACTGACACATTGATAGATCACATGACACGTGGTCATAGTCACAACTTGTTGTAAAAAGACTGATATGCCTGATTGGCTGCTCAGAATCAGTCTGCACCTCCAGGCCCTGATGTATGTTGCAAAAACACCATCTTCTAAATAACAAAGTTGGACCGTACGAATCAGGGGCCTTTCACTGTCAGACTGTGAGAACTAACAAAATCTGTACAGTTTGCTGATTATGTTTTAAATGTGACTGTAATTCTGCATGAAATTATGAGCTGAGCTTTATGTTTCAGAAATAAACATTTAGCGCAGTGGGTGTGTGTTGAGGGGGTGGGCGTTGGGGTCTAGTCAGATTTACCTGATACACACCCCCCCCCAAACAGAGCAGGTGTTCTGCTCACACACGGACACATGCCCTACACAGACAGAGGTCAATCACAGACATTCTAACTGTGTAGAAAGTGGAAGGTGTAGCTCAGTTGTATAACATAGTGGCCCAAACAATGAGCTTCCAGCCAGGAGCCGGACCGTTCAGACACACTGCGGTGAGGAGTGTGATTTGGCCTCTCTGATACCACTGCATTCCCCCAATCCGCAGGTCACACATACTGACCCAAAGAATTACTCAGGGACAACTGAATCATCAATCGCATCACAGCATGTGTGAAACACACACATATAGGTATGTAGCATAAAAATCAGGAGAACTAGAAAAAGCAATGATACATTTTTCGCCAGGAGTGCTTCCCTTGCTGTCAATACATCAGATTAAATGATCATTTGTGTGTAACTTTTTTACAGTCTATATTTAGTATGTTAATAGCTGGGGTACATACAGGCAATTAGGTTCAGAATGCAGGCCTCCGTGTGAGTAACCCGGTTGGCGCCCAGCCCTAGGTACCTGTGCATGCCTGTCTCTGTATAATTAGAATGGGAGAATAGAGAGGTGTAGGTAAGGTGAGGTTAATTTGCCACAGAATGGCACAGCTGGGCTCAACAGTCAGCTCTAAGCACAATCAGGGAAACTAGCAAAGGGGGTCGGGCAGGGGGACATTGGCAGTGGGGAGACTGGTGGGAGGAGACTGACAAGGGGAAACGGGCAGGAGGAGACAGACAAGGGGAGACGGGCAGGAGGAGACAGACAAGGGGAGACGGGCAGGAGGAGACTGACAAGGGGAGACGGGCAGGAGGAGACTGACAAGGGGAGATGGGCAGGAGGAGACAGACAAGGGGAGACGGGCAGGAGGAGACTGACAAGGGGAGATGGGCAGGAGGAGACAGACAAGGGGAGATGGGCAGGAGGAGACTGACAAGGGGAGACGGGCAGGAGGAGACTGACAAGGGGAGGCAGAGAGGAGGAGACTGACAAGGGGAGACGAGCATGAAGAGACTGACAAGGGGAGATGGGCAGGAGGAGACAGACAAGGGGAGACAGGGAGGAGGAGACTGACAAGAGGAGACGGGCATGAAGAGACTGACAAGGGGAGATGGGCAGGAGGAGACTGACAAGGGGAGGCAGAGAGGAGGAGACTGACTAGGGGAGATGGGCAGGAGGAGACAGACAAGGGGAGACGGGCAGGAGGAGACAGACAAGGGGAGACGGGCAGGAGGAGACAAACAAGGGGAGACAGGGAGGAGGAGACTGACAAGGGGAGACAGGGAGGAGGAGACAGACAAGAGGAGACGGGCAGGAGACTGACAAGGGGAGATGGGCAGGAGACTGACAAGGGGAGAAGGGGAGGAGGAGACTGACATGGGGAGACGGGCAGGAGACTGACAAGGGGAGACAGGGAGGAGGAGACTGACATGGGGAGACGGGCAGGAGGAGACTGACAAGGGGAGACGGGTAGGAGGAGACTGACAAGGGGAGGCAGGCAGGAGGAGACAGACAAGGGGAGACGGGGAGGAGACTGACATGGGGAGACGGGCAGGAGGAGACTGACAAGGGGAGGCAGGCAGGAGGAGACAGACAAGGGGAGACGGGGAGGAGACTGACATGGGGAGGCGGGCAGGAGGAGACTGACAAGGGGAGACTGACAAGGGGAGACGGGCAGGAGACTGACAAGGGGAGACGGGCAGGAGGAGACAGACAAGGGGAGACGGGGAGGAGGAGACTGACAAGGGGAGACGGGCAGGAGACTGACAAGGGGAGACACGGAGGAGGAGACTGACAAGGGGAGACTTAGGAGCAGAGAGTCAATGGGAGACGGGCAGGAGGATGGAAGCTTGGACACCACAGTACGGCATTTAGACGCTGCTACTTTGGTATCCAGCATTAAAACAATCAGTAATGTACAGAAATATTTTTGTTGCTTTTCAGAAAATGTATGCTCTTCTCCCAGAGCAAAGGAAGACACTGAGTGTCAGAGCTGAACTCACACATTAAGGAAGGGGAAACTTCAGGACTTTAAAGGCAAAGTCTACACTGATTTCACACACACTGCAAACGTCAACCTTGAGATCACAGCCGCACAATTACAAATGCATCTTTTCCATTTTACACACTGTGTCACAGTAGCCTTCAAAATGGAGAGCAATTCAGTAACACTCTGAAAACAAGGTAAAAACTGGGAGATCTTTGTACTGTCCTGCCAATGCCAGAAGAGTATTGAAAATCAGCAAATAAAATAAGGCTCCGTGAAGCTCAAGGTCTGTAGGTAAGGAGCAGATTAACATCATGGAGCCGTGCGAGAGAAACAGTGGCTCCGTGAAAGAGGCTGGGCACCGAAGCACTGCCCGCAAGGACATGAGCAGTTTTCTTCTGCACTGGGTGCGGTTTTGGACATATCAGCACAAACATCTCAGTAGACAGTGGTCAAAAGCCACCTACAAGTTTCTTCACCCATCCCCCAGCACAACGAAAGATTTACAAGATGTAAATGCCCATACAGCAACACAGCAGGCCGACTCACAGACTCAGAGCTCCCCCTAGCAGGTCAAAGTAGGTACAGCAACTGCACCCTCAGGAACCACTGAGATTGACTAATAGCAGGACATATGGAAAATTATATACACATATATATATAATAAGACTATATATAATTTTTAAACTGCCCCCCCCCCCCCCAAAAAAAAAACACCATTATGAGTCTTGTGCTGAATGCAACAAAAAAGATTTTCTTTTACAAAAAAAACAGTCTGTGAGTATGGAGATGAGTGTGAAGCAGAGAGGTGTCAGCGGCAGTTACTAGGCATGGTGTTTGAGTCCCGCCTACTGTGCATTTCTAGTGATCAGGCTGCAAAGGTTTAAATCCGACACAGGTCTGCATTTATTAGAGGACAAACTCAGTGCACATTTTGAAATAATATTAATGGCAAACATTATTAAACTAAATTACACAACACATGTTTTATAATCCAGAGGATTATAAAACGCCAACATCATTTAAATACTCCTTCCCCAGCTGCATAAACGGTTTGTTTTTGTTTTTGATGGCTTTATCTGCCTGAAATGTTGTCAGAAACTTTTTACATACCAGATTATTCCCACAAAAGTCGCATTAATTCTGCAGAACGCCATCCTTTTCATATCAATAAGACAGAAAAGACAAGATGATTTTTTTTTTTTTATCTTTTAGAAAATCTAGCACAGAATTTGTCTGTATATAATCTTTTGATTGTTTTCGCCATTCAAACATGTGTTTAGTCTGAAATAAACTGAAGGGAAAGTTATACCTCAGTACATATAAATGCCAGAATTCATGCAGAAGATGGAATGCAGAATGGGAGTTTGCGTTTAGCTTTCGTAACAGAGGAGAGGCTCCGGGCCGAAGAGGCTGATTGCAGCAAAGGCCTAAGCGTGCGACTGTGCAGCTCAGCTGCCGTGTTCCGATGCCACATCCTCAGAGAACCTCCCCTAATGTGTCCCCCTAGAAACCAGTGCAAAAGGCCCCCGGTGTGGAGCCTGTTTGCAGAGCTGCCCGCGTCACGAGGAGCCGCAGCGCATAGCGGACGCTGCCTGCACACGAGACCCGCGCTCAGATGTGCTGCTCAAAGCGCTGCCTGAAGCTAATCCACAGAAGGAATAGCGGTTAGCAAGACCTAAATACCACAAGCGACGTGTTGAATGGCAGGTGTGTGTATGTATTCTACCACTTTCTCAAGGCCTCCCCTGAAACCTGAGGTTACACTTTCGATCTTAGATTAAATTTGAAATAAGATATTTTAATAAAAATGTGACCACAAGTACCTTTCAGCATTTCACCCTGACGGCGTCGCATTCCCATGGCCGTCGCATTAATTAGTCACGAGTGAAGTTAGGCTGAACATTTCTTCATGTGCTCTAAATAATTTATTTCAGAGCAGGGTTCCGCACCCCAGGTGTGTCACTCATGACCTTCTGTGTGTCGTGTAGCTACTGATCAGTCTCAGTCCAGGGGCTCCTTCAGTGCTGCTGTCGGTGTGATGCCCACCGCACTCCGGACGGTCGGCCCTGTTTTCAGTGCACCGTCCTCCGAAGGGGGGGGGGATTCTCCCAATGAGCCCTGAAGCCTTGCTTTTGCCTCCCCCACCCCACCCCCACAAACGCGATAGCTTCCTGTTTGAGGCTGAGCCTCAGTGCTGCACCTGAGGGATTTCTGCGCGTACAACCCCACGCTCCTGAGTCTGTTCGCTAACATCCAAAAGAAGCACCGTAGCTGTTGGTATCCTGCAAGCTTGCTGATTAATGAACTAGGCACAGCTAAGCTGGTCACTCAGGCCTGCCTATGTAGTCCAGTGCCGCCCTGTCACAGCAGTTAAACAGACTCGGGCCAAACAGGTGGACAGTGGCCCCCACTGTGTATTCAGCTACACGCTGCCAAGGGCCCGGGGGCCACTGGAGCTCAGCGCCGTCACGGCAACCCCAAATACTTTGTGGTCTGCGTCAGCCAACGCCCAGCCACACTCGCGACATCCCAGGTGGCGGAGGCCTCCCCCCCCCCCCCGGAATAATAAGGCGTGTCTCAGTGTGCTGACAGGTCGTCCCGCACCCGGTAAACAGCCTCCGCTTCCGCAGGTGCCTTCGGAGTGTCTCGCGTGAGCCGGCGGCCTCCAGATGACCACCGTGAGGCTTCACGCTGCCCCTCTTTCAGGCCCAGCGTGTGCTGGACCGTGCAAAACAAGGTAAATAAAGGTAAGTGAATAAGTAAGCATGAAGAGAGGTGCCCACCCACCCACCCACCCTGCCCCGACAGAAGCGTGCCCCCGCTATGAGAGCTGACGTAGTACCCAGTTAAAAATGCACCAAAAATCATTAGCCTACAAATAAAGGAATGGAAGGCAGGACAGAATGTGCAGAATACGAGTTTAAAACCCAGTACAACACAAAACAGATCCGAGCGAGATTACATCATGCTCAACTGTTATGAATTAGCTGGATTAGACCATGCTCTGGAAATGCTTGGAAAATGCTGAAGTGTCCTGACTGATTTTAGCCTGGTCCTCTTAAATTCGTTACTCCTCTTCTCTTGATAATTATGAGACAGAGAGTCAAAAGCTGCAACCTACTTCATAAGGTATATGAACACAATATTACATTTATTTGAGTAACCATGAGGAAACGCGACTTTATGCAAAGACTAGCAATTAAAAGAGCTCATTTAAACATGAATTATTCACATGCATTCTACCGATCCGGTAATTGATACAGACTTGTGTGAATGTTCATAATGTAATCAGATCAACAGGAATTACGATTTTCATGGCATTTCTACCCTCATGCTTCGTTTACAACTATCCGTCTTTCGTGGTACCTTAGCTACGTGTATGCACCTCCCAACAGCACGCACAGAAATTAATAGCACGTTCAAAATTAAAAATACATTTAGGAAATACCTGCTTCTTTATCAAATAGATCATGTTATTTTTACCCGAGAGTATTGCAATGATTTGAGTGTGCGTAAGTTCTGATGCAGGCAGCGGCCTCACCCGAAGTGAAAATGAAATATTCTTGAAAGAAGCTACTAGTTTAATGTGTTCGGGTGGAAGCCAATAAATTCGACTCGAAATAAATGTAAAGAGTATTTTTCACGAAGGAGCTTTCAATGAAACGAGTGAACGCATTTCCCTAGAATGTAAACGTCAATGTAGTCAACGTGAGTGTATTGGAACAAGTTTTAAAAATATCTGCTTTGAGATACAAGAGCAACGCATCTCAATGTGATAATTAACTATAGTAAATATGACAAAAAAAAGCTTTTAAAAAAAAAAACTACACAAACAAAAGCGGATACTCCGGCTGTATTGAAGATTTCCTTCTACTATTCCTGGGAAAAACAAACAGTATATTATATATTTATATATTTAAGGTCGTTATAAAATGAATATTCACGGTTTGTGCCCGTGCTTTGCGCGGGGCCCATAACGCTTAAGTTTGGTTGCGGCGTGTGTTCAGCAGCTGTTCCGTTTTCTTACGCTCTCTAAGTGATGGTGGTATTGTTTACATTGCACCTGTACTAAATTAGTATCCTAATTCGGTATTTTATTTTTCAAATGGTCGCAGGCTTGCCAAATGTGAAATGTGCAGAGTCTTTGAGTTTTACTTTCCACTGAAGAGTTAGTTACAAGTACAGTTTAATCACAGTCCTGTGTATGTGTGTGTGTGTATGTGTAAATTGAGAATACTTCTCATGCACTTAGACGACACACACCAAATGTAAGTACACTGTTTTCCAGTCCTGAACCAATTAAAACCCATTATAAATACAGACAACATGAAACCAGAAGGCATGCATGCGCTATATCATTCCATGAAATTATATTTTTTCTTGCATGCAGACATTTCTATTAGTCTTGTAGGGCCTAACCAGCACAGAACAATTCTGGTGTAATTTATAATGTAAATAACGTGGAATTAAACTAATCAGACACTTATTTCTTTGTTTTGTTCAAGGGTATCTAGATATTTTATTTGTATTAATAGATAAAATATTCAATTACAATGCTAATAATATTATTGATAACATTCTTTTACGTCTATTTTACGCTAATATTTTTCTGTTTATATAATCACGCGGCATTTATCAAAATCACTGTAATATCTTTACATATTTGTCTCCGTTTTCTATATTGTGTTGTTTAGACAGGCTAACGTGGTTCGCTCTAATACTTGAGAATCTTTCCTAATAGACGGAATTTAAACACGGAGCGGTCCTGAAACAGGTGTGGTTTTTAATCTGTTTCGCCTCCTGCATGCTTCTCAGAAGCTGTAGAAAATAAAGGTACTCACGCGGTATTGTCTCTCTTTGCGACAAATGCTGCGGGTTCCCCTGCTTGCGACGGGACATTGCCCCGCATCTACACTGGCATTGCCCGGAGACCTGCACTGGGGACGCTGGTTTTCCTGCTTTACTCTTCCCTTTTCCTGCAGTAACTTTTCTTTTTTCCTGGGAACTCCTTGTTTCCAGCCCGGCTCCTTCGCTCACAGGACGGAAAGTACCTTCGCGCCGAGGCTGCAGACCACTCTGGTCTTCCGATGACCCGACCTGGGGGCGCGCAGATTCCCCTTCAGTGTCCTCTAAGTCAAAACATCTAGAAAAGGTGTGTGATGAGAGAGGTCTGCAAAGAGCAGGAAATAAATATCCGTGATGTGTTACGCCTGTGAGTGACAAGCGTGAGCAAACCTCTGTAATCTTCTCCCTGCCTTTCTGGACAATCAAAAGCGCTGTCCTGTGCTGCGATTTGACAGCTTGGTCACGCTGAATACCAGTCTTCTACAAGGCTGTAGATGAGGTGTGGACTTGGAATTTAGCCTCTTAAATAAAAATAAAACAATTAGGAAATTGGGAAGAAGAATCCAGCGTCCTCTCAGGTTGGCCAAGCGATCTCAGGATCCTCTTCTCCACTCAGTGCTCGTATCGCCCAGTGCCGCCTCTCTAACTCTTCACACTTGCTCCCTTGTCGTGCACTGAGGAGCGCAAGGACCTCCACCTTTCTTTGCAAGTAAAACAAGACCTGCAGCCTTTTTTTCTCTTCTTTTAACTGTGAAGATGGCGGAGTCCCACTACTCTGGGCGCTCGCTGTGTCTCTGTGGCTGAGGCTGACTCTGTACAATGGGATAAAATTCAAGTTCAAGTGCGGACGTGACGTTAAGTCTAGTGAGAATGAAATTGGAAGCAGTGAGAGGCTACAGGAGCACTGGGGGCGACTAGTGGTGGCTTTCACAGCTAGAGGATGAGAGGCGCTGCAGCGGTCAGCGGCTGACAGCTACGCACGTCTCTAAGGGCTGCGTCCACCGCGGGGACTCACTTCATATGAATTCACCTTAAATGCAATGTGCCTATTGACAGGAGACAAACATATTTACAGCAATTATAAGAACATAAAAATATCTGTAGGTTTGTCAACGTATAAGACCTTGTGGCCGTTAACAGTATTTAGACACATTTGTTTCATGATATTCATGATTACATGACATCTTTGTAATGACCCTCGTGCTGTAACGTGAATTCATCTACGTTTGACTAGAACTTGCTGATTTGCATGCAGGATTATTTTATTATGGTTTAAGACGTTCCCTCTTTAAAAGCTCGGTGTTTTTATTTACGTTTTATTTATGTAAATTCCCCTCCGTTTCCTGACATAGTCCCAGTTACGCAGCCACGCCGCGTTTGCCTTCAGCGTTGAGGCCAGTAACAGTATTGCGTTTGACCATGAACGGTCCGCCGACAAAATACTGGACACTTTTTCCCAAAGTTTTTCCAGCCGGAAAAAAGCAAAATGCTTTAAAATATACGACAACTAAACAGTAACAAACGGAAAATACGTCTGCATTTTGGAATACAGATCACAAACATGATGTGATTTAAAAAAAAAAGAATTATGACGAATAAAAAGACATTATTTTGTCTTCTGAATATTTTTCCGTTATATGTAGCATATGTATTAATGTTAAGATTGATCGCCAGATGACAAACGCGCATATCCATAAGAAAAAGGATATACGCAGGGTTAACATCCATGTAAAATATTTCGCTTCATTTCATTGAGGAAAGGGACAATAATGTACTCCAAATCAGTTAAGAAGATTACCGTGTTTTGTGTTATTATTAATAGAATGTACAGATATAATCTGTTATTATAATGTTATTAATAGAATGATAAAATGAAAATTATAAAAATTTAGAATAAACGATTGAAATGCTTTGTTAATTGATCTTGTAATCAATTATCTAAAACTAGTAAATGGCGGAAAAAACTCCAATGTATAATTACGACTCATGCTTATCGAATGGAATAGTCCGCTCTACACAAATACATATGTATGAATATTATAAATTAAACATATCTATAAAAAGGCACGTATTCGGTTTTAAAGTAGGGTCCATGTTCACGTCAAGATATTTACGTGGACCGTCAAATATACAACTGTCAGCTTTATCTATTTTTTGGTAGCCTTGATTGATTGTTTTATATATATATATATTTTATTTTTTTTTCCATGAATTTAAGTAAATAATTTTTCAAATGACAATTTTAAAGCGAACTAGGACCGCTGTTTCTCCAAAACCCTATACGTGTACAGGAGAGAGGAGAGGGAAGGGGTCGGTCGGGGCATCCGCGTGCGCCGGCAGCGCTGGAGAGGCGCCCGTTTGCATTGCTGGTCGAGGGAAAACGGATAGATCTGACGATGAGGACAAATTTATGTAATGGTAAGAGGTGTTGAGCCCTTTTACAATCTGTGTCGGTCGAGGAGATTAATGATTATCTGTGTTAGTTGCTTTACTTGACGTTTTTAATATGCTCTGGTGTACAGTGAAAGTCAACAATAATTGCCCATATTTAAATTGATTAAATAAATAAATGTAATAAAAACTTGGCCAAACACAACGCCACCCCACCCCATTATTAAAAGTGCCAGCCTTGACACTGCACAGCCCCAGTCCAACTATTGTGTATAAAAAATAAAAAAAAACTGGAGGCTCCCTCAGTAATTTGCTTATTACATACGTGATTATTTTGGAGAGACTGCAAAACCTTACAGTGCCCAAAGATCACAGACTGTGGCCTGAATTCGACCCTGAGGTCCAGCGGAGCTGCTTATGTTAGCCTGTGAGGGTCTTTGCCTGCAGGAGGTGTGCAGGCCTTGGCACGATGGACGTGTCAGTAGCCTCTCACTGAGGCCAGGGTTCAGTCTGACATCTCACTCGCAGAGTCCATCAAATGATCACCCATTTTCTTCCACCTTTTACTGACATCTAATCACTGATTGGATGTAAAATTGTACCCAGCAACTTATTTAATTTAGTGGCCGTAATCTTTTGGAATATTTTTGTTTCTCTTTCACCAGAATTCTGTGTTTTAACGTTCTCCTTTAGTGCAAAAAAAAAAAAATCATTGGTTTCCAAGCTAACATCACCAGGAAAGGGGAATCTTCTTTGGGAGAAATTTGTTTTCAGAATCCGTGTATCTTCTTATTAATTTGCATACATTGTTGTAGATGAAGAAGATTGCAATATTTCAGAGTAATAATTCCCTTTGAATGTCAGTCATTGCACACATGCACAGATTTTTACAGATTTAGAAAAACACGGTCTGAATTAAGCAAACATCAGGCATTCTTTTAGCACCTAATGCCAGGTGGTACTATACACATAAACATCCGTCTTTGCCCAGTCACTTGTGTTCAAAGTGATTTGATTTAATAGATAGATAAAAAGCCAGATTAAACAACCTAAGAATCAGCAATAGATTTGAGAATCTTCAGTTTGTCGAGACATATGCAAGCTTTCTAATGATTCCACGCTGCATATAAATTCTTTCGTACACATGTCCAAAAAATTAGCCAAGTCCACAATGAATAACTTGCCACCGAATGACTGTTTTTTTTTCTGTGTAGTGATGGTAAGATTTTTTGCGAATGAAAATATTTTATTTTCAGTTTTACGATTTGTTTTTCCATCATTGTTTGCGTCTGGGAGACATAGATCTGGGACAGAATTCTGCACATGAGCCTCAGTGTAATCTCTGATTTATGCATTCATAAACATATTGTTTTCCCTAAGTATCACTCTGTTGTTTTTCTTACAAGGGGTCAGGGAATGATCTTCAGTTTCCCCCATATAATGGCAGATTGTTTTTCTGCTTTCTGATTCCCTCTGGAAGCTACCATGCTTAGTAACAACTTTTTTGTTAAAATGCACCGTACTGAATACATTTTGATTGATTGGTTGGTTGATTAAGTGACTGAGTGTTTGATTGATTGACTGATTGATTGATCAATTTACGTTTGTTTTTAGTTTATCCTTGATCACACACACACACATACTGTATGTGTGTGTGTGTGTGTATGTATATATATATATATATATATATACAGTATATAAAAATCTCCATAAACCATCGAAAATCAAGCTTTGGATGAGTATCTTGCTTCTGAAGGAAACTGTCATCATATCACAGAGTGAGTAGTGATGGTTTATTTTTCTGTGCTTTGGGTCTGTTTTAATACTTACTTGTTTAATGCTGACATTGTTGTTTATGTGTGACTGGAGTCTTGTGTTGGATGTTACTGTCTCCTGACTCTTTCAGTTGCTTTGTCGTTGGGCTTGTTCTATTTTTTTTGGTGAACCTGTCACAGTGACCAGAACGTAACAAACACTATCCTCCTGCCCCCAGACATCACCAGCATCAGTCTGGGCTCTTCTGTCTGTCATTTTTATTTAGGGCACAAGCTGAACCATCCCTGCAGCCAGGTTCCAGGCGTTCCGAGGCGATGCCGTTCCGAGGTGGTGCCGGCTGTGCCAGCATCCGTCACCGTGCCACTGAAACAAAGAGGCTGGCACTGCGTAGAGGGAACCGTCGCTCTGCCGTGATTGCGGTTCCCGAGCCCTCAGATCCCTTCGATTGTAATACAACAGTACCCTCTGTTGGCCGGCAGCAGGCATATGTAAATCACAGCCCCCCTGCCATCAGGACCTCTCCCCACCCCCCACTTAGATGCCGCGGAACTTCCCTAGACCGTCCCTGCCGGGGGGTGCTGGGAGGAAGAGAATAGGCAGGCTGCTTCAGCTCACTGCTGTGGTTCCTTGGTGGGTCTTAGCGTGGGTGTGTTACCTTGTACAAGAACCAGAGGGACATGATCAACACAATGTGTGTGTGTGTGTGTGTGTGTGTGATATCATGGCCGTATGGCAAACAATGCAGCTATGAGAATGGCCTGATTTCTGTGATATTATAGCTGCATGGCGGACGAGGCAGCTACCAGAATGGCCTGATTTCTGTGATATTATAGCTGCATGGCGGACGAGGCAGCTACCAGAATGGCCTGATTTCTGTGATATTATAGCTGCATGGCGGACGAGGCAGCTACCAGAATGGCCTGATTTCTGTGATATTATAGCTGCATGGCGGACGAGGCAGATACCAGAATGGCCTGATTTCTGTGATATTATAGCTGCATGGCGGACGAGGCAGCTACCAGAATGGCCTGATTTCTGTGATATTATAGCTGCATGGCGGACGAGGCTGATACCAGAATGGCCTGATTTCTGTGATATTATAGCTGCATGGCGGACGAGGCAGCTACCAGAATGGCCTGATTTCTGTGATATTATAGCTGCATGGCGGACGAGGCAGATACCAGAATGGCCTGATTTCTGTGATATTATAGCTGCATGGCGGACGAGGCAGCTACCAGAATGGCCTGATTTCTGTGATATTATAGCTGCATGGCGGACGAGGCAGCTACCAGAATGGCCTGATTTCTGTGATATTATAGTTGTATGGCATACAATGGATTTACTAGAATTGCCTGATTCTTGTTATATTACAGCTATATGATGTGTGATGCAGGTACCAGGACGGCACTTTTTGTGTGATTTTTTCCTGTGTGGTACACATCATTGTGGACCATTATGAGATTTAAAGTTAGTTAATTTAATTTCCTAACATTGTGGAGCATTTTTATTCAAATCAAACTTGGTATTTTAAAAGTTCTCCTAGGATGGTCTCCACATGTGTTTAAGAGAGAACCCCCTTCAGCACAATTAACTATATCAAAGTTTCAATTATTCCTTTAAAGAAAAAAAATGCTAATGATAGGTTTATTTAGGAGTCGTTAACACATTCAGTAGCTCAGCTGCGTTCATAATTAACTCTAGAATTTACTTATTCACTTCTGTGGTGTTTAATCAGAGAGACTTTATTTTAGAATAATTAATGGCATTACAATGAGGAGGTGCTGCTCGCTGATGTATACGATGGTCATTATCACACTAAGCACATATAATTAGGTTACACTTTTGAAAAAGGCAAAGTGCTAAAATGATTCTGTTTAAACTCATAAATTCATGAATTTCACATCAATTGTATATGGAAAACACAATGAAGACAAATGCATAACTGAAAATGTCTTGTTATGAAGAAATATTGTGCTCTATTGTACTTCACATGTCAGACATTTGTTTTGTTTGAATGCACTGGTGACCATTGTCTTTTTCTTCAGTTTTTAGACTTTAAATTGCTACTGAATGTTTTAGTGTGTTTTGAGCTCCACCTACAGAGGCTGTGACATCTCAGTCTGAACTCTGGTGATGGAAGTTTCACATCTATAGAGGCTGTGACATCACAGTTGTAGCTCCGGTGATGGAGGCTCCGCACCTACAGAGCTTGTGAAATCACAAATGGAACTCCAATGATGGAGCCCCCCCCACCTAAAAAGATTGTGACATTACAGTGAGAATTCCATTGATGGATGCTTCAAATTCACAATGCGTTGTTTACAAGGAAAACTTCAGAGCAGTAGAATGTTTGCTTATCGACTGTTTCAGAAAATCACTGTGTTTACCTTGAAAACCCTGACATACAGCAGGCAGTCTTCACCACAGCTGGTGTTGCTGATCCATGGAGCAGTCGGCGAGTTCCTTAAAAACAGGACTGCCCTTTGGATATGTGCCCTTGTCAAGGTTGAGGAAAGTGAAGGCTAAAAGCTATGGTCATGCTTCTCTGACAGACTAATATCTGGCTTAGCTCACTCTCCCTTCCCAGGTGTGGAGCCAACCTGCTGCAATCCAGTGCCTTGGTGGATCTCTTCAGGTCCCTTCCCAGTGCTTCACCGCAGGCCTTGAAAATACAGCTACAAATTGGATTGTTTGGAATGAAAAATGGCAATGGCATGTGACTAAACCTGACTGTTTGGCAGGTAATGCAAGCCCACTTCTGAGGCTCCCTGGAGAGTGTTAGCCCACATCTACCAACCAATAGGAAAGCTTGATATTCCCAGGAGAGCATGTGGCCTGCGCTCTGTCTGCCAATAGAACGTGTAGATAATGATATGACTAAGCAGACTAGAGTTCTGACCACAGCCTTCACCAAATGGAAACAATCAATGTTCTCTGGGTTGGTCTTCATCATTTCATTCTTCATCACTGGATGTCACATGAGGATATGACCACCAAGGGATCTAGGGGTACCTGTCTACACTGCATACTGCCTGTCTGTGGGTGTTCATACCAGAACCTGGAGAGACAGCTGAAGGGGCGGGACTTGAGTATGATGCAACTGCACACAGGTCTCATTTCTGCCTTCCATGCTCTTTCACACCAATCACACAGCAGTGTTTCTCAGTGGTGCAGGTGTAATTGGTGTAATGTTTCAGCCCAGTGTTAGGCAGTGCTGATCCTGCAACTCGGCCTGCCACAGTGCCAAAGCCAGGCAATCATTCAGCCAGCTCTACACGATTTCATCTGCACTACAGACACACAGCGTATCGGGCAGAAGGTCAGTTGACCAAGAGCCTATTGAGCCCTGTCTGTCCTTATTATCTCAGTTTCCACACTACACCAGTATAAATTTGTCTCCATTGGGACTATCTGCTTGTCTCATGCATCCTCATACCACGGCTTGATACACCACAGTTGACCTGATATCTATTGCACTTTTATCTACTGTGTGAGTACCAGAAGATTGACTCCCAAGGTCTACCACTCCTCCTATGCATGGTGGACTTTAGCACACGTTGAACTCACTGTGGATGTTTACACTGACCAGCTCCAAGCTCCATTCACCTGCTAAAGTACAGCATCCAGAATCGCTGGCATTGATGGACCCGAATGACACTCTAATCCCGGCGTTCGGCACAAACACACAAAGCAACAGCCGAAAACAAACAAACATGAGCATGGGCATGCTTTGACCTTTGACCTGGCTGGTTGTAGTGCAACTATAGTATGTGGGTGAGGCGTTATGCCCTGGCTTGGAAGCTTGCCAAGAGATGCTGATAATTAGGTGCTCATCTCATCAACTGTCCATGGCTGCCCTCTGCTGGTTAATGGCTTCTATTTACAGACTTCAAAATGCTCTTGCAGACTGATCATGCAGATGAAAAGAGATGCCAGAATGCAGTAAAAACCACTCTAGCTGTGTGTATGTGCCTCTTGGGTACTCTAATAACACCAGAGACGACACATTTAACCAATATGAAAGCTTGACTCATTATTAAATGTGCATTGAGATTTTGTTCATCTCCACTGAACATCCTAAATGTAGCTAAATTGTTCTAAAGTAAAATCTTTAATCAAGTGATAATAGCAGGCTCTTGTAGGTGATATTGGGTGCCACATTACTGCAGTTTTCCTTATCTTATGAAATTCTGTGCTGTGTCACTGTGTTCACTGGCACTCCGTTGTATTTTGTACTGCTTCACTGTGCTATGTGGTGTTCTAGGTGACATCACAGTACTGGGTGGTGTTCTATGGTGCATCACCGTGTTGATTGGTGTTCTGTTCTGTTGTGTTCTGTGCTGCATCACAGTGTTAGATGGTGTTCTCTGGTGTTCAGTACAGCATCACTGTGTTGAGTGGTGTTCTCTGATGTTCAGTGCAACATCACTGTGTTAGATGGTGTTCTGCGTTTTGTACCCATGTAGACTGGTGCTCTAGGAGACATCACAGTGTTGGGTGGTGTGCTTGGCAATGTGGCCCTATTCAGTTCTATCCTGCATCACTGTGTTGATTGGTGTAATGTTGTGCTCTGTGCTGCATCGCCGCATTGGGTGGTGTTCTGGGTTCCGTGTCCATGTCGGCTGGTGTTATAGGTGACATCACAGTGGTGGGTGCTGTTCTTGGTGATGTTGCCATGTTCAGCAGTGTTCTAAGCAGCATCAAGGTGTTGGATGGTGTTCTGAGAGGGACAGTTTGGAAAGCCAGAGTCCTTCTATATGACCGTGTGGATACAGGCATGCCCTTCCATTGGGGTGCACTTGTAACCAGGGCCTGTGGGTTGCGGGGGGGGGGGGCTGGCGTCGGACCGCATCTACATCACTGCCTAAAAACAAGCCTGGCCAGTGGTAGTGCCATTCAGCTGGATGCAGTGCGGTCAGACGAGATGTGGCACAGCAGCACTCCAGTGATCTGGTCTACCTCTCACACTGGATGTTGGACAGCAGCATCTTGACGGCAGAGGTGAGGGATCAGATTTGGAACTGTACACAGACCGTCAGACATCAGCTGTGTTAGGTTGCTGTATGCATCAAATGGCCAGTTCCCTGCAAGGTGCCAACTCATCGATCTCCAGACCCAGGCGAAATTAATTCTCTCCATTCTCACTCTTATCCTTTATATATAAGGCAGATAAAATTTTGTTATTAAAACCTCACAATGTAAAAACACTTCAGTTCACTTTCACACAATGCAATTCCATTATAGGAAACCCATAGCAGACACAATGAGGAGTTTCCAGGGACTTTGAAGTAACAAAGTATATAAAATGCCATAAATAAAAGATGGCAGACAATTTTAAGAGCATTAGAAGTTTGGTATCCTCCAGGAGAGCCGCTGGGGATTTTTGGGGCAGTAATTATTTATAGAAATTAAATGTCATATTACTTTGTTTCAGTCCAATTGGATTTTAGCCCGATGCATTCCTCATTTAATATTTCTACTTGAACAGTTGCTGTGCTATTTAAATAATGTGTAATAGGATTTCAATATATAATTCGTTCACAGTGTTGTGGTCTCTACATCAGCTTACGAACATGACACTGGACACTTAGAGGAGGAACTTCCTCCCCCTAGTTGTGACCGGTGACAGTCAGAGAAAGACCCCCCCCCCCAAGCTGTTACCAGTGACACTCAAAGGAGGAGGAGCCCCCCCCAAAGGACGAGGGAGTCACGTACGTGCAGCCTTTGGTCAGTGTGTGTTCACTTCAGTGCGATGTGGTTTACTACGCAGCCTTAATTACAGGGAGCGTGGACGTGTGTGGCAGGCAGCCTGATTAATGTCGGATTAGCCTGGACGTTAGCTACACTTATTAGCGCGCTATTATTAGCTTAATGTGCTTGGTTTGCATGCACTGTTCTTCAGCCTTGGGCTTTCCCAAGCCGCAGCAGCTTGCTGGGCACCCAGGGACAACGACAACCAGACCATCGGCACAGACAAACACAGGAGCGGCAAAGCAAATGAGTGAGGCACACCAGACTAATGCATAGACAGTCCACTAGGGGGGCGCACACAGCCACTCACTTATATGCATGCATGGCTGAATCTGGATGGAGCCTGTCTCAGCATAGCAGCAGTCGCTTGGTTACGCGTGTCGGTGTGTAAGAATGATACCCTTGCCCACCCCCCAGTCTACTCAGGCGGTGTGGAAGGGGTTAAACCCCCGCTCGGCGGCCCTGGACTCCGGCGCCCCCCCCCCCCTCGCTCTCCATTTGCAAATGATCCCGCTTGTCTGCATATTGTCACTTGCCAGCCGGCTGCTCATTCATCAACTGCACGCTGCTGCTCCAAGCCGCTTCACCCTCCACATTTAATTGTTCCCACTCTGACCTGGAGGATGGAGAATGATGTGGCTCTCTGTCGGTCGGCAGTGGTGGTGGGGGGGGGGGGCACGCAGAGAGCAGAATTAACAACCCTGTGGGGACGGCAGTGGCAGCGCAGTTGGGATAATGCCCCCACCCTCCCCCTCTTGTTTCTAGGGCGCAATCCCCCATGCGGAGCTGGAGGAAAGGATAGGAGGACGACCGCATGGTGGGTGGAGGGGTGGGTGGCTGGAGGTCCCCTGGAGGTGAGGAGGAGCCGGCTGTGGGAGGACCTCCTCTCCTTGGGTGAGAGGAGATGTTTGAAAGCAGTCGGCCTCCAAGTCTAGCCAGCTGGATCGCGTGCTGAAGATAGGCCTCCTGTCAGCCTGCAGGTAACTCACCGGGCCTCACTGTGGATGAAGAAGGGATGCAACGGTTAACAGCCCAACATTCCCGGCTTTTGATCCTGCGTTTCTCGCTCTATGTTCTCATGCTGCAAGTTTGCTAATCTTCCCGTCGAGCTCAGCTGCCACCTCATCTTCAGGCCACCCAGCTGCTGTGTCTGTGGTACAAGATGAACGTGCATCTCACCAGGCTGTGACTGGCCTCAATCAGATGAGCCGCTGAAGTCGCCTCTGCCACTAACCACCAGGGGGCGTTATAGAGCATAGAGGGCATTCACAGGCTACTGTTTGCTGGTAACTGTGTGCCAGAGTAGCGGTGGACAGAGTGCATGTTTATCAATGCGACCTGTGAATTATTCACGCCATGCGTCACAGGACAACAGCGTCACGTTGCCTGCTAACTGCTAACGTCCGCGGATGCACATGTGCCTGGACCGACAGACCTACTGCCCATTACTTTAATGTATTCAACAATTAAAGGGTTTTATCTTGGAACATATGAATAATGAATACCGAATTTCAAAATTTAATTGCTCCGAATTAAATGATTCAAGATAATGTTTCTTTTATAAATTTGTAATGTGGCTGGGGGCTGAAGAAGGGGAAAAAATGTGTGTAAAAATTAGGTTGTGGCTTTCGAGAGGCCTCGACTCACACACAGGGGGCGCTGCTGAGCACCCACAAAACACAAATCTAACTTTAACCTCCCACATTACTCCAGAGTTCTCGGGCACCAAGCAGAGCCCTAGTGTCCCCAGACATGCATAGATTCTCACTAGCGATGGCGATGCATTTAAACTGTCTTTATTCTCAAATCTCTAGCCGCTCAGTGGCTACAAGCGTAGATACAAAGCGATCGGCACAGAAGGACTGCGGTATGGCGGAGGGTCATGCCGTCGAGGAAGCGTAACCGCGAGCTGCTCCGGTGTCCGCCAGACACTGCACCGCAAACGAGGAAAACCCGCTTCCCAGCAGACCGCCCTCTGCATTTGGTGAAGGGGCGAACTGACGCACATCGATCAGGTCATTAAGGCCTCAAATACAAAGAAATTCACAGAAACACACACAGCTCTTCAGTGCTAAATAAGGGTGACATAAACGGGTAGCTTGCACTCGGACATCCACAGCGCCACCAGCGTTCAATCTGCAGCAACTTTAGTGTAAAAAAAAAAAAAAGAAAAAGAAAAAACAAACCCTGATGATGGTTATGCTGAATAAAATCCTGTTACATTCAGAAATTATTTTCAGACATCAAAGCCATGTTGACCCGTCGCTCCCACTATTCATATAACTGTATCTGCTTTTAAGAATAAAGCACAAAGGGTCAAATTTATTTGGGGCTAAGAAAATAAACCCTCCTCAGATGTGACCTCAGAAGCAGAGAGCGCAGAGCCAGTCAGGAGACCCTAGAAGCCCCCAGAAAAGCACGGTCCTGTCTGGGACTCTAGGCAATGAACGGATAGGTGGGCTGCTGACATACGTGTTCCTGTGCCTCTTACGCAAAAGCTTTTGTCCATTGATCCAGATCTCTTCAGCGCTAACCAAGACAACGTGCTGGACCTGGTAGGTGGTTTATCCCCAGTTCCGGTCATTTTTCTGTCCGCCCAGTCAGCGTTTTGGCTGCTGTTAAACGTCAGATGTGGCTGACTGATAATACTGAGGACAGGATCTCGGGCAGTATGCTGGAGTTACGCTCCTCAGGCAGTAGGTGAGACAGCCATGAGGGGGTGGGGGGGGGTCCTGTGTCTGTGGGGGTGCCTTTATTCTTTTAAGTCACTTCGAGAAACAGAAATAAGTAAATAGTGGCGCGGCGGGGGGTCTGGGGCTGCCTTATTGAGAGTTCTCCTCGACCCCGTCTCCAGTCCGCTCCACACCAGGCCCGCCCTTGTGCGGAACGCCATTCCCGATCTCCATGGCGACGCCGCCGTTGAGGAGCAGCGCGTCCGCGGCGTCTCCGGCGTCTCCGGGCCCCAGTGTGGCGTCATTGGCCTCCTCCAGCTCCCGGAGCACCAGGGGCAGCTGGCCGTCGGGATCGCCAGCTTCCTGTCGCCGTGGCAACGGGGCCTCCTCCTCCAGCAGCTTTCGGAAGTGCTCGCGCTGCGCCCGGCCGCTGCCCACCGCACCCTCCAGGATCTGCTTCTCGGCCAGGCGCAGCTGGACGGCCACCCGGGTGTGGAAGGAGAGTCCAGGCTGCTCCAACAGGGCCTGGTCGCTCTGAGGGAGGGAGGAGGCAGGCAGTAAGCTTGGGGCCAGCGAGGGACGGCGGCGAGCCCAGTAGGTGCCGACCAGCATCATTACAGTTCTGAATTTTTAAGTTTTATATTATTTTATTATACATTTTTTATTATACATTTACTTAGTTTTGAAGGTAGTTTTGTTAGTTTTTATTTTAGATATATTGAACTAAACAGAAATATATTTTTATTTTCAGTTTTACTAATTCATTTCAGGGCATAGACTGAAAGTTGTGGAGCTATTTTATGTATCTGATCTTTAATGAATCCTACCTGGATGCAGAGTGCACATTATGTACTAAAATGGGCAAAACATGTTTCAGGTATTAATTAATAATAAACAAATCATAACTTTAGCTAAACATTATTTTCAAATGGTAACTAAAGTACTTTTATATTGTTTTCAGTTTATTTCAGTTTATAAGCAATATTTACAGTTTAGCTGTGTTTTCGTTTAGTTGTAGTTTATTCTCGCATGTTGTCTTGTGTTAGCTTACAAAATATTTTCCAACTTTAGCTTTCATTAATGATTATGACCTTACTGAATACAGAGAAGCATGGCACTAAGAACTGCCCTAAGAACACAGCTGTCCCCAGCCTCCCCCCCACCCCCCCCAGGTCCCACCTCCGTGGTGGAACTGTAGGTCTTCAGGAGCAGAGAAGCCCTGGTTTCCAGGAAGGTCCACAGCTTAATTTCGTTCTCCCAGCTGACAGGAAGCTCGACATTGCCCAGCGACAGGATATTGTTCATGGCCTGCTCACCCACAAGATAGTCCTTCAGTTCCTCTGTGGTCAAAGAGCAGAGAAGCTGAGAGTGTGGGAGGAGCACTGCCATAGAGCAGACAGCAGGGGGCAGACCTGAGATGGAGCGCCTCAGATCTCAGCATGAAGACACTGGGTTGCTACGCTATGTGAGCATGTTTACAGGACAGACGCTAAACCTAAACTGTCCCAGGAAATTAAAAATGGAGAAAACGATCACTTTGCAAAATACTGTTCTCTGACTCGCCGTGGAACTGAAAACACCTGCAAGGGCCCTGCTGCCCAGGGGGGCCCCAGTGGGGGTCTTACCTTCTGTCATGCAGAAGACGCGGAGGAAGGCCAGCAGCTGAGCGGACATGGGGGGGTCTGCGCCGTGCAGGGCGAACATGCTGGACCTGTGGAGGAAGGTTCCAGCCTATCAGCCGCCAGCCTCAGATAGCGGTCAGCGAACAGAGACTCGCGGAACGGGAGCTCGGATTGGGCGTCGCAGCTTTTCATCTCCGATTCCTTGAGACAGCGCTCATTACGCAGGGAGGTCATTAAAAAAGCATCAATCTCACACAATAAGGATTTTGGATGGGGCTGCTGAAGGTGGCGGGCGGCCAATCCCGGATCGGTCACCCCCCCCACCCCCCAAATTAAATTTCAATTTGAGTAGCCCGGCGGAGCAGTCATGCAGGGGCCTGGCCGGGGAGCCAACAGCAGTCGCGACCAATGGGGGAGCTGCCGCGCCATTGGCTCCTCCCCCATTTCTCGCTTGACGGCTGATTGATGTGAACGGGCTGCAACTCCACTGAACCTGCTGCATTTTTAAACACTCGGTCATTTATAATTCACCATTTACTGCTGACGTCCTCAGCCAATAGCTTCTGCTCAACAGTAGAGAAATATCACCCAGAGACCATAAACAGAAAAAAAAAAAAAGTCATTTTAAGAGGGCAATATTTCCCTGTTTCTCAGTTTATCGATCAGAGCGGCAATAAGCCGTACGAAGCTGAAATAGTTTCTCCAAAAATGCATTATAGAGCTGTACCAGCACGGCAACGAGATTATACCTGTCTGCCCCCCCGACCCAGCTGAACGGCAGAGATTTAACCCTCAACGAGCGACGGGCAACACGGGGCATTTGGCTGCAGGATGTACGGTGGGCAGAGCAGGGCGCAGACTCACGCGGGGATGCCAGCGCGGGCCAACACTTCGGCCTTCATGGCGTACAGACGCTCACTCTTGCTCACACCTAGCTTGATCTTCACCCTGTCGTGGGCGTTGGCTTCGTAGAAGAAGCCGTTGTGGATCACGAACTCCGCGTTGGACCTCGTGCCGTAGAAGATGTAGATCTGGGGACGTGGTGAGCAAACGTACGTTTGTCAGGATCCCCCGTCTCGGAGAGACAGAAGAGGTGCATAAACAGTGGGGTATGTGGCAAGGAGATCTCCCATCCACAGACACAGGCTGGGCCTCGCCGTTTAGCTTAGTGGAAGAGATCATCTCAGCAACAGGACCTTCAGTACGAAACACCAGGCGTTTCAGAACGTCAGCTTCTGGGAAAACGGTTCTGTGAGCGTGATCGGCAGGTGCTGATACCTCCGGCCAAAACGTGCAAAATCTGAGGCAGGATCCTTTCGAACAGCTAACTGAAGCGTCCTGCTCCCAGATGCATGCCCCCCCCCCCTCCCCCCCAGGTTACAAGCCGTCTGTCCAGCTGCCACAACCAGCTTCATCAAGAGACCCTCTCTGCCCAGTCCAAGTGTACCTACGCCGACCCTGCAAACCTTGGAGCATATTTAAAGTCAAAGAGAAATCTAAGAACACAGAATTACATCGCTGTGGGTGTCAGGGAAGCAGCCAATCAGAGCCATTCACGAGTCAGGTGACTTAGCCAGATACTCACTTGCTCATCCTTCTTGTAGTCCATCAAGGCTACACACTCGCACCTGTCGTCCTCCAGGTTGTACCCAGTTGTAATCTAAAACCACAGAGTGAGATTTTATTCAAATAGTTGGATCAAAGGGCACCGGCGATGGACCATATAGCGGGGGGGGAGGGGCCTCCACTGCGGAGCGGAGTCACCCGTTAATGAAAGCTCATTAACACAGGAGCGTGTTGAAGGTGGGAGGTGAGCGAAGGGGAGTGGGCATAATGACCCAGGAGGGGGTCCTTTCTAGGCTCTGCACCGGTTCATCACCTCCTCACCTCAGCCACTGCAGCCTGCACTGCGTCTACACTGCACCACTGCTGAGCGAGACGAGCCCGGCCTCTATTTCCACCAGCTGCACGTTTAGAATTGTTTTTTCAACCTCCAGAGGATATGAGTAGAGTGAAGGGCGGGGATTTGGACAGACTTTACTTCACGTAATTAAGCGCCATATCGGTATACATGTTAGAATTGAGTTAAGAACTTTTCAAATGAGTTGAAACAGAGAAAATTGAATGAAGCCGCAGGCTGCAGTGTGATTTCTCCATGGAGAGTCGGGGTGTGAGAAACGCAGCCCGACTCATCAAAGCGGAGCTCCGGGGAGCTGCAGGACGGCATTAAACCTCTTAATGACTGCACTTTTCATTTTATCCAGCATTTTAAAATAAAATTCCAGAGCATTATAGGAACACCTTCTGAATACATAAGATGGCGAGCGATGGAGGAAACCGCCATTCAAATGGTCACCATCCCGGACAGAGGGTCCGGCGCAGAAGCAGGAGCGCGGTACCTACCAGGCCGTTGGTGTGGTTGCACATGTCCCACAGCGGGATCAGGGCCAGGGTGACCCGGCTGCCGTCCTCCGTGGGGATCTGGTTCTGCCGTGTCATGACTGAGGACACCGCCCACCTGCAGAGAGGCGTCTCGAGTCAGAAACGCAGCTGGAACAAGACCGGCGGCGTTAAACGCCCTGCGACCACGGCGGCTGCGAGACTCCAGAGATAAAAGGAGACCCGCGATGAATTATTCCCTCTGAGATGATGGTGAGCTAATGAAAGAAGGACGAATGCAAAAAGCCCCGATCGGGGGCTTCCTGAGCGGAGGCGCGGCCCGGGGGGGGGCCACCCCCCGCCTCACCTGTAGTCATCAAAGGTGAAGGATTCCTTGAAGGGCAGCTTGCTGGCAGCGGGATGAGTCTGTGGCGGGGAGGGGGGAGGGGGGGAAAGAAAGCGGAAATAAGTTGAAACTGGCCGGCACAATTTCATTATGCGGCCGCCTAACAGATACTAACAAGAGCGGGAGCATCCGGCGACCCACGGCGGGATCACGGCGGCATTAGCCCCTCATACATCACTGTCAGCTTAATTTGTTGTGCGAGGCAGCCGTCATAAATCTGCTTCATCAATTTGGCCGACAGTTGGCCTGCGAACCACGGCAATCTACATGTAAAGCAGCCGGCCGTGTGTCCCAGGGCACGTCTGGGCCGCGTTCTCCCGCCAAACCGTAAAAATAGCCTGGGTGAACCGCAGGCAGCGGGGGGGGGGGGCTGCTGTTTAAGCCGGGGTGTCGTGCTCGCAGCCGGTTCACAAGTGCCCCGCTCCGATGGCAGCGTGAGTGTGAGCGCATGTGTGAGTGTGTGCGCATGTTTGCATGCCCGTGTTAGTCGATCCCAACATTCATCCTTTACCTCACTCGTCTGTGGTTTTGTTGGTGGTGCCAGACATTTTGGCAATCATTTTGGTTGGGGGGGGGGTGGTGGCTAAACAGAGTCAGTGCACGATACACACTGTACTGCTGTGAAATAACACAGTAAGAATATTCAGACATTTTGTAGCGTATTCCTGCCACCTAGAGGATCACTCTGGCATTACAGACCCTTATAACAATTACTTACAGATACATGGCTGTCTGTGATAAAGAATAAGGGATTTAAAGCATGTCTGTAGCAGAGAAACAACCACAGCAAACCACGAACATCTTCCATCAGGCAGGAATATAAAAAAAAACAGCAGCAGAGACACTGACAAGCACAAAGTCTTGTATCTAGAATGCCCACAAATAAGCTCACTCATAACATCCAGTGATTTAAAAGGCACAAGGGAAACATTAAACATCACATAATAATTTTGTCACTGGGATAAATATTGGATGTTTTATCTTGACAGAAGTGTACCATACTCACATTGACAGTTACTGAATGAAAAACAAGAAGCATCAATGACATTTTTAAAAGCTACTCTTTTTGTTTTATGACCCTGACAGAATTATCAAAGCCTCGGTGGATGGATGGACCGGTGCTGGAGGGCAGTGTTTCTACAGCTACAAGCTCATTAAATGGTTTCTGTCTCCCCCTTGTGGGCAATTTGTTGCATTGCTGTCATGCGTGTCAAAGCCCGCAGCCCTGCCAGACCACTCTAAGTGTGCTACTGACTGACACACCATGTTGCACTTTCCTAGTAGAGTAGCATCCGGGCGCTCTGCTCTAGATTGTACACAGCAAACTGCGTAAGCTGGCTGTGTAGGCCATGTTCCTATTGGTGGTCTCCCTGAAGCCCCACAATTCCTGACATGGGTTTCATGTGAACAGCGAACAGTCCCAAATACTGTTTAAGCCAGAGTTTCCAAACACCCCAAGCAGGACTGAGAGGGTTCCAGGTTGAGGACATTGTAACTTCATTAACAGCTAGCGTGACCCGAACCAGGACCGAACGCACCTGGATGACTTTGAAGAAGTAGGCATACTGGCGTGCCGTGTTTTTATACTGGCTAAAGACGTCCTGGATGGCCTGCGTGGCTTGCAAGCAGCGCACTTCCTCCTCTTCGTAGTACAGCGGTGTGTCGTACTCGCTGGGTAGACTCTTGATGTAGGGCAGCCAGAAGGAGCTGGGGTTAGAACGTTCACACAGGAGGTGCAGGGCCAGCGTCACATTGCCCATGGCCTGCAGGATGCGGTCCTGGCTGTACAGGGAACCTGGAGATGGGAAACCGAGCTGAGATGCAGGCTTGTGCTCAATAAGCCGGGGTCCCCGGGTCTACAGGCTGATCTGGAGGAAGACAGGCTGCATACACAGGACTGTCATCCTCTGAGGGACTCACCAAGCACTGAGTTTTTTGCCGATTCCACCGTCAGCAGCATCTTCCGGGGGATCCACAGGAACAGCTCCTCAGCCTACACAAGCAGAGATCTTCACCTCAACCAGCCTGAACTCCTCTACAGATGCATCCCTCACAGAGTGGCTCTGCCATCGGTACTCACCTTAATGTCCCGCGTGGCTTTTAAGCCATACCCCTGCTCTGCAAAATTACAGATTTCGAAGCCTTCACACGAGGCCCCATTTTCTGCAGCCCAGGCCATCAGCTCCGGGAAGTGCTCCTCTCTCATTCCATCGAACACCACGGACAGACCTGCCAACATGCCACACGGCTCATGTGCTCCATCACCATTTCTCACGAGGTAGGATGTAAACGGATCGCTAGATTTCAGAAACCCCCCCCCCCCCCCCCCAGCTTCACAAACAGCATGATTGTGCAGCTACCCAAAACACTAACCTTTCTGTTTTTTTCTGATCTTCTCCACAAGGCTTCGGATCTGGACATACTCTGCCCACTCCTGACCCGGGGGCGGGGCTGCCCCACTGCATTCTGGGATTGGAAAATGAAGACATTAGCCTGGAGCCCAGAGAAAGAAAAGCAGCCTGGACAGGGAGATTCCCAAGAGGAAAACAGCAGCTCACACAGACCACAGCAATGTTACATGAACAGGCATCTGCGCAAACACTTACTCTGTAAGAGCTCCGAGACCAGGTTCAGCATCTCCTTTGGGTTTGCCACAGCTGTGGGTCCCGTTCCCCATTTCTGCGTCTTCACTCTGCTCTTCTTCCCCATGTTCAGGCTGAACCACAATCAAGGACTGCTGAGAACAACAGCTTGTGAGTAGGAATAATCATACAATTTCAATCATGAATTTGAACCACTAGAGGGCGCAGTTTACAAGACTTCATGGTATTCTAAGATATTACATTCATAAGCGCTTTATGTTATGTAACTGATCAGCTGCATGTAGCGTGAGAAGTTAGTCTTTGCTGTTTAAGCATTGCCTGTGCAGATCTTGGGTGGTTACTGCTCCCCTTTTCTGAGTTTGCTGCCCAGTATATCGTCTCAGGTGACCTCAGCAGTCAAACCCTTTCAGTCTCGCAGGATTTTGTGTATCATGATCCTTGCTGCAGGTCTTCAGCTTAGGACAGACCTCAGCCATTTCTTCCCCTTTTATAAACACAATGTACCTGTTAAACTGAGGTTTTAGTGGCTGATTTGTGCCACTTGAGTGTTTGCATAATGTGCAGAGTCCTGTACTAAGCAGTATACAATAAAATACCCGGCGACGATATATGCTGGAAAAGACACAGAAAACCATGTCTTCCAAGATGTTTCCTTCAGTGTCTGTTCCCGTTAACTTCCTATTCTGGAATTTTCCCTGATTCCATGACATGCTTGCATTGGCCATTAGCCAACAAGCATCAGCAGGCCTCTTTCCTGGGATGATGCTGCTGTGGGAGTAGGAGGGGCAGAGCTCCAAGCATTCATCCAATCAGAACGAAAAGCATGAAATGAGCTCCATCCCATGTACTCCAAAACTAGAGAGCTGTGAGATTACCACTTTAGACCCAGGTCATCTGGAAAGGGAAATTTTTTAGATCATTTCCCATCCATCCTAACTTAAGTAGGCATAAATGAATATTTATCAAAGCTCCATGAATAGGGATGTTTCTGAGCATGACCAAGTATAGACAGTGTGGGAGTGTGTGAAGGTTAAAGGGAGAGCACAGGTCTGACACCCAGTCATTTGCTTGGAACTCCACCCTCTTTAGCAGTCCAGACCTCCAGTATGGACCACAGTCTATAGGCGCGGTCAGTAAAGCTGATGAAATAATGGCACGTGGGATTGCAAGCTGCCATCCACCGTCACACCTGGGGCATTTTAAGTTTAAACCTAAATAACCGCACCTTCTTTTTGCTAGTAACAAGACTTGCATCTTTGGTTAGTGGGGTTATATGTAACAGGAAAGCAGAGACAAGAGCCAATCATCTGGGTAAAACCCAAAGACGATCAGAAGAATGAATAATATGTTCTAGTTAAAATATACCGAACAGCAGTAAGACGAAATACACTTGTTACAATGTGCATTTACAAAAATGATCAAATACGAAGAATGATGCGTACAGGCAGATATACAGACGCAGAGGCGATCTATGCACCTATCTACCACAGCAGCTTAAGCTCTGGCAGATTTAAAAATCTGGCGTGACAGCTCGCACGTTACTGAGACCTGCATCGCCCGCGACTAAACGTGTTTTAATAAGGCCCAGTCAAGAAATCATAGACGAGCGGATGATCGTGAGTAAAACAGAAGAGAAGGCGGCGAATGAACTTTGAAGGAGGGCAGCTAGCCAGTTAGCATTTCTGCAGGCGGATCGTCCACATAAAGTAAGCAGCAGAATGCGGCACGATAACCGCACAACACACCGACTGCGACGGCGCCCTGTTGCAATCTTTTTCTAAAATATTAGTCGACTACCTTCCGATTGACAGCAGCAGGTCCTCCTGACAGCCTGGAGTTCAGTCCTCTTCAACCACCGGAACGGAGTGTGCAGCCTAACATGCTGCCTCTAAACGGCCTCCGCAGGTTCTCACTACCAGCCCATATTATTGCTGCTTCCAAGAGAGCGGCACAGCGGATACATACCCATAACTCGCACGACAGAAATCTGTTCGCTTTTCACAGCTATTGGTTAACGTAGGGACCCGCCCCGGTTGTTATGGAATTTCATAGGTCCATATTTTATGTCAATCAACCATGCGTATCTATCAAGTTTTTTGCATCACACAAAAATAAACGGCGAGGCCCTGGTGTCTTATAATTGGTCGTCTTCTTCGGCGACATGAAATTACCTTAAAAGGCCATGAAATAAAGCTCATGATTTGTTTAAGTGAACGTCAATCTAAGGAGCTAAAAAGGAACGCTGGGCGTACTCCCTTTACGTCATGTAAGGCGGAACTTGGTGCGTTACGATGGGGTGTTACGTCACATTATAGCCATATACTGGACGTTATAGGGGCTTACTTTTTAAAATAGGCTCTGTTTACGACGTTCTTCATAATATTTGTTTATTTAAGTCTTAAGTAGTCTGTGTCCTTAGACATTTATTCATAGGAAATGTTTTAATACTCATGTTCCATTATAAAATGTTATATTAGTTAAATTATCTGAGGTTCTATTCATACCTCTGGTAGTATTATACAACATATTCTGTCTCCATTACCTAGTGTTAGTACTTGTATTTTTCGGTTAAGCTTGCTTACTGGTCAAGTTTACTAGGGGATACTTAAATGTATACATTTGCTATAGCTATATACCGCCATTGCATGTGCTTTATTAGACATTCATTAAGATTGATAATTACTTTGAAACCTGCTCTATATACATTTATGTTATGTGTAGTTTATTAATAATTAAACTATGTAGGATGTTTTACGGAATGTTTTCTCTATATCAGATTTGTGCGTTTGGTTTTCATACAATGGTGGTTTTTATATTAACTAAAGTCATTTTCTGGCTGTATTCAGGCACTGACCGCATTTTAAAATTGGGTTGTGGAATATGATAGCCAATGAAAACTGCATATTGGACATATTGCATATTGCCCACAGATGCCATGATTGTGTCTTTCTCACTTCTGTTATGGGTGGTCTTGTGCTAGGAACTAATTTTTAATGGGTACTCGCCTTAAACTCAACTCATTGTTTCACATCTGATACATCACCCTGCTTGACCGTTGGCCACAGTCCTTAAAGCATAATTTATATTGATTGGTCTTGCCAGCAGGTGGCGACATTGTTTCCTTTGATCTATGTTGCAGTACAGATAAAATATTTTCATTTAAAACAATTTCCAGTACATCCCATCCAGGATGTACCGCAGGTTCTCCGATCACCACCCCATGACCCTGATCAGAATAACTGGTTAGAAGATGGATGTGTGAATAATTTACAGGAGACAAAAGTACTATAAAGAAATATTTCTTGTTTTTATTTCAAATCATGAAAAATTAGTCATTTGTATATTTTGTTTTTTTTAAGATGCTAAATTATCAGTCCATTTTTTAGCTACATACAGTGCCAGGTTTTAATAAACCTTAATGTTAGTCCCAAGTACTCTAAAGAAATCAGTCATGACAGTGCTCTTTAAGCCCTGAAAGTACATCTTCTTCTATCACACGTGGTATAACTGAATGCACTGGAACCATGAAATACAAGTCTCAGCATCACATTGTGGATATAGAAAAACATGGAATGACCTTATTCATACCGACTGATAGAAGAAGCCAGTAGTTGTTTCATCATTTGTATAACAAAGGTCACTTTTTTATATCGGTTTTGAAGGCTTAAAGGAGGACGCACTTTGGTTATCCCTGCTGGAGGTCTCTGGGCAGCAGGAATGTCAGGAATGCCCGTAAACAGATGACATCAGGGTAAGATAGCCCCCTACTTCACAGGCCTGCTCTGTGGTACTGAGGTGCTAATGCTGTTTTTTTTGTGTGTAGTAATTCTACCATTAAATGACAAATGCATGTTGAATCCGGGTTGCATTCTAGAGCTGCATCATAATCTTATAATCACACCTGTCCCTTTTGTGTCAATGACCCTTCCATCTCCATCACACCTGTCCCTGTTATGCCCTCAACCCTTGCTATCTTCATCAGACTTCCAGTACACCCACCACCATTTTCATTTCTGGAAAAAAATTGCTTTACTTTATGCTCAAAACAAGTCCATGGCAAATCTTCCATTTCATGTAAGAAGAGGCCATTGCCCTTCTGTATATTCAGAGCTATCTTTCATTCTAAAAGCATTATCCTCATCCAAAGTTCCAGACTGTAACTCTTTCTTACACCAATGTTAGGTGTCACCCTAATTCCGTTTAAAATCTGCAAGGCTCTGGTTGGCTGGCTATAATGTTGACCCAGCATTCCTTTGCCTCAGACCTTCAGGTTTGTGCTCAGACTGTGTGCTTCTCAAAAAGAAAACGCATAGCGAAAACTGGCATGCACACATGTACCTCCACTAAAATAGAAAACTGACAGTGATGCTTTTGATATGTATATATTTTTTCTACTTAAAGTGATTTCTGCATTCATGATAGACACCTTCCTCAAGCAAACTGGCAGGTTTGCTGAACCTTTTACCTTGTTTCCGGCAACACGGAGCCGGTACTGTTGCTGGGCTGGTTCTCGCTTGGTGCCTTTTGAGAACCTGCCTGCATTTCCACTGGTTTCACTAAAGGACAGAACGGAAACATTACGTAGGCAGAAGTGAGTGTAACGCAAAAGTCCATATGGTCCATTTTGGATTTATTTCAGGTGTTCATAGGCTGCCGAAGCGGAAAAAAGAGCCTTTAAGGAGACAAAAGTCTCATACTTTTCAGAGCATGACTCATTGTGATCGGTCTCTATTGCCTGTATCCACTTTTGTCTCTCTTAAAGTTTGTTTTATTGCCATCCTTTTAGGGATTGTGTAATAAAAGAGTCTGCTAAAAACTGAACATTGCTGTCTACCTCCTGATCACTTTGTCACTCGAGCACCACAATATTTTATTTACTCCACCTGCAACATGTTTATCATTTATTATGAAATCTGGCCAGCAAATAGATCTTTTGCTTTTCACAAAATAAAAAAATATGTAACGTTATTTTGCTAATAAGTGGCGGCAAGTTGTTTCACTGCCGGCACCGATGATATTAGACAAAACTATGTCGGTTATCGATCAAATTTTCCAGCTATCCAGCTCCGGCACGTTGGTGGAAACTGGGTATTTATGTGACCTCAGAGTAACAAACAGAGTATGGAAACAGTATTTTAGGTGATCTATGGAGTATAGAAAGCTGCACATGGAGCATAGGACCAGACCATGACCAGGAAATTCTAAAGATAAACACTGAAGGATAAAATCATTGATTTGGCACTTTGTATTCCTACAATCAACACCTGGAGAATAAAAGACGACAAACTAACTGCCAGTGTGGAACCCTTCATAGTCACAAAATTGAGATCTGATGAGTGGTTTGGTCCAGTCGAGAATTACAGTCCACCAATGTCAAAATCTGTAGGAAGTGGAAACAGATCGGATTTTCGTAGACAGTTTCCATCCCTGGTTCTTGTATACTTTTCCTCTGATCTGTTTACTGCGGACCTTTGAGCTGGTTTCCTGCTAGATGCTGCCGGATGGATGGCTTGGAGTTGGCGGCGTCTTCCAACTTGCGCCATACGACCTGCACAGCAAAGCCAACCAGAATATTCTACAGGGGGAAGCTTGACCATGAGCTGGGAAGTGAGACACAAGCTGAAGAAATGTGTGGAGCATTTGACAGACCAACAATAAATGTGACACCTGCTCAACAGGTCCTGGGCAGAGTGGCAATATTACCAGGAACCTTCATGGTGCTTCAGTTGGTTAATGTGGTTAATGGTTAATGGATGAACTGTCAGTGGCAGAAATCACTGGACAGCAGTATCTGATAAGCAGATGTGCATATGTGGACATGATGCCTCAAATTGTACCTTGAAAATCTGAAGAGGTCAAAAAGCACAGGATCGGGTTGTATAAGAGAAAAAGCTGAAATAGCACTCTACGTACGTTACACATCTCTCGGACAATGGCCTTCTCATTTTCTGTGAGGTCTTCCTCGTAATCCTCAGGAATTTGCTTGTCCAAGTTTTCATGGACCTCAAGTACCTGCAAAAGCCAGTGACAGAAGGGTGAAACTTCTAGGGACAAGCCAAACACCAATACATGGCCAAAGGGCTTTGACTGGAAATCTAGAGAGAACGTTTCCACTTGACACCGTGTTTGCATAAGAGAAGCATGTATAATTCAGCAATACTACAAAAGAAAATGCAAGAAAAGAATTCCTGATCACTATAATGTGCAGAGTTTCTTTAAAGGCATTCCACATCCTTCAATCTGGATGCAGATGAACACCAAGTTAACACTAGAGATATAATTCTTGCTAGAGCTTAGTCAAGGGCTTGCAGGCCAAGTTTTATTATGTTTTGTTGTGGGACAGATGGCTCCACCATCCTACCTTCATGGCTTGAACCACAGCCTCTGGTTTCTGGGCTGTTGGCAGGAGTCCGGTCTTAGTGGCGACACTATTGGGTGCAATTCTGGCACTGCCCTGCCAAGGAATCACAGCATAGGGGATGAGTATATACAGCACTTTTAGTACTTTCAATTTGCCTTTCAGAATTACGAATGAAAGTGTAAGATTGTTTTGTTTTGTGTCCTGTTTGTAGTACACACATTCTGAGATTCTTCCTTATGCTGGGACAAGGAGGATAGCTGTGACTCCGAGTGGCACAGAGGCAGACCTTTCCTCAGTGGCCTCAGTCCGGTTGTGTTACCCTGAGGACAAAGAAGATGGTCTAAGGGAGCTCTCGATGGTTTCATGTCATACTCTTCTCTACATACAATGCTATCCAGAGGCAAATAACAAACATCATGGGATGGGAAGTCCTTTTCTGAAATACAGTCCTCCACTAGCCAGAACATCTCCATCACTGCTTCAGTCAGTCACCATCGAATAACTGCTGGCATGCGTGCATTTGCCGACAGCCCATAATGTTTCCCTGAAGATTACAGTAGTGAGATTAGCTTTTGATCTTGCACAACCCCATCCAATATCTTCACAAAGTCAAGAATTCCAATCTGCCCCAAAAGAAATGAAAAAAATTATCAAAAGGGTATTGTTTACATTCTGAAAAAGAGAAAGTGAAAATGTGTGAAGGGAGCTTTATACGAAGGGAGGTGTAAGCAAGTGAGAACAATATCTATTTGACCCCCCAACAACACAAGCAGCCACGTATTTCCCCCACAAAGCAATTCACTACAGCAGGAAGCTCTTGACACTGGCCACCACTTCGCTGTGTACTGGCTGCAGGAAAGAACGTGTCACAAGCATCTTTCAGGCAAGGGGAAAAGAGAGTCCCGGACACCGATAGAAGCACACCAAGCTTGCGGAGCTCTCAGATGGTTACCTTTGTTGGCATCTTTGGCAAACTATAGCGGCTACGTGGCTGAGAGAGGAGAGAACAGAAACTATGAATGACCTTCTCGATAATATGCAGGACAGTCCTTAGGTCATGTGGGTGACCCCCTTCAAGGGGCCCCTTTAATCTGATTGGGCAGTAAACAGATTCCACCGGCATGACTTGACAGGGATCTCACCATCTTATATCTTATCACTTGAATCAGCCTAAGCCCCTCAGATAAAAGCCACATTTTTGCTTCACTATGTCACAGCATCTATGTTATATAGTATTTTATTTAATTTGCATTAAGTTTACAAAAATGTGTGCCACTCTTGTGCAATACAAAACAATATAGCTAATGCAGCATCTGTAAACATTTATATGAAAACTTCATGAGCAAGAGAGTAGTTTAACAACAGAAGATAATTTTCCTAAAGTACAGAGTGTTCTGTTCTCTCATCCATGACGTAGATACCGGAAGAACCATGAGTCAAACCCCTGGTGTTTCAGATGCTGATGTTCACTCTAAATAACACATACAGAACTTGTCTCAGTTGTGGGAGCTTCATGGTATTATGGACTTTTACCTGTGATAGTAGCTTGTCGTCATCCTGTAACATCCGCACTTTGGTTTCCAGCTGCCTGACATAATTGGAACTTGAATCTAAAGGGGAAAATGGACAGGGAAAAATATCAATTCCTCTGAATCGAAATGGCAGACGTGTAGTAACGTAGCCCTGCTTCTTGACCAAAATGTCTAAAATCTTCAAATGACTTTCATCCTGAAATGTTAACAGTCAATGAACAATTAATGTATGTTAAAATTGTTGGCTATCTTTATCACTCTCAGTTGAATTACCAATGCAATCCTTTGCTGCACAGAATTAGCTAAACAACGGTTTGCCCTGTCCCTGGAGGTATGATGGTTAGCTCCCAGTCTGAGAAAGCTGCACCAGTAACCTGAGAGCATTCAGAGCACATGGGGTGACATTGTGCTGGTATACAATGTGCAGCCTGTAACTTATAGTAGGGTGACAATACATCCACTTTTTCCTGGACATGTCCTCTTTTTTGGGACCTAAAAATGCCAGAAATGTCTGGGATTTTGCTTTGTTTCATGTTGGCATTTGCTTTCTGCAGTAAAAATACTTTGTGTGCATATTTGTGTTGCTTTGAAGCCTCTTGTTGTGCCCTGCCTCCGGTTTCCTCTTTTTTTGCAAAGCAACCTAAAACTTGTTAGAAATTATAGTCAAACAAGTACAAGAGTTGTATGTAAATGATATTGTTCATGTGTATTGACCCGGAGTTATGAAAGGGCTTCCCTGACAGGTTTACGGTTAAGTTAAGTTATCTACTCAAGCTAGCTCCCATTTTAAACACGACAATCAGCAATACCGTGTTGGGGAAAAGAATGCCGAGATTTGTTTTATTGTTTCTGGAGGTATGTTCATGCCTTCATCTCCTTCATCTCCTTCACCTTAAACACAGGAAATAAATTTCCTGAAACTGACTGGCCAGCAGGAGTGACTGGGAAAGAGTCTCCTGGCCGAGCAGAAGCTGAGTGTAACCTAGTTGTTTGATTATAATGGATAACAGGGTTACATAAGTAGTATCCTGACTGTCACTGGAGCCCTGTGAATCAGGTGGGTATTTTAATAGATACTATCGCACGCCTTTAATGCCGGTCGCACCGACAGAGGGCTGTGCGGATAAATGTCTCACGCTACTTTTTGAAAATTAGAATGAAAGACCTGCTCCTGATGACTTTACTAAAAAGTAGAGCAGAATACCAAATAAATATTTAACAATGAACATGAAAGGCATACGTACATTATTAAACGCACTACGTGTGATGCATGATGGGATTTCAGCCGGACGGGAAAGCATCGAGATGATGTGCTAAGAGATCTGGAAATATGCAAATGATTTTACTGTGTAGACCAGTGTGTTCGCGTGAGATGTTGATTTGTGGTTCCAGAAGGATCTGAGCACTGTTATCCACAGTAACGCACTGAGCTGGAGTTTGTGCAATCCACCAGTATATGAATAGGCAGAAGAGTGCCTCCTGGTGGTCACTAGGGCTCATTCACTAGACATATTCACTGGTGCTTCCTGCCTGATAAACCAAGAGCAGACTCTGACCTTTCGTTCTTGTCTTCTCCTGAGCATGGAGTCTGCTATCCAGAGGAGCCAGCTCAACCTGTTTGGACCCAACTCCATCCTTGCCTACAGGCTGGCCGCAGTAATCCACCCTGGTGACTCACCGCCTGGTTTATGGCCTGTGCCACGTGACACAAGGCTGCATATTTACTGTAATTCAGTTCACTCTGCTTCAGTGAAAGGCAGCAGGATCCCTCCTGCATCCCTGTGGCCCGAAGACCAATTTTGTAACTTCAGAGCAGCTCACAGTAAAACTGCCTGCCAGTTTCCCTTTGCAAACCTTTCTGAATGAAAAGCAATTTTGAAGCTGGTGGGTGGCATGGTGGTGCAGTGACTAGCATGGTTGCCTGACACCTCTACGGGCCAGGGTTTGAGCCTCTACCCCAGGTTGTTGTGGGCTTGGTATGTTCTCCCTGTGGGCTTGGTATGTTCTCCCTGTGGGGTTTTCTCCCCGCAGTCCGAAAACATGCTAAGATGAACTGGAGTTGCCAAATTGCCCGTAGCTGTGATGTATGCCGTCAAACGGCCTGATGCCCCATCCTGGGTAATTCCCTAGCTGCATGGACAAAAAAGCATCATTTTTGCAGGCCCTACCTACGGAAGAATTTTACTTTGAACCACCTCTTAGCTGCCAGCTGAGGTTTCACTGAGATTCAACACAAGTGATGCTAATCCAAGCTGCAGCAATCCATCCACAAGGCTTTCATCTGAGCAGGAATGTCTCTACCTTCTATCTGTTTGCTATACCTTTGTATCTTCCAGAAGATTATCACCTGATAAACAAGGTTTCCTGGAGAAGATGTATCATACAGAAAATCTTACAGATCTTACATAAGTCCATACACTGTACCCAGACATGTTTACCGGACACGTTCCATTGGCTTCCATGGTTTTCCAACAGGAGACAGGAAGGCGGGACAGTCATCCTCAATTGTTACAACTTTTATTTCTCATTGCTTCTGCCTGGCTCAGAAGTACACAAGTGTGAGAAAATACACCACAAAAGAACCACAGATGCAAATCTGTGGTCCTCTTTCTCCTTTTATTTTGGAATATGGAACCTCATGTTCCTAAAGGGAGGAACTAAGGTTTTATTTCACTTCATGCATTTGTCTAAAATTGGTGGTTGAACTCAAGTTATTTCCTTGTTTTAGTAACCTGTTAGGAAAGTAAATACATTTAGAGGAAAACACGAGAGACTTGTACTGAAGAACAATGCTTCATGTCTAAAGGAGAACTTGTCCCTGGAGTTACACTGCTTGGCCATTTATCTACTATACGAGGTTCTCGGTCCCTTGTAGCACTCTGTCTAGAAAAGGTCAGGTGTTTAGCACGGCGATTAAATGTACAGAGAACCCTGAGAGTACAGCTGTTCTTGTGTACGATACCGTTTCCTACTGAAGGAATCCGAAGAGGGATCTTCAACAAGGAGCTTGTGTTTACGGCACCGCATGCTAAATGAAGCATCATTAAAATGGCGTCGACGAGACGCACGTGTTACTACAGGCATCTGAACGGAGATTACTGGTAGGGAATGACAGCTGGCTTTACAACATCCACTTTACAACATTCACAGGGCTTAAGTTTTATTTGCAGGTGAATGTTCTCAAGGCTAGAGTATTACAAAAAGACTAGCACTCTGTCGCAACTCCAAAAGCACCCCGCTGTCTGTCGTGCCTCTGCGCCACTGCTTGTCAGACGGAGCAGGAGTCTCAGCGCTGCGTTGAGACTGGATTGTGGTAAACCATGCATGTGTCTGCTATTCCATCTTCCTTAGGGGCCAGTTCTCAGCTGAGGAGAGCAGCTTCCACCGCACTAATGAGGACACGTTTTTAATGATGTGGAATATGACTTCGGTTCCCCTGAATGGAATCTCAGCAGATGTGATGAACGTTCTGCTCTCTGTTCTGCAGTATAAATGGCTCACATGAAAGTTTAATGCAGAGAGATAAGAGCATGCCGTCAGCTCCTTTGATCTACTGCGGCTCAGATCTCCAGCGCGCCATTCAGCCACAACATCCCATGACCCAGCATCACCCCGCTCTTTATGCCACTGCACTTTGGCAGAGGAGTGGCAGCTTGAGGGGGGCGGCAGCAAGGACCATGTTGAGGGCTGTAAGGTATGTTCCTCTTCTGAGCACATCACACTCAACAGCCCCACCCCTGCGCCTGGAGAGACGCCAGAAATGCAGCAGGAATTTCCACAGTTCTTGGCAAGCGAGTTATATGCTACATTCTATTCCTGAGGTAGTGAATTCAGGGTCTTCCGTATTGCTGAGAGGAAATAGCAGTTCAGGAGAGTTTGAAGCAGAGGGGGAACCGTTATCCATGAAAACTTCAAAGGGAGGCCTGATTAAAATGTGACGCCACATCCATCCAGCTACTTACCATGTGATACCACATACTGCGTAAAATTCTACTGTCCACTCAGTTTTCAGTTAATCCTTTAAAATGAATAACTTGTGAAATATCCATTATTAACTAAGATGCACATAATTAAAGCCAACCTCAATTTATATTCTAATTCCAAATCTTACTTCAAGCACTTTGTGAGAACAGATACGTGTTGAAAAGAGAAGCTGCACATTATTGCTGTCCTGGATAAATTCATTAATCTAATACATGTTCTAATGCTACCCAATGATACCATACTGTGAAGGAACTTAATATTTGTTACTAGCCAAATGTGCTACTTCCATAAAAAAAAATGTCTGACATGCCTTTTTTTATTATTAGTCACTAGGCTAGTGTTCAGGTTTTGTACTTGCCCTTCATTTAAATTACTTAGCTTAGGCAAGTGGGTGAGTTTAATTTTTGTGATGGACAAAATGACGCTTCATGAACCATTTGCTGTATTTTTTGACCCCACTAGATGGTGCTCTTGACTTGCTTTGGCACATGCTTTGTGCCCCTTTTTTTTTGGAACAGAGAGCACCATCTACTGGCCTTAAAAAATACAGCAAATGGTTCATGAAGCGTCATTTTGTCCATCACTACTCAATTTCCAGCCCTGCTACCATATTTAAAAACTTTAATAGTGAATTTGCAAGGCAAATGTGCGTTAGTGACACCTATTGTGGTGGTAATATAGGGTCCCAAAGTACACATTCGTGAGCATCCCTAAAGGAAAATGAAAGGGTGAAACAGGGTGGACGGCTCATCTTATATCTCCTCTCTGTGGCTCCCAAGTAGGAAGCCAAAATAAACATGTTAAAGCCTAACACACTATCCCAGAAAGGCCCTGTATTCTCTAACATGGCATGGTAGATGTTCACTTGTAGGACAGTTGTGAAAAACTTAACTGTTCCTGTATAAGCAGATGCATGACAGCAGGCTCTCTCTCCTTTGATGTGCTTTAACAAAAGAGTGCTTTAAGCACCCCCTCCCTCTCGAGAGTGCTCAGTGCTGCCCCACTTCTCTTCCTGGGACCAGATTTGCCAGCAGTCAGCTGGATGATAATAACTGTTACAATGGCGCCCCACCCCCGCCCCTACTTCTCCAGCCTTCTCCAAACACGCAGGAAGAGCAGCTGGTCTGAGCCATCCTGACCTCCTTCCTTTACAATCAGCTTATGTTTCCCCTAAGAACAAGAAGCCACAATGTCCTAGGATCCTAACTAGCTCAGCCTGGAGTCACACTCTCCAAGCTCAAGGTGTAACGTTCATATATGGCCTGACCCTTTCGTTTATTTATGCTGTACTGGTGTCATCTGCTGCAGTCATGACTGTTCTACTTCATCACTTTTTGGCGCTAGAATTTCTCAGTGAATCCAACAGGCTAGGGAATTCCTTTAGTGTAAAACATACTGGAAGGGCGTCTTCCCAGTGTAGACAAGATATCTCCAGGTCCAGTGTCCCTGCTGTGTTGCTAATGGACCCTGGACACTGGTAATCCCCTGAGAAATGGAACACTTAGATCATTTTCATGGTAGTCTTGCAATTACCGGTTTCTTCAAACCACATGAAAAAAATAAAGGGCTAAAACTGTCATATGAATTCTTCGTCAATGAAATAAAAACAGGAGGAAATGCATACGTGCTCCTGAGGGGAGAATCCCTCAGCTTAGCAGCGGGATGAGATTCCAGAACAAAGCAGATAAAGAAATGTACAGATCTTACATACAGATATGTAAACAGACTGTGTCAAGCAGATCACCATGAACTAACACTGGTGCTATGCATATTGGATTTGTGTAACCAAATCCACTATAAACTAGACAGCATACTTGAATATACTTTCGTGGTGACGTCAATAACACATTTGGGAACAGGTGGTCTGGAATAGAAATGTCACTGGTATGCTTTTCCTGAGTTTCCTTGTCCTGCTGCCTGTATCGTGCAGGCGTATGGGCCACCAGGACTGTTGGTGTGCCAGAGATATCCACTCCAGAGAAACTTAGTGCTATCTGCTACCCAAGCAGACCAGATGTCCCCGAGCCAGACGTAGTCACGCCCGAGCAGCCACTTCGGCAATATGCGAAACCCCTTTACTCTGAAACAAGGAGCAGACCTGAAAAGCCTACATTCTAATCCGCAAAATCTCTATGGCAGCAGCTATTTGCAGTAAATGAATGACGCCGTGAAGCAGGGGGTGGGGGGCTTTCAAAAATAGAATCCCGTCCATTCATTCTGACCAAGAAGGTCTTTCTGCATGGGCTCATTAACATAACAAAACAGTGGCTCTCCTATGCAGTGCAATGGACCGTTTTTACCAATACAGGCAGGGCAGCACAAACAACAGTCAGACGGCCGACCGTGTGCACATTCCTCCAGTCAGAGAACGTCATCAGGTCTTCATTTGGAACTTTATATTTTTCCAATTTTAGAATGTGCTAAATATTTAATGGATCTAATCTACATTTTATTTACAGCTTAAAAACAAATCGAAGCAAGCGAAAAAAATAATATGTCAAAAATGTACAAGGGGGTTCCATGGTTTACAGTGCAACTCTCAATCCAGAACAGGGAAACTCAATGGTTCTGTTGTAAAAGTCAGTGGGAAAGAACTTTCATCCAAGCTTCTGTCCTCAAAAATGCTCCCAAGAGTGTGGTTTGGAGAGGCTGGAAGGATCTGCGGGACAAGCCAATTACAAGCTTGTTTGTGAGCACTCTTTGAAGTCCAGTATGGAGGGAATTTAATAGGTGAAACCTGACAGCCAGAGCAGCCAATAATACACGTTCGTCAAGTGGAGAAAGGCAATTTGACCACTGAGCCCCAGCCGCCAGGCCTGCCCTCTGTATGACCACCGTGACGTGCAGACTACCTTAGTCTGTGCACACCCATTTCCCCAAATACCTTTTAAATCATCTTCAGTTGGATTACATGCATGAAGTAAATCAGATACTTCGAAACGCGTTTAAGAAAATCAAAAGCCTACACCAGCGCTTCTAACGGCACACTTGCTAAATAAACATATGGGTGGTCACCGAGACTCCAAGTGGTCTATAAATTCACCAGTAACCTGATCCGCCACATGCAGGGAGGGCTAGATAAATCATCGACCTCAAAAGATGCAGAAATATAAACATCTCAGCTGATTCCTGTTTTAAAAGATAGGGGTGCATTCTGTGGAAGATGAAGGAACAGGTCCAACTACATTTTGGGAAATGCTTTGTCAGGGAGTGTTTCTAACCAGTTCTGATGGGAGAGAACCTGATACCCATGGTAATTACCATATTAAATACCAGCCAGACACACTGGGAGCACACGGCCTTCTGCCGCATCCTCTGGCCCTGGGGCCCATCTGGACCTAATGGAAGCTCCCAACCCACAGAAACGCTTCCATTTCTTTTTGACCGTGGGAAGACGGAGCAAAAGTGATACCCGACCCTGCAACAGAAGTCCGGCTCATGACCCAGAAAAGACCCCCTTAGTCCCCTGGTACTCCACTGGGGGGGGGGGGGGTGTTTGGGGGCTGGGACTTTATTTGGGGAAGAGACTGGAGAAAGTCAGCATAATGGCGGAAAGTCGATGCTGAAGGATTGGTGAAAAGGTACAGGTCACACACACCCCCCCCCCCCCATCGCAAGAAGCCACATACCAGAAACTCCCAGTTAATCTTTTTCAGAAACTGGTTGAGACAATTAGCATGACATGCAAATTCAACTTCACATTTACTACTTAGGTTTTACTTTTGTATCCATGTTGACCAAAGACACCAAGCAATTTCCACTTTAGACAGACACTGGTCAACTTTCTGGTGAGAGAGATAGAGAGATGGACTTCTGGGAGACAGTATCACAACCCCTAAATCTGTTGAGGTTCCCCCCCTCTCTCTTTCAGGAGCTCACAGCACAACAGGGGGGTTAAGTATAGACTGGTTAAGTATAGAGTGTCCAGGTGAGGAGGCTAATCTGGGGCAGGAGCAATCATGCTCCCTGTCATGCAAAGTGTGTCAGCAAGCCTTTAAGCATGGGGTATCTGCTCTCAGTTACTGAAAGAGAGACCATCCTTTTCCTACTCTGGTAAAGTGCATAATAATCAGGTAGACAGTTCAGTCCAGAAAGTACAAATCCAGACCAAGATTTTGTTTCAACCAACCAAATGAGCATAAAGAGTCACAGTCACAGAGTACTCAACTGGTTGGCTGAAACAAAATCTTGGTCTGGATTTGTACTTTCTGGACCTGAACTATCCACATCTGGCATAAATAACATACACGTTACACAGTGCAATAACACTGAGCAGACTTTGACCAAAGACACACTACAATCAGGAATACTAAATGGCACAGCAGTAATTCTGGGTATGGTGTCTGGCTGTGCAGAATATCAGTATTAATCCATTAAATCCTTTCCTGTCTATAGGATCAAAATGGATTTGAAGTTCATGGTGAATGTAGATTGTAAGATTTCTGTAAGCATATACAAAACTACTGAAAGTACATCAGTAGTACAACAGACTGAAGTTACCTGTCCTTCCTGGGAACAGCTGTAGCAATTGAGACTCACCATCAAGAGCAGTGGAGATAGTCCGGTGATGGGCGGGGGCATACAGATCATCCATGGACCTTCTGTTGCTCTCCACCTTAGGTTCCCCTGCTTTCTGCGTGTGGCTGTGGTTGTGATGGTGGTCTGGACTGCCAACGCTGCCCGTGCTGGAGGTGCTGCTTCCATCCCCGACATCTCGGAGAGTGCTGGATCCACCGTTCAGGTTTGTTAGACTGGACTGACTGTCAATGGAGCTCCTGGACCCAGCTCCACTCCGCTGCTCATCCAGCATAACGATGATCTCCTTTAGCTCCATGTTCTCCTGCACCAGTGTCTCCTGGTTGACCTCCAGTTCCCTCAGCTTTTGCTGGTACAAACCCACCTCCTGCCACATAACACTGGCAGTGTAGCGACCAAACCTCTGCCACTCTCTGGACAGCTTCTTGCCCTTTTGCCTGTCATCGTCTAAGAAGCAGCACAGCTCCCTCAGCTCGTGGTTGTCCTCCAGAAGTTTTTGATTGACCTCTTTCAGGCCCCGTATTTCATGAAGATGCACCTGAAGCCTTCGATTGACATCCTTCATCATGTTGCCATGTTCAAGCATCAAGTTGATCTTCTCCTGATCCACCATTCTGAGTCTCTTAAGTAAGTCATTTTTGCTCCATTTCAGCAGTTCAACATCAGGAACTTTACTTAAATCGTCCATCGGTTCGTCCGTCACATTCTTTGCCATATTCACTATTGTAAACATATACACAGTGTAACTAGGTACACTCTACAGATGCAGACTTAAGAGTCTTAACGGTATCATTAGAATACTTTTGTAAAAGCTAAATAGACAAAAAAAAAAAAAAAAAGCCTCTAAAACGTTGATTAAACCGCAAAGGACTGAGGTGACGCCCAGTTTCCTGTTGGCAAGATAAATCACATATTGTGATTTATGACACTAACCCGTTTATGTCAGCACCGTGAGCCGGAGACTGCGCGCTCGACACACGGCCAGCGGTGGTAAAAACGATCGGTGTCCTGGTGGCTGTCGCCTTCCGCGGCTCCTCGCTCAGCACATTAGTGAATAACATGCAGTAAAACGCATTTCCAATCCTTATCAGTTCAAAACAGCGTTACTTCCCGGATTATTCTATGCTTAATGTATACTGAATATTGAAGCTGTTTTTATATCAAAATACTTGATGATTATCTCGCCGTCGGGTATAAATAAGCCACTGTTCCGAAGCAAACGGAGGGTTAGCCCAGAAGATCTTAAGTTTCCCTCGTTAAATACACGGAATCTCCAGGTTAAAATGGGTGATTCCCCCTGCCGCGGCAGAGGCTCGCTTCCAGCGGCCGGGCGCCCGATGACGGGGTAGACAGGCGGTGCGAGCAGGTAGATGGAGGTGCAGCCGATTGCCCGATGACGGGGTAGACAGGCGGTGCGAGCAGGTAGATGGAGGTGCAGCCGAGTGCCCGATGACGGGGTAGACAGGCGGTGCGAGCAGGTAGATGGAGGTGCAGCCGAGTGCCCGATGACGGGGTAGACAGGCGGTGCGAGCAGGTAGACGGAGGTGCAGCCGGACGCTTTGTGCTCAAGGGCCGGCCTCCTTAAAGGAGCAGCAAACCACGCCTTCTGGGTGCTTGGCGTTCATTTACACTCCCACTATGAATGGCATGTGTATGGGTGAATTTAATGACATGTGTACTTTGCTCATACCCATTCGATTATATAAGTATGTACTGAAGCAATTAATCTTATTTAATAGCGTCAAGACAAGCAAATGAAATGAATCGCTTGAGACTTTTATCAGCCACGCCTCGGTCGTGACTTTAACCCACTTGGGTACCTGCTGATATTAATAACATACAGTTGGAGTTTCACATTGTTAGATATTATTAACGATGAATGTTTCCATGTTAGATTTTCTCTTTATGGTGTGTGCCAGGCATATTTGCCTTCCTCCGTTATACATCATGTCATTTTTACTAATGACGTTTTGACAAGTGTTCGGCCGAATCGTTACATTTCACAGCGAACAGGAAATGCAGAGCGAGCAAGGCACGTTGGACCAAAAAGCTGGCCCATCGCAGTCCATTCGCACAACACAGTGCACGAAGTTCAGAACCAGACAACCAGCTATGGAGCGGAGGAGCTGGAGGAAAGCCATGCGAAGCCGCGGGAGGAGCATGGCAGCTCCGGTCAGACGGAGCCAGAGCCGGGAACGGATTCAAAATGCAGGGATGGGGCTCTTAGGAAGCAGCGTGGCCCATGACAAAAGGCATAGCAGCATACAGATTAATACGTCCACTTTGGGTGCAAATAATTCATTATCACAGTCAAATATTTAGGTTCCGTTATTCTTTTTAATTAGTGGAAGTTCAGATATCTGACGTTCCATTCAGTTCCCGTTCTGCGCGACGTTTCTGTGTATACAGCGCCCCCTTCTGGACACAGTCGACTCTTCTCATTTATCCGCGAGCACGTTTCTGCAAGTACGTGCCCAGAATCATGTAAAAACAAGCAAACGTTACGGCTTTCATTACAGCTACATGATTTTATTTATACACCGAGAAAAAACATTTGTAGGGTTACTATAATATTTTCCCCCGTTGTTTCTACTTGGTAAGTATTATGTTTATACAATAAAATGATTGCGCGTGAGTAGCTTAGTGGGACAAATCAGCCAGGGCAGAAGGGAGCAAAGCATGCGGATCGGCGTACTCTGACGTGGGACCACCGGGAGCAGAGTGACCCTCCCCGGCTCCTGCGATGTCTGGCCGTGGTGCGGCTGCACATTCCAAGCAAGCCCGATGCCTCAATTACAATTCATTTCCGTGATTTCCTCGCATGGGAACTCGACCCTTTGAGACACTGACACATTTGGATGCAAGTTCAGGGAGGATGATTAACGTCTGCGGTCAAGTACAACGTGGAAGAAAGTTATTTGCCAGCAGCACAAAACGCCAAAATGGCTTCGTAACTCCGAGAGGAAAGTAGCTGGAGTCCTCTAATGTATAAATTCTCTGTAGAGAAGTGCACCGCAGTTCAGCACATGGAAATACTACCGATTCAGGGAAATAGTTAATAATAAAAACACGGCGACGTGCATGTGTCACAAGCCAGACTGGAGACTTTTCCGCCGTTTTGCGGTACTTCGTCTAGATGTCTTTGCAGAATAAAGGCACTGCTGAGTGAAATATTAACGGTAAGATGCGGCACCATTGCGATTCCCCGGGACGCGCCTGCCAGCCGCTGTTTGCCTTGCTCCTTTTATTCGGACTCAGGATATTACCTGCATCCCCACATCCACAGTGCCTGGATTTCAAGCCCCCATTTAAACCACAGGATACTCTCGTGTTTTGCGTAATGTACACGGACTTCGGCTGCTGTGACTCTCGCAAAGATCGGGAACTGAGGGCGAAATTTTACGAGATCATGGACAATTTCGACAGTCAGGGATATGCCAGTTGCGCGGGATATGTTCAGGAGCTTATATGTCAGGTAAGCAAATATCGTAAAGCTATTATAACCTCCAAAACTGAAAGTGGTACATAAGAAAAAAAACATCGAATCTACTTTCTTATAGTGTCTGGAGTGCCGTAACCATTGCTTTAGTCGATTATGTGTTACTATTAAGCCCTGTAGCAAATAGATATGAGTCATTTCGCTAGTTTAATAAAATGTTTTAATTAAACGAAAAATGCAGAATGTGGCTGCCATCTAAACAATGAATTTGAATTCCTGTGAATAGTGGTAGGTCCCTTTTTTACACTGGACTTCCTCAGTCTGAAGCACACATGAGTTCTCCTTTATTCTGTTCGGCTCCCCCAGGAATGTTCCCCGTATGCCGCTCACCTTTTTGATGCGGAAGACCCCAGCACCCCTCTTCGCTCTCTCCCGGGACTCTGCCCAGACTACTGCTCCCGCTTCTGGCTGAGGTGCCGCTCGGTCATTACCCTCCTCTCCAACAACACCAGCCTGGAGGGTCTGGAGGCCGACAAGCATCGCTTCTGTAGGTACCTGGAGCTGGACGATGCAGACTACTGCTATCCCCACCTGCTGAGCAATCCGCAGCTGACTAAGGACCTGGGCCGAGTCACGGCCAATGAGGAAGGCTGCTTGCATTTGTGCGTCGAGGAAGTGGCCAATGGGCTGCGCAACCCTCTGGCCATGGTCCACGCCAACGATGGCACTCATCGGTTCTTTGTGGCGGAGCAGGTAGGCCTGGTCTGGGCCTATCTGCCAGATCGCTCCCGGCTGGAGAAGCCATTCCTAAACATCACAAAGACAGTGCTGACTTCGCGGTGGGAGGGCGATGAGCGAGGCTTCCTGGGCCTGACCTTTCACCCCTACTTTAAATACAACGGCAAGTTGTACGTTTATTACTCGGTGAAGGTGGGCCGCCAGGAGAGGATCAGAATCAGCCAGTTCCGCATTTCCTCCAGCGATATGAACGTGGTAGACCATAATTCAGAAAGGTGTGTGTCTGTCCAGTCATCCTTTGTCTAAATGTGACTTGCGTTAAATGCAACCTGCAGTGAAAGTGAAGGTGCTTGTGTGGAGCCTTCAACAGATGTACCGTTTCATGGTTTTACATTACATTAGCTGTTACTCTCTTGAAACTTTTATACTGCAGGGTTATTTTAGAAATTGATGAACCGGCATCAAATCACAATGGAGGCCAGGTGCTGTTTGCAGACGACGGCTACTTGTACATCTTCACTGGGGACGGAGGCATGGCTGGGGACCCTTTCGGCAAATTCGGGAACTCACAAAACAAGTAGGAGCCATTTAGAGGGCCCCAGATGGGGCCCTAAACGCTAGAGCAGAATGAGCTGTGAAACACCAGGAGCATATCTTTGGCTTGGAGCATATGGGACCCAGCGCTTTTGATTCAGCACGATCCGGTCTCTCCTCTCACTCACGCAGGTCCACCTTGCTGGGCAAGGTTCTCCGCGTTGATGTGGATCACAACGATAGGGGGCCGCCATACAAGATTCCGTCGGACAACCCCTTCCTGCGGGAGCCCGGGGCGCGGCCGGAGGTGTACGCCTACGGCGTGCGCAACATGTGGCGCTGCTCAGTGGACCGCGGCGACCCCACCACCAAGGAAGGAAAGGGCAGGATCTTCTGCGGAGACGTGGGACAGAACAAATATGAGGAGGTTGACATCATCGAATCGGGGAAGAACTATGGCTGGAGGGCCAAAGAAGGCTTCTCCTGTTATGACAAGAAGCTGTGTGCCAACAGCTCCTTGGGTGGGTATTTTACAATGGACCGCAAGCTCCGAGATCCGTATGGTGCCCATTCTGTGTGACATGGGCACTTCCTGGCCCACGATTGCCCAGACCAAGGGAAATTAACTCGTATTTTATCCTGTTCCCAAATACGGAGGCATTCTGTGGCTGAGACACAGGATGGAACTGGATGATCAAGAGGAATGTGATTGGGTCCTCTTTTTGTAGATGATGTCCTACCCATATTTGCCTACCCTCACAAACTGGGCAAGTCGGTGACTGGGGGGTATGTGTATCGTGGCTGTGAAAACCCCAACCTGAACGGCATGTATGTATTTGGAGACTTCATGAGTGGGTAAGGATAATTTCAGGGCCTGGAGGGGGGGGGGCGGGGGTTGGTAATTAAACCAAAGTGTGCTGATCATGTTTTGTTTACCAAAGTTGAAACAGATAGGAATTCATCTTCACATGAATGATCTACAGAAGATATAATTGAATTTGTTTTGCTGTATTGGGATCTGGGGGTTCGGATGTTCCTGTGCATTTCAGGCGCATGATGGCTCTCCAGGAGAACAAGGTAACAAACCAGTGGGACGACCATGAGATCTGCATGGGCCAAGGTCTGACCTGTGCTTTTCCGGGCCTCATCAACAACTACTATCAGTACATCATCTCCTTTGCTGAGGATGAGGCAGGTGGGATGAACGGAAAAGTCTCTCCACGCCTTTATTGTATTTTTTTTCCATTTAATGCTTGTATTATTCTGGATTTTTTCCCATGGTGTGAATAACACCAAGAACTTCAGTAGGAGTTTCCAGAAGTTTTTTTAAAAAAAGTCCTCAGGAGCACACGTAGCCAAAGGCTCTTATCTCAAATCTTTGAAAAATTCGTCTCACTAAGAAAACATCTCTGCACCATCCAGAAAAAGACACATTTTTGAAATCCAGCCAGTCCAGCTATTGTGTTTGCCAAGGTATATCTAGCCAAGCAGTTTTGCAGTTGTTTTCAGTCACCTGATTAACCATGTGACTTCTGACCAATCAGGTTCATACTGTGGCCTTTTCTTGGAATAGACAGCCCATAGCTTTGCAACCCGTTCCTTGCCACACTTACTAATGTAAAAACTGACAGGACTAAACAGATCCAAGGTAACCTGAGAGCCAAAGGTTGTGTTTTCTTCTCATTGTGCTCTCCAGTGTTTAATGTTAAACGGAAAGTCTTACGGGGCATTCTGATGTTCACAGGAGAGTTGTATTTCATGTCCACCGGCGTCCCGAGTGCAGCATCGCCTTCTGGTGTTGTGTACAAACTGATCGATCCCTCACGGTGAGTAACTGCCGGTCCGTTACTGTCCTTCCCAGTCCGGCCACATTTGTGGGCAGCCATAAATCTGTGTTCTTCACTAATTCTCATCCCCTAGCCTGTATTTTCCTCCTGTGGATTGCCGAGAGCCCCAGTCGAATGACGAGATAACATTTAAAGAACCAGTTCAGAAAACAGGAAGATACTTGCAGCTGGGGCTGTTGCTATCACGCCGCAATATAATCATGATAATATGGATTGAAGCTCGTAGCCTGATCGTTCACCATGATTACAGGGACCATTTTGTAATGCTGTGTTTGTTTTTACAGGCGAGCACCGCCAACAAAATGCCAGTACGAACCCCTTCCAGTCAAAGTGAAAGGCAACCTCATTAAATTCAAACCGAAGGAAAGTAAGTGCAGTTCAGACAGCTTCGGGAAGCTAGTCTGTGCCAATCACATGATATATGTTTACGCTTTGCGCTGAGACACAATGGTCGCACACCCTAAGTGTCCGTAAGCAAGGCCTGTGTTCCGCAGCTCTGATTGGGGTGGCGATTCCGACCAAGCATTCCAAGCTGGCCCGTACGGCGAGACCATCCAAGGCGGCCGTGACGCCACCTGCATCCAGCCAGGCCACCACCGACCGGTTCCTTAAAATGGCGCAGCTGCTCACAGAAGCAGGGACTTCGGGGAAGACCAGCCCCGCCAGCACCACCCCTGCCTCGAGAAGGAGCACCCCTCCCTTAAGGAGAACCACCCCGGGCACCCCCACCCCTGCTTTTCGGAGGAGCACTCCCTCCACGATCACTACCGCCCCGGCTAAGTCACGCAAGCCCACCAAGGCACGCAAGGGCCGGCGCAGGAAAGGCAAGCACCGGAACGGGGCCCTGCGTCTGGCCGGCCAGCCGGAGGGGAAGCCAGACCGTGGGAGGGTGGAGATCTTCGTAGACGGCGAATGGGGTACGGTTTGTGATGACCTCTGGGACCTGCGCAGCGCCGGCGTGGCCTGCAGGCAGCTGGGCTTCGGCGTGGCGCTAAGGGCCGCCAGGCGTGCCGAATTCGGCGAAGGGCGGCGACTGCGCATCCTGCTGGACGACGTGCAGTGCCAGGGCTCGGAGGCGAACCTCCTGCAGTGTCAGCACGCCGGCGTGGGCCAGCACAACTGCGGGCACCACGAGGACGCGGGGGTCGTGTGCGGGAACGCCGACTCTGCAAAGCCCAGTAACTCCGCTTAGGGGGGCCACTGCCACCAGCTTTGCGGGACAGAGCTGGGGCGTGGAGTTTCGGCCTGGAGGTGTGCCTGCCACAGCACGGGCCGGTAAAAGCATGCTAGACGGATAGCCCTGTGTTAGCATAAGGCACTAACAGACTTGTACATACACACTGTTCAAGCATGCTAGGCTAGTGTATACAGCTGATCATGTACCACTTCTTAACCTAATACCTTTATAAATAGCAAATAAATGCACATTTTATCCATTTTGCGAAGGTTGTTAGCTCTTTCTTATGAAGTTGTTTTGTGTCCCAGTCATAGGATGACCAGATAATCCACGTCACTGGGGACACTTTCAGCTACTTCTCACTTTACCAACTACTTTAAAACTGAAAGGTTCCTGTGCTTGGTCTGAACAGGTCTTGTGCTTTGACTGATTTGTTTCCTTGATTGAAAGACTCATCCAGCTGTTTCACTTTAACATTTGTGACACATTCATGATTACATGAGACTCTGCAAATTAGTGCACAACAAGAACTCAGTGCTCAAGTGAAATCCAGGTCCTTTTAATTGAAATATTCGTTTACAAATCCTGTCCTAGCTCAAAGTATCCTCCCTGACATGGATTTTCTGGTCACATTACCCAGTCAGTAATGGTTTCCCTAAAGTAAGCCTACTTCTGTAGGCGTTGCTGTACAGAGGGGTTACCTGACCCCTGGGACTAAACTCAAAGGGTCTGGATTCCTGCAGCGTGACTGGAAGGGGATTTTGAAGGTGGCAGGTTTGTGATGTGCTATGATGATCTGTGATGATCTGTCTTAGTGATGAGCTTCCATGTGACTGTTAAACAGGCTGGATGCATGTATGCCCTGCATCACATGGATGCTGTGACTTCACATCAGGTGTCTCCATGCTGAAAGCCCTTTTACTTGCTGTTGTAGCCATGATGGTTATTTAGTGCTGGTAAACCACCCAATCAACAAAACCTCCCACTTAGTCCTGGCTCACTGCCTGTGCTTATTGGGGTGTTCACATAATTCGTATAATTTTATCTACATAAGCAACAACTCATTAAAAAGCTGGGAGTTTTACAGTATGGCATGTTGCCTCTATCAGAACCTGTGGCTCGGCTCCATAGCTCAGTGGTTAGAGCACTGGTCTTGTAAACCAGGGGTCGCGAGTTCGATCCTCGCTGGGGCCTCGCGATCCTTAATTTTCACCGTTTATTTCAGGAACGTTTACCTGTAATGCCGGGGAACCGCGGTTCGTATCGCTCTGCTGAACTGCGTTAGGATGGTTATTAGAATGTCGACGGAGTATTAGAATGTCATCGTGGCTCAGCCGCACCTTGCAGAAGGTGTAGCACGACGCGCACCGGCTTTTGGCAAAAGCACCGTGATTACAAACAGGAGACAACACGTTGTTTACGAGTGTTACATTCAAGTGTCAGTTGTTAAGTATTTTTCATTTTAAACCGTATAGTACGTTATATACAGTAAATTCCTTTACACGTATTTTGCATAACGGTTTATATTGTAGCGCGACATGCATTAACGACAGAATGAAATAGCGTTTAGTCGAAGATCACCTTTTACAGTCGCCTTCCCGCTGGTTCCCCGTACGATCTGCGAGCCGATGTTTGTTTCCTAAATTGTACACAAGGTGGCAGTATTTACACGCTCGTAAACGATAGTGATGACCCGGAAACCACTTTGCGCCTGCTTAATAAAATCACTGCCTGTCTGAGCTTTAGTCAAGCCACGTGACCTCTTAACGTCTAGATGTGCTGTGCACCGTTTGTACAAAGGATTGTGCTAAGGTGGCTCTATCCATTGCTGGTTCTCTCTCTGTGATCCAGCTGGGTTTGCTCAAGAAACCATCTCCATCAGCTTTGTTCATTTGTTTCCTGTATACAAACTTGTCAGACAAGAGAGTCTTTGTGGTGAAGAAACAAACCAAACACCTCTAACAATGAAGCCAAACAGTGTAAGCAGAGTGCAGGCAGATACCTTTCCTTGTGAATGGACTGTCAACATGAGATCGGCCTTGCAGCTAACCCTGGAATGGCCCAGAGAATGGAATCGCTGTGAGTCCCGTCAGGTGAGCCATCTTTAATCCTTTGTGTTTTAGGAGGTGCTGAGTGACACCCAGCTTTTCATGAATTAAACTGGGACTCACCTCTGACCCAGAGAATGATCTCCGGCCCCTGAAACTAATTTTATGGGGCTTTGTGTCTTTTAGAGTGTTGGCCTGATCTGGAAAAACCTGGGTGTCGGGACATGCCTCAATGGTTTAAGGTTTAAATCCATTCAAGGATTCAAGAGTTTTATTTGTCACATGCAAGGTATACAGTCCAGCTATAACCTGCAGTGAAATGATAGATAAATAGATAAAAAAAAATAGTGAAAGCAATAAGACATAAAAGTTTCATCCATCTTCTGTAAGTGCTTCTCCTACTCAGGGTTGCAGGGGGTTTGGAGCCTATGGGCACAAAGCAGGGCACTGGGGGGGGAACCAGAGAAAACTCCATGCTGACACGGGGAGAACAGGCAAGCTCCACACACATGGAACCCAGATGTAGATTTCAACCATGGTCCTTGAGGTGTGAGGCATCACTGCAGATCACTGCGCAACTGTAACATCCCACCATAAACGTTTCAGGTTAATAAATATGCAATAACTATGGAGCAGTGAAGTTACACTGAAAAGAATGAAAAAACAACAGAGGAAAAACCAGAGATGTGTCACAGTGTTCCCAACAGCCTGAGGTATGATGGCAGCGTGGCACAGCTTGAGCCTAACAAAGCTTTGTACCCCAAGCCTGTTACACAGTTTTAAGATCCCTTCTTTACGCCAGTGATTGCTGGGGCGTAGGAGATAGCATCAAAGGAACAGCTCACTCTGGATGGCGGGGAGTGATTTGAGAGTGAGCTGGTTTGCAGTTGCCAGTGTGGCTCTGCAGTGCACTGCAACACACAGCCGACAGCCTCGCCTGTGTTTATGCATCCTGTGAGTGACAGCGCAGTTGAGATGTCTGCTGTTTGCCAGGGTAATTTTGGATGGCAATTGTGTAGATTTTACTAATTGAATAACATCCAGTTATTGCCGTGCGCTGTTATCTGGGGGAGAGAGAGTTCCCCTCAGGTAAAGCAAATCAGAGCTCCTGTTCAAAACTGGAATGGGATGCTTTATTAAATTGCTGTTTTTCTCTTAAGCCTCGGGTGTAACTGGGTGCTGTATGCTTGTTTAAAAATGGGTGTTGGTTACTTTAACAGCAGGATGTAGTGGAACGTAATCACCCTTTGTTTAAAGTTCTAGAACTCTGATTAACTGCACGTTGTTTTAAAGTAAATGCATGTGTGAGTGTGAAGTTAGTGTGTCGAGATAATGGTGTCTTTCTTATCGAGCCCTTTGATGGCGTGTAATCGGCCGTCTGAAATGAGCTTCCCCCCGGCTCTGTGTTTGTTTGTCTCAACACGTCGTCCACATTCCTAGCGAAAGGTTTGTTTTTCCAAATGACCCGAATAAAGCCTGATGTTCTGCCTGCTGTTTTCCCAACAGCTGGACACGTCGTCGAGTCAGAATAAGGAGAATTTAAATTAGCACAATGGAGCGTAGTCTGCGAGTGATTCGCACCCAGTGGGAATGAGGCTCTTGGTAAGTGCTATCCTACTGTATGTCTCCAGCTGACCAGGGAGTTAATGCTGGTTATTTTATGCACACAGCGGCTGCCTTATCCCGCATGTTTACATGCATCTGTTCTAATGATCTTCTGAATGCTGTGAAATTTCAGCAATATGGGGTTCCTGCATCGCGTTTGTTCCATGCCCAGGGAGTCTGAGCTGATTCAACGCGAAAACATCCCTGACGTCATGTGTCTGGGTAATAACCAGAAGCAGCTTTGCGCACTGACCTGTAGTTTCTGTACTTGTAAAAGTGATAAGGATAATCTATGTGGGTGTTCAGTCGCTTCTCAAATTTTAGTGCTCCTGTTTATCCACGGTATGAGGGCTTGTTGCTCTTTCTCTGTGTGCTCACTGTGCGCGGTGTTAGCTGTAAGGGGAGCTGTCTGACCATGCCTGTAGCTGGTCCTTTTTCCTGTAGCTCTCCTGAGCTTCTTGTAGGACATGACACATTGTGTCCTCGTGTTGTTTCTACCTGTTCTTTTTGTGTGTCTCCACACAGTGTCCAGAACTCCGTTTTAGCATGTGGTCATGTCCCGTGTGTAAGTAAAGGACAGGCAGGTGTCGTAAAAAGCACGTGTGTTCTGTCTCTGAGTTGGGAATGTTCAGCTGCTCCTTATGGAGGCTGTGGTCCTTTGGCTCTCAAAAATACCAGGAAACATGATTAATGTGTTTGAGAGAATGCAGATCTGTGCATTTTGAAGCCAGAACACCCGATCATACACGCCCAACTTTAAGTGGCCATGTTGTTGTGATTGTTCCACTGACATGCAATGAAAGTCATTTGCTAAAGTCTTATTAGTTGGTCCAAACTGAAGTCCTGTACTTGCTTTGTTCTGTTCTGCTTCCTGCTTTGTTCCTGGTTATTTTGTTATCCCACACAGTATATTCTGTAAACTCTAATAAACACCATACAAAGACGTAACAAGCACATAATGGATAGGTACACGCCCTTTACTGCTTGACAGACAATACAAACATGCTACCTTTACACACAGTGCCATTCTTTGTCTTTGAAATGGCATCACCGCAGTGAGATGTCACCTTTGACAAAGCTGGCAGTTTGAGTCATTAACTGTAGGTGACTCTGCCCCAGTTTCCTGTCGGCTTGATTGTGGTGCTCAGGAGCTCCAGACCTCGGTGTCATGAAAGGCAGCCCCGTATGTGGTGGTACCTACATCCTGTTCCTCCTCATATGCCAATCAGCACTATGTGCCAGTGTCAGAAACCCAGGCTGTGCGGCTTCCCTGGTCAGACCCGTGTTCTCGCTTGCAGCCGTAGACAAACGGACCTGTCTGTCAGCCTGTGGTTCTGCTCACAGGTACTCGGTCACATGGCGAGGCACCGGCCTATGTCAGGTGGTCCCCAGCTGCCTGCTGAGTAATACTCCCCCTGTCTGGTAAGGGCCTCTATCACACAAGCCTTTAGAAGACAAACGGTGTCCACTGCGTCTCCCAGTTCAGAAAAACATGACTGCAGAGAGAGAGAGTATTTAGAGCTTAGAATCAACGCCTCACACACACACATCAGCTCTTCACAGAGACTCCAGGATAAACCCTGCAGTTGTGATATTAGTTTCTCGTCCCTCTTTTGAAGGAACAATTTCACATCATGGTGGTGATGCTCCCAGGCTGGACTGTGTTTTGTGCAAAGATGGAACACTCTAGAAGCAATAAAAGTATGCCACCTCAATGTAACCTTGTGCGGAGCAGTTCTCCAAAAACAGGCGTCTGTCCCAGGGCTACGTGACTCTGTGTGCGGCTGGTTTCCTGCCCCCTCCCACAGCCTTCAGTTCTTACATGTTTTTTTTATATAGGATAAATATGATTCCCAGATGTTCTTAAGACTGAATGTAAGAAGACGCATATTTGTTTTCTAATCATGTTTCAGCGCTTTTCTTTATGTAATTACTCATTGCGACCGAAACTCTGAATTTTACTCTCTTCTTGAAAATCGAGTATAAAGCTTTTGTTAAAACTCCAGTCTCCACACCCTGTGATTTCGGTTAAGATGTCCTGTTCTGCCCTGGACTGGTAATCGCACATGCCCCTTTACCTTTTTCATAAAACACTTTTTAAGAAAAAATCGGCCAAACATTCCAGGTCTCCCTCTTTCTGTCAAGGTGCCCAAATCCATCTGGCTCCACGTCCCAATCCTCCCTGTTCTCCAGTGTGACACGTCTTATCCGAGCGACACCTGATTGGCTGAGGCTGGACTCTCAGTTGGCATTTCGAGTGAGGTGGAGCAACCTGTGCTACCCCCTATGGTCCACCTCTTGTGGGACTCTGCTGACGGCAGGGCTCAGATGTGGGCGTGCTCGATTGTGGGTGGGGCTCAGATGTGGGCGGGGCTTCGGAGTGGGGGGGCTCGAATATGGGTGGGGCTCAGATGTGGGCGTGGCTTCGGAGTGGGCGGGCTGTATCAGTACTCGCGTGCCTGCTCGAGTTGCCGGCCGTACTCTTTCTCTGGCGGGTTCTCAGTGCACCGCAGGCCGTTGTTGGGGGGCCGGGCAGCGTGAAAGCGGCTCCAGTCGCCCTTGCACAGGAGCCAGGGCAGCACGTCCAGCCGGTGGTGCAGCTCTGGGGAAAAGTCGGCGCTGATGAGATCAGGCACTCCGGCCCCACTACCCCGCGTCAGCAGCCGCAGGTCCCCGTCGTAGCAGCACTGCTGGGCGGCTGGCAGGGCGCCCCCCCGGGACGGCGTGGAGCGCAGGCAGAACAGTGCCGCTGCCCTGTACACACCCAGCCGCTCCTTGGGCCCGCTGGCATCGCGCCACAGGAATGCCCTCCCCAGGTGCTTGTCGAAGATGCTGATGGCACCATAGACGACCTCCGAGGGGTAGGAGCAGGGACAGCTGGGCAGCTCCGCGAGGAGCAGCTGCTGCAGGAAGTCGCTCTTACAGCGGAGCCACTGCTCACAGCCGTCCAGACCTGGACAAGAGGGGACCGGAGGTCAGCCCAGCTCACCAGGTAAATAGTAACACGATCACTAGAACTAACCAGCATGGTTTATGGAGGACTTAGCTAATATAACCTTAAAGTCACTTTGGGCTTGTGCTATTGTGTGTGAGGCCTGCTGCCTGCTGTCAGGAGAGACCAGACACATCTTGCAGCATCATGATCTGTGAGCTGCAGCATTCCTCTGGCCGATGCTGCATGGAACTCACCGGAATCATCCGTGGGCCCCCAGCCCTGCCTTAAACGGCTGTCCTGGTCTCCACCCCAGCCTGAGGGTTCCTGCTCACTGTCCTCTGGGCCCCTGTGTCCTTCTCCATCCTCGGGTTCCGGATGCTCCCAGAAAAGCAGCCGGAATGGTGTTCTCCCCGTCAGCCAACCCAGGGAGGCCAGTGACCACTCGCTGCGGCCCTCAACCAGGTCAATGTCCAGCTGGATCTGGGGGCTGTCCGTAACCTCAATGGTCACCTGGAGGGTGATAACCAGAGCTAGATAACCAGAGCTATGCAGCTACAGCGGAAGCTACATACCCAGCATGGCCTGAGGCTTTGCTTCCCCATTGGCTGGTATATCAGTTCTTCCCTTCTGCATAACTAGCACTTCTGCTAAGTTCCCTCCTAATGCATCTATTTAATACACATTGGCTCCTACAAATAAGGCCTGGCAACAGTGCACATTAGCCCATAACCACAAGCCGGCTCATTATCACACAGAAATTAAGCTTGTTTCTGCAGCATGTTCACAGTCGTTGAGACCAGGCATAACCCCCGCCCCCCCCCCCCCCCCCCAAAAAAAAAGAAAGAAAAAAAACAGATAGGAAAAACAGCAGCAATCCCTGCCTAACCTTAACCTTCTGCAGTCCATCAACAGAAACTTGAAGCTGTCTCTGTCTCCCACCGAGCAGCACAGTCTGGTGGCTGCCGTAGGTGTTTACACACAAATAAGGTCACAGTCGGTCATTTAGCATCTATTCTGATGGTCTGGTGCAGCTGAGGGCGGAAAGCAGAGCAGGAGGACCAGAAAGGGCAGGCCGCCCCTGACCAGAGCCAGTGCTCTCCTCCTCCTGCTTCGAACATGGGGTCTCTATCAGCTCCTGGGCTGGGTAACGCTGGGCCCAGGCAGGCGGCAGACCTCCAGGAAGCAGCTCAGCCATTATTTACTGCATCATCTATTGGTCCTATAATTAGACAGCATTTACAGACCTTTCCACTGTGCAAGCATGAGGCTGCAAAAACGTTTAGGCAGGACGGGGGCACCGTAAAGGAGGGGGGGGGGGGTAGGAGGATAACAAGAGCCACTGAGTTTCACCTTGGCTGTAAATGCATCTCATGTGAGAGTTTTAAAATGATCCATCCATCCATCCTTCCATCCATCCTTCCAGCCATTCAGCCATCCATCCATCCATCCTTCCATCCATCCATCCATCCATCCTTCCAGCCATTCAGCCATCCTTCCATCCATCCATCCATCCATCCATCTATCCATCCACTTATTTTCAAACCACTTATCCTGGTTTTTAAGGGCTTAAAAATAATTTCATATTTAAATCAGTGCAAGCGTTAGCATCAAGGCAGAAGGTGCAGGGGTCAGCCAGAGATCTTTCAGACAGACGGCTGTGTGAAGGCAGCCATAAGCACAGTGTGTGATAGTGTGCATGTGGAATTTAACATCCCAGTTACGGGGAAAACTGCATGCTCCCACAACGCTCCCCATTTAACGGCGTTATTCCAGTAACGGCCCTGAAAGGCGTCTGAGTCACTCTACCTGAATATTTGGATTGTGGGATCGGAGGTCTGCGCCAGAAAATTCTGGAAAGTTTTTCGGGTCTAGGAGAAATGGCTTAGGCTCCTCCTGGGATGTGGGTTTGGGTCGAATCCCTCTCAACTGGTAAGGTGACCTTAACTTCTGTTGGTGATATGGTAGGACCTTTGGGGTTGGCTTGGGCGCCGGAACCCCCATCCTCTGATCAGTGTTGCTCGAACCCTCCTGAAATGCCTGTTTAACAAAGACCATGTAATGCTTCAGAAGATGAGGTGACCTGTGCGTTCCTCTAGACGAAACTATTCTCATCTTCAAGGGCTCACTGCTAAACCTGTGTTTTCAGGGATAAAGGCGGCATTGCTTTCTGAGCGCTGAGTGTATGTCTCAGTTCCATGTTGCAGCATGCTTGTTGGGGTACCAGTTACGTTGGCACTTTCACATCACGTTAGTGTCCAGTCCCAAGTCATATGGAGCCAGTTACAGGCAGGAAACACGGCTGCCTTCCTAAGCCTGGCTGAGAAACCAAAAACATCAGAAGATGCAAGACCAGTCCATCTTTCAGATGAGAATTTACAACTCTTGTCCACTCCCCTTATTACTATAAGCTAAGAAAAGCAATGTTAGGGTGTACAAGGATATATGATGATCCTGCTAGTTATTTTGAGCATGTGGTGACGGTTTTGTTTTTGTGCATTGCAGGCACGTGTTTAACTCCCCCGAACTGAAACCGCTATTTGCTGAGAGATTATGAGATTATTGTATCTCAGCTTCATTCCAATCATAAGATTTACATCCTTCTATGTAATGCGTCCACATTTTGTGTTCCTCTGTGTCGATAACCAGCGGAAAAAAATCCTACGTGTGGATCGGAGCACAAGTGGTTCTGATGAAACTTCAGCTACTGTTTCTCCATTTCAGCCCACAGTATTCGCATGTTTGACACCGTGCTGATCACACGGCATGTGTATGTGTGTGTGTATATGATTCTGCGCACTGTGCACTTCGCCAGATGCATGTATGAAATACCGCATGCAGACGAATCAGATTGCAGAAATCGGTATAGGCTGTACGAGCCGACTCACTTACCTTCGGTATGCTACCCAGTACCTGAACCAGGAACATCGTCAGCACGGCCCACTTGGGTATCAATGCGTGCATTTCTCTCCACGGAGAGCGGAAACCTTCTTCGCGATTTAAAAAGTTTAGGAGGGACAGTGTGAACAGCGGCGTTGAAGAGCTGCGTGCTTGTCGCTTCCCTGGATGATCGTAGTCCAGCCTGGAACATGTGGTACTTTCCTCAGCAGGTGAGGGTTAAGGCACTACGGCTCAGGCACAAACTAAACGCCATCCACAGTCTGTAGAGCTGTCATGTTTAAGTCCCTTTAAAATGTACGGATGAAGGTGTATATATTATTGGATGTCCCTGATTATGACAGGGCTAGGTGTTGGAGGAAATAGATGTGGCTATAGCGTGAAGAGAAGGTTAGAACTAAAACTATCCACTTTTACGCGACAGTGATTCTCCTGGTAAATGTCCAGCATCTAGTTCTAGGATTCGTCTCTTGTACGGCATTTCCCGGCTTGTTTTCCGATAATAATATTTATATCCTCCGCTTCCAAAAGTTCCGGTGTCTTTCCCAGTAATTTGATGGTCATTAAATAGACTCGTGCCACTGAGGAGGAGGGTCCTCCGGTAGAGACAATGAAAGAATGAATGGAAGAATGACGAGGGAGGCGCCACGGTCAGTGTGACACATGGCCAGGCGGAATGGGGAAGCACGGAGCGCTTATTTACTTCGTTTGTAAGGGAATCTTTCTGCCAGGTCTTCGGCTGTAGATTTCAGAGGCGTGTCCTGTGAGCTGGCAAGAGATTTTTATTGACACTGACACTGTTATAATATAAGAGAACTTTCCTCCTAAATAAGCAAATAACTGCCCTGTATATCTTGGTACTGCGGTTTTATTAGACATTGCAGAGTAGGTACCACTTGGTGCTGATCTGGGTACCAGGCAGAATCTATGCGACCTGCTACCTGGGTAGCTTGCTGAACTTCTCTTGACATCAGACCTTACAGCAAAACCAGCATGTGGAGTAGCGGTTAAGAAACGGACTTTCCCCTTACTTTACAGGCCTCAGAAGAGCTCTGTTGCTGGAACTTGAGCTTCAGCGATACAGAAATATTGTTGAAATGTGGAAAATCAGTTAAAAAAAAATAATGTCTTAACAAAATTCTTTGGAAAATATTAAGTGGCCTTGTGCAGCTGGGTGAATTGTCCCCCATGGCTTCTGACCATTATCAAGCTAATGCTAATAAAGCTGACAGAAATTCTCGGTTTAACCACGAGTCGGTGGTGCAAAAAGGATTTTAAAGAGATGGAACAAGAGAGGAGGGAGGCAAGACGGGTTTACTGAAAAAGCACTGGGTTTGTGAACCAGTTCCAGCTTTGTGTGTGGTCTGTCCCGACAGTACATGTAAACTGGTACCGGATTTGTATGGGATCCATCCCAATAGTACACGTTAAACTGGTACCAACTTTGTACCTGGTCCGTTCTGATAGCACACATAAACTGGAACTGGCTTTGTAGTCTGGTCCGTCACAACAGTACACACAGTACGGTACCGGCTTTGTACCGTGTTTCATCCTGACAGCACACAAGAACCAGTACCAGCTTTGTACTGCGGTCCGTCCTGACAGCACACAGGAACCGGTATTGCGTGCTGTATATCTCCTCTGCTGTTTTTATTGGCACTGAGGTGTAAGCCCCAGTTTCCCAATCCCACCCTCAGACCCAAGCCAAGCCTCCCTCCCCTAGGTCAGGGCTGGGGTCTTTCCAGAATAGGGCCCCCTACCACAGCCATGCCTAACTCCATGCAGACACAAATCTTCAATCCAAAGCAGATCATGGACCAGAAGAGCTTCCATATGTGGACGCTGTATACCTCTCAAGTTATATTTTATTTTACTGATGTTTTGCTAAGCGAAGGATAATAACAAGCTGTTACAATCTGCAATCTAACTCCAGTGTTTGTGAGGGGAAGGAGCAGAATGGAGACTGTGGCCTGATTCAAACTGGCCCAGCACCACCTCCCAGGATCTCTCTGTGTACCCAGGACTGCAGAGGTGTGAAAGGGGGGAGCGATCAGCTTCAGCCGGGCAGATCCTCAGCAGTGCTCCCTGCTTAACTCACCGTTAATTATGGAAGAGATGTTAACAAGCTACATAGGGTCACAGGCTTTGGGTTTCACTCTGGCTGAACTCTCCTCACTCCTGCCTCAAGCCCCGAAAGCCTGCCAGGGGACGCCATGAACACCCGCAGTGGTTACGGGGCCATGACTACAGGCTGGCTGTGTACTGGTAACCACCATGCAGCACACAGCTTCATGCTCATTAGCCTGGGATTCATCACTGTGTGCTTATTATGAATTATATCAAAAGGTCAGAGTTTAGTATGTGACTGCTTGAAGTTACACTGCCATCTTGTGGTAGCCGTACAGCACAGCGTCTGGCGTGTAGAGGCAGGCCTCTTTACACACCTTCTTCACTGAACATGGTTGCCACTGTACAGTATATATTGTTAATTTTAGATATATTGTTAGGGAGTGAGTGGCTCAGTCTCCCTGCCTGTGATCAAAGGTTGCAGGTTCAAGCCCCGCCTTGAGAGAACAGTCGTGTGTGAGGCCCCTTGAGCAAGGCCCTTAACCTCCCCAGCTCCAGGGGTGCTGCCTGATGATTTACCCTGTGCTGTGGCCCCCCCCTCCCCAAGCTATGAAGAGCAAGACGGGATAGGTGAAGAGATGAATTCCTATGTACTGCAGTGGCCAATCAGGGATCATACATGCACAACTCTCATGCTATCCTCTCCCATAATGCACTTCATAGAAGTGATGACATTGAAGCAGACATATGGTTGCTTCTGATTATATGACCATATAAAGGTGCCACTCAGTGCTGTAGACCATGGTGAATCCAGGCCACTGTTGCCTGTCTCACATACAGCACAAAACTGGTCAACAGTCCTGTAGGTCTATGATGTTGAGCACATTTGCATTTGGTGTGACATTAAACAGCCTCCAATCTCCCCCATCGTTCTCTCAGGGGGTAAAATACATGCTTTCCATTCAAAGTAAATTCCCCAGAGCTTCCAGTTCCTGACATTTGCTGCTGTAAAGAGTGAGCTTGTATAACTGGCTTTATCACCCTACAGATCTAATATGCCTTCACCCTCTGATCCTAAATACACAAGCAGGTCGCGTGTGATTCCTCTGAGACCTGGAAGTCTTTACTTACCCAAATGTCCAGTTGTAATTGTGGGACCCTCTTTCCAAAAGGTCCATCTTGGCCTCAGGGACACTGCGGACAGATGTCTGGGTCCCTAATATTTTGTTCTGGCTATAATTCACCATTAAGTAATTTTTGTACATATTCGTGGTAGCAGGAATCTACGTAGGCTTTAAATAAAGTGACGCCTTTTATTAGAAGCCTTGGCAGCCGCCCATGTTTCAGTGCCTATGTAGGTATGGACTTTCTAACACTCCTTGGTAATTTTGTGCTCCCTGACGTAAATTCCCTCAGAAAGCAGTAGAGCTTACTGATGATATAAATTGCTTTATTGACCAGTAGATCTCTCGGTGTAGTTACTCTTTAACCTCGAACAAATGTAGCACTTTGTCTATTCCCAGGCCTGCGCGAAATCAGTTAAACATTTATTCTGGCATTTTCCTGGGTAATTTTGCCGTGATTTGCACTAGATTTGCCTTTTCCTGGCAAAACTGATGAAATGTTGATTTTTGTCTGCTGGAAGTAAAGAGGCAGTTTGCTCTGTGTGGTCGGCATTCATCCAAAACATCACTGTAGACCAATGTATCCTTGCAAGGGCCAACTATTTAGTTTGTTTGATTGCTTATTCTCTCTCTCTCTCTCTCTCTCTCTCTCTCATAACTTTCCCCACTGACTTTCTCAGATCTCATGGCCCTCAATTCCCAGTGCTTCTTCAAAGGTCCATTTTCATTAAGGACTGGTGAACACTTAGCCTTGTGCCTTTTATGAGTCTAAAATGTTCGGGGGCAAACTTCAGAATATGGTTTTCTTAGGAACGTTGTCAGTGGAGCCAGCGGGACTGGCACCGAGATCATGAAATGCCAATTAAAATAGTTTAAACAAATAGAACACAGAATATATGTCATGGGACTTTAAGAGCATTAACCAGAGAAAGAACAAACACCAGACCCAGCAGTCCCCAGGTTAACAGTACTAAATGGGCTGTGAATACATCTGGGATTAATTAGTGAAGAGTAGTGATGGACAAAATGATACTTTATGAACCATTTGCTGTATTTTTTGACACCACTAGATGGTGCTCTTGGTTCGCTTTGGGACATGCTTTATGCCCTTTTTTGACAGAAAGCACTGTCTAGTGGGGTCAAACAGCAAATGGTTCATGGACTGTCATTTTGTCCATTGGTAGTGAACAGGGGAGACGGGAAACTGAGGTGTAAATGAGTGAAGCGTTAGGCTTGGGCTCCACTGTATTCCAGTGTTCTGCTGTGCTGCTGATTTCCACAAAATCAGTCGCGGCTTCCATGGGTAGTGAATAGTTAACAGGGTGATGTAACTCAAAGCTGACCCAAAGTGTGACTCTAAATTATGCTTTAAATTCAGGAACAACCTGAATGCCTGACTGGCAAAAATCATAGCTGTTGCACACTGGGATTTTAATTGCCATACCTCATTAGCATTTAATCAACAAATAAATGGTACCACATTGTGATTTAGTTAATCAGGATGCAGGAAAAGTAAATACATTAATGAAGCAACGATGTGATATTGAAACAAAGAGGTAAAGCTATTTTCATCTTATTTCAGGGGGAAAAAACCTTGCAAATGTGCTCCGCAGAGCGATTCTAAATAATTTTCTTTATGTTTTTCTATATTTCTCTGTATTTCTTAATTCGGCTTAATTAATTCCATTCCTGTATATATTTTATATATTGCACTGCCATCATTCGCTGATTTGTCATTGCGTACTGATTTTTTTCCAAGAAGACATTTGTACAGCAAAAAAAAATAAAAAATCAACCTTTCACCTGGCTTGCTCGTTTAGCGTAATTACATAGCAAGGACACTAGGGGGAGCTTTAAGCCAGTAAATTGTTGGCTGTTTCCTTGCGCCGAGTATGAAGCAGCTAGACTAGCATTATATGTGTGCTCCTAATACTGAAAGGAGAGTTGGCTAAGCCTGTGTCACTCTGACCATGAGTGTATATGTGCCCCACACCCATACCTCCTTATTAGGCTTGCTGTCATTGTCCTGTGTGCTCATTGGAGGGCAGCATGTGACAACAAAAGCATTCTCCCTGCACAAGCGAGATAAGCTATCGTTTAGCGCTGCATTTGTCTGATAATTTCTGCCGTTGTTCTCTCTTTTGGCCCCCACCCCGTCCCCTGCTGCACTATATGCGGTCTTATGGAAATGCGTGTCTGCAGGGAAGGTGGCTGTTTAGCACCCCCTGCAGGAGGACGGTGCCCGGTGAAGGGAGCTTCTGCACGGCCCTCGATCCCGCGTGACTCAGCACGCCACCTGCAGTATCTGTCTTCAGCGTAACGGGCAGTCCAGCGGACAGGGCGTCCGTTCAGCTCCGACCTGGTGAAGGTGGCTTCCAACCCGGGGGCTAGAACGTTCCAGAATCTTTCAGAGTGACGCAGAACCTGATGGTTTGAGGAGATCTGGTCCTGTTGGGTACGACTCAGAAGCTTTACGGCCGCAGCGACGTACTGACTCCAGACGTATGAAGTGCTTCTTGACGGCTACTCTGTCGGTTCACCAAGATGGCCTCAGGATCCCCCCCCCCCACTCCCCACCAATTGGTGCAGCCCAGGCCGAGCACACAGGAGGGGCTACCCTGTGCCGAGGCAGTCAGAGGGAAGCCATAGTCCGACAGTGCCTGTCACGGCCTTCTTCTCTCACTGCCTCTTCCCTCTGCCTCTCCGTGTCGAAGCATTAAAATGAATCTTTTATCTATTTGGCTGAGCTGTTCTTTTTAATTAAATAAAGACAAAAACACGATGGAGGTGAACAGCCACCTTTGGTGCAACGCGGCTGTAAATCCTTCCCTCCTCCATCTCCCTGCATTGACTTTCCACGCAGATCCCGGAGTTGCCGGGGCGGAATGTCACTCAAGGAGATTGGTGTCAGGCGCGATAAGCGGCCACGGCCATCGCAGTCTGCGATCTCGCCACCTAATTACAGGGGCCCCCGCCAGGCACATCTGGCTGCGAGTGATAAGAGAGCGGTGCTCGTGCTAGGCATCCACGGGGGGGGGGGGTGTTGGTGCCACTCCTGCCCGCTGTCCGCCTGGGCCGTTGCTGCTGGATGCCATGGAAACAGAGCAGGAGGGTTGCCTTGCATGAGATGCGCCAAGCTTAGAGCTTTGGGAGGGAAGTGGGGCATCGTGGACCGAACCATTTCTGTTAGGCCGGAGGGGTGGTGTGGAGCTAACCATTCCTGCATCATGTTACCTGGGGCTTTCAGGGATCCTTCAGCCTTTGTGTCAGTCATACGTCCAGTGCAATAGAGGGTCAGTCATACATCCGGCGTGATAGAGGGTCAGTCATACATCCGGCGTGATAGAGGGTCAGTCATACATCCGGCGTGATAGAGGATCAGTCATACATCCGGCGTGATAGAGGGTCAGTCATACATCCGGCGTGATAGAGGGTCTGTCATACATCCGGCGTGATAGAGGGTCAGTCATACATCCGGCGTGATAGAGGATCAGTCATACATCCGGCGTGATAGAGGGTCAGTCATACATCCAGCATGTAATCCGCATAGAGCTGGATTACAGCTCAGGTAGGATGTTCATAGACATTTTAAACCTGTGGTGAGTAGGTCTGACCAATAAACCCAACATGGCAAACACACGCATTTCACTGGGAAGCCTGACAGGGGGTGCTGTTGGACCGTAGCACATGCACAACTGTAAAATACTGGAGGTGACAAGCAAGAATTCGTTACGATTGGCTGGAACTGCCCAGCTAGTGAGTGAAAAGCCCAGCTCACATGATACGGGGGATACGCAGGGGGTGGGTTGGGGCTGGGGCATCTTGGTGAGCTGGCCAGACCAAACGCCGGACGCGGCGCGGCACGTGGCCCACCTGAGTGCTTCACAGTGGAATGAGTAGAGGTCCTCTGAAGGCAGCCTTCTCTTATTTTGGCAGCTGGTCACTGCTCTTGTGCTGATGCACTGCAGATCTGCAGTCAGGTAGCCCTTGTTTTCAAACCGTCACTCCACCCTCCGTCACGTCAGCTGAGAACGCAGCACTACCCCGGTGATGATTCAGGATGCTCGTATCTCCTCTCTCCACCCAAACCATGGCGCTCCCTGGCATTCCCAAGCGTGATGGAGGCTGAAACTTACCCCAGGCACCCATCCCCCCCCCCCCCCCCCCCCACGTGGAGTAGCCCATTTTCTCAGGGCAACCTAGAGCCAATTACAGCAGCCCTTGAACAATTTCACAACGCGCGTCTGGCCGGCTGGCAGATAGGGTTGCCATGGGAGCCGCGTGATTGAAAAGGAGAAATTATAGGCCGCCGAAAAGCCGCGAGGCGCGAGTAGCCAACCCCCCCCCCCCCCCCCCCCCCGCAAGGCAGGAGATTATGTTAAACGGAAACAAAGGCCTTTGCTCCCCGCCCTCCCAGCTCCAAGGAGAACGGGTGTTGGGTGCAGGCGGGGCCCCATCCCCCCCAGGCTGAAACGGCAGTCCTAGCTTAACAGGGGACGTGTTGTGTTGTCTGCCGTCCGGTTAGGAGAGGATCCACGGCAGGGGAGATGAACGAGGGTGAAGATCTCAAGCTGACTTCACAGACGAAAGAGTGAGGCCGTGGAGCCTCGTGGTGGACGGGCGGCATGAAGAGGCCCTTTCCTGAGCACCTCCTTTCCACAGCTAGCAAATGACAACCATCAGGGCCTGGAGCAGAGAGCATCTTTCAGTCACGCTCCCATGGCAACGGGCGCGCACAGATTAAAACAATAATGTCTGAGCAAATAACATAATAGCCCGTAATCAACCCACCAGGAAACCATTGATTCTCTTGCAAGCACTCGTTGTCATAACAACGGCAGCTGGTGCTGCTTTCTGGCATGACGATCCTCCTCCCTTTGGGTGGGGGTATGCATGACCCCACACAGCCACCCCCCTACTTGGCTGCATGGACTCCACTCATCTCAGAAATTTTTGGGGGCTGTTTTGGGCAGTGGCCTATAATTTGTGGTGAATAACGGCACTCAGACGCACACTCTCCCCCCAGCCCTGCTATCCCCCCACTGCGCTGGCTAGTTAACGTCGGGGTGGTTGTAAGCTTCT